>NC_088246.1:77541602-78166602 GCF_036013445.1 Caloenas nicobarica | reverse complement strand
AGCGGCTGGATGGAGAAAGCCACCAGCTCGCCATCACCGCCAGCTCCTCGGGCCAGCCTGACAAGGGGGGCTCCCTTCATTAAGACTCCCTTTAATTGGCAGTGAGCACGGGGTATTATGCAAACAAATTTCACTGAAAAGCAGGAAAAGAGGAAACTGTAGGAAAAGAAATTACAAGATCCCCTGCTGCTCTGCTGCAACTCCCTTGCTCTTTGTAAAGTAGGCTGCATAAATATTGATCTAGCTGGGATGTGCCCTACATTCATTTGCACAGACATTATAAATGTGCTTAAGAATGAGAAATCAATCTTGTTTTCCTGCATGGTAAACATGCACAGCCAAGAATGCGCACAGATAATGCAAATTACAGCTTTCAGGCTTGCCACTTAAACATCGAGTTGGAAAAGGTGTTATTGGGGAATGCGTGGTCTTCTTACCTGTTTGTTTATTTTCAGGTATTTCCATTAACCCTTATACAGACCATTTAAAACACACTCCCACTCCAATTCTAATTATAATCTATCATTTAACTAGTTTTCTGTATTTTGCCTGCTGAATTTTTTAATGTTATTTTTTCATAACCTTCTCCAAGCAAGGCAAGGTATAACCTTAGGCATCCCTATAGCTTTATTGCTGGCTCTGCCATTAGCCTTCCCTCTGGTTGAGCACTGCAACACCCCAGCTGGGAAAATCATATCATTAGGTTGCGAAAGCAGTGGAGTTCCTGCACTAGAGAGCCATGAGGTGGCTTCTGAATCACTGGGTGATTAATAATTAATACATAATCGTTGGATAATCTGTTTAGACAGTCACAGTGCAGGAAATTTATTAGTCTTTTCTCTGGAGAACACTGCCACTAAAATAATAAATTTTTAACAAGTCCCGTCTTATTATAATCCTACCGAAGTGCCAAAATAGTGCAAAGCTGCCTCATCTTGTTATACGTTGTGGTGAAAGATTCTGCCTTTGTACCAAGCAAAGTGTATGTGCGTTCATAAAGAAGACGTGACAGACATAAGGATTTGTGTGTTCACCTGGATTTTAGAAGAAAATTATTCAGCTCTTTTTAAAGTATTGGATTTACTTTGTTTGAGCTACCATTTAGCCAGTTCCTCTGCTAGTTTTGTTGGCTTGACTCATTATTTTCCATTACGTTCAACTTAAACTATTTACACATATCATCTTCAGAAAGCATTTAAAATGTTAATGGTGTTGCAAAGAGAAAAAAACTTTAAATTAAAAAGGCAGGATCCCTTTTCATAAACGTAACTCCAACACAAGGCGATGCTGTAAATGAACGGAGTAGGCTTTAGATGGTGAAAATGGTATGTTTAAAGATGGCAAAGGCAGGAAGAAAAAATGAGTCAAGTGATCCCTATTTCTTATAATTACTCACCACACTGACAGAGCTCATCACTGTTGGCTTCAAAATGAAATAATTGTCATGCTGCATTTCAAAGTTGTGATTCAGGAGCTGCAGGATGTGTCTTTCTGTTTCACAACCTTGTTATATATGGAGATACTTACCCATACTGTGAGGGTGCTGAACCTAGAATATTCCTGTGTTACACAAGTGTGGTTTATTTGAACACTGACCGAAATATGCAGAACTTGATAATTTAACAGTTTACTCTTCATGACTAATGACCCTGTGTTAAAACACTGGATATTCTTATATAGACAGATACTCCATATTAGAAAATGCGTTTTGTTCAGCTGTGCATTCAATGTGATTTGTAGCTACGCTGCAGAAGCAATTCAAAAAGATTATTTGCTTACAGATGGCTCTACTACATGGAGGAGCAGAAGCAGCAGCTTACAGCAGCAGCAGCTTTGTCTTCCAACGAAACGGTTTCAGACAAAGAAATGGCACTTAGAGAATAATGCAATGTTACAGCTGAAGTAGGGGGCTAATTGAGCCTGTAAAGTCTTCTCAAACGTAGTGACACCAAAAAAAAGCAATTCTGTCTGTATTGTTATTCCTTGTTAAAGCAGAGTGTAAACATGTGACATGACCCCAGCACATCAGGGAATTAGAGAACAGAAGCAGCTTGCGTTCACAATTACCCTTCCCCTGCCAAAGAAAGGACTTTGCCAGCAAACTTTTTAATAAAGACATTGGTTTGCTTTCCAACAACTTTTACAAGAAGGAAAATGGGATCATGTAGTTAATTAGCCTCTTTAATAGGGGATGTTCTTGTGTCTGTTTTACAGCTGGGACAAAGGGCTAGGGTGTTTGCTTGATTTTTGCCTTATAGTAAGAAATTCCACTGAAACATTCCTGGAAGGAAAATAGGGCAAGAGGGATAGAAAAAAATCTTTGGTGTGTTACGAGGACTAACTTTCCTAAGAAAATGTTCAATATTTTCCTTTTGTTGCAAATTACTATTGATTTTGATTAACCAGAACCCTTAATTTGCTTATTCCACTCTGCTGTGATTTCCTCTGGTTTGAAGCAGTGGGAAGCCGATCCTAGCCCCTGTCCAGCAAATCCACTCATAAATACACACTGCTAGTTTCCCTTCCACAGTATAAACACAAGGGAATATTCAATTAAGCTGAAAAGGGACACATTAAAACTGATAAAAAGGAAGTAAATTTTTTGCATAACATGCAATTACTCAGCCAAATCCCTTCCTTCCTAGTATCATCACACCAACATCTTAGCAGGAGTCCAAATAGGACTGGCAATACGTGCATAAAAATAAACAAGAGCTTTGGAAGGGATTTACACTCTCATGCTTCTAGGGAGAAGCCAGCATCCAACCACTGCAGTTTTGGGAAAAGGTTTCTGCAGCTAGTTATCCCACACCATCTACCATCATGCTACTTGCATCTTTCCTTGAAGTGTGTGGTAACAACCACTTTGCAGAAGGACACTATCTAGAAGGACAAGTAGTCTGATCCAGTTATATTCCTGAAAAGGTGTAGGTAGGAAATCTTACAGATGATTTATTAATTATTTCTATACCTCAGCCCTCACCAAAAAAGAGCCATTGGTTAGATATTTGACTATCTGTCGTTACCCTCATTTGACAGCAACCACCGTGGCAACCAGCTTCTTGCCGCATGATTCAGACTGCTAATTTCAGCCTGTCAAGTCTTGCCTCACGCAGGCTTTCTGCATGACGAGGCCCTGGGTGATGTGATCTCACCTTGACATTCGCCCTGCTCTGAGAAGGGTGACCTGCAGAAGAAGGTCCAGAGGTCATCCACCCCAATGGACCTGACTTATCAATACTTCTCCTCTGTAATGAAATATTTTCATTGTAAGTCTCGTACAGAGGCTTCCCGAAATCCTTGGATTCCTTCCATCCATGTGTCCCTTCAGGGCTACACATCGGTCATGTACCTGCTTTTTTACCTGCCTGACCCCTGTCGCTCCACGGTGGCCCCAGCACATTGTGACCGCTTGCTTTGAAAGCTGCTCAATGCCACCAAGGACAGGAGGAGAGTCAGCAGAGCCTCTCTAGTCGCCACTTTCTGCATGTTCCTGCACAGCTCCCCTGAGAGGTCCTGAGTCTCGCTGCTGGTTTTGGGGAGCTATGCGGTCTGTCTGATTTGGAATAGTGTTCATTCTCAGAGTAAGTGATGAAGAGCGGGCATGCCTGAAGGTAAATGGTCCCTCAAGGCAGCAGAGCTCTGGCTAAAGCACCTGAAAACAAAGTGTCACACACTGAGAACGAGGATACTTCTTGCAAGCAATGCCACCACATGGGGGAATTATGTGGTAAATGGTTTTCTGCCAATGACCTAAGAATTCACTGCAGGTTCGTTGTGCACCATTGTATCTAATATAGAGAAAATACAAAAGGGAAGCCAAGAATGGTAGGACCCAAAATACCTGGCTATCACACAGAAACACGCACAGCCCAGCTGTGCTAAGTCATGATGGACATGAGCCCTGCCAGCGGCCCATCCGCAAATGCTGTGGAGAAGAGCTCTACAGCTACCTCTTGCTTGCTATCGACCTACCACATGGAGAAAACTTCCCTGCTGCTGGGGTTTTTTTAAAAGCCTGATTGCTCATGGTCACAGGTACCAAGCTAGCTCCTTCTCTTCAGCTCTGCAAGAAAAACCTTCACCATGTGCTCCAGGTGACACCATTGTCAGAAAACACATGCTTGGAAGCTTCAGGTCCTGGCACTACTGAATCCCAAAGCCACTACTGGTGTAGGACTGATCTGTTTGGTGTGGCAAAGAAATGTGTCAGGTAGGTGGAAGCTGAAGTCTGTGATACTATTGTGAAAACAGCTTATCAGTATCTGTTGGCAGAAACGACGTCCCTAAAGATCCGTCTGACTTTGAAAGCATGGCATTTCCCAACTCCACGGGGGCCACTGATGGGTTTTCACATGTTCATTTCCTGTCTTCCCAAGAGGTCGATGAATATTTTAACCGCAAGACATGTCTTGATCCGTGGAACAGGTAGGTCACGGGCCCTGAATATCCTGGAGAGTGTGCTGCCAGTGACAGTGCCTGGGCATTTACGTGTTGGGAAAACTAAGACCTTATTCTGCTCTAGAAACGAGAATTCACATCAGTTCGGAGAACCTGGTTTATCCTCGCTCTGACCACAGTAGGTGGAGTCTCAGAGAGCTCCAGCTCTGCTGTTCTTGGCACTTACAGAACAGCAGAGGACACCTCTGGAAAGCAAAAGACAGGGTGATGCTGCCTCCGAAACAGTTTGGATGCCAAGTAAATACATGTGATTGTAGTTCAATGTGCCCTGGCCAACATCTGCAAAGCTAATGCAGGTTTTCACCTCAGTGAAATCTGGATGTTAAAACACTAGCTGTTCCCCCTTCCTACAGCTTCCTTCCTCCCTAGTCCCAGGTCAGCTTCTGCAAAAACTGGCAGAGAGCACAGAGTGGGGCCTTACACTGACCTGGGTTACTGTGTGGGGAGCCACACAATCCATTGCTGAATTGACTCATTTTCCTGGCAGTTTTACTTAGCCTCACCCACCAATACAGGGCTCGTTCCCATCGTTCCAGTGTACCACTAAGAGCTCTCTTAATCTCTTGATCTTGTACAACAGCATGGCACAGCCCTCAGACCACAGAGTCATAGCTGGAATGGCTGAGAAAGCGAGCATGGGAGGGATGGAGATGTTAACCCCAGGCATCTTTGGTAGGCACGCTCACGTGCTGCTGACATGGCATGGAGGGGCAATTCTGCACACAGGTGTGCAGCCATCCACAGGGAATAGGCATTTTGTCACTGTAGTAGCTACAGAAAAAGAAAATCTCTCCTAGATTTAACTCCTTTTGGTCCCATTCATCAAGCACAGCTCAGGTATATTCCCTTCTGAGAGGGCTGCCTGGGGAGCTGCAAATATGACAGTGAGTTACTTTAGTATTAACTTCTAGGTTGATCCTGCCAATATTTTAATTGTACAAGGCTTTATTTTATTAATCTCCTTGCAGGATGTCTATGTTTACTTTTAACAAGATACAGCCTTGGTGTTGAAGAAATAAAGTTAAAAAGGTTCCTTCAAAGGGCATAATGTGCATCTTTGTTTATACTTCCAGTAAGTTACTGTAGATGCAGCTGGTGATAGCACTCTGTACCAGGATATATCATCAGTAACACATACTTTGAGAGTTTAGCTTCCACTACGCTATTCTCACTTCAGTGCTTATGCCATTCACAAATAAATAGCATGTATTTGTGTGATAGATTCTTACTGTATTAAAGCAATACCTGAGATTCTTAAGGCGCAATTCATTTTAATGCAGAGCAATTCCACTACCCAACTGACAGTGCGTCTCCAGTCATACTGGCGCACTGGAGCGGACAACACACCGCGCAGAGCAGGGGCATGAACTTTCTAAGCCAACTTTGTTGCCAAACCTGCTGTATGGCAGAACCATATCCTCAGTCTTGCATGAAAGGCCTTTATGTACAGTCTTTTAACAACAGACAGTACCCTCTGAGATATTTACAAGCGAATTAATGGAAGATGACTAACCTCATGAAAAGCTGATATAAAAAATGTCTGAATCTCCTGGGTCACTTCAAATACGCCAGTCATGCTACTTAGGGCTATATATTACGTAAAAACATTGCATTCAAGCCACTGAGTTGGCTGCAGCTTAATGAATCCACATTAATCCATCTCTATCAGTAGTGATGAATACTGTACCTCAAGGAGTTGTGGGGCTCTAAAACAAAAAGGGCTTAAGACGCCATATGAGCATGAAAGATAAAAAGAAATAATTACAAGGAAGGATTTATAAAGTTCTGGAAGAGAATCTTTTAGTGCATTAATATCTAGCAGGCAATGAAACAAACAGAACACGTAGCTTAAAAAAGAATAACCAAAGACACAGTAAGAGGATTAGTGTATAGGGGTTGCTGAGTCTATTGGCAATTACAAGGTCTGCCTTTGCAATTAGTATCAACACAAATTAAAAACAAAATCTGTAAAATACTGCTTGAATTTTAATACAGTATTTAATATGACACTAGAATATATAGCACAGACCTGTAATCAATCTGGGTAACAAAGCTGGCATTTCTTTTTCTCAGTTTTGTCTCCCTGCACATGGCTTTCAGCTGTACAGTTAACTCAGTGTTGGCAGCTCTTTACCTTCAACATCAATGGAGAAGCTGCTATTTACTTTTGTTAATTGCCTTCTTCATACCTGATAGGAACAAAAAATTTGTGCTGGAGAAGAAATTACAAAACTTGCTAAGGAAGCTGCACCTCCTAGCTGTTCCACTGCCATGCTAACATAACACAGCCCGTGGATGTCAAAACCGAAAATATTTTTATAATCAGAGGATGTCCACATCACAGTGCTGAGGATGGCTTAGAAAAATCTCACCTTGCTGAAAACAGTGCAGGTTAACTTGACAAGAAACTGAAATTCAAGTGTCCACGTACTGCCAGTGAGTAACGCTATGTGCCAGTCGAACAACACAACAATGGGATTCTGACTCAGCTCCAGCCCCTCCACCCAGAAGAAGCTGGGACAGGACTTTCATTCAGCAAGAAGGGAGCTCCACAGCCTGGTGCTGAACTTTTGGGATGCAGGGACCTGGGTTCTGCTCATTGACTTGAATGGGGTTTAATGTGCAACCAAGAAGGTACTCGCCCCTTTTCTCATCTCTTTGTAACATGGAAATAATTACGCTTGACCACATTTGTAAAGTGCTTTGAGGTGCACTACGCAAGAACATGTAGTGGTGTTGATATTACTTGTATGGAAGTAGTTATGGAATCAGAAATACAGATCAACCCTTGCTGAAAATTATTTAGGGGGCCGTATGTACAAATAACCTTCTGAGTGATGCAAGTCCAGCGTCCCAAAATATGTAAACACAAGAGCAACTGTAAGATAATTTACTGCCTGATTCTATTTGAGGCATCAATTAATGGAAACTTCCCAGTTCAAGAGTAGTTCTTAATCATATGCTCAATCTAAGAACACATTTAAACTTAGGAGTTTCCTTGAATAAGCACCATCTTAAATGCTTTACTACGCTGAAGGCCTTACCAAGATGAGCACAACTAGCATGGAACATACACACACTGTTGTGCTTTAGCTCACATCTGGAGCAGCAATCAACACAAATTTTCAGTTCCTTGTTATCTGCGTATCCAATTTGCTTCTACATTTGTGACAATTGCACATATGGATGAGGGATACAGGTGCATACCTTGCATTTTAAAAAATCAAATAAATCCCTACTGATGAAATTAAGTATTATTTTTGAGAGCAGCTTCCATGTGATAGCATTCAATTTCTCTTTACAAAAAAAGGATATTATCACATTGTTTAATTTTAAATGGTCCCTTTGCTCATCCATCTCCTGGTCTTTGAATTATTTGTACAGTGGCAAATGTTCTGTCTTTTGCTTTAGGATTTTGACATGGAAATAAGTCTGTTGCTTCCTTGTCTGTAGGGAAATTCTCCCTTACTAGAAAAAAACCAGGCTACTACGGAAGAGAGCTGAGTAAGCTCCCCAACATTTTGCAGGATTGAAGGACATTAAATTCCTTCTTCCTAAGCTCCCTCCCCACTTTCAGGTATTAACTGGAATCACTGAAGTGATTCATACGTTCTTAAAACACAGGTGAACATTTAACAGAGACATTGATGATGACTTATAGCAGAGAAAGTATAAATATAATCTTTCCCACACTAGTATTTCTCAGTGCTCATCAACTTTTGATCCAGAACTGAGTTGTCAGTCAAGTTTTCCGTAGTCAAGGATTGGGGAGTAAGCAATTCCTGCTTAATGAGGGCATACTAGTCTGAAATTATATTTTTGAAAACAAACCCCAAATTGGGTAATCATTGCATATTTGATATAATTAAAAAATTCTCTTTGAGTATAGTTCATAGTAAAACTGAGTCTACAAAGTCTCTGGCTGTTTATACCATCCCATTGCAGCAAACATTTCAGAAAAATTAGACAGTACCAGTAAGCCATCACTGAATTTCCCAGCAAAATATTAATTGTAGCTAAACCAAGAGATCGCATGAAGTGAGGTGGTATAATGTTAACAGAACACAACTGGCAGCAATATGAACTGGAGCGGGACTTGGTCCTCTCTTCTACATTCCCAATGAAAGAGTAAGGAAAGTCCCAGATATCAGCTGATGCCTATAACCTGGCCCTCCCCTTGTAGAAACATCTAATAGCAGCACAGTGTATCCTCGAGGGCTTTATAGGAATTTGTGTGACTCGAGGGAGGCAGATTTCAGAAGCGGCTGAACAGGAGCTAACATACTCCAAGCACCACTGCAGTTACTCAGTCAGCTCCATGGTCATGTACGGTAGCCTGATGCCTCTTGCTGTAGCTGTAGTGGCTGCTGGAAGAGATGTCGGAGTAAGATCACAACAGCTCCAGCCTCTGCAAGGATTTCAGCTCAGCTTTGGCTGCTCTGTTGCTCAGGGGACCCTCTGGCTCTGATAACTCTGGGTGTAACATCGTCCACAAAAGTCATCTTGTAGTTTCAAGACCTTTTGGTATTTTCCTGCCACTGCCTGTTGGAGTGTATAATTTGTTCATTCAGTATAAAGAGTTTTGGTATGGAGTCATTGATGGTAATCCGTGCTAAATTATTTTTTATTATCTTATTTTTTGTTAACAACTCCTATAATCAGAAAGCTACTCTTCAAGATTGTCGAATTCTGGTTGGAAAACTGCAGATTGCAAACCAACCTGTTTCATTTTACCCGTCTTCCAAACGGCTGTCATCAATCAAACCTTAGAAAAGGGAAATGTATATTTCACCCTTCTACTTCCTCCTGACAAACTTCAATTTCATAAGCTCCACTCCCATGTCTCACAGCAGCAGTTAATCCCTATCAAAAATCACAATTCCAGGAGAGTTTAAGAGTATCTATCAGTTACTAGGAAATGGAGAATTGCCTAGTTTTCTCATAAGCCTGAGGATTTGATTTAAATATGCACATACTTGCAGATTTCAAGCACATTTCCCTGCACAGAGCAAAAATAGCCAGGCTTAGTGCTACTAACATTTGGGGATGCTGGGTCACTACAGAAACTGCCACCTTCATATTCAGGAAAGCATAAAGAGCGACAGCACGGTCCCTTTTTTCCTCATGGCACAACTCAGGGCTCACAGGATGCTGGCAGCCTCATTGCAGCCTTTCTGCTCCTGAATGAATTTCGCAGGGCAGCAATAAGTCCAATAATTCTTCCACCCTCAGGACTTCAGTACTGCTACTTCATTTTTTAATTGCGTAAAGCCTTTCATTAGTAAGGCCTCTGGCAGTGGTGAGTTAGCCTGGCAAGAGGAAGAGTGAGGTCAGCTAAGTTCTCAGCCGCTACTCCGAGTTGTATCATGGATGAAGGCAGCTCTGTGCAGGCTGAGAAAGCTGTGGTGTCAACTCAGAGCTGAGGCGATACCGGTCCACCCCACTGAGGATCTGACCCAAGGCTATTTAAATGACCTTAACTCTATGTTCCTACACTATACAGACTATCTTACCAGAGGAGACAAAAAGGGCTTGTTTAGTCTAGCAAAGGCAGAGAGAATATGAAGTCTGCCAGGGGACAAAATTGCTGCCTGTGAGTACCTTGGGGGTAAACACTCCGGATTTTTTTTTAAAGCTATTAGAGTCAAAGGGCAATGCTGGCATGTGAGCAAATGGGTACGGACTACCCCTGAGTAAAATGAGACTGGAAATTGGAAGGAAGTTCCCAACAGTGAGGGCAGGGTGGCCCTGAAACCGTCTTCCAGGTAGAGCCAATGACAACTCAGCTCAGCTCATTTCAAAACGCTGTTTAACTTGTTTATGTACCATATTAGGGGGGCCTCACTGACATGCAGCACTGTAGTATATGGTATCTCCAGCCATAAAGGAGAAAACTGGGTGTCCCAGGAGGCCTCTCTTCAGTTCCAGGTTCCTAAGTAACATCTGAGAATCTCTGTGCTCTGGATTTTTTCTCTGTGTGTGTGCATGAACATCCAAGTATTTGAACAATCTGAGAAACGTGGAGCTTCTCTCTCCCTGCTCCCTCCAAAGCAGAGAAGGGCTGGAAAATGTTTTGTAGAAACTCTCTTTTGTTTCAAATTATTACTGTTAAAAATAACGCCCTTAGAGCTTGCTGTCTCCTTCCTCTCAGTGTCTCCGTCTGTGTGCGTTTGCACATTGAATATTTCTCTCACACATTGAAATCAGAAGACCCAGAGTAACCTTCATGAAGTAGGTAGCATGAGGGTGGTGCAAAGCAGTAGAAATAAACCAGAACATATGAAGCAGCCAGAACCAGACCTCAATATACTCAGTGCAGCACTTCTGCTGTGTGCTGCTGCTGCCACAGGAGTTTTTGAGCACCGGTTTAACCCTTTAATGGCCAAGTGCTGCCGTCATCTTCTGCCAGTCTGAGCTCTGGAAGTGGTCCTGGCTCTTTCATGCAGCAGGAATTCCGAAGAAGCTCTTGCTGCTGATTGGAACTCCAGATACAGCCCAGCGAACTGCAGGGTTACACTGTAATTATTTTACAGATTGTTCTGTTCAGAAAGTGGGTGCTTTCCAAATAAAGGTAAAACATCAGCATTGTCGTTATAAAGCCTTTTAAAAGAAGGCAGCTGCATTATTTCCATTGCAAATTCCTTTGGAAATACCTTTGTTTTCTGTGATGCTTTTCACCTGCTTATAGGGGGTGTGAAGATAGTAATGTGGAAGTGTGGAGGAATACTTTATTAGGAGAGGTAAACTGTAGTTTTATTATGGTTCTGGTCTATTTATGGTTCGTATATTCTACGTATGCACTAAAAAAGCCCACAAACTAAAAATACTGTTTCATTAGGAGTTTATCTCGGGGTTCTCAGTGGTGATTTATCTCCCCTAACACTGACGTAACTGGTTAATTGCCCGGAACTCCCACTTTATCGAAGTCTGTAGCATTTTTGATGAATATCTGGCAAGATGTTTCACTGTGATTTTATAAAACGTATTAAAAAGGAAAGACCTCAAGCAGTTACCGCCTTATCCAACTGATATTACTCAGCTAAAACATCCCCAGGAGCATTAAGAGATTTCCCTGAATAAATACAGTAGTATCGTGTCCTTACAGTATGGCAAGTCACGCTTTCACACTGCTAATTGAGTTGATCTGATTGTAACTTTCCTTTTCAGTAATTCATTTACAATCACATTCCGGGAGGGGGGGGTGTGGGGAATGAAGGGCGGGGAAGGTTGCTATTTAATGGCTGCTTCTAAGCAATCTTCAAGATGTAAGTATTTTCAGTGATTGTAGTCCCTGAAATACAGTGACAGACGAATAGCAGTGAAACTTTCTCTGCAAAGCACAAAGCAGCTTTTCCTTGGGGGGTGTGTGTGTATATATATATATATATTTCCCACACGCTTCCACGTGTCTCTGTCTTG
Source organism: Caloenas nicobarica (assembly GCF_036013445.1). Classification (NCBI taxonomy): domain Eukaryota; kingdom Metazoa; phylum Chordata; class Aves; order Columbiformes; family Columbidae; genus Caloenas; species Caloenas nicobarica. The sequence goes on along the minus strand of NC_088246.1, from coordinate 78,154,722 downwards.
GATCCGAAGAGATCACCTCCCTCCTCGCATGAGGAGATCGCCCAGGGCTCAGCGCTTGGGTTCTGCACTGAGGCAGCCGCCGGGAGGAACACGTCAGGTTACAGAGGCTCCGGTCACCGACCCTACCCAGCCGTTCCCCGCGTGCAGCCAGGCGGCCGTTAGCGGCCGTTAGCGGCCGTTAGCGCTGAGCACGGACCTTCCTCATGAGGCGCAGCACAAGCGCGGCTGCGCACGGCTGTCACCAGCACGCCGGGCTCCGCCGCTTCGCTTCATCAGCCGTTTCTGTGAAACCTCCTGATAAGACTTCAGGAACATAACCACGGCAGGGCAAAGTCCTGCAGTAATTTTAAAGCTGGCTCAGCCCGCGCCGTGAAGAGCGGCGCCGCACTACGGGGCCCTGCGGGCAGCGAGGGGAAGCGCCGGGGCCTCCGCCATTCTCCGGGCTCCCGCCCTCACACACGGCGGGTCAGCGAGCTCTCGCACCAGAGGCCGCACGGCTCCCGGGGACAGCGGGGGCGGAGCTGCCCGGCGGGTCACGGACAGGGCTGTGACCCTCTGCAGGCCGCAGCGCCTCCTCACCTCACGGCGGGGCCGCGCAGCGCTGCGTGAGAGGGAGCGGGCCTCCCACACGCAACGCAGCGCCCTCCCGCCTGCGTTCTGGAGAACGGGACTGCGGCGCCGGGAGCCACCCGCCTGAGGGAGGGAAGGCAGCCCGCCACCCCCTGCCACGGGCAGCGGCAGCACCGCCCAGCGCGGCGGGCCGCAGGCGCTGCCGGGACTTGTAGCTGGCGGGTAGTGGGAAAGGGGTGGCCGCCGGCCATGTCGGGACTACGCTTCCCAGCAGCCCCCGCGCGCCCCCGCAACACCGCCTCTCCCAGCCCCAGGCACGGTGACGTTGTGTTTATCGGCGAGGCCCCGCCCTGCCGCGCGAGCGGTGGCGTCACCCTCGCGAGCCTCCCTCCCTCGCGCGGCGGCCCCTGTCAGCGGCGAGGCGGGGGCTGCTTAATATTCATGAGGCGCGGGCAGCGCGCGGGGCGCGGCGCCGGGCTCACTCGCTCTCTGCCTCCCTAATGGCGCTCGCGACAGCTGGGGAGCGGGGCTGAGCCGGGCGCGCGGCGCGAGGGCACCAGCGGAATGTTCCCCGCCGCGACGTGACCCCCCCCGGGACGCGGCGCCGCGCTCCGCTCGGCCCTCCCCGCGCCGCGCCGGGCCGCCGAGCGGCGCTCCCAGCAGGGCGGCGGCGGCGGCGGCATCCCCGGCCCCGCGGGCAATGGAGCCCGCGCAACAGCGAGCGAGAGAAGCCCCGGCGGCGGGCAGCGGGCGGGGGGAGCCGGAGAGCAGCTCCCCGGGCAGGAGGAGTCAGGCAGCGCCCGGCGCGGAGAACGGCGTGGAACCGTCGGGCGGCGGCGGGCAGCGGCGGAGAAAAGGGGGAGCCGGCGGCTTCGCTCCCCCCGCGGCGCTGGCGGCCGGCGGGACTCCGGCGGCCCCCGGCGGGGCCGGCAACGCCAACTCCCTGCTTCTGCGGCGGGGGAGGCTGAAGAGGAACCTGTCCGCCGCCGTCTCCTCGCCCGCCGCCGCTGCCCCCGCCGCCTCGCTGGGCACCCGCAGCTTGGACAGGAAGGCGCTACTGCTGAAGCCGCCCCGGCAGCTGCAACCCCTGCAGCCCCCGGAGCGGGACTGGGTGCGGCGGGACTTGCAGCGGGGCTGCGTCCACATCTACGAGCGCCACATGAACTGCTACCTGCGGCCGGTGCTCTGCACCCTGGAGACCACGGCGGCCGAGGTGGCCGCCCGGCTGCAGCAGCTCGGCCACCGGGGCGGCAGCAGCGTGGTGCGGGTGCTGGGCAAGGCGGGCGCGACGCCGCAGCCCCCGCCCGAGCCGGCGGCGGCCCCCGCCGAGGCGCCGCCTGAGCCCGCGGCGGAGGGGCAGCGGCCGCAGTCGGAGGAGAGGCCGAGGAGCCGGCGGGGGACGCGGAGCGGGCTGGCCGGAGGAGACTGCGGGGAAGCGGCGCGGCCCGGCCGCTTGCCGCTGGGCGGCAGCGCCGAGGAGAGTGACTTGGCCGTTGGCCGGCCGAGCCCGGCGCCCTCCGACTTCAGCCCCGGGCCGCCGCCGGCCGAGCTGTACCTGGCGGGGCCGCCGCTCTCCTGCCCTTCCCTCCTGGGGGAGCTGGGACCGGCCGGCTCCGACACCGAGAGCTTCAGCCCCAGCGCCGAGAGCGTCTCCGACCGGCTGGATCCCTACAGCAGCGGCGGCGGCGGCTCGTCCTCCTCGGAAGAGCTGGAGGTGGAGCCGGTGCCCCCCGATGGGGTGGAAGCAGGTGCGGGGCCGGGCCGGGGCCCCCCCTGCCCAGGGGAGCTGCCCCCGGGGCGAGCCGGGGGGGCGCCGGCGGGCGCGGCCGGCGAGCGGGAGCCGCCGGCGGGGGCCGCGTCGCCGGGGCCGCCCGCCCTGTACGTGCAGCTGCACGGGGAGACCAGCCGGCGGCTGGAGGCCCACGAGAAGCCGCTGCAGATCCAGAACGACTACCTCTCCCAGCTGGGCTTCCGGGACCTGTGGCGGGTGCAGGAGGAGGGCATGGACTCAGAGACCGGCTGCCTCATCCGCTTCTACGCCGGTGAGCGAAGCGGAGCGGCGACCGGGGGGAGCGACCCTTGGGGCGGCGGGCGCGGCCCCTTCCCCTCCCCAGCCCTTGGTCCGGCGGGCGGGGTGGGCGCAGCCCCTCTGCCGGGGCTGTCGCCTCTCACGGGGGAGGAGGTGGCCCGCGGGTGTCGCCGCGCCGGGGAGGTCCCCGGCGGCGGCGGGCAAGCCGGGGTGTTAGCGGCGCTCAGGAGCTCCGGGCTGCCCCGCAGCTGACGCGGTGCCAGGGCAGCCTCTCCTCCCTCCAACGCGTGGGTAATGGAGGCCGCTCTTCCGTTGTTTTCCGTTTCCAGCGGCGGCACTGGGCGTCCGGGGTTAATTCTGCCTTAATCTGCCGCTTTCCCTGGTGGCGAGAGACGCACCGGTGCCGCTGCTGGGCATGGAAGGGCGAAGGCTGTTCGAAGTGTTCGCAGGATGCCGGCAGCTCACTCAGGGCTGAGTTGAGCTGTGTGCTCCCTGCCCGCTAATAAGGGAGCCGAGGAGAAGGCGGGCTTATTCAGAAGAGAAAAGCTCTTCGCAGTTCTGCTCCTGAAATAGGTTGCAACTGTGCGGGGTGCATGGATTCCTGAGCTGAGAACGGTGCATGCCTGCAGACAAAATCCTGTACTTAGCTTTCTGTGCTGTTAGCATTTTGAATCCATTCTTCTGTTTGTTAGAGTAGCGGGACTTCACTGAGGGACTGAGGCGGTAAGCAAGGGAAGTACACAACTGTAGGGCATAGCTTTTGAAAACAGTCTAGTCAAAACGTTTATAATGAAAAGGCAGAAGCTTTTTAAGGCAGCTTTGCTGTTGCAACTTAACAGTACAGAATGTGGGGAGTATTGGGTGGAAAAGTAAGCTCCCACGTAGTAATTATGCAGCCTTCTGCAGTTTTAGAGAGGTTTAAAAATATAATGCGTGTCAGTTGAATTGCTTTGTATAAAATACTTATTGTAATCTTGGAGCTCCTTGGCTTTTAACCGTGCTGTCCGTCTCTCCAAGAAAGATAAATTGTTTAATGTCCAAGTAAGTGTTCAAATACCTAATAAGTTTTCCTGTGAAATAGGTAAGTGTGGTATCCAAAGACAAGGTCACACTAGCAAAGTAGCAAATGCCATCTACCCCCTTGCCCGGTTGGCTGAGCAGAGCTGGTCCTTCACTGAACTGTGAGAGTTCAGTGCTTTAACTCTGAAAAACATGGAGATATTTTTCTCGAGTGAATTCTGCTGAATGTCAAATAGAAACCGTAATGGCAGGGTAGGAAGGTGAGCAGTGTGCTGGATAAGTGCCCTCCTATATTCAGAAGGATGTGGGAGTTGTGGCGAGTGGTCAGTTCACTGTTTCTTCAGATTTCTTGGTTGGTTGTATAATGACCCCACCATAACGCGTGCAGAAGTGGTATTCATTCCAGGGATTTGCAGAAATAAGTTAGATATGCTGGGGTCAGAAAGGGGCTAAACTGTTTTTTTCAGATGATGATCATGGTCTGCATGGTTCTCTGCTGTGCTGTTGAGAGTGGAAGTCAGGAGGTGATGCTGGAAGGGATGTTGCTTCCTCTGTTTCCAGTCCTGCAGTTAAATGGGGTGCACAGACTCGTTTTAAAATGGAACAACCATGTGCCTCCTTTCCTAATGGGATGTGTTCTAAAGAAAACACAATCAGAAAATGTAGCCAAGTCTTACACACAGTGAAGCCTCTTTGCATGTAAGTTTTTTTATGCACGAGATGATTAATTCTATATGTTAAATGTGAATGTTCCAACTCTGTTTTATTTCGGTGTCTCAACTTGATTGCTAATGTAGCTCGTGCATTCCGGACTTCCTTGTACAAAACTACTAATAGAAATGTATTTCTATAAGCATACAAAGGATTAAATTAATGCAAATTTCTTACGGAAGTTCATATGCTAAGTAGTATGCCTCTGTACTTCAAAAGTGAAGTATTTTTTGAAATCCTTATCTCTTTGAGGGGATCTGTGATCAACATCTAAACCACCTGTGATCAGGTACTTGTAGCAGAATGGTTGCAGCATCTAAGGCACCAGACCAGCCAAAAACAGCTAAGAAAATATTACTGACATGTAACCATACTGATTTTATGTAACTGTCTTGGCAAGTTACCTCAACTTCCTTATTTTATTCCCTCCGCCCCTGAAGATGAAAGGAAGGGGAGACACTTGAAAAGGATACACATCAAATTAAACTGTAAAGGGGAGTGTTTTTTTGGCCCCAAAGTTAAGGTGTTTTGCTTAGGAGAAGTACCTTTTTTATAAATGATCCTCCAGGATCATACCCTAAGGAATGCTTTAAACCAGTGATTTCCTGTTTCTGTGGCACTTCATTGGTTTAAGCAGCCTGGCTTGTCCCAGTGGATACAGAACCACTGGCATCTCTATCCCTGTAATTTCCTGCAAGCTGTCTCGCTAGGATTTGGTGATCTTGGTCTTGTAGTGATGTAAAACGGCATAAACCTAGGCTGGATTTATTGCTTTGCTTCTAGAAAGAATTCTTTCACCTAATCCCCGTGGAGTAGGGAGAGAAGAAGAAAGCATGGTGGTGACTTCTGGGCTTTTTTTATTTATGGAGATAGGCAGTTTTAAGGCTGGAAGATTGCTATATTGAAACTTCACATTACAAATTCCAAATAAGATAAGGTTATACGGGCAATTATTTTAGTGATTACTGTAGGCTGGTAATTTCTCTAGTTGTGGAATCTGGAAAGTACATATTTAAAAAAATGCTTGGAGAACTGCAGAGAATCAGGATTTTTCATGGCTATAAAAAAACTTTCTTAATAAGTATCAGTCTACAAATATTCTGTAAATGAAATATCTGTTCTTTAAATGCAGAATTCCACATTTAAAACCCCCCAAAACCAAAATGCGGCATTAAGAAGGTAAAAGTGCTTCCTGTACGTTGCTTTGGTTCATTTCCAAACATGGTTAGTGCATCTTTCTTTTGGTATCTCCTCTCCTTTTCTTACTCTGAGTGTATGTGTGGTTGATTTCTTCAGTCACGTGACTCTGAGCATTAAACAGGTAATACCGTTGCTAAACCAAAACCCCTACAGATTTAAGGGTCTGATCCCACTCCCTGTAACATCAGTTTGAGCAAAACTGGGCATTAGTGACTGGTCATGCATGTCAGCTTTTCTCTCTGTTGAAATCTGTCTCAACAAAAGATACTGTCCTCGAAGTATTGAAATACTTAATCTCTGTTTAAAACGATATGGTTAAATAGCTTTCCGCTGAGATATTATGTTACTGAGTTATGGAACTGTATAAGAATCCATAGTGCAATTACAGTCATGATATTGTCGCTGGGAGACCGATTAGGTCAGACTTACTAAACTATCCTAAACCCCTAAGAGTGGCTGTGATCCAGAAGGCTTCTCGCAAACAAGTTATAGTATTCCTTATTGCTCTGTAAAAATATTTTTTGTAAAACACAAGTTGTCCCAGTGGCCTTGACTTCTCTATAATTTGCATGTAGAAAGAAAAATAGACTAATATACCAATCTCGTTAATTTAAAAACTGCAAAACCGCTTGTTTGTTTTGAGACTTTAGATCAAAAACAAGCATGGAATCTCATGCAGTGCTGTTTTCTGGAGCATCTGCATGGCAAGGAGTGTGATAAACATCTTGGTCTTGAAGACTGGTTCAGTACAATAGGTGTTTGAGGCTTTTTTGGTTTACTACTGAAAGGTGATGTTATTTGTGATTCTGGCACTTGGCCACTATTAAATTCTTTGCTCTTTGATGTGACATAGGGCTTCTGCACCTGCTGGTGTCATCAAATATATCACTTCAGTAGATGATTGCCTATAGGCAGCTAAGAAATGCCAGATGTAATTAGTGGTGTTAATTTTGCAACTGGCTGTCAGATTTTATTTGAGAAGAGATGCTTTTTGCTCATGTGGCCTTTCAGAAAGTTGTGAGGGGGGATGAATCCAGCTTTGTCTTAAAGTTCATTACAATAAATGTTGCTCTGTCCAGTATGAAGACAAGGATGGGAAAATCTCTTGTCAGAATCCATCACAGTGATCTAAGCAGTTGTTTAGTTGTTGTTCTGTGTTGTGTTTTTTTTTTTAAAGTAGGGTCACACTAAGACTTCCTGGTATGTGGATGGAAATGTGTTTAGATGCATGCTTGCTTTTACATGAAAATACCATAGGTCTGGCAGTGCTGAACTTTGTGGAACATGACATGTATTGAATTGCTAGCTGCTTGTTGTGCTACTTGGTGAATAACTCAGTTCAGCTATTTAATACATAAGTAAACTTGATTTAAGATGCATAACTGCTGTTAAGGGTGGAAAACGTGCCAAAGACAGACCTGCTTCTTAACTGAGGGTAGAACAGCTGTGCCATAAAGAGCTTCTGCTTTTAGAGCCCTGGCTTAGTTCTGAAATCCAGTATCTTATTTAACATGAAATAAATTAATTCATATTAATGTGAATGGATTTTTTTTTTTATTTGCAGATATGATTGGAAGGGAGAGGTCTTGGTGAGCTTGTATGAAACAGAAAGGAAATACAACTTCTGCCTAGGGCTGCCGTGATCTTGTGGGTTTTTTTGGTTTTGTGGTTGTTTTTTTTTCTTTCTAATGTGACTTGGATATACATTCTTTTACTTGGTAATCATTTATGTGTTGGCACCTCCTGCAAAGAGAAGTAAGAGAAATAATACCTAAAACTTGCCACTCTGGGAAACCATCTCATTTCAGTTAACTTAGCGTGTTTAAATCCAAAACTTGGTCTTTGATGGGACCCAAGCAGTGAAATTTCTAGTCCTGTTCCTCAGGAAGGTTGAAAATGCCTGCAGTGGCGTTGCCTTTCTCCACCTGTCCATGTGCATGGCCATTTGCTTATCTTCTCACCCTCGGAACGGGGTCTTTCTGAGTAAGGCAGGCAGCTTTCCGAGGCTCTGGGGGTGCTGCAGCCGCTCCTCCTGCGCAGGAGGAGCTGTGCAGATAGTGCTGGAATGCTGGCGAAGCCGCAGCTCGGCTTTGGTATGTGACAGCTGTTGAGTACAATGGTTTCTGCAACTTTTAAATTCCGTTGTGCTCCTGGCGAGCATCCATAATTTAAGTATGTGTGAAGTACCAACATGGGAGATTTCAGTGTGATGTACATGAGAGTTACTATATATACTAAGTATGTAGTACCTAAATTGGTACACCCAAGAGGTGAATTTCTTCAGTGCTGCAGCATGAAATGCAGCATTCTCTTTTTTCTTTTCTTTTTGTCTCTTTATGTATTGTGAGATGGTTCTTCCTTCCATGTCTCACTATTTCCATAATTCTTTTTTTTTTAACTCTGCATAAACATCTGCTTGGTGATGGAACTGCTGATATACCTAAAAGCCCTTGTGCAATTAAAACATCCATCTGTTCTGTTAGGACACTGACAGACTGTGCTGTGTCTGAAGCACTGTGTGGTTCTTGGGAAGATACTACTTAATAGTACAAAAAAAGAAACATTTATTCGAAACGGCATTAGCAACTGGTATGTGCTGCTTAACTACCAAAGACTACCTTGTTTTATAAAACAATATAAAGAGAGATTTCTTTGCTATCCAAGCAATCCTCTGGAAAAGAACCTGTTATTAAACATGTCTGAGGAGGTCAGTTTGGGAAATATATGCATGCAGGATTCCATAGAACAGAATCTTAGAGATGGAAATCCTAAAGAGTACTACTTGTTACACTGAGCTGTTTGATTTGGAGGGAACCTGTGCCTTGCATGCTTACAGCTACATTTAAGGGATGGTCATTTTGAATTAACTGTTTAAGCTATTAGTATCTTGATTTAAACAACTAAAAAAATGAAAAAGAAACTGAAGACTGACTTGAGGCTTTCTACTTGCCTTAGACAGTAGAAGTAAAGGCACTTTTGACTTAGTTTTCAGTGTTTCATTATTTCACTGCTTGTGGAATGTGGCACACTGGCATTTTAGGGCAGATAAAATAAATCTGCATATGTACTTGTTTTCAGCTTCCCTTGACTCAGTTTTATTGCTCTGTTTTAGACCTTTTTCTCAAATAAGGATTTGCACTCTATTAAGTCATATGTCTGAAATAGCCGTATAGTAAATTTATTCTTTGACCTAGAGAACTCAGTGTTGCTTTCACCTGTGAGATTTTTTTGTTTGTTTGGTTGGTTGGTTGGTTTTTTTGGGTGTGGTGTGTGGTGGGTTTTTTTGGTGGTTTTTTTGGTTGTTGTTTGGTTGTTTGGTTGGTTTTTTTATAGGTATCTTCTTTTTTGGCGGGGGGGGGCGGTTCAAATAGAATAGACATTGATGCTTGGAGTCAGTTGCAGTTTGTGTGGGGAAACTAAGTAAAAGGGGTGGGGTGTGGCGTACCGAAGTCTTTTGTTTTGTAAGCTTCGCTGTCTTGGCCATGCAATTCCAGCTTGGTTTTTTCCTTCTCAAAGATATTTGAGAGAAATGTAACCACCCTTTGTAAGTAACTAAAAAGTTTTAAACTCACTGAAAAATGAATGTCTAGACTTGGCTCTAAAACTGGAATTCTGAAACACTAAGCTCTTCACAAGATACTGAAGAAACTTCATAGGAAGACAATGTCCTCATTTTAAAAAATAATCAATAACCTCTTGCTTATTTTAATCACCTGCAAGTTTGGAAACCTAAGTTAAAATTTCAACTGTATGGTACTGGCAGTTGAGTATAGATTTGAGGTAGTTAAGCTCTGCACATTTCATGTCAAAGTTTCTGGGAAAATTCTAGATTTTCAGGTTCCTGTTTCACTCACAAGTGCCTTGTTTTATTTGTGTAGATTTTGCCCTTCAAATAGCTTTTCTAGACACATGAGTTAGCTGCAGCATTACCTTTTTGGAGAGAATAATTTTTACATTTTTCACTATAAAATAATTTGTATTTGCTGTAGAATATTTTTTTTTCCAATTAGGCTGGCATTTATCTAGTATGATATCTTAACATGGATACCGTTTTCCAAAAATAACTGGTGGCAAATTTTAATTGAACATTTTCCAACTGATTGTTGTTAAATACTGAAGCCATCTTGGGTATTGCAGAATTTTAGATTTAAGTCCTTTTTCTTTATGATATATTTTGACTCTTAATTTTCTTTTTAACATATGTACGCTATATGATAAAATGTTACATGCAAAAAATAGATATCACTTGCCTGTTGGAATGCAGCAGCTGTCCTAACAGCACAGAATGGTGTATGTGGGTTGTAAATGAATAACAATATTGTGTCCTGCTGAAATTCTATTCAGGATTTCAGGTAGGCAGACTTAATAATAAAAGTAGTTTTACGTGGTGTCCATGATGGCATACCCACTTTGGTATATGCTTTTTTGAAAACCAAACCAAAAAAAGGCACTGGCAATAATTGCCGTTTGGAGTCCTGTCTAAGTTGCCATGTCTGTGGTCATTGCCTCCATACCCTCGGTCACTGTCACATAAAATCATTTAATTACATAAGTCAATAGTCCACATTCTTTATGCCAGTTGTCACAATGGGAATTCCTCTTGCTTCCCTGTTTAGCTAACTAGCTAGTCCTGACCCTCTGGGTCTGATGGCTGAGACTTTCCGCTCCTGTGGTTGTGGTGAAAATATGTAGAAGAATGGAAATGTTGCAGAATCTCTTGGGGCTGTTTGTGCTCCTCCCCGCCAAATTATTTAAGGAGCAAAAATTGTTCTTTGAAGAACATTGGATTTAAAAATGACAACTGCTGAATCTGGAAGTTAGACCTACTGGAGTGAGGAGTCATTTAATTTCACAACATAGCGTACTATTCTTTGAAACATTTTCTGTCGATGGGGAAGTAAAATTTCTTCCAGCTGGCTTTTGACTTATTTGGAGGGATGCTGAAAATACTCATTGCCCAACTAACTGTATTCCTCAATTTGACAGCTAACTATTTATGTATTGATGTAAAATACTGAGTTTCGGGGGATTTTTCTCTTCAGTTTCATCTAGCTTAGTTCTCGGTGTAGAAGGAAAATCAAATTGTGTAAGTGGAGGAGATTTTTAAAGTTTGACTCAACATTTTTTGTGGGCCAGAGTTAAATTTGGCCCTTTACAGGGTCTTAGTTGTTCCTGGTCTTGTCCAATGGCAATGGGAATCTTCAAGCTAACTTCACTGGTGTCTGAATTGTATTCGTAATTCTCAAAACCCCATAATAGCCACAGGAACTGATTCCTCTCATCTGCAAGCACTCTAAGTGCCCTGCCAACTTATTTAAATAAAGACAAAGCAGTGGGCCTTGGTCCAAGGGGTAACGAGGAATTGGAATGCCTTTGAAGTTCAGGACCCTGGGCTGTAGGTGCCATTTACATAAACCTCATTATGTAATCTGAATGCAGTTTCTTTTCCTGTTTGTTTGATTTATAAGTCTTTGTGTCCAGGAGAAAGAGATAGTAAGACCTGTAATTAAGATAAGTAGCAGGCCACTCCTTTTCTGAATGCATACTCTGGCGAGGAGAGAATTTTATATGCAGCATTAAGGGTAAAACAAAACCTGTGATTCAGGCACCTTCAGTTGATGAGAATAATGCCAACTCCTTTCCTTTGAAAAAGCTGCATGCTTCTTTAAACAATAACTATGCCTAGTTCAACCTATTATTTGCTTTAAAATAGACGACACAGAAAAGCTTAAAGTTCTTACTAGCATAAATTTTGCTTTTATATAAGTCACAGATTGTCTTCATCTAAGCAGCTCTCATCAGTTTTGAAGCTACCTTGAAACTAGCAAGTTTCGAAGTGGATAGTGAGTTTTCTGATCAGAATTGCATACAGTGCCATTTAGTTGCTCTCAGTCAAACACTTGCTTTTTCTTCCTGTCTGATCTTCTCTAGCCTTTTTTTAAAGCAGATAATAAGCAGTAGCACTGGGTTTGTGATAAAGAGTCCTGCAAGCAGCAAAGCTGACTACAGATGCAATCTACTTGCTCATAAGATGATTGGTCAGATCTACCGCTGACTTCTTATCACCAGTTATTTTATGATTATTGACTCAAATTGTAAGTGATGGAGGAACATATTTTTCCTTCTCCTGTGTGTTACTTAGTGGGACAGACAGACCTCTAGGGGACAACAGTCTCCATTAGCAGTCATTTTATTTATGAGACTTAATTGTGTCTGAGACAACGTAATATTGTATGTCATGATTTGCTTTCTGTGTCTACATATATTTGCTCTCATGCTATAAAGCTTGCCTGTTGGAATAAAAAAAGTTAATGACAAAACCTGTTACGAATGAAGTAGTGGAGCGCCAGGGAGAAGGCTGGCGTGTGTAATGTACTGACGTGGATGGGCTAGGGGCTCTTGGTTTCTTCTGGTACCCGTATTATGTGGCTACAAACACAAAGGCAAGATAGTTTGCAGGTTGCAAGCGGAATGTTTCTCAAAGTGAAGTTAATCACATGTGTGTGGGAGATGCAATTTAACATTTCAGAAATACCAACAGGAGCTTGTTGAAAGCTGTGTAGCATGTAATTATACAAAAGGTTTTTCTTCCCCGTTTCGGTCCTGGAGTTGAGGATTTTTAATGTACTGTCTTGGTTAAAAGCGTGGAGCTCTAAATGTGGTTGTGTGGATTAAAATTTCAATGGTTAGAAGTAGACCTGAGTTTATAGCCTTTCAGGGCAAACATTTAACTTTTTTGTCTTGGGTGTCCTAGCTAATAAAAGAAAGGACTGGCCAAAAATGAGAATCTGAACTCTTTGAAGTGTCCAAGCACTGTGAAGTAGCTGTGGACGTGTCTTATCTTTTTTTTTCTTTTGGTGGCATGAAAATAATGTCTCTTATCTGTATCAACCAAAATAGAATCTGTAGTCTGTATATTCCCTGTGAATAAACCAAAGATTAATGTGATACATTTCAGACTATTAAATATAGAAACTACTTCCATTTCATAACTTCCAGAACAATGGTATCATCTGTATATTAATTCCCTTTAAGATTATGCTATAGCACTGAGAACTGCTTTGTTCATGTCTCTTTAATCTTCTTAATCAAATGACAACTTTAATTCCTGCTAATATGGGAAGAGTACATGAAATTATTTTACTTTATTTTGCTTTACAGATTCTATCTTAGAAGTGTCTGTTGTAAGAAAAAAATCTTTTGGAATGTTTCTTTTCTGAATCCATGTGATAAAACATCCTGATTTATTTTGCAGCTTCCAGCTTTTTCCTTCATAATTGAAACTTCATCAAAATATGTTGATCCGTATCGGGAGATATTGTAGTACAAAGACTAAGATGCTTTGTAGCCTGCAGTGGACTAAGTCGTATTCCTTCTGTCAGCATCAAAATTAGTGTTTCTCGGGAGAAAATGGTCTATTAGAGCCTGTGGTATCTATTATATTCAATTTGCAGCACTGAGTGGGGTGTGATCCTTTGTGTAGTGCTCCACTGGAGTGAGAGCAGTTTCAGTACCACTTGCTGCTTCAGTTTTGTGTTAATAGGACATGCAGTTTGAGTTCCTGGCAAATAACTGATATTACCTACAATGTGGAAATGGGAGTATGCAGATTTGCAGAATGCACCGTGTTGAGACTGTCCGCAGATCGCAAAGCCTAGATCAACTGTAGATCCTTCTAGCCTAGAATATGCAGCTAAACGCTTATTTTTTCTCCATCCTTTCTCCTTCTGGAAGTTTTCAGGCATTCTTGGCTGCACTTGCCAGCTCACCCACTTTGTACAGTTTTAGTCCTCTTGAAGATTTTTAGAGGTTTTGTCTGCAATGCCCATTTGTCAGTACAATTCTTTGTGTTGATCCCTCCGCCTGCCCCTGTATTTATAAGTCTATATGTGAAACAGTACCGCTAAGTTACTCGTGGAGAAGAGCATTCATTCTAGCACGGCTAACGTGAGGCTACAAAAATGAATAAGCAAAATTCTCTCCAGAAACTCACAGTTCATAGCTACAACAAATTGCTGTGTCTGTGTATCTTAACAAGGTAAGATCAGGCAAGGATGTAGTCAAAGGAGGTAAAAAGAGCAGAGTCTTAAAGGTGTTTAAGAGATGTTTTACCTTTATATTACAGAAACCAGCATGTGAAAAGGTTTTGTTTGTTCTTTAAATAAAAAATACTGTGTGATGTGTATGTTCTTCACCCAGCAGTGCATCTCTTGCAAATGTAGGATTTTAAGAGGCAAAGGTTGTGGACTGCATAATGTTCTCAAAGTGCTTGTCTATTAGAAGAGTTTGTAAACTGGTTATGAAAGGAAAAAGGCTAATCTTGCATAGTAGGAATTATGGCTGAGGGTAGAAGAGTTCATGCTGTTACAGCCCTTGAACCTAAAATTGGATATACTGTATCTTTAACATTAACATGACTTGTAAACAGTGGTATTACATCTGGCACATCCATAAGGCTTATGCTTTTTAGGAATGCATACAGTAAACGTGGAAGAGATTTGACATTTGGCACTGTTCTCTCACTTCCAGTCACCAGCTAAGCTAGGCATGATCAATAGGTTAAGTTAAAAAAAAATGCAGTTACTAATCATTGTCCTTTCTGAATTATGAAGGAAGGTACTGCTAAGGAATATGATACAGGGCAAGTCTTGTCTCTTCTTGTAGCCTTGAAAAAGGACAGATTCCTGATATGCAGGTTCTGGGAACTCAGCGTGCAGACTTCTGTCCAGGAGAGATTGCATATGTGTACTCGTCACTGGTAAATGCAAGAACAGCTGTAATTTTGATAGGGCCACACTGTTGTTGCGCCTATACATTGTCTTTGTTCTGTGAGGTTCTTAACCATATCGCACTTAAAGAATTGATGAGTTGCCTTTCCAGATACAGTATTGTTACTTCAGGTTTGTTAGGCAAGCCTTAATCAGAGATGTTATATGACACTCTCTTCAATAGGCCCGTTGGCCATTGCGCCTTGGCACTCTATGGGGTTTTGGTGGCACTGGCTTTTTTCATGTTCAGATTTCACTTTTGCTCAGATCTTTATTGGTCATATCCACTATTTTTCTAAATGTATAGGGCATGTACTCAGTTGAAAATTGTTTGAGCCTTTCTCCGTAGACATACCTGTACTGCTTTACAGCAAAATGTAGTGGTATGCAAAGACAGCTGGAGACTAATGTTTAACCTTCATACATAATGTAGATGCTGTCAATACCAAAACAAATCCTGTGGCATTAAGTTAATAGCCACTAATTTTTTCATAGCAGAAATGCCTGAATATAGCAGTGTCATCATCCATAGTAGCAGGGAAGTAATGCAATATCCTTATTTCCCTAATGAAAGATTAGGCAAACCTTGTCTTATCATTTATACATAAACATCCCATTTTGTCTTTTCAGATCGTCTTGAGCATCTCTGCACTGGAGTTACTCTTTTCCTTTTAGCAACTCAGGAGAACATACCCCCATGGGACTGTCTGCAGACAGGCACGATTGGCTTCTTTGCTTTGAATGTGAATATTTGTTTCCCTCCCTTTTTGTTAGTGAAAAGCATGGCAGCAGTTAGTTATAAGTTGCATTAAGCCACGTTGGCATGGCCGCTAATCTGAGTGTTTCAGTATGATTTGAATTGATGGAGGGCTGTCATCTTTCTCGCAAGGCACAAGGATGCGGCGCTGGTATCAGTAGAGGTGTTACGTGCAACAGGCTGAGTTCCTGAATCGTAATCAGGGCTAGCTGAACTGTAAAAATGAGTTCACTGTGCTGTGGGTTACTGTAATCTTTCCCACTATCTGTTATTCTCACCCTATTCATTTTCTTGCATGTTATGTGAGGCTGTTGAGAGATTCAGTGAGCAGCAGTGTTCTCAATAAGAGGAAACTGCTTTGATTTTGTTTCCTAATAACCTGTAAGGCAAATTGCTGAGTGCATTCATTCCTTGCTAGTTATAAAGAGAGGGAAGTTTGCACATGGTTGGAAAAAAGCAGAGAGTTTTTGTCATCTCACTGTTTGCTAGCTGTAGCTACTCTTATTAACGTGTATGTTTTAATTTTTACTGAAGGCAGTTGAAGTGAGATGAGGGTTAGAATGCTGACACGTGAGTGCATCTGGTCAGGGGTTGAAGGTACAGGGGTAAATACTGTTGTAGCTTGCCTGCGAGTGTTACTTGTTTCCCGGTGAATGAAGAGCGGAGGTGAAAAACGTGAGATGAAGAAGCAGCAGCGTGGTTTGTCTGCAGACTAGCTGGTGAAGGCTCTGGCTGCAGGCAGAGCAGCGATCTGCCACGGTCACCAGCTCTGCCGGGCGCTGGCAGGACGGTGGTGGGGACATGGCCCTGAAGAGAGGAGAAGGTTGCGGCAGAGTCACTGGGGCTGTCTGTTCCGCGCAGGCACTGGGGACAGGGTTTCTTTCGTATGCTGTCTAATAGATTCAGCCTTTTATTTTATCATATAATTAAATAACCGAGCCTTTGTGAGGCTCCTGAATTCCTTTAATTTAGCGGCAGTACAGAAGCTGAATTCAGAGCATTCATGGGCCTGTACTATCTCCCTGACTACTTGCCAGGTCTATTCATGCTGTTCTGAGTGCAGGAAGTTCTCACATTCATTCAGGGTTGTGGGGGGGTGGAAGGCGTTGTGTGGTTGGCTTTATTTATTTATTTATTTATTTTTTAAGCAAGGGAAATGGTTATAAGGAAACTTCTTCAACTGTTCCCTTGGACCAATTTACCAACTGTTAATCTGTGAGTAAATAATGGGAACGGTTTATACACTTGGCAGCTCTTGAGAAAAAGCAAGGAATCATGAGAAGTTCACAGTCCACAGCCCCAAGATAACTGAATACTTTGGTATGTTAGGATTTGCCTGAACAGGGCTAGACCAGGACTTTTTTGTTAGCACATGTAGCGTTAAACATTCTGAAGTACTGAGTTTGATGAGGAAAACTTTACTCTGGCATGTGGTAGCTGGCTGCTTATACTTAGCTTGCTCAAGTTAAATAATTCTTTCTCTACTGGACTTTATGCTCTAGCTGATAGGTTTGTCGTCTTTTACAGACCATTACTAATGCTGTGTTGAGGAGGGGATGAGGAATTGCATTTGCTGCCTGGTGAGAGGGGAGAGTGGTAACAGTGGCTTTCCTTTGCTTCAAGGGAAGGGTAGAGAGAGGACAAGAAGGTGAAACAAAACTGAGAAAGCAATGACTAAATCAAAGTGAGTACAGAGGAAGTACAAAATGCTTTGCAAACTTAAGCATGCATTTCACTTCCCAGGAACTGTCCCACATCTCTAATCTGTGGTATCTAATCTTTATAACTAGATACCACAGTGACAGACAGAACTGACATGTGTAAAGTGCATAGGAGAAAGGAAAGTGACTTCTCAGTGTGGGTTTTCTTCTGGTACAACTGATGCGTTGTGGGAAGTGTACAGCTATCTAGGATGAGTATAGCAGGTATTCCACAAGTTGTGTTTTCACCAAAACAAACAGATTTGGGGTAGTACTGACTCTCCTGCAGAGCTGGTGTTCACTTATAAACTTCTGTATCTGGATCCTCTGTTGCAAAATGGAAAGAGAATTGCTTGACAGAACAGTGGGTATCCACCATTTGGGAACTACGAATGAGCAGGGAAGTCATAGCTGAAAATGGTTTTATGTAGACAGAGTGAGCTACATCTAACCTGTTCCATTTGGAAAGTGAATTGGAGGTGAGGAACCCAAAATTCATTTATCTGGCTCATATGATGTGCTGAAGTACAAATTTTTATGCTGGAGTATAAAACTTGCAAGCCGATGTGCCCTTACGAATAATATGTTAAACTTAAACTGCCATAAGGCTAAGAATCACCTTTATAAGATTCCACCTTTATGAGGATCCTGGCGTGCATAGAACTTAATGATTCCCCTGCTATGAGACTTAATTTGCTACTTTGTTGTCCTACAACTTTCTGCTCTTCTGAAAACTGAAATGGGTTTTTGAGTTGCATTCCTTTCCTGTGTAATTTTTGTAAGTAAAAGCATTGCCCTTATACTCTGACAAGGGAGGATTTGGGCTCTTTTTGCCCTTTTCTCTTTCTGTCCTCTAGCTTGCAAGTTTTAGAGATCAGTCTGAAATCCTCTTCATGAGATTAAAAGTGTTGTGAATGAAGTAGTTTTCTTAAGGCGCCATAGTTTCTGGAATCATGGTCTGTTAAGAACATTTACGTATGGATTATGGCACATGTTACCACACGTGCAACTGTGGAAGTAATGCCAAATGTCTGGATTGTTCTGCCAAAACCAAGGAAATAAGGAGTGCGAAATTACTGCCATTGGTTAGCCTTTTTGTATTGCTCATTTTTTTCTTTACTTTAGAACTATGAGTTTTGATTTTTGTTTTGTGTTACAAGTAATGGTGCTGAATATCTTTGGCAGCTTTTTCCTTTTAAAACAGCTTACCATTTTAAGCTATAAGAGTACTGTGGCAGCTTTGCTTTTTAGAGGTTTGTATTAAAAACCTTCTGCTTGCCTATATGTATAAAATTATATATTAAATATAAGTTTTCAATCTCTTCAAAGTTTTGAAGGTCATTACTTAAGCTTATTTTGTGGACTCAATTTCATAACAAGACAAAAAAGTGTATGGAAGCACACATTTGCTTCAAGGATGGTTTTCTGTTTTTTTTTTTTTTTTTTTTTTTAAACAGCTTGGGTGAGTCCTTAGCAAAATGGAGATAAATAGCATCAGCTATTCCACACGTTCTTGAGTGGTGGAGGAGGGGAGTATGTCACTTGAGGGAAGGTTTACAAGTTAAAACTCCTGTTGCCAGGCAGCCCAAGAAGTGAGTTGGCATCGCTTGGAAATGAGAGCAAATTGTGGGCTGATGTTGGAGCAGAGTGGACAATGGAGAAATAGAGAAAATGAAGAGAAACTTGGCTGTTTTTAAATTAGCTTGTTTTCTGCTTCCAGAATACAAACCATTAAAGAGAAGGTCACAATCTTTGAAAGTCTAACTGTATTGTGAGTAAGAAGAGAGCTGGGCTACATAGAAAGTGTAATTCCCTTCCCTTTTTTATTATTGTAGCTTGTTGTGGCGAGTTAATGACTGCTGTTACAAAATGGGGTGTTTGAACACGTGTAATTGTACTGTTGCTCCTCCTAGCTGTAAGAGTTGTGAGTAGGTGAATGCTCGAGTCCCCCTTTCTCCTGTAATGCCAAGTTTAGCTTCTGGCATATATAAGCGAGTTGAGCATTTGCCACAAGATGCTTCATGCAAGATACTACCACCTGTAAGGACCAGTCTCCACAGGATTGTGGTGTTCCCTCTGCTTGTCTGATCTGGTATTGGGGACCCGTCACATCGGCAAACACCTTGTGGATGCACTTCACACATAAAAATGTCTTGGTTTTTAATGAAAGCCACTTCTTGCTTGTCTCCTTTTCCCACCATGAGTGGTGTAGGATTTGGTCTGTTGGAACATATGCCTCTTGTCAGTGTGCCTGTGTTTAGCAGAATGTTGTAAGATAGTAATTAATGTTGTAGCCATCATGTGAATGGAAAATATTTCTGCAAACATGTCTATATATCTAGATACTTAAGAGGATGAAATTAGGCTTTGGAATTTCCCTCTGGTCCTGTTTAACTTAGTCAACCCTTAGACACTTTATTATGATAATAATGGTTATCTGCCATTGCTTTACTTTTAGTATCAATATTGCACTGTCCTTTGTGAGAGCATAATGTGCAAATCAGGACAGTCAGAGGTTATGTTGTTATGTTCTGTCATCTGGCAAGTTTCTGTCATTTCTTCAATTTACTTGTGAGTTTAAGAACTGTTGTGGTTGTTGCGTAGCACCTTTCTTGAAAATGTTTGAATATTTCTACTTCAAGCCTTGAAAGTTGGAAAGTACAGTATTGTAGGCATATATTAATTCACTGGTGTTCAGTGTTTGCCTTTTATAATGGGTATCAAAGACACTGATTTAGCTGGGACTCTGGCTTCTCCTAGGGTTCTTGTGTCCATACAGGATAAAACTTAACTGTGTAATCTTACTGATACAACAGCGCTGTTTTCTTTTGGTGTACATGTTTTTTGTGGGAAAAAAACTGTGTAGGCAACTCCAGTGGATGCACTATGTTGTCTGATTTTATTTATTTTTAAAATGATGTTTAACTTTTGTTTAAGTATCTTGACATAAAAAATATTTAGGAAAGCTTTGGGGTAGATGTCAAAATTTGCGGCACCTGGTCCTTTCCCCTCCATATTGCTGAAAATTGTGGGCAGTGTTGTTTTAGTACATACATTTCTTCCATAGTTATGATCTCAATACTAGGGGGCAAATGGTGAATTGCTTTTTCTCTCTTCCCATTCATTGTGTTATTTCATCTCTAGCAGTAACCATTCCACAAAGTAAAGAAGAGGTAATGCTCTCTTCTTCAGCAATTGAATAGTGCAAAAAAGAATGAGGTGACAAGGTAGTGTTTTCCAATGGCTACCTATGAAAGAGGAAACACGATGGTTTGGCAGAGCAGTGGCAGCCACAAGCAAGGTGGATTCCAGATGGCTTGGGTAAAGCATGAGTGTGATGAGAGAACAGTCTCTCTAGGCTGTACACACCATTCAGCTTTGATGCAAATGCAAGCACTGAAATCCTTTGTCCTAAGATTGCTCAAATGCAAAGTTCATGTACTGAAGCTTTTCACCCGATGCGTCTATGATGTGTCTTTCTGCATGTAGTAGGAGGATTCCTGCAAGTCGCAGGGATACTAGCAGAAAGCTAACTTCATCGCTGTACATAAAAAGGAGGAAAACATGTAGTAGAAGCATATTAGTCCTCAGCTGGCTTGCCTTTTATAAGCAATATTTGCAAGGGGGGTCCTTGCATCATATTCAGTGCAGCTGCCTGTTGTATTATTGCTCCTGCTGCTCCCAGGATTCTCCTGGCTGGAGTTTTTTATAGACCACTCAGTAACCTCTGGGCTTGTGTCCTGTTGGGAGTTCTGTCTTGGAAGTTGGGTGAGCAAACGCTTGTGAGTTGGAGATTTTTCTTTCTTCTCTCCCCCTGCATTTTATGACACTGACATAATGGGAAGTCACAAGAGCATGAGCCTTTTAGTTTCTGCGAAGGGCAGGTGGGCAATGCTACCAGCAGCACCGTTCCCCTATCATCCGAGGAAACCTTCCAACAAATTGGCTGGGTGCTATGCCATGCTGCTGCATGGTTGTCTAACGCGGTCAAGCATTTTTGCGTTTAAACTGACCTCTGTCCAGAGCTGTGTTCAGGTTGTGAGTATTGACATAGATGTTTGATGTGGCTGTGATGTTGGAACTTATAATAGTTTGCATTGGCAAGTTGCTAGGCTAAATCATCTGAAACTTCAGTGGCCGCAAATCTCTTAATAAAACTCTCAGCCTCATGTTGGCTTCTAATCCAGTGTGCGATTAGTTGCAAGGTATCATTGGAGCACTTTTCCAAAGTCTTAATTTGCTGGCAAATCAAGTTATTGCTTGAAGGACTCAGTTATTTCTTTCCTTCCACTTCTGCCTGAAAAAAAATTTAGATTTTGGAACTTAAAGATTCTAAGTGTAAAATTTAGAAGAAAAAATGGAGGAGATGGGAGGCATTTGACAAGCAGAAATTGCTTCGGTTTTCTAATAAAACAGAAAACGTCTTTTAACGTATTTAAGCTTCGTTCTTGCCGAGCTTCATAACAGGCTCAGTAAACCCTACTGATCAAGTATGTTATTCTAATTTTGTACACTTTAAACCTTAATCAGACTTCAGAGCGTTGCTTTCAAGCTCAGAGGCAATTACCTAGATTACTGAGATTAAATATTTGTGATTGTTGGAGTTTTACCACAGCTTTTGTTGGCTGTGTGTATGTTCTACTGCGGAAGGAAAAAACCAGTCATAGGCCAAGGGCATTGCTGTTGCAGTCGTTTTGGGGGCAGAGAAGGGGGGATGCAGAAGCAAATACAGAACTTGCTGCGGGGTGAGGAGGTCCAGGCTTCTCTGCCATCTCAATTGCCCTATTGCCTGTCAGAAATTACTTATTTTTGATTATATTGAAGAACAGATCATCCTTTTTTAAAATAATAGTGCTTAGTTTACAGCAGGGGAAGGGTTCTTGATTGTGTCGTGTTTTAGCAGCGCTGCTCTTGGAGGCTCTGGAGAGTCTGTCCCTGTTTGTACAGCACGGGGGAAATCTGACCCTTGAGTGCCGAAGGGCTGGTCTGGGCTGAATGAGGATGAAACCTGTTTCCTTTCAAGGGATTTCTGTACTGAAGACAGTGTTCTGTTACGTTTCTTCTAGAAAACTTCTTGAAGCAGCTGGTTTCCTAAGGCCTGGGGTTTAGGTGGGGCTTTTTGCTCGACTCTTACAGATATCAGTTAAAAGGAGAACATGCTACCTTGTGCTTAGAGACTGCTGGGCATGGTTAAGTAACACGGATGGGATCTGTGGCTTGAAGAATCTTGTTATTGTTTGTTATTTCTTTTAGCCAGTCGAAATACACAGAAATAGGATAAGCCTTCTGAAAGAGGGATCTTGCTTTGTCTAAGTGGGTGTATGTGGTGATGTTGGCTTGAATTTTACTGTGGTGCTGTATGTAACAATTCTAGCATAATTTGGTGTTGTGTGGTGGTGGTTGTTTTTTTGTTTTGTTTTTTTTGTGTTGTTTGGTTTTTTTTTATTATTTTTTCCTGCTGTGGACTAATATGCAGTATTTTTTCCCAAGATTGGCCAGTCTTTTTAATGGATGATACCAGAATTTTGTATGGAGGCTTGTGTATTTTTCTTTTTTTCCCCCTTCTTTATTTCTTATCTTTATTTGCAGTAGCAGGACTTTGCTGTGGAGTCACCAAGAAGTGGTGCCTGTTGAGCTCCATGCAGTTGATCTTACATGTTTGCATGGGCCTGGTGCAGCTCACCAGGGCATGCCACATGTAGGATTGCCTTCCATACGTAAGTTCTTACATCCTAATGTCTGTATGACACTGAGTCTGAAAAGCATATTTTTGGGGGTTCAGATGTGTAGTGTTCTGCAGGCAGTGTTTCTCACCATCTCCTTTTTGCAGTATTGGTACTTGGGGGCTATAGAGAAGCCTTAAAATAAGGTAAATGAGTGTCAGTACCATTACCTGTGCCTGTGGACATTTTTTGCATAGCTGAACAAGGAGTAGTGACGTCTAATTGTACCATCTTGTGAACATGCATTTTGTTATTAAAAACACTTTGTACAGTGGGGACTGTAAAATCAGATGGTACTGATGTGACGTCATTTTCAAAACATCTTAGTCTTATTTTTGAAATATTTTAAGTGAGGAGTTTGCCTCTGTCTCTAGAAATTGTTGAATTCTCACAGGCTTCTAAATTAAGCCTTCTTAAAAATAAATGTGTAAATATTTACATGATACCTTTTTTCAGTGAGTGTCCTCCCACATCTCCTGCTGCATACCATCCGATCCACTTATTACAGGCTATAGTTAGTAATACATTGAACCTGTGCAGTTATTCTATATTAAGTGTGATAATAATGTGATTTTTAGCACTAATCGATTAAAAACTATGAACTCCAGCCTCCTTCACCTTTGTTAATTTTAATGTCTGGATCCTGAAAAAAGATAAGTTGCATGCAGTTCAGTCACATGCTCTTTTAGGGATAAAAATGGATAAAGCTAGAACACAAAATTCATAGTGCCTTTGCTGATTGAAGTGTGAGACCCTTCTGTCAGGCTTTTTTGCATAGGAATAATAAAATGTGTATAAAGGCTGTGCATATGAAACTTCCTTTCTAGAACAAAGAGAACTGCATCAGTATGATGGGTAAAAAGAACTTGTTCTGCCTATTTTTAAGAAGCTCATCAAAGAGAAAGTTGATCTCTTTCCTTCTCCTTGGAAGGTGCTGGGTTGCCGCCTTGCACAGAAGGTTTGCTAGTTGTGTAGTTAGTGTTTTGAAACTCTGCAGAAGGCTTTCTTATAGAGTGTTGCATGATGTGTTACAGCTAAAGAAAACATTTTCGAAAGTCTTAAATGACAATGAAAATGAACGAGTAATGTGGAGGAATTTGAAATAAAGAAGACTGCACTTATAAAAACAAAAATTGAAGGTTAAGCTTGGATGCCCTAACTTGCATAACTTTTAAAGACTTAAGCTCCAGGCATAAACAAAACAATCCGTCCTGCTCTTCTCCAGAATAGCACTTGGTGCAGATTAGAGAATTGCCTCAGGGTAACTTGCACAGTAGTTGTAGTATCATGTTGACATATCTACTGACATCCTCTGCATCCAGAGGTCAGTAGAAAAGACTCAAAGGTAGGACAAAGTGGTATGATGATAGGAGGAGGTTGATTAAAACTAAGCCTTTTGCACTGCTACTGGTACTTGAGTTTTTTTACTCACTTTCTTCACTCTGCAGATGGCTGAAATGCTTGGAGGAAGTCCTTTTGCTTTGTGGCCTGAGTGTTGTGTGTGGTGGTCGTGGTGTTTTTTGGTTTGTTTGGGGTTTTTTGTTTGTTTTTATGGGTTTTTAATTTTTTAAAAATTTTTTAAATTTTATTTTGTTTGTTTTGTTTTCCTGGGAGACCTTTCGAGAAAAACGTTCTTCTGGCCTGCCTTGATGAAAAAGAAAGCAGAGCACCAGATAGAAAATTGTTTTGCTGGAATAAGTCATGTCTGCTAGGTCTTTTGGAGCTCCACATTTCAGCTAGGTATCTGGATGGTATTTATGGCATGGGAATGTTTTGGTGAGGGATTAAAAGACCCTTATTTTGGTCAGCATTACCTTGCTGAGGTTTATCGGAAATTCATCAGCTTGTGTAAGTTGACCGGTTACAAAGTGGTGTTGCTGTATAAAATAACTGTGTAACCCCTTTTGGAGCAGTTTTGTTGACATGCAGATGAAATGCTCACAGAGAGTTGACTTCCAGAGTAGAAAGTGTTGGCTGTCAAATGCAAATTTTAAAACACAGATAAAAAATGGATTGTTGTTATGCTAATCAGATATGCTCACTCAAATTTAAGGCAGATGTATCCTGAGAGACTTAAGAAGGTTTTTCTTCTTTCTCTGTGGTGTAGCAGGAAATACATTGGGGTACTTACTTACATGAGCACTGTTGGATGTGTTGTGTGCTGTGTGTTCTCCCAGAAGCATGATTAGATAGAGAACAGCCTTCTTAGCCAACAGAGCAACAGGGTAGCTCGGGCAGCAATTTTAATAAGACGATTGTATGTATGCAGATACTGTTTTGAAAGAAGCTTTCTTTGTTTGTTTAAAGCGTTGCTCCACAACTTTATTGCCCTCCCTGAAGCTCACCTTCAGACTGTAGCCAAAATGAATTGGTGGCTGTTACCTGTTTGTTCTTATGCTAAGATTCTAATGCTAAGAAGGAAAGATGTTTAAGTATAAAGACCCACTTCCCCTCAGAAGTACTGCATATAGTGCTGGTTCCAGGTCCTTCATGAGTGCAAGTGACTTTTGTAGGAAAGGAATGCTTCAGGTAATTGAGAAAGGGATTTACAAAGTTGATGGGTTACTTTACATGCTATCAAAATGGAGGCTGGGGTGTATTTGATCTAAACCTAAATGCCCAGGGTTGAATACAGTCCAAAACTTGAAGTGTTTTCATCCCATCTAATACAATGTTGCTTCAGCCATGTCTGAACTGTGAATCCAACAGAAACATAAAATAAATGTGATTTGACTCTGTAAGTGAACATTTTTTAGGAGTATGTCTGTCTCAGAGTTTCTTAGCTGCTTCTTGTAATGAGATTTTCAGAATTAGCCTGCCTTGGAGACAAATGAGCTGTGCAGGAGAAAAGTAGACATTAGTTTAAGCATGTTGTACTCTAACAGATGCTAACGTCCTCTCTCAGTGCTCCACTACTACTTAGCATTTAAGATCTTTCCCATTTACAAACATGGTTTTGAAGAATTTTCTACTAGAGAAGAAATGAATCTCATGTTACTCTGCTGTTAGTGGGATGAGTTTTACCCTGTTAAATGTAGCTTGATTATCAGGTAGGGATTAGCAAACTGTTTCTTGAAGAAAAGACTTTGTCTTCAGAGAATGACATACTTTCTTTGCCAAACACAGGAGTTGAATAACTCTGCACTGAAACCTGAAACAAAGGCACTGGGGCATAAGCTACCTCAGCCTTATGGTTGTGTTCCTACTGAATCGCCTGCTCTGTTCAGCCATGGGCCCACATTTTCCTTGATCGCTCTTTTTGCATGTTACGTAGTTGACCCCGATGTCCCTTGCAACCTCAATGCAAGTTGAACTTTGGCTTTCCTAATGCCATTCCTACAAACCTGGGCAGTGTTTCCGAATTTTTCGTTTGGAGCTTTGCTCAGGGCTTCCTTGCTTAGTGTCGTAGCTTAGCTCCAGCCCTCCCCAGCTGGCAGCTAAAACCATGTGCTGCTTGCTCACCCCTCCCCTGCCCCTGGTGGCATGGGGAGGAGAATCAGAAAATAAAGGCAAAACTTGTGGATTGGGCAAGAAAAAAAGCGAATAAAACAGTAACACCAAGAATAATGAAAGAACAATGCAACCACCACGTGTCAGTCCCGCCGCAGCGGCCTGCTCCGCTTTGAAGCGGCACGTGGACTCCTGCTGCAGCTCCTGCCAAGTTCACCTGTCGCCCTGGCCGCAGCAGCTCCCTCTGAGACTGCCCCCTCCTGCCCTGTACCATGGCTTGTGCCCAAAATACAAAAGCACCAAACTGTAGTTGAGAGAGAACCAAGCCAGTCACAGAACACCCTGCTCCCAGCACCAGAGCAAGCCGGAGAGAGAGACCCTGCCCCCCGGCCCACCCCCTTTGTAAGGGAGCCTGACCTTTTGTGGTCTTGAATACCAGGCTAGTTCTGGCAGTGTAGAAATTAACCCTATCTCAGCCGACCCAGCACATTCTGCTGCTTATTCTATACCATTTATGTCATGCTCAGGTCTTACACTGGGTGACTTCCTGAAATGTAGTAATAGAGGGGGAATGTGTAGTACCCTGCCATTGCATTTAAAAAGAGTAGAGAAATAAAAATTCTGTATATATATGCTTATGGAGGAAGAAAAATACAAGTATAAAACTGAGAAGTTGAAATTATATAAGCATTAGTAAGGCAACCAAACTTGCGTCTCTGACCTTTTTGAGGCACCCTCGACTACTTCTGTTGCTGCAGAGGCAGTCTTTTATGAGGAGTATAGGTAGGTATATAGGTAAAGAGGAACTTGGGATACCTTGGACATTAGACTTAAAATGAGTGTACCTAGAGCCCCCTTCTTTAGGAAAAGGAGGCAAATGTTCATTTTCATGTATGCTTCTATAGGTGTTAATAATACTTTATCTGGTTTCTGGCTTTTATTTTATACCATGGTTTGTCTAGTTTCTTTGTACTGTTTTTGTCTAGGTGTCTGCTGTCTGTACAGGGTAACAGGTTTGTTGACATACACAAATATGTTGTCTACAGATACAGAGTGTTATTTCTTTTATGAACAAAGGTGAAGGTTCAGTTGTCACAGGCTGACTGGGCTTATCTCAGGGAATGAAGCAAAGCCAGGCCAGAGTCTTCAGATAATGTGTGGCATCAAACTGGTCTGGCAAAGCTGGAAGTGCTTTCTAAACTCAATTTCACTTTCTCTTCTCTTTCATTTTTCTATTCTGTGTTTTGTGGTGAGTCAAGCACTTAACAGCATCAGGATTTATGTATCATCATGCAGACTGTTCTCTGCCTTTTTCCTTTCAAGCCACTCAAGAACCAAGTGCTTTCTTCTGGAAGCTTGTTTCTTTTTGAGCTGGATGTTACAGACACTTGTTGCAGGAATATATCTTTGCAGAGGCTGTTTGAAACACAGCATTTTCTATATTTACAATAAGGCAAGACTGTGGAAAACCAAAAGAAGTCTTTACATAGCAGTGGATTTTCCTTATTCTGCTTTGCTTCTTAACACTGTGCCTTTCTAGTTGTTTTTGAACTGAGGTTATATAGGTGCTTTATCACTATGAGTGTTAAACTTCTCTGTGTCTTTCATTAGGAGTAAGCAGTCTGTCTGCTCTCTTTATTATTTTCTTTTATTTTTTTTTTCTCCTGATCCCAAAGGTTTCATGCAGTATGAGTCTGTACTTCTGTAGTACTCTGAACACAGTGTCTGAACTTTGTGTAGCTCAGCTGGGGAAGCCAGACAGGCTTTGGGACTTGGGATCTTTGAGCAAGGGTCATCTCTTGCCTTAAAAACTTGCTTGCAGGAAAGATGTCTAGGGCTGTTTCAGTCGTCTTGTCTGCCCTGAGTCAGTGTGGGTTGGACTAGATGATCTTCAGCGATCCCTTCCAACCCCAGCCATTCTGTGATTCTGTGATTATGGTGATTCTGTGATTATGGATAAAGTAATGTAAAAGGCTTCTAAGGATCTCCAGATAGTTACAGGTATAGTTGCAGCTAGCGGATATCTCACACTAAAACCCTGTCTAATGAGGCTCTTGAATTTTTGTTCAAAGATGCGATAAAGTGAAATACATTTTGCTGTCTTGTTTCTGCTGGATGCATCTGGTGCTTAAAATGTTTCCTTTTTTACCAGTGTGACACAGCAGATGTGTCCTTGAGGCTATCAGTTCAGATGTGGACTCAGAAATGTTTCCAACTGGATTCTAAATTTCTCTTACTTTCATAAAAGATTTTTTTGAGATGTAGGAAACTAATTGGATGAGTGATGTCTTTGGCCAGCCGAAGAGGTGAGTTGACTATGTCGAGGCTGCCTGAAAATCTCAGGAGTTGGAAGGAAGTAAATTGTTCTAGTCAAAGGTTACATAGAAAGGGTCCTGCACAGCAAAAGCAAATGGGTATGATACTTGGGTTTTGGAAAATAAACTTACTTCTCAACTGACTCCTCACAAATGAGCTGTGTGTGTATATGGAAGTTGGCTGAATATAGTGGAGACAGAATTGGACAGACTGTTGTGAGGCTTTTCCAAGAATAGAAAGCAAGAGGAATACCATCTGTATGTGTGGAGTTGAGAGAAAATGGGGTGCTGGATTAAACAGAACTACAAGGTGTCTTTAGAATTCTAAGAAGTATTGGCCAGTGGTGGGGCTTCTACCCTGGTTTAGACATGTAAGTGCTATCTAATAATAAAAAGAAAACTCTTAACTTAGATTGTGAGTGCTGTAAATTAGAGAGAAAAAATCTGTTTCCAGGATACTATGTTTCACAGAATCACAGCATGTTAGGGATTGGAAGGGACCTTGAAAGATCATCTAGTCCAATCCCCCTGCCAGAGCAGGAATACCTAGATGAGGTTACACAGGAAGGCGTCCAGGTGGGTTTTGAATGTCTCCAGAGAAGGAGAATCCACAACCTCCCTGGGCAGCCTGTTCCAGTGCTCTGTCACCCTCACTGAGAAGAAGTTTCTTCTCATATTTAAGTGGAACTTCTTATGTTCCAGTTTGCACCCATTACCCCTTGTCCTATCATTGGTTGTCACCAAGAAGAGCCTGGCTCCATCCTTGTGTGACACTCACCCTTTACATATTTATAAACATTAATGAGGTCACCCCTCAGTCTCCTCTTCTCCAAGCTCAAGAGACCCAGCTCCCTCAGCCTTTCCTCATAAGGGAGATGCTCCACTCCCTTCATCGTCTTTGTTGCCCTGTGCTGGACTCTCTCCAGCAGTTCCCTGTCCTTCTTGAACTGGGGGGCCCAGAACTGGACACAATATTCCAGACGAGGTCTCACCAGGGCAGAGTAGAGGGAGAGGAGAACCTCTCTCAACCTACTAACCACCCCCCTTCTAATACACCCCAGGATGCCATTGGCCTTCTTGGCCACAAGGGCACAGTGCTGGCTCATGGTCATCCTGCTGTCCACCAGGACCCCCAGGTCCCTTTCCCCTACACTGCTCTCTGATAGGTCATTCCCCAACCTGTACTGGAACCTGGGGTTGTTCCTACCCAGATGCAAGACTCTGCACTTTCCCTTGTTATATTTCATTAAATATTTCCCTGCCCAACTCTCCAGCCTGTCCAGGTCTCACTGGATGGCAGCACAGCTCTCTGGCGTGTCAGCCACTCCTCCCAGCTTGGTGTCATCAGCAAACTTGCTGATAGTGCACTCAATTCCCCCATCCAAGTTGTTGATGAATATATTGAATAGTACTGGTCCCAGTACGGACCCTTGGGGCACTCCACTAGATACAGGCTTCCAACCAGACTCTGCCCCATTGACCATGACTCTATGGCTTCTTTTCTGTCCTGTTCACAGTCCACCTCACTACCCAATCATCCAGACCACACTTCCTCAGTTTAGCTGTGAGGATGCTGTGGGAGATGGTGTCAAATGCTTTACTGAAATCAAAATAGACCACATCCACCGCTTTGCCATCATCTATCCACCGAGCTATGTCCTCATAAAAGGCTATGAGGTTGGTTAAGCAAATGTTTGTATTGCTGAATTGGAAATTAAGTCTCTTGGAAATTAAGGTTAATTAGGATTTCTGCACAGAAATATATTTTCTTGTCCAAGTTAGTACATATATGTTTGTGCAAAATTTCTTTCAAGCTGTTTTAAGCAAAATTTTCTATGTTAGATTAATTTCTTGATATTTTTAGAATATGGTGTTCTGCCTCTAAAAGAAATTAACAGTTTCAAGAACAAGTATCCCAAAGGGATTTAAAATAAGTTTGTGGAACATTGGCAAACTTTGCAAAAGCATTCTACTGCTTTTGCAGCAATAATTTGAGCTGCAGGGCTCATTCTGCAGCACAAAACTGTTGTAGGTCCTCTTTTATTCTGCAACTGTTTTACTGAAGTAAGGGAGATGAGAGGTATGCAGTGAGTCATTTGTATATTGAAGTTCACCATGGCTTTATCTGTAGCAGCATCTCTGAAGAGCTCTTGTTCTCCATTTTTACTACTTAAAAATATACACAGGAGATAGGTTTCAATAGCAGAAGCCTCAACTGGAGGATCTGGAGAACTGATTTTGCATTCTCACAGGAAGCACCACATCTAACATGACTGCTCTAGATGACTCTGTTCAGACACTGTTAAATACATAAGATTAGTAGGGAATTGCCATTTATTTTATGACTTTCAATTCTGTGAATAGTATCCTTGTCAGAAAAGGAGGTTAAATCAGTATGGACAGAGATTATACTGTCTTATTTCCTTCCAAGTTTGTTTTCACCCTTTGTTTTCACTTACAAATGTTCTGTGTATTCTTTTAAACAGGTTACACAACTCTAAATAAGGGGTTATTTAATCTTTATAAGGACCTGTCTAGGGTTTATCCTACCTTGGATAACACTGTCGTCAGTAAGCTGTGGTAATTACATCTTAGATAAACCAGTTGTGTTTTCATCAGTTTACAAAATTGGATATTCACTGCAATAGAAACGACACTGGCCTTACTTCAATAGTTTTGATAGTAATTATGTTTAATCTGAATACAAGTGAATTAACTCTTTGTTTACAAAAACAATCAAACACAAACCCAATGCTTGCAAATGCATAGCTTGAAGGGCTTGTTTGCCTGCTTTCTCTAGCTAAAGAGTCGGCCCAAACTCTGCCTGCTTGTATCTGTTGTCTTGCAGTGCACGTGACTGACATCAAGTCTATGGGACTGTGTCAGGAAACACTCTTAAAATTGGTTCTCACTGACTTCTGTGACTAAATAAAAATCGATTTTAACCATGGTATGTTACTAAGTACAAAAATATATCTTTAATTTGGCTCTTTTTTTTTTTTCTGGGTAAGAATAACCTGTGTATCCCATTTGAAGAAGTACAGAAAAACACCTAATGAAAGCCAGCCACCTAAAGTCCTGCTGCAGTAGTTTGGTTCCATTTGTAGCTATATTCCAAAGTAATGAGACAATATTACAGCAAACATGGAGGATTAACCTCTAAAATACTATAAATCCATTGAATTTACAGTACTAATACTTGTCTTTATTCATGTGATTAAAATCTTCCTTTGAAATGGAACTCTAATGTCTGAGATAGTGATTGTTTGCTGCTTGAATTTCCTTAATGTCTTGGCAAGGGCTTAGCTGTCAGTTTTATCTGATGCTGCCTTTAACCTAAATTATTCCACCAGAAACTTATTGTAAACTTAAAACAGGGAGTCCCAGCTGCCTGGTCCTAATGCGTTAAAACTTGAATGTGCTTCACTGGTTCGTGAACTTAGGAATTTCCAGGAAGAGAAGAGACTGAATCAAAGTATTTTTTTTTAATTTAAAAAAAGAGGCAGAAAAGGAATTGTGAAGGTGTCATGGCACAAATTTTAAGCTCTTGAGAGAATGCTTAAGCTTGTCTGTTTAGTGGTGAACATAATTGATTCACCTTCTCATTGCACAGAACATAACTCAATTATGATAGGAGCAAACAGTGTCTCCAGAGATACAAGCTTGAGTGGATCTATGAGATCCTGGCCTCCGTCCAGCAAATGATGCCATGACTTCTCTTCTGGTGCTTAAAATCTTATGCTAGAGTCCTCCTGCAGAATTAATGCAAAGAGAGGGGAGGGGGAACTGAAGTGGTATCTGTTCAGTTTTAGCTGCTTTGATAAGACATTGCTGTCAGTTTAAAATGTAACATGGAAACTTGTTTTTATCCGTGCCCTTTCAGAATGCTTACTTATCTCTGTTGGGTATGCAGACAGTCAAGGGTGGAGTTTTTTGTGATGGCTTTTTTTCGTGTTTGGGTTTTGTTGGTTTTGTTTTTATGCATGAACTCTGTTTTGGGACCTTTCTCCTGTTGGGTGTTGACTGTAAATCAGGCACTCTGTTATTTTTATTCTTCACAGTCTAAATGTATTTGACATATTTAACAAAATGGGTTTGTTGCAAGAGTCCAGTAATGAATTTAGTACTAGCTTTTCTCTCAGCAGTTCAGCTGCAGGTGCATGAGGATGGGGTGTTTGGGGGTTTTGTTTGGGTCTTTGTTGTTGTTGCTAATCCCTGCTAGGAACCAAGTTGTGAGATTCCTGACTCGTGAATACAATATTGAGGCTTTTTTTCAGAATGACTTGTGAATCTTTTAAGCAGAACAGTTATTGTCCTTTTTCGCAGCACCTCTTTTTCTGTTGTGGCTCTTAGTCCACTTTATCTGCTGAAATCAGCAGGGTGGCAGAAGCATGATCTAAAGCAAACCCAAACTGCAACAGACCTTTTGTTTTTGTCTATTTATTATTTAAAAAAACCAACACACACAAAAAACCCAAACAGAACAAAAAAGCCAGACAAAAGCTAAACAAACAAAAACCCAACAAACAAAAAACCCCATCCAGCCAATCAACCAGCAAAACCCCGCCAAGATATCACGGAATAACTTAAGTCAGAAGGGACCTACCTGGGCATCAACTGGTCCCACTTCCCACTCAGTGGTTTGGGTCTAGTTGGATCAGATTGTTCAAGGTTTTGCCCAGTGAAGTTTAGAATTATCTCCATGGAAATGGTACAGCCTGCACTTGAACTTTGTACCACTGATCACAAGCCTTGAGCCTGATGGTATTATCCGCCTATTCAATCCATATCTCACCAAACTAACTGAGGATGCCATGGGAGACCAAGCAAAAGGCTTTGCTAGAACCATGGTGAACAACATCCCCTGCTCTCCCTTTGTCTGTACAGACCCTCCTCCTGTCCTAGAGTACAGTCAGGTTGATCGGGTGCAGTCTAACCTCAGTAAAACTGTGCTGGCTCTTCCCAGTCACCTCCTTGTCCTTCAGGTGCCCAGAAATGGCTTCCAGGAGGATTGGCTCTGTTGTGCTGACTGACTCCAGATCTTGCTTCTTGCAGATGGGCATGGTATTTGCTGTCCAAAGAGGACAGCTGGGCTAATGACCTCCAGAGCTCTGCTCCGACCAATGCCTGTGATCTTACACCAGCAGGATTGGTAGAGAACCTGGGATTGCCTGCTGCAGTTTATGCCACTGGCACCTACAACTTCTGAAGAACTGGCTTTCCTGGCTTCCTGATCTGAGCGTTATTTCATGTGTGTTGTGCCTTATTTGGACACCTGTTTTAGGCTTAGATTTTCTATGAGGACTGACTCCAGAGTAGCAGAAGTCTTGTCTTGGGAGTCTAATTTTAATGATGTTCTGGTTCACTGGGGAGGTAAACCTTGCACAGATTTAGTATGAAGCCATAGTTCTCTCATAACACTTCTGGAGCTGAATTAATCCTAAGTGCAGAAGTAGGGGTTTTCTTTGAACATACAGTACGACGTTTCAAGAGTGGATGTGATTAAAAATCTTCTATATTTGTACACTGCTGCAAATGCTAGTTTGTCCTAGAGAGAAGTACAATACAGAAATTGTACCTGTTTTACAGAAGGTCTTAGTAAGAGCTGTAGCTGCAGGTGGTTTGGCTCTCAGTGTATTTCTTTATAGGAAGAACCAAAATGCAGACAATCATCTCCTGAAGCTATGAATGTTCTCTGGCAGAAAGTTGTGAGAGAAGAGGCTTATGAGATCTTGGGATTTTTGCAGGAAGGGAACTCACTGGGGAAGTCTGACTTCCACTTAAAATACACTTTTTGTGATGCAGATAAAATGAAATTATTGTCTGTTAGTGGTGCAGTTATAGTAGCCTATTGATAAGTATAAGCACTGGAAAGGGAAATACAGCTGCTTTTTTTTTTTTTTTTTTCTCTCCTCTGCGCTCAAGCTGAAACTTTTGAGTTTGAGAAGTTAGCCTTGACTGAAGGTACTCTAATTATTCAGGATTTGTAAGCTTGCTTCAACTTGTGTTTATATTTCTGACTGTTTTGTTTCTCCTTTGTGAATGTACTTATGGCTTTAGGGGTCAAACTTTCAAAGTTGAGCATGAGTAACTTGAACTGTACTTGTTTAGTCTACTTGTGCTCTTACAGTTGAGCTTGTAATTACATGTTCAATCCAGTATGCCCTTCTGGAAAAGTATGTGTTGCTGTTCTGCAAGAGTCCAAACAAGTGTTTGTATTTAGCTGATTGCATTCCTTCAGCCAATGTGCAGTCTTGAAAAATTGGGGACTTAAATATACTTAGTACAATAATTTAAGTAGAACAGTTAGTCTGCTCATTTGGAGCAAAGCATGTTTAGAAAAAATGCTTATGAAAGTTATGCATGTTTCTTTAATAGAGGAAAGGGTATTTGAGTTTCTTCCTATCTCTGGGTGAGAGGTTAGGCAGGTATGTATAGAGTAGTTATTTTGAAATCCTGGTGTTTCTGTTGTCCTCTGAAGATGGGACAGGAATCTTTGTACCATGGGTTAGATGCCGCTTTTTCATATTTCCCGTGCAGTATCTCAGTGTTGCTGGGCTGCTGTCCTTTGCAGAAGCTTAAGCATGCAAGTAATGAGGGGACTGGTAGTTTTCACCAGTCTAAACTAAATCTTCTCAATCTTCCTCTTCACCTAAACAAGGTAGCTTTTAAAATACAACACACCGTTTTAGAAGATTGAGTCTGCTGCTTTCTAAAATCCTGTCTGGCAATGCTGGATAACACTTTTCTCAATATAAACTCTAGTGTAGGTTAATCTGGTTGTGTTTTAAAAATAAAGTGGGCATCGGGGCAAGATTTGTGTGAGCGTGTAAAAGTCTGTGATTTAGGAAGGTCTAAATTGGCACTGCTGTAGGAGGTATAGGGAGTAAAGGAATCTGAAATTCTTACCTGGGAAGGATATGGGAAGGTAACACGTGCTTTTTTAAAATTTGAGAGTAGGCTTCAATGTGGAGGAATTTGTGAGATACCTGAGCAGGAAAAAAAAAAATTGTATGTAAATACAGACTTGTACATCTTCGTTTCTGTTGGTTATGAACTTATTTCTGATGATAAACATGTATGGGCCCTCTTCTTCACCAAGCCTCTGCCTCTTTTGTCAGATGCAACTGTCCTTACTAACAGTAGACTACAATGATTTAAATATTTTTATGCTGCTGATTCTTTGACCAGGTATGCCTAATGCTTCTTAGATGAAGCTTGGATAAATATATGCTCAATAAACAGATTCCTGGGTGGTCGAATTGTGAACTGTGGGCCAAGCCTCAGTCCCAGTGCTTGTTCTATTGCGTGCAATTTTTTATGGTTGGTGCTTTGAGTTCTGTCTTGAGCATTTTTGTGCTGTCTGTTCTGTGTGTGATAGGCTTAGATAAATGCTAGATTGTAGCACTGATGGTAACAAACAGCTATTGTACTCTCCTCTCCAGAATGAATGTCTGCTGTGTTCTGTAATTACTGGGGTAAAAGGGGACACTTGAGTTCTTAAAGTAAGCCATTTTCTGCTGCTTTCCTGGATAACAGTCATGCAGGCTGTAGAGAGCGCTTGTGTTATCACATCATGCAGGAGAGTACAATACAGGTTTACTCCGGTCTACTCTTCTGAATTTGTCTAGCAGAGACCTTCATGTAATTGGACCTCGTGCAAGTTTGTGATTTGTTGTTGGTTTGGAGAGAGGGGTGGAGTGTGTGTGGAAAAGTGACATGTAACATGCCAATTAGAAAGCTCTATTTTAACTCCTGCTGTGGTCTGGGACTGCCTGAGTACCTGTTCCTGTGTCTCCCTTACTGATGTGTGGTTTCATCTGGAGCAGTTCTGCTTCAGGACAGTTGAGCATCAAGACTTTGGGCTCCTGATCTTTAATGGGTGTTGCTAGTCCCTGTTTCCTCAGTAACCCTGTGCAACAGCAACCAGAAGCAGCCAAGGTGTTCAGTATTTACATTCTTTTGCTACCTTAACTCTGGGGCATTCATTTGCAGACTACTTTGAATTGAAAGATAGCGACTGTGGTATGGGGGAGGGTGGGAATGGTTCTTGATAGCATTCACAACAGCTATATAATAGCTGGGAATTTAGATTTCTCCATTCCAGTGCTATGTTTTTTTCTTTAGCTGTTACTCTGTGTGAGAGCTAATGGGCATCCAGATGGCATGACGGATGCCTTACGTGGACCAGAAATGAATATTTCATTGTGCCTCCCAAAAGATAATGTGTAGTCTGCTAAGCAGCTTTTTTTTTTTTTCCAGCAAGTAGCTCAGCTTTCCGAGAATATCACAGCTTCCAAGTGTTTGTCTCTTTGAGAGAGAGAGAACTTGGGCTTCAGACTCTGCAGCTGACAACCTGCAGTAATCTAGTTCTTGCTCACTGGTCTGGGGTGGTCAAGATAAGCTGCGGATCCGATCCTATGATGATGCTTAGTTGCTGGGACTATCTAACCTTAGTGCTTAGGTTTTTGATGTTAGTTATTTGCAGGCTTTGGCAACCTAGCAGCTACCTTAGAGGTAAAAGAGTTTTCTTGTGGTGGGGTGTTGAGTGGGCTTTGTTTGTTTAGTTGTTTGTGTGTGGTGGGGTTTTTTTGTTGTTGTGTTGTGGATGTGGGGTTTTGTGTTTGTGGTTTTTGTTTGTGGTTTTGTTTTTGTTTTTTTTTAATCCTGAAATGTTCCTGGAAATAAACAACATCTTCCTTGTCAGGCTACTTTTGTGACAGGGTAAAAACACTGAGAGTGCACTTGCTGGCTGTGGTCTCTAATCACAGCAGCACTGAAGTGCTGATCAGTTATCCTGAGAAGACATTATTGACCATAGGGTTGGAAACCCTGTTCCTTGAGGAACGGATGCAGTTTCAGCAAACAAGGATTAAAAGAATTTCTGGTTTCTGCTAGCAGGGGATTTGAAGGCTTATAAAACTAGACTGTTTCAGCAGGCCGTCATAGACCCTCAAGCCAGTTCTCTAGTTCTTCAGAATATTTTCTTCTGCCTTCCTTCTCAGACAGGGGAAATGCAAGGATTGACAGTGACAGTGGCTCATTTGTCATGTATGGGTCCTTCCTGTCTCTAGACATCCCAGGGCAGGGCAGGGAGGCATCGATGCTTTCATTTGAGGGTGCTGGCAGGAGCAGGCGCTGCAGAGTGTTCTGCCTGTCACTGCGCAGTGTGACAGAGCCGTGATGGGGAGTGTGAGGGGACACTGCTGGGCAGGGTCTGTTCCCTTCCCGTGTGCTGGCACCATGGTGTTGTTTGAAGTCCCTTCTGAGAGGAGTCGAGGGTGTCACGTTACAGAATCGCAGATCACAGAATGTTAGGGATTGGAAGGGACCTCGAAAGATCATCTAGTCCAATCCCCCTGCCAGAGCAGGAACACCTAGGTGAGGTTACACAGGAAGGCGTCCAGGCGGGTTTTGGATGTCTCCAGAGAAGGAGAATCCACAACCTCCCTGGGCAGCCTGTTCCAGTGTTCCGTCACCCTCACTGAGAAGAAGTTTCTTCTCAAATTTAAGTGGAACCTCTTGTGTTCCAGCTTGAACCCATTACCCCTTGTCCTATCATTGGTTGTCACCGAGAAGAGCCTGGCTTCACCCTTGTGACACTCACCCTTTACATATTTATA
Source organism: Caloenas nicobarica (assembly GCF_036013445.1). NCBI lineage: Eukaryota > Metazoa > Chordata > Aves > Columbiformes > Columbidae > Caloenas > Caloenas nicobarica. Next base: position 78,116,856 of record NC_088246.1, on the reverse strand, counting down.
AACATTAATGAGGTCACCCCTCAGTCTCCTCTTCTCCAAGCTCAAGAGACCCAGCTCCCTCAGCCTTTCCTCATAAGGGAGATGCTCCACTCCCTTAATCATCTTTGTGGCCCTGCGCTGGACTCTCTCCAGCAGTTCCCTGTCCTTCTTGAACTGAGGGGCCCAGAACTGGACACAATATTCCAGATGAGGTCTCACCAGGGTAGAGTAGAGGGGAAGGAGAACCTCTCTCGACCTACTAACCACCCCCCGTCTTATACACCCCAGGATGCCATTGGCCTTCTTGGCCACAAGGGCACAGTGCTGGCTCATGGTCATCCTGCTGTCCACCAGGACCCCCAGGTCCCTTTCCCCTACACTGCTCTCTAATAGGTCATTCCCCAACCTGTACTGGAACCTGGGGTTGTTCCTGCCCAGATGCAAGACTCTACATTTTCTCTTGTTATATTTCATTAAATTTTTCCCTGCCCAACTCTCTAGCCTATCCAGATCTCGCTGGATGGCAGCACAGCCCTCTGGCATGTCAGCCACTCCTCCCAGCTTGGTGTCATCAGCAAACTTGCTGATAGTACACTCAATTCCCTCATCCAAGTCATTGATGAATATATTGAACAGTATTGGTCCCAGAACTGACCCTTGGGGCACTCCACTAGATACAGGCCTCCAACCAGACTCTGCCCCATTGACCACGACTCTCTGGCTTCTCTCCTTCAGCCAGTTTGCAGTCCACCTCACTACCCGATCATCCAGTCCACACTTCCTCAGTTTAGCCGTGAGGATGCTGTGGGCGACGGTGTCAAATGCTTTGCTGAAGTCAAGGTAGACCACATCCACTGCTCTGCCATCGTCAATCCACCTTGTTACGTCTTCATAAAAGGCTATGAGGTTGGTCAAACATGACTTCCCCTTGGTGAAGCCATGTTGAGTGTCCCTGATGACCCTCTTATCCTTGATATGTCTTAAGATGGCACCAAGGATAAGGTGTTCCATCACTTTCCCAGGGATGGAGGTGAGGCTGACCGGTCTATAGTTGCCCGGGTCCTCCTTCTTGCCCTTTTTTGAAGACCGGAGTGACATTTGCTTTCCTCCAGTCCTCAGGCACCTCTCCTGTTTCCCAAGACTTGGCAAAGATGATGGAGAGCGGTCCAGCAATGACTTCAGCCAGCTCCCTCAGCACCCGCGGGTGCATCCCATCTGGACCCATGGATTTATGGGTGTCCAGATTGCTTAACTGGTCCCTAACCCAGTCCTCATCAACTGAGACAAACTCCTCCATTGCCCTGCCTTCCTCTGGGGCCTCAGGGGTACGGGGCTCCTCAGGACAGCCTCCGGCAGAGTAGACAGAGACAAAGAAGGCATTCAGTAATTCTGCCTTCTCTGTATCTTCTGTCACCAGGGCACCCACCTCGTTCATCAGTGGGCCTACATTGCCTCTGGTGTTAGTTTTATCTGCCATGTATTTGAAGAAGCTCTTCCTGTTGTCCTTGACCCCTCTCGCCAGGTTTAACTCTAAGGAGGCCTTAGCTTTCCTAGTTGCCTCCCTACATCCTCTGACAACAGCCTTATATTCTTCCCAAGTGGCCAGCCCCTCCTTCCATGATTTGTAAACCCTCCTCTTCCACTTGAGTTTGCCCAGCAGTTCCCTGTTTAACCAAGCAGGTCTCCTGGCTCCCCTCCTTGACTTCCTGCGCGTCGGGATGCTCTGATCTTGAGCTTGGTAGAAGCAGTCCCTGAATGTTAACCAACTATCTTGGGCCCCTTTACCTTCAAGCAGCCTTGCCCACGGGATTTCCTCCAGCAATTGTTTGAAAAGGCCAAAGTTGGCCCTGCTGAGGTCCAGGGTTGCAATTCTGCTCGGTATTCTGCTCCCACCACAGGAGATCCTGAACTCCACCATCTCATGGTCACTGCAACCAAGGCAGCCCCCCACCTTTACTGCTTCAACCAGACCCTCCTTGTTAGCGAGGATGAGATCCAGCAGCGCACCTCTCCTAGTCGGCTCCTCCACCATTTGCATCAGAAAGTTATCGTCAATGCACTGGAGGAACCTCCTAGACTGAGGCTGGCTGGCTGAGTAGTCCTTCCAGCAAACATCAGGGTAGTTAAAATCCCCCATAACAACCAGGGCCTGTGACTGTGAGGCCGCGCTCAGCTGCCCGTAGAAGGCCTCATCAACTTCCTCACCCTGATCTGGTGGCCTGTAATAGACTCCCACAACAGTGTCACCCCTGCCAGCCTGCCTCTTAATTCTCACCCACAGACTCTCAACTCGCTCCTCAACCGCACCTGGACAGTACTCTATACATTGTAGTTGCTCTCTCACGTAAAGAGCAACTCCACCACCACGCTTGGCCGGCCTGTCTTTCCTGAAAAGGGCATAGCCATCCATGTCCCACTGTTAGGACAGTTCTGATCTCTTCTGTAGAGATTGTACTACTCGGCTTTTTGTGATCAGTCTTGGAGGCAGCTGGTACCGGTCTACATGAGCTGCACTTGCTGTCACTAAAGATGCTTCACCTTTTATTTTAGGTAGTTAAAGGCTGACCCTCTTTTTAGGGCATATGATTCATAAATACTTGTTCGTTTGTTTTGATTGATTTCATCATTTAAGTTAAAAAAATAAATGGAGAAGGCTTTTTAATAAGACACGGACCATGGTCTAGATTTACACCCTCTGCAGTAAACAGCTAAAGCATCAAAGAAAAAAATGGGGTCTTTGAAACAATAAAGGACTAAAATTTCTCTATTTTATGGCTTGTACAATACACTCAAAACTGGTAGTGATCCTGCATTTATCAGACAGCCTTCCACTGTAAGAGAGAGTGGTGCAGTTGCTGGTAAAATGGCCAAACTGTTTGGGTTTATATTTTCTATACAGAGTGTTTGCTTTATTCTGAATTATTTTTAGAAAATGCAAAGAAAAATATTTAAACTACTTTCAGGAAAGACTAAGGCAATTAAATTTTGTTCCTCTGGAAGAAGTAGGGCTGTATGTGTGGTGAGGGGAGGAGTGTTAACAGCTTTAGTACTTCTGTATTCTGGGGAAATAAAAATTTGCCAGACGGAGTGTATTTTACTCTCTCAGTGAAACACTGAGTTTCTGCCCCCGCCCTGAGATGCGAAGAGGATTTCTCAGACTGCATACAGGATACAAAAAGTGGTGCTTTTGTATAGGATGGAAGGGGAAACAAGGATATTTTATTTATTTATTTATTAAAATTCTTTAAAAGGCAATATTGGCAGTTAGAAGTTTGACGTGCAAAAGGTAACGAGAAACCATCTTGGTATTGCCTCTAAATTAGAGGCTTTTTAGACATATATTTTATTTCTGTGGCTGGTGTTTCATTCCTGGACTGTTTGCCTGGTTCTAGATTTTAATTTCCCAAATGTGTATGTCCTGTCCTTGTATTCTCATCTTCACTTAAGTGTTCAGCAAAGGCTTTGAGGTGTAACCCACTTCCTTGGATGAAATGTCTTCTGTGCTGTGTTTTGCACGTATTGCAATCTCATTAACTTGCATACATATTTTAGGTTTAGGAAATGACTTATGCTTCATGCGAGCTTCAGAACGATGTGTCAGTGACCAGCTCTCCCTCATGCTGTAGCTGTTGGGCTCTGTAGGGTAATGTATGTTTCATCCTAAAACAAGAGGAGGAGCCCCTGCATGATTTCTGCCCAAATATTTAATGCAGTCTAACAAAATGAGTGTGCTTGATGTGTGTTTATTGTGGGAGAGGCTCCCCTGGTATTTATTATTAAAGATTGGAATTTAAGTCTATTTTTTTTTACCACAAAAAAAAGAAAGTCAGTTGCAGGCTTCAGATGACTGAATTTTTAACAATTTTTTTTTCCGAACTTAGGGTGTTTCAGTTAGGCTGCTCCTGGATTTTTATTGCTGTGGGGGTTTCAAATCAAGATCCTTCATTTATATCTAAAGAATCTCCTGCAGAGATTTTTAGACTGTGTAAGTGTCTTGAGACTTGGAGGGAATGTCTCAAATCTCTCAAATGTAACAATTCAGGCACAGAGCAGTTGATTCCAGCTCTCTATAAGGCAGATGAGCCTGAAGAACATACCGTGTAGGACTCAGCAGAGCTTCCAGAAGTAATTTTCTTTGTACACAAACCTGGAAAAACAGTTGTCTCTTAACCACAGAGTGAGTGGATTGCACTTCAGAATGTAACTGCACTCGCTGTGACACACAAAACGAACAGATTTTATGGTTCTGTTTCTGTTAAATAATTGTGTGGTTTCTCTTCAGATGTAGCTGCTACAATTTCAAAAATGGAATAGGCTTGCTTTGAGAAATTGAGTCATGAAATCATGGAAAAGAGAAGGAGTGCAGGGAAAAATCACTCCTTTCAGCTTCTCTGCAGCTCTTCAGTGAAAAAAAATATTTTATGTCCCTGGGAATTCTTACTAGTGTGTGCTCTTGCTAAGTTAGCAGTATACAGAATAATGGGGAATTCTAGTAATTGGTACCTTTCCTATTTAGGCTTGCAAAGACTGCTGACAGGTTTTTAAATTTAATTGCAAACCCACGTCTGAATGTTCTTAAATAACTCGTTACTACCACGAGCTGCTAGGATAGTGGTTTCTCTTGTACAAGATGAAGTTTTGCCAACAATGACGTCTTGACTGCTATGCAGAGTCCTGAAGATTGTGTTTTATGAGGAGGGCGAGAGAAACTTGGATGGGTCTCAGCAAAATCTTCGGCAGGGAGTGGAGGAAATCTGAGAGAGCTCCTCCTGATTTGCTCCCTTAGTTTTAAGATTGATTTTCGTTCCGTATCAAATAGTTGCTTCAGCTTTTGTTATGACACAATATGAGGACCAGATTTTACAGAACTTGCCAATGCAACTAAGCCAATATTGGGCAAATTCTTAAGCTGCTCTTTGGCTTGTTTTCTGTTACTTACTGGGGAGACCGCCAATCTTGACAAAGAAGAAACTGTGGCGAGCTGACCAGTGTTGGAAAGTTGAAAGAGTAACTTTTCAGGCCTGAAAGTGTTGGGACTTGATGGCTTGTAATTGTAAAGGGAAAGAGGAATACCAAATATATTTCACATACAAGCAGAAGGGCTGATGAAAATATGCAGAGCTTGCTTGCTTGTTCTAACCAAACTCTGCCTTTGTGTGGAAAAAAAAAGAAAAATACTTTTAAGTTCTCATTCCTAAAACTTTGAACTACTTGAGTAAGGCAGAGGAACACTGTGAAAACAGATGATAGTGCTGTTTGCTGATCCTCTTCCCGTTGTACAAGGAGTTTGTCAGACACCGTGGCTGAAGACAGCTTCCTCTGCTTCAAGCTATGGAGTTCAGAGGCTGTGTGTGACTAAGCTTCTCTCTCCTTTTTAATTTTTATTATTTTTTAAAAAATTCTGTATGCCTCTTAATTCCTTATTCAGCCCAGCCATCATTCGCTGGAACTGATTGTTACATCTTGCCGAAGGATTGCTCAAAGCAAGTAACAAGAGGTGAGACACCTTTTCTTCCTTTGAATTATTCAACAGTGGGTCTCTAGTTGGCATTTCTGATATTAACTTTTAATAGAGGCTTCTGTCCTCTGGTAATCCGTCTGGGTTGCTTGATTGGGTGACAGATTTTCTTTTTTCATGTAAGTCATGAAATCAGTTAGTAGGGAACCTTCTGCAGCCTTTTGTAAAAGGCTTCAGTGTGAGCGTCACTTACGTGCTCTTAAAGTTATGTAGCACATAGATTTTCATAATTATAAAACTAACCAGTAGCATGTGGCATGCACACTTGGAATGGTCACCAGCCTTTTAAGGGTACAGTATGAAGTAACTACTAGTTGCATTTACTAATCTGGGGAATCTCCTCTTCATCGGCCCACACCCCTCTTAGACCAATTTTTGTCTGGGATCCTGGAGCAGCAAAGTTTCAATTACTTGTACAGAAATCCCTCTTGTTGAGGAGCAGGCTGATTAGCATTACCCCACTGGCTTTCTGCACAGGGCTGGCTTGGCTTTTTGACAGAAAGAGGAGATGGGCTTTTGCGCATGTCTGTTTGCAGCCCTGAGTTGTGAGTGAGAACACAGGTATCATCACGGGCAAAGCTGAGAGGAAGAAACAAACTCCTTAATAATGCTGCCGGCCCTCTGGGAAATTGTGGCTGGTATGCCCACTGTGTCTTCTAGAGCACCTTTTAATGAAGGAAAAACCTTAATAGGCTGTATATAGACAAATCCGTATTGGAGCAGTGCACCTGACTTTTTGTGTAGTTCACATGCTTATAAACATGTAGAGTTTGACTTCATCTGTTGCAAATAACAAATTTCAATGTTAGAGAAGTAGCAGGAGCCTCAAGTCAAACTATTCTCCAAGACATTAAATGTTCTTTAGTGCACAGAGTGCTGTCCTGTTAGCAGGTGGGGAAGACAAAGGTTGACAGTCGTAGCTGGAAGACTAGGGTAACTTCTGGTGTCTCTCTCGTAGCAGCTGGGACTTCAGAGAGCAGGAAAAGTGCAGTGAAGGGTATGGAAGAGAACAGATAGGGAAGATGAAAAGGAAAATATGCCTAAGCATAGAAATTGCTGAGAGTTGCCACCTCTTTATTTCTTTGTGTGGTGGGGTTTTTTTTAATTCTTTTTCTCTAAATGCAGCAAACATATGCAATTCCCATAGCACAGGAGCCATACAGACTATTTGAAGGCAGTATTTATTAATAGTTTTAATTTAGCTTGTAATTTATCCCATCTAAGTTGCAATATTTTGCTTGATAAGGAAAGTAGATAAAGTCTTTCTGCTCTTATTCTGGAGACAATGGAAGCAATTGTTACTTATTTTCAACTCTGTCACTTCAAGAGAGAAGTAGTCTGGTGTGTATTGCTTTAAATATTGTGCATAATGTCCCCTTTAAGCACTGCTTCAGTCACTGCCAGCAGAGCGGTCTGATGCTGATGAGGAAATCCTACCGTGGAGACAGCACTTTAAAATGGACCAGCCAAAGTCTGCAGCTGAGGGAACTCTTGCTATTTCTGTCAGCAGAGATAACATTATTGCACTGTGTCAGGGTGGCTTATAAAGTCTGATGAGCCACATCAAAGCTGTAAATCAGCTTGAAGGGCTCTATTGCTACATCACTATACCAAGCCTTGTCAGCCCAGTCATATGCAAAGCAATTGCCATCTTGATGTGTGTTGGGGTGTCCTCTTTGGAGAGTTGAAAGTGTTTTTTCGATAATAGCATATTTTACATTTTTAAAAAGAAAACTTCATTTTGAATGTGCAGTGTTGTTGAGAGCTAGGCTTTGCTGCTTGCTTTTTTAGTCTCCTGTTTCTCCACTGCAAACGAATTACAGAGGTACAAGGACTGCATAAACAGATTCGCATGTGAATTGTCACCAGAAGGAAACCATTGCTGTCACTGAGTCCCCAAATCCCCAAGTTTCATCCAATTATTACATAATTTACACTGAAAATAATACTGTTATGTTCAGCACTTGGAAAACTGAAAGGGAAGCTAATACTCATTTTTTGTGGGGTGTGTGTGCATTGTCATTGTCCACCTTTGCAGGCAGCATAGAAGACTTTGTGCACAAATCATGCTTGTAATGTCAAGGGGACAGTTTGTTGAGTTGATGCTTTACTTGTGATAAAATGTAGAGAGACAGTGACAGCTAAAGCTGGGACTGCAGGCAAGAGAGTGGCTTTGTAGTTAGCTTCATAGGAACAAATTCTTTTATATCCTTATTTTCTATCAAGACACTGAGTTACTTAAACCACAGTTTTTTGCAGTTGTTTGTTTCTTGCTTTCTCGATCTTTCTTTTTAATCAGATGCACTTTAGCAAGTCAAGATATCAATTCATAAGACAGTGGGAGTAGTACAACTTTGTCTGAAGGAAGGAGCTGAGGAATGAGAGATGAGATGAGATCCTGCTTCTACCACTGACTCATCGTGGCCTGAGGCAAGGCTGTCTCTCATCTTAACCATCTGCAGAATGATGATGATGATGCTTGTCTCGTGGTAATTGGTAGCATGTGAGGCAGTTAATGTGGTATTGGAGAAATGAAGTGTACAGTGCGTCTGAGGAGTAAATAAGACAGAGGCTGCTAACTAGAAGAAGATAAAATAATTTTGTCTCATTTCCAGAGCAAGATCTCCCTTTTCTGGGGTTAGTGCTTTACACAAGTGAACTCCCTGTTTTAGAGGTGTGAACGCTCTTTTGCAGAGTGGAAGGCTTTGGCAGTACAGCCTTTGTTTTCTAATCCCTCCTTTGTACACCTGTGTTAACTTTCAGCTGATAATTTTAAGAACTTTGAAGGTCTGACTGATGCAGCCTCAGTGTGTTAACTACTACTCAGTATAGCATGTGACTTTTTAAATTTGAGAGTTCATGGCAATATTTGTAAGTCCAATGACTTTTGTTGATACTTAACAAAGCTTGTGGGTGAACTTGAGCTTGTGACCTTTCCTTGAGTACATAGCATAGTAAGGTGGTTGAACAATGGGAGATGACAGCTATAATGCTTATGAAAGGGAAGAACTATATGCAAGGCATGGTGAGAAGAGCCTTACTATTTCTTCATATATTGAGTCCTCACATCTGGGTAGTAAGAAACTTTTTCCTTGCTGTTGCTGTTAGTACTGAGAGTTGATCTTGAACTTCTTTTGGGTGGCTGCTGCTTTGACCATTCCCCTTACAATGCTCTGACCAGAAATAGAGTGTTTTCAAAACTGTTTTCAGGGAAGCAAGTAACTGATGACAGATAGTAGTCCACACCAACTTCATAATATATTCCAAATGTGAATCCAACTTCCAGATCCTAAAAAAGGCAATTCACTTGTTGCAAGACCTCTCTCTTAGCAAATTCAGAAAGCTGTGGTTGTTGGGAAAAAGTCTCGTTTTCTGAGAACACATGAAAAAGTGGACAACGTTTGTTTGTAACTCAGTGGAAGGCGTGAAATGGGATGTGTGCTTCCCTTCTGCTCTGGGTTTCTCAGAGTGCGTTTGGAGTGTGATTGAGGTCAGGGGATATAAAACCAGTAACTACAAACTAGGTTCATTTGTCTGGCAGTTAATTTGGTAGTCATGTTGTACACAAAGATCAAGTTTGCCGTGTTCTTCACAGTAACATGGAGGGATTTGGAAAAGAGGTGGCCTCAGTGGAAGTATGCTGTTTGGGGTGGGATTGTGTTTTGTGTGTGCACATGTGCCATGGGTTTTTCTTTTCTGTGGATGTAAGTTTGCTGCCTGTATTTAGATATCACCTAGCATAGTGTGTTCCTACGCTACGATGAGGATTTCTAGGTGTTACAAAATGATGTAAGTACATAGAAACAGCTGAAGCAGATGGCTTAGATGAGAACCATTGGGAACAGAGGAAGCATCAGCAATGTGGTGAGAGCATGGTGGGTAAGAGTAATTAAATATCTTTAATGAGATCTTGCTAGCATGTGTTTTTCCTTTTTTTTTTTTGCTTCTCTAAAGAGATCAGAAGGGTTCTGAGCTGGTCTGCAATGACTCATTTGAAGTCACTTAATTCTCTGGGATTTTGCATGTAGAAAGTACATCCTTCTAACCTCCGTTGACCTTCTTTTCACGATCACAGCCCTTTTCAAGGATGCAAGAATGGCCAATCCATGTGAAGAAAATCAATGGAGTTTAGTCCCTGTGGCAGAGAGTATTATTTCTTAGCTTCACAAAAATAAATGGAAAGGTGTGAGACTTCCCTTGAGCTGCTTTGTGTTTCTTTTAGGTTCCTGGCATTCTTGCATGCTCTTAACTTACAACATACTTGATATAAGGAGGGGAGACTGAACGTAAGTGCTGTGCTGGTAAGGGAAGGCAATATACTAATTTTGAATGAATTGTTACCTGGAATGTTCTGTGATGGCTGATAGCAGCTTCAGCACTAGTTGTACATTGTCTGGGTTACCTGTCTCTTCTGCTCAGTTTTCCTCTACTTGCTAAGGCTGTTTCTCCTTTTCTAATTCAGATTCTCAAAAAATAAGAGTCTGTGTGGGACCTTGTTCCATTGCAATGTCCTGATATCTGGAAGGGACTAGGTTTGTTCTTCTAGCAGTTCAGTCCAGTGTGAAAGCAGAGGGGGTACTGCTGTCTTTTGCCTGCTGGAGCAAGAAACAGAAAGGGCACTGTATGCTGCTTAGATAAGAAAGTTGATAAGGAGATTAAGTCTCTTAAATTCTAACAACATACCTGCGTGTGTTACCTTGTCCATGAAGATTTTCATCTGTATGTTTTTCAAAAAACAGGAGGAGGGAAACATTAAAAATTGATATCAGCTTTTTATTTGGGTGGAGTATTAAGTACAAAACTGAATGTAGGAGAAAAAAAAATTTGAAGTGTGAAATCAGAATCAGCCATGCGGGTAGGACAGATACCATAAACCATTTCCAGATTTCAAAGTGACCTCCTAGACTGGTTCCTTTCAGTTACTTTAAGTGACATCTGGCTACTGTTGTCATTACAGTTTCTAATGGTGTAAATTCCTGAAAGGAAATATTTATTAGCAAAGCACATCTGGATTCTTGTACTTCTAAAGTTGTTAGAACAACCGGATGCTTTGGTGTCCAAACACCTGGTGTAACATCTGGGAGAATACACTTCTCTATACAGTCAATTTTTTTAGCATCTGTGTTAGAAATCATTGTAACAACTTAAACTGTTGCTTTGGTTGATAATTTAACTTTTAGGTTGAGATTTCTTTTGAGACTCCAGCCTTCGAAGATCTGCAGAGTGCTTAGATTTGAACACCACGTTTCCCTTAACAAGATTTCAGATCTTTTCATGTCCCTGCTGATATGCAAGGTTCTCTGCTGTGAGACTGCTAGAACAAATGATCAACTGCATGGCAGAAGGAACTTACTATGAGCTACTCCAGCTTCTTGTTTAAGCTGTACTGCTGCTTTACTTTAAGGTTGATTTGGAAAGCCTTTTTCGTTTAGAAAGGTTCCTAGTACCCAATAAAAATTGCAGCAGTGTGTGTGTGGAAAATGTACTTCCGTCTTCTGTAGGATTCGTAGGGGAATTTTAAGTAACTTCACTATTAGGAAAGCACATATTTTCCTTTGTCTTGTAGTCTAAATATGCATAATTTCAACTTCCATCATTGTATATTGTTACATATTTACTGGACTGAAAGATAGTTCTTGAATTTTTTATCTGGCATAGAAGGGACTTGAAGACTCAGTTGCCCCTTTTGCCTTTTGATAGGCTAAATAGGTCAAATGGTTTCTGAATTCCACTTAAAGGTGCATCTTCAATCTTTTTGGTTTTGCCTTTTTTTTTTTTTTTTTCTTGAATCAGATCTTATTTCAGTCTTTGAGCAGCAGATTTCAGACCTGGCCATAGTATTTCACTAGCAGTCGCACCATTGCTACAACACTTTTAATCCTATTTGCTATTGTCTATTTATATTCTCAAGGATAAAGTCAGTTGCTTTGACCTAGCAGCATGGAGCTTTTCTGATTCAAGTGGGAAGACAGACCAGACTCATGTGCCTAAAATTGTTATACAGAGATGTCAAGTGTGACCTGTTGTCAAGACCACCATGTATCTCTGAGGGTAGCTACTGCAAGTACATTCTGCTTTTTTTTCCTAGATGTCCTGAAGTAAATCAAAGTCTTTCTGAGTTTAATAGCTTCAAAATATTTCATGCATTGGCTGGTGGCTGACCATCCCTCCTTAGCCGGCAAGATCTGAATTTCATCTAAGCCTGTTAGTTTTCTGGAAGCCAGGGTCTGTTACTTTTGCAGAATTGTCTTTTTCAACTACTTGTAAACTTAACGTGCTAGAAACAAATTTTCTCCACCCCCCAACCCCCACTTATAGCCTTAACTGATTAGATGATCTTTTAGCACCACATCTCTCTCTTTGGCTGAACTGTCTTCAGGTCTTTACAAGACAACTTTCCTTATGCTTCTTTGTGGATTTATAGTGATGTTCCACTAAAAGCAAGACTGTAAGACTGACAGTCACCAGCCAAGGTTGTGGTGATAGTTGCTGGGAAGGCGGTCACCTACAACTCAACCAGATGGAATACGGTTCTCCTTGGTATACCGGCCTCTGATGCCTGTCAAAGGGGTCAACTGGTTTGTCACCTGAACCTGCGTGATCATTTATAGTTTCACATTTTATGTATTGACAGTCATATGGTTTCATCTTCTGCAACTCATCCAGTTGACTCTTTATTGATGACCAGTCCTTTTGGACATTTGCTGCTCCCTCCGACTTCTCTTACTGTAGTCAGTGGAACCATCTCTTTTCTCTCTCACTAGACTTGCTCACCTTGAATCTTCTGCATCTTGTATGACCACTTGATTTGATATTGTCTTACTGCACAGTATGAAGAAAGTATCAAAAGCTTGCTGGAAGTCTTACTGTAGCAGAATTACCTTTTCCAACTATACTTGCAAAAGTCCAGTGTTTCTAGAGGGATGAGTTTACAGCTATTTTTGGTTAAAAACGTGTTGATTTGATGTGAATGGTCTTATTTTACCATCTCCCTAAACGGTATGTTTGGGAGACTGCTTCATCTTACAAGGTCTTAAATAGCTGATTCACTTGGGTAAACATGACTCTTCTTCCTTTTTTTTTTAATCTAGTTCAATAACTTTGAAATGTGCAATAGCTGTAAGATGGGAGTGAGGAGAAGAACTTTCAGAGCAAGGGTGTTAATTTTTTCCTTTTTTTTAGGATAGCTTTTTCAATAAGTGAAATCAGGAATATAATTTCTGCTGAACTGTTAATAGCAATAAAATTGGTCCACAGGCAAGCTGACATTTTATAACATATGCTACAGAAGTGCTTGTGAGTAATTGGGAATTGGTTCCTGCAATGGTAGGCATTGTATAAAATATTAATTGCTGCCCTTGAGATCTGTGTATAGGCAAGACAAACCCAGGCAGCTCAAGCAAGCATAAACAAGCAGAGTAGTAAATGCAGTGGGGCAGGCCTGTTTGCTTGGTGGCTGCTTTGCTTTCTGGTCTTAAGTGTGGATTAACTTGATGGGAAGAGGTGACGGTGAGTTGCAGGGGAGCAGGGGGGAAGGGTGGGAGTAATATTGGAGTTGGGTATGGAGGAGCTGGATTTGGAAAGAGTGGGGGAGAAATCTTGTCTGGCATTAAGAACCAAGGCACAGGCACTGGATCTGTGGGAGGAGGTTGGGGAGCGAGGGTCAGGCTAACTCAGGAGGCCGGCGCCTTCCTCACAGTCTAAAAGATACCCTGTGCTGCCAGATCTGCGCCTTCTGCCCTTCGGACTGTGAGAGCTGTTTCCCCAGCTTTGTTTACTCTTCAGTGTGAGCTCTGGCAATAAAAATATTTGCAGTAATTAGAGAAACTAATCCTTTATGAGAAGCAGAGGCAGCAATTATACCACTTACAGGTTGTCCTTATGCACTTCTGGTGTGATGAAAAGCAATTGTTTTTTTGTGTGGTTCTCCCTCAAACCTTTCTCCATTCCCTCGTTCTTTGATATTTGAAAAATGAATACCTTTTCCCTTGCCTATTTTACAAATGGCTGCTTAGTGGCAAGGATGTTTCTAAAGAACTTGCTTTAACTGAGAGGTTGATCAGTGTGACGTGTGGAAGGATGAGAAATTGAGATTTTTTTCCCCCGCTTCTGGCTCGCCAGGTAGCTCCCACGTTACCTGCAGTGAACCTGAAGTGCCAGTGCTCTGCAAGATGTGGAGATTTGCCTGGAGCCTGCCTCCTTTTACAGAGCCTGCATCTGAATCACAGTTGTCCCTGTTGCAGTGGCTGTGAATTATTATTGCCTTCCTAGTGATGGAATACCGGTCTCCTGTGGTTTACTATAATACAATGAGTCACTGAAATGTTGTCTAATCACTGTTGAAATGTCTTAAGGTAATTTTCTTATTTAACTTACTCTAAAAGTGATGCTAATGTTTGTCACCTGTAACTTACAATGTATGTAGTTACTACAGCATCACTCGCTGCCGGTACAGACACCATGAACTTCAAAGGAATAAAACCTGCCTGCTCTGATAGCATTGGGCACTAACAGCCGAAGTGTATTTTTTTAATGAAGGTAACTGTTCAGAGTAGCCAGAATCATCAAAGTGTCATTTGCTTTTCTGTAGATTCTGTAGGTCAAGCAGGATGCTTCTCTCTCTTCATGTGGCTATGGTGTGCACACACTTCTGATGGGAGGTGAAGTTGGAACCTTTGGGATTGTAAATTGAGGATGTCTCAAAGTAAGGAATTCAAGGTCTGTCTCTAGTAATAGCTTCTGTCAATATCTTAAAGATGATAGGCTTACCACATATCCTTGTAACGCTTATTTTTCCCCCCAAATGGGAGATTATGGATGTTACGCTACTGGTTGCATTTAAAACGCTGTTTGAAATTGGTTTGTGCAAGCTACCTTGAATGGGACTGCCATTCTTTGTTTGGATTTGAGGCTTGAGAAATGAGACAAAGAATACACAGGGAGCTTTTTGTAAGTTCTGTCAGCCTCTCGGTTTGATGTATTTTTTCAGTGTCCTAGGCTTACTCTCATTCCAAAACTAGTGGGAATGGGTGAGGTTCCAGGACAGATTTCACTGGTATTGGAAGGCAAAGGTGACAAGTTTGTCTCTAAAGAGGAACTTTATTCTTAGCTGCTGGAATTATTTTTGTGTAGATACAGTGATGTAATTAAATATTTCCAGCTCTGAAATGACTGAGAAGTACCTGGTCCATGTTACATTGCTTATAGTAGAAATACCTTATCTTGTTCCACTGCGTAGCTGATGGAGCAGGCTGCTGTGTGTAACCTCACAGTCCTGCCATTGTATTCTGTGTTTTAGTTGCATTGTGTCTTCTTGAACAGTGAGGGAAGAAAAAAGGCTGTTTCAAACAGTCCATTTGTAGTTGTCCAAAATACGCTACAAATGTTATAGGTAGCAGCTTAGTGGCAAGAAGCAGCAAGGGTCTTGGCTATTAAAGCTGTGAATCTCAGAGCCTTGCTAGTCTTGTGGTTTTCTTTTATTTCTCATGCTCCTACCTTAGGATGAGAGGGCGGGGGATATGAACAGTCTGCAAATAAGTGGTCAGATGAGGGGGTTTTTTGGGGCGATATTGTCTTTGGGGAAAGTACCAAATTGGGTTCACCTCCATCTTACAGCACAGGAGCATGCTATAGCTCTACTAAAGCAGGATTGCGACAGGGTAGCAAGGGTGTTGTAGGCCGTGCTGTAGGCCTTCAGTGTGTGAAGGATACCAGAGTCTCTGGCAGGGAAAACTCTGCTAAGCCTAGTACAGTATTCTTTATTTTCTTCACTCTGTTTTCCATAGATAAATCTGTGCCCCTTGGAATAGGTTACAGGAGTATAACTGGCCCATGACTAACTGCTACTGTAAAGCAATCTCTGGTGTATTATGCTGTCGGCACTAAGCTAAATATTAAAAAGCAAGCTTAACCAAGAATGGGATATACCACTAGGGAGCTGTGGCTGTTCCATCTGACTCTTCAAATTAATTCTAGAGCTCAAAAAAGAATTTTGAGAGTGAGCAGCCTGGGGGCTCAAACAATAAATTGCAAATTGAGAAGTGATATTTTAAGAATTTTGTGAGCGTTGAGGTAAGGGAATTACGTGCTTGAGGTGTGCTACTATGGATGAAAGCCTAGCTTTCTGTGAATAGTGGTTTTAATGTGTCGTGATTATTATTTCTTTAATTTAAAATTGACACCTTGTCATTGTGCTGGGGGACAGTTTTAAAATTTTATCTGAATTCACTGAATTTTTCCCATAATCCCAGAAATTTGACAAAAGACTTAACTGGAAAGAGCAAGCCTTCATTTGGATTTTCAAGGACACCTTGTCAGATACCATGGTTTTGCAGCCCATATGGAAGAGAGGGAGCACTTGTTTCAGATGTTATAAGATTTAAAAGAAAAACAAAAAAGGCAGTAAACATGGTGAATTGGAGTAACACTTGCGTTCATTTATTTCTATATGACATTCAAAACTCTAAAACTTTGGAAATTTACTTACATCTTTTAAAAGATTCTGTAAACTGATTGCATAAAAATGAACACAAAGTAGGGTGAGTATACCAATGGAGTAAGTCCTTAAGGCTTCATCTGTATGTAATTTCCATGACAACACTTATAACCTAGCCACTCAAATGAGAATAGCAAAACCATTTTTGGGATTACAGGAAAAATAGGAAATTTAATATTTTCGCTGTTCTTTTTCTGCTCTTTGTTAACCTTTCTTTTTCCTTTGTGAGAGGATCGTGCACTATCAGACACGCCTAGCATAGCGTGTCTCCAAATTGTGAAAACTGGGCTCAAACACATGTAGCAAACTGACTGCTGTTCCTTCTTTTGAGCCCAGAGCTAAAACTAATATCAGTTTGCAAAACAGAATTGCAGACTGTATAGTTTGCCCCTAGATGACTTAAATAAATCTTAAACAACACAACACAACAAAACCAACCAACCAAAAAACTCCAATACTGAACCTGCAGAGCAGGTTGTCTGTTGTTTTGGGGACTGCTACACAGGGAAATCTGCTGCTTTTTTCCTTGCATCAGTTTCTGTACTAAGACCAATAAGCTCTAAACGCTTTGCAAGGTATTTAAAATAAAAGCCAACTTAGAGAGAATTTCGAAGAGAAACAAATGGACCAGGGAGCATGGAGGTGCTGCCACTGACCCTGCAGGTGGAGTGGAATGTGTCTGTTTACAGGAGCATAAAAATAACCACACCAGGACGCATGTTGTCTGGGCAGGAATATCCGCGCAAATATCTCCTCTTACTTTGTATCATTCCTATGTGGACAATACAAACTTTATCTGTTAATCTGTGTGTTTATTAATCCAATATAAACCGAAGTTTAAATAACTGATTCTTACCCGAAAGAGCTAAATGGTGTCAGACTGCTGTGAGCTGTCTGATGGAGATGGTGAGCTGTTACATTAAACTTCTACAACCTTGCTTTTTAGTGACTTTTCTAGCTGTTTGTTTGGTTTTTTTCTCCTAGTCAGTTAATACAATAGCACACTTTTCTGGCACTGCATTTGTTAGGCACTAAACCTATGGGCAGGGAGCCCACAGAGTATTCAAAAGACAGGGCACGAGCTCCTTTTAGCACATTCACGTAACTTTCTGCATTGCTATTCACTTCATCAGTGGTCTCTCAGCTCAGCAGCCTTTCTGCTTCAGAGAGTGGCTTGACACATATTCAAACCGGCAAGCTATGGTGTGCTGTATCAGCTGGGAGAGTTATTTGTTTGAAAAGAGTAACACGGAGACTTTTGTTGCTAAGGAATAGACACCTGCATTGGAATCAAGGTCTGGAATGTGCTAGCTTTAATGCTGCTACATTCTGTGATGCCTCGTTTCATAAGCAAACATCTTGTTGAACAAGTTTTCCCAAATAAGTACAACCTACAATATAATGAAGACTTGTGATTTCTTCCCTTTTAAAACACTATTTCATGTAGGCTTTGTGATCCTCTTTTATAGATAAGTCATTTTAATCTAAAGTGTCTTTTGTGGAAATGCTTGGGAGTTTCCCTAGCTGTAGTTTGGAGACCAGTGTGTGCTTTGTACATGTCCTGAGTGGTGTTTTGGCATGGGAAAAATTCAGATTTAGCCCACGTGGTTTGGGTATGTTATATGCAACTGGTCTTTACTCTTCACCTTTTCTGAGTTTGTTCCCAGACCTTGAAGATTACTTCAACTGTAGAAGACTCATTTGGATGTTGACATGCAAACGAATGTATGAGTAATCACATGTAGCTCCAGAATTTCTTGCCCGAGTGTTTTCCTGCTACATGCCTGGTTAACGGAAGTGTCTGCTCTGTCTTCTCCTGGTGTTGCAACATAAACCCACACATTTACCATCATTTCTGCAGCATTATAATTTTGTGTGGTGGGAGGGATGGAATGAAACTTTGTGTAGTGATTATGGTTTGTTTGGGGATTTAGATCAAAAGTACTTGGCTCATGAGTTTGCCGCCCGACCTGTTGTTATGTATCTGAACTTTTACACGTGGGGGAAGTCACCTGCAAACAGCAGGCATGGAAATTACAAGGTGGGAAAGAGATGGGCAAGGTGTTGGGTTGTAAAAGGATTCTATGAGCAACAGTAGCTTAGAAGAACTCAAAAGAGAAAGCTGTTTCTTAGCTGGATAATTTCATGGTATGACCAACTGCACGTTCCCACGAACAAGTGTACCATCATGGCTGCGGGTGGTAAACGAAAGGAACAATGGAAATGAACTGCAGAAATAGGGGTAGAAAGGATAAGAGTACCTCAAGACAATCCCGCTACTGAACTGAATGCATGGTGTCATGAGGTCTGAGGAGGAACCCTAAAGGTAATGCTCGCTGTCTTGTATTTGGAGTTCAGAGGCAGTGTGCAAGGTGGTTGTATAGGGAGTGAATCGACAGAATGGTTTGGTGTGTGTGGTTTGTTGTTGTTACTGCTTGTTCTGTTTTGGTATTGCTAAAGTTAACTGTTCCCTTCACATTTTTCATTATTGGTGAGCAAGATGCATCTGATGGCTGGCAATTTCATGGAGGGATCCGATGTGAGTGAAGACAAGCAACGACTCGGCAATCCTTTGTGGCAGGAGGGAGAGAGAGGGAAAGTGTTGCAGAGGTGAATGTGGGAGATAGCAATGCTGTGGTGAAACAATATAAAGTGCCTGTATGGAAGAAAGAGACCCAGACATAATTCACCTCTCTGCAGAGCCTGTGTGACTCTGCTTGCCTGGATGTAAAGACAAGTGGCCACACCAACTTCCAAAACTCATGTCAACATCGTTGATGTTGCCCTACTGAGACCGAGGTTACATGCTTTGTTGTTGAAATACTGTTAAAATATTCAGAAAATGCTTCATCATTGTTGACAAAACAAACCCATAGCAGTGATAAAGCAGCATGTACTGCCTAATGCATGCAACAACATATAGGTACACTGTTGCTTCCTAGAGTATGAAAAGTATGTTGTACTGAGTAACTAGCATGCTTTCTGTTCTGCCTGGTCTAGATACGTTGAATATATCGAATGCTTATTTCTGCTAGGGGTTTTAAGAGTGGCTTCTCTGTATATTGCATTAATGTGAAACTGGTTCCCTGCTTCAAAAGTTGTCTTCAAAAGCGTTAAGAACATGGCAGTTCTAAAATAACTTCTTCCCTTACATAGGAAGATGAATTAGATTGACTGTACTGTAAACATTTCTTAGGCTGCTACATTGGTAAGTCGTTATCAGCCTTATCAGATACAGTTTTTAATTCTTCCCCCCTTCTCCCACCCAGTGAAAGCGACTTTCAGTCCAAGGGAGATGGTATTGTGGTTCATGCCACAAGCTGTTGTATGGATGTGGAGAAATGCTGGTATAATCCTAAACATGCATGATCTGTTGCAGTTTTAATTAGAAAAAATGAGGTTTGGCGAAGTTGAGAGTTGGTGCTGCTGTCCTGTACCCATTATGTGGTGTCAATATGACCCTCAATGTCCTTGCATGCAGTAGTCCTTTTGTTGCTTTAATAACAAAGCCTGAGAAAAAAATCTAAGGGATTAAACATCTTCAAGCTGTTCTCTGATCATGGAGTTTTTAGTGTTGGATTTAGACTGTAAAAGGGAAACAGGCTATGGGACTTGGGTGGGATTTCATGTCATTTGAAAACAGCATTGAAGTCTTTTCAGTGTATGAAAGCTGTATTCTCTTTGTCATCAAACTCGATATTAAGTTGAAGCTGGTGTGAAACACCAGAGTTGTTGAGGGAGGATGCCAAAGAAAAGAATGGGCAGTGGCAACTCAAACCCAACAGAATTTTAGTTGAATTTGCTTCAGAGTAGCCCATTTCCCAATGTGTAGCATTCAGCTGAGACATAAACAAGGACTGCATGTATTCAAACTAGTGGAACCTCTGGCTGCAATAGGTGTTAATTCAAGTGAGATTTTTGAGGAACAATATTGTCATGTCTGCTCAGCTGAGAGCTCTGCTTGCTTTGCTGCCGAGTGGATCAGCTATTTCTGCGTGGGCAGTGTTTGCTGATGCCACTTCTAAGGTGGCTCTGAAAATGTTGAACATCAGCAGCCTTCAGCTTTTGCATTTTATTTTTCCTTTTTAAGGCGGCGAAGTTGATCACCACTTTGAAGTTGTCAGCATAGGTTTAGGAATTTTGTTTTAACTTAAGGCTGTGACTCATTACTTTTTTCCTGGCTTGAAAATATACAGGGATTTGGGGACAAGATGATGGTTTAGGAATGTTACAGAGGAATGTTTTCTCCAGGAAGCTGTAGAGAAGGATTTTTATCTGGAACACTTCAAATTTGCAGGTGGTTCCTTTTTCTTGTGCTTTACTGAATGAGTTTAATTTTACGTCGGAACTAAAATAGCTTCATTTGTCTAGTCCTTAGTAAAATACCGTTCTCCAAACTTTGAGACTCTGCTCCTATATAATCCCTAAACGCGAGGATGAGTTGGGCCATCTCCCCTTTTCCTCAAAACTGTGTGCATTACATATAGGCTGTTTTTTGCTAAGGAAATATGATTTATTTTTATACAGATACTTTGCAGTTCTGTTGCAAGCATACTTAATGCTAAACTTTAAGGCAGCTTACGTAAGAAAAGAAACATTATCTCAGCTGGATTTTTGGCTGCAGAAATTTGTTAGTATCAAGGCCTTTCAGAAGACTGGCTTATCTGTCTCCAAGTGACAGATTTGCTTTCTGTTCCTCAAAACCACAAGATGTGCTGTGGAATCTCATCCATGTTGTCTGAAGTAAATACATCTTTCGTCTGACCATGGAGCTGTTCTGTTTAATGCTTCCATCTTTCACTGGTGTTTCTAGAGCAAGTAGAAAAGTATGTGTGCAAGTAAGATGTAGGAGATGTCTCCTTGTGTTTCCTGGTCAAGAAATGAACACGGGCAAACTGTAGACTTTCTAGTTTTGTGTAATTCTGTCTTTTTGTGTAGGTTTTGCAAAATATTTAGGCAGTCAGTCTCAAGGAGAACTTCATCTTGAAGCAGGCAACTTTTCATATTCTCACCTACTTGTAAGAGTTTAATACCTACTACTATTTTCTTGAAGAATGAACTAACACATTCATATGCCACAAAGAGCAGAGCCTGCAAATAGGTCTTCATCTGTATGCTTTTCTGATAGCTGAAATCATGTGGGTGTCATTAACTCTTGTCTCATCATGATGTGCATCTCCCATTGTGCATGGTAGAGGATTGCTGGCTCCTTTGCTCCTGAGGAGCTCTGTGACCTCCTGGTGATCTCTGTAGGACAGCGGCACCATAATCTTGGATAGAAAAATTTATCCTGTACGGAAGAAGTAAGGAAAAAAAAAAACCTCATGTAAATCGTGTGTAGGAAACTTGACAAACACTTTCAAATCTGAAGGACTACTCTTAGAATAGATCTACCTTAAGAATCTTAAAGCCCTGACAGCCATATGGTACTTTACATTGAGGTGGCTGACCTTGGAGATTCATGTTAGTGCTAGGAAAATAAAAAAAAGAAAAGTAACAGAGGGAGACCATGGTGAGGAAGGGTCTGTGGCACTGTGATTAGTTTTGCTGTAGTATTACCTTTTCTTTGTCTTGCTATCATGTGACTTGGCATATAGCATTTGCGTTCCAGGTGCCAGGCTCTGTCCTGTGGCATGTGGAAAATAGTTTCATGTGGCTGCGAGAATAGAACATGCCAAAAGGAGTGATCCAGAAATAGCCAGGCTGGTCAGAGAATTGGTATTTAAGATGCCTGACTGGTGTATATCTGTCCCTTTTATTAATTAACAAAAAAAAAATGGGGAGTGTTTTGGGGTTTTGTTTGGGGGTTTGAAGTGAGGTGTTTTGAGCTTGTTTTTGTGTGGTGGTTTTGTTTTGTTTTTTTCTTGCTGTATACAGCAACCTGGCTGAAGTTAGAGTTAACAGGGTCTGTATATGGGTGTATTTCAGCTGGAGAATCTTATGCTTTAATGGAAGGATGAAAAATTGATGCAAGTTGTAATATGCAATAGCATTCACCCCTGTAGTCCTGAATCACTGTTCAGCAAAATCTGATGCTGCCTCGTCTCTCCGAGTTCTTAATCCTGAATGAAAAGAACAAACACTAAGCATGGGGTCCCATTTCTCATTTAAATGTCACAGGAAGAGAATTCCTGAAACTACATGGCTTGCCTTTTATGGATTTGGTCCTTTTAAAAAAGCACAAGGATGCTGAATGGAGAGACAGAATTGGGGGCAGAACCTTACTTCCAGGGATTTTTGAGGGCCAGTGACTCTCACATTTAGGCTCCTCTAACCCTGGTTTGTGTGTAGATGATGATGGGAGTAGCTCTTAATGCTTCAAGGGATGAGCACTCCCAAGAAGAGTGTTGCTTTGTTCCAAAATACGATTTACCATTAGCTATTCACTAGCCTTGTCTCTCAAACAGCATTTTCTTTCTCCAATAAAAACTGAAGTGGGAGGAATTACTTTCTTGAATACTGGAACAAGGGTGGAAATAACTCCTCCACCGCAGGCAGGGATTCTTTGGGGAAAGTATGTCTTTACTGACAGTGCAGGCTCTTGTCTGTTTCTGCGTCTACCAAAAAAGTGTCTTGGTATAGGGACTTGATAGAGAGAACTTCTGTGCAGCTAATGCAGTAGACTTTAGAGAGTTTTTCATATTCCTGCTCAAATACAGACTGACATGGTAACTTCTGCATGGTTCCCTTCTTTGAACTTAAATATGCACGAATGTATGTGAGAAACACTTGAAATAATACATCGTGTTTAAGAAGGCCTGTATGCAGGTAAGCAGGCTTAGGCCAGGTTTGTGGCCCCAGTGATCTTTGAGAGTCTCGTTGTGGAAGAGTGTGAGTGAGCAGGTGTGCACAGCAGCAGGGATGGGCATTGGGGCTTCTCCACTGTCATGTGGCTCCTGCTGGGATCATGCACCAGAAATTTTAGTCACCTTGAAAATGCTGTTTGCTTTGCAAATGAGCAAGGATGGGAATGGGTTGGTTAAAGCCGGTGGAAGAGGACCTGGGGGTGTTGATTGATAGGCGGCTGAGTATGAGCCAGCAGTGTACCCAGGTGGCCAAAAAGGCCAAGAGCATCCTGGCTTGTATTAGGAATAGTGTGGCCAGCAGGACTAGAGAAGTGATTGTGCCACTGTACTCGGTGCTTGCAAGGCCCCACCTCGAATCCTATGTTCAGTTTTGGGCCCATCACTACAAGAAAGTCATTGAGGTGCTGGAGAGAGTTCAGAGGAGGGTGATGAGGCTGGTGAGGGGCCTGGAGCACAAGTCTGATGAGGAGCAGCTGAGGGAACTGGGGCTGTTCAGCCTGGAGAAAAGGAGGCTGAGGGAAGACCTGATCACTCTCTACAGCTACCTGAAAGGAGGTTGTAGCATGGAGGGTGTTGGCCTCTTCTCCCAAGTAGCAAGAAACAGGAGAAGAGGAAATGGCCTCAAGTTGCTCCAGGGGAGGTTTAGAATGGATATTAGGAAAAAATTCTTCACGGAAAGGGTTGTCAGGCATTGGAACAGGCTGCCCAGGGAAGTGGTAGAGTCACCATCCCTGGAGGGGTTTAAAAGATGTAGAAATGAGGTTCTTAGGGACATGGTTTAGTGACAGTATTAGGTTAACCTTTGGACTTGATGACCTTGGGGGTCTTTTCCAACGAAAATGATTCTGTGATTCTAAATTTGTCAGTGTTGTCTGGCCCAGAGCCTCGCATTTTCTTAACCGGTTGCAGGAACGTATTTTCCTCTTTACAGTGAAACAACCACAAAGCCATTTACTTATTGTGATATATACGTAGTGAACTATGGGAACCAGGTTTAGGATCCTAGATATGATACTATCACCCTATAAAGAATAATGATTTTTTTTTTTTCCCCTTAACAGTCTTTAAATTTTGTCTGGCCTACATACTGCACTTTGCTAACTGCACATCCATAACCTGTGTGGTTTCTCACAGCAAACAGGTCCAGAGGCTAACTTGTTGCTTCTTTTCTGTGGAAAACTTTCCATCTTAAATAGGTAAATTGAAAATGAATCTCAACAGAAGAGCTCTGAGAATGTACTCACCAGCTCAGGAAAGCTGCTTGCTTTCTTCAAATCCAAACAAAGAGCAGACATTGTATATTTGAAAGCCTTTTTGTCATGATTCAGATCACTTGTCCTAGTTTCCAAAGCCTGACTCAATAATGTCAGCTTGAGACTTACAATGGGATATGTCAGTATTTATTCTACCTCTTCTCCACTTCATAACATCCTAGTCCCATTATTTCATCCCTGCTCTCATTCCATTGTTAAATAGCTTGATTCTGTCAGGTTGAATAAATATCTAAATTCTGTCCACTGAAGAACGGCTCGGTTTCATCAGCAGATATAAATGACCCACAATTTCTAGAAAATGGAGCAGCACATTGTTCCTGCCTTTGTCTGTCTGTGGGCCACCCCCCTGCATAAACCCTCTAAACCCGAGATGAAGCAATGAGAACTACAGCTCCTGGTCTCCACAGGCTCTACCTTTTGTGCTGTAAGTGAGGAGGCAGTTGTGTGAGCCCAGCACCCGTGGGCTATACTTTGGCCACCCATGTGTTCATATATCATGGATGATGGTAAAAGAAATTGTTTTAGCTGCTGATTGCTGCAGACATGCTGAAGTAGCATGTTACGTTTTGTGAATATGATTTGGAGCTAATGAAGCAGATCAGAGAAAAGCAGCCTTTTACATAATGCCCGTGCTTCAGCACTAATATGACTAATCTGTTTGGACAAGTAACGATGAACTTCTGAATGGCTTATTGCAGGATGCTTGAGTAACTCGGTTAGAAACAACAACCTTTGTACTGGCACGATAATATTTTTATATGAACAAGTGGCTAGGTTCTCTTCAGAAGTTGTACTATTTTTGTTTCAGAGCAGTGGGATGATGTCTTTAGGCAATGCATTAATTAAAAAAAAGAAACAAGGAAAATTCAACTGAGCTTCATGATAGTTGCAGGCTGGAAAACGTTATTTGGATCATCATCTGTGGGTACAGGAGAAGAGGGGAGAATGGGATTGGGGATGCATAGTGATACAGGACAGATAAAACTGCTCATGGCCACCTATAGAAAGTTTGCACCTTTTGCTTAAAAAACCTTAGGTATTTCATAATTTAGCTATAAACTATCAAATTAATTTAAAAAGCCCGAAGTTTCAGTGTACTTGGGTTTTCACAGACTAGACAAATCTGTCTTAGCTCCAGGTTGAGGGGTCTAGTGGCTGAGTATTTTTGTGTTTGGTAGATTCACAGGCTCCTTTTACCTTTGTGATGGTGTATTTCTGGTACTATTCTTCTAGCACAGCACATAACAGGAGACAATCTCTACTGATGCTTAGGCTGAATGCACTTTTTTTTCTCCACAGATTGGTATAATCCTGTTGGCTTGTCCGCTTTAAAGTGTTACATCTGATGTACTACCCTCAAGGAGAGGAGACAATAAATCAAAATTGCTTGTATGTTAGATAAAGTATATATAAGTATATATAGTTATATATATTGTATGTTATATAAAGTATATATAAAGTATGGGAGTTGATCACATCTATACAATTTTAGTAAATTGATGATGCCTTTTGTCAATAAAAGTGGTATTGTTGCTTTATGCTTCTTCTGTTGAAGCTGGGTAGGCTTTTTAAACCTAATAACAAGGCAGTATACCAGAGGCAGATATCCTGGTTAGCTGGGAAGCGTGCAGGGAAGCGTGCAGCAGCATCGGAGCTTGCAGCATTCCTGTTTTTTCCAGCCTGGCACAGGCTTTGTTTTTGTCAGGGGTACATCTGCAGCAAGAAGCTATTTATGTCATGCTGGATAAGTCTCGTACTTGATAGCATCATTTATCTTTCAGTAATATATCTCAAAGAAATGTGTCTTCAATGTGTTTTGTTCCTTGTTTGCCTTACAGCATCACTGTCCTTTAGCCTGAGGAAGTTAGAAGAATACACTAAATACTGGCCTTTCTCAGCAGGAATCTTATAATTTGCTTAAGAGTTGTACAGGTAAAGCTGAAGGTGACTTGATAAGGAGTCTTAGGCTTTGAAAGGACAGATTTTCTAAATTTGTTTTTTTCATCATTGTGATCTCTTGGCCAGATCTTTCTAAAACTGCTGCTGTCACGCTTCTACCTTTCAGCAGGCTTCCCTTACGGAAGAGTTAGAGCCTGTCTGATGCATCTCTGGGAAGATTATATTTAGCCACAGGGAAACTATTTGTTGCAACTTTCAAAGAAAGCTACGGTACTGAGGTTATCATTGTGACACTACCTAGTTAGGACTGTGAAGTTTGCAAGTATATATTGAAGACAGACTGACTTCATGTGTTGAATTGTATTTACTTTGCTCCCAAACACATTTTCCCCTAATGAGACTTGGATGGACGTAGCTGCTCTGCTTGCAGCTTGCATAGAAAGCTTTGAAAGTAATTTCATCTGTCCTTTTTTTTTTTTCCTTTCCCCCCCTTTCCCCCCCCCCCCCCCGAAATGGTAATCAAAGCATAAAATTTAGAAGGCAAGAAAAGCTTGCATTTCAGTCCAGTATCCTGAGGCCTAAGTGCTCTCAAATCATTTCCACATACTCCACAAACAAACTTTACTGAGAGAACATAAGAATTTCCTTTCCATGTATTGAATCTTGTGTGGTGAAAACTTAATACCACATGTGGATTCAGAATGTCTTTTTGCATTAGCTTAAAAAGTCTTGGAAAAAAGCACCTTCATGTTCATTACGAAGTTCATGTTCATTCATGTTCATTGCTTCTAGTAAAAAAAATCCCTGTACTTTACTTTTCCTCCCCCCCCCCACCCGGAGGTGGTCAATATTCTTATTTTAAAATGACTAAGTTATGTAGATTTGGCCATTTCAAATTGAGCTGATAAGACCAGTGTCTCTTTGAGTTTAGATTTTGAAGAAAAAGCTTTCTCAATTAAGAAGCAAATAAGGTCATTAAAAAAAAAGTTTTGTATTTCCTCTAATTATCAGGCTCTGGTGGACTGATTAGTTTATTTTCCAATAACAGTCAAAGGATTTTGAAACTTACATGAACTCCTTGGACTCTACTTCATGATTCAGTACAACAAAAACCTCAGTGATAGCTGCTAACTCATCGCCTCCTTGGAGCTGAAATCTCCAAGTCCAAGTCAGAAGTTCAGACAAAGCCCATTTTTTGGTGAAGAGTTGTCAGTTTTATCTGATAGCAAGTTTTAGTTGGCTTGCTGCACATATTTCAGAGTGTTAGAACATGCTATCTAGCTTTCCTCAGAGGTGTCTTACAAATTTGAGTGCCTTGTTTCCAACTTGTTAGGACAAGTTTTCAATTAAGTATTTTAAATTCAGAAATCTGTCAAGACTGCTGGACTGATTATGTGGTGCTCTTGGTTCCTGGTTGAGCATTGCTCTAATATTCATAATATGCTTTCTATCATTTTTACCACACATTTAAGGTAGCTTCAGGAAAATGGTCTCTGCTACGTTAAGTAACTGTGAATCTTGGTTTACAAGCCTTCCTAACAGGACTTTGGCCTGTTCATTTCGTCCTTGGGAAACACATGAACTGCTGCTGGAGTCAGCTTGTGGAGATGGTGCTGAGTTCCGCCATGGAAGTAACAAAACTTGAGGCAAAGGAATAGCAAAAGCATTTCAAGGAGGGCGAAAAAAAAGTGTTATCTAACAGTGACTATAGGAAAAAGATTTTGTTCTTCCCAAGAACAGAGGCCAAGAAACTTGTGGGAATGATTTTTGTTGAAGTGCTAAGTTGTATAAATGTTTGAGTGCAGCCACTATGCTTGCTCAAAGCCTCTCTCTGTTTATGAACAGTCAAGACAACTATACACTTTTGTAGGAAAAAGACAATTAAAGTAAATGTGAACCAGAATGTTTTAAACTCGCCTCGTGAGTTTTCACATTATATTAACAATTCTAATGATAAATAGTTCAGCGGAGCAGCAAGAGAAAATGTGGCTAAACAGCTTTTTATATTAGGAGTTAATATGCAAAATGGATGAGGTAAACTACACAGTTCCTTTTCCTTCATTACATTCCAGGTCACTGGTTTACTTTGCTTCAAAAACCAGTGGGAGGCCACTACAAAAACTCAGATTATGAGTAGGACTTGGAGCAAGACAAACAGGAGCAACCAAGGGAAGCGTTTCATTTTCCAGCCTTGGAGGGGCAGTTCTCCCTCTCGTCCCTACCTCCCTATAGACCTTTGCAGATGTTCCCCTGGTGTATGACTGTTCATAAGCCTTCCCTCTCATCATCTAGGTGTGATAGCAAACCTGAAATACTGATGCCAGGGTCCCTTGAAGCTGAATGCAGTTGTTGGTGACCGTGGTTGCATTTTTCCTGTGTCACCAAGCAGTTGGTTCCCCAAGTTCTCAGAGAGGTGCTTCTGCTGGTGGTAGTCATAGGGGTTCCCTGTGCAGATCTCCAGCCAGAGAAAGCAGCTTTTAGGACCTCATCCTTCTCCCTCTACGCACGCACGAGCATATTAGGAAAAAATTCTTCATGGGAAGGCTTGTCAAGCATTGGAACAGGCTGCCCAGGGAAGTGGTGCAGTCACCATCCCTGGAGATGTTTAAAAGGCATTTAGACAAGGTTCTTAGGGACATGGTTTAGTGCTAGAGTTAGGTTATGGTTGGACTTGATGATCCTGAGGGTCTCCTCAACTGAAATGACTCTATGATTCTATGCAGATGCAAGCACACATGTGGTGCTGTATGATGACGAGAACAGTAGTTTCCAGCCCAGTTATAAGAGTGCCCAGATTCAGCTATTCGGGCAGCAATAGCTGACTGAGCAGCCATTCCCCATTTTCTTTGGGGGGCCGGCATTGTCGGGGTGGGGGGTGAAGATTCGGCAAACTTGGCCTGTTGCTTGATGCCCTGAGATGTGTTTACCAACACCAATTTAGGTTTGTTTCTTGTGTGGGCAGAGTAATGGCCAGGCTCTGGGGACTTATGTGAGTTCCCTGTGTCCTGCAGAGTGCCCTGAGTTTCATCAGCTGCTGAACAACAGACTTAATTTAACTTGCTGCTGATAAAATAATTATGTCCAATTCATGTTCTTGCAGCGTCCTTTCTTGGAGTGCCATCTCCTCGTGTATGCCTTCACACTTAGAATGCTCGCCAATGTATGATCCTAAGTTTGTTCTCTTCGTACTTGTTTTTGCTTAAGATTTAAGGGAAGCTCTTTTCAAGCACCTATATTTCATTTTTAGGTTTGTGCATATCCAAAAATATGAATGAAATATACGAGAAAATAAATGCTATTGCTTTCTTCATCTTATACTATCTTTGGTAAAAACATTCCATTGAATAAATTTATGGTGTTTCAGCTGAAGTCTTTTTGTCCTTTACACAGGTGAATGTGATCTGACTAGCTATCTAGAAATCTGCTACTTAAAATGCATAGGAATTAGAGTATCTATTAAACCAGTTAACTTGACTATCATACATGAAACTTCTATTAAAAAAAAATCATCAACATGAATACTAGTGTTCTGCAGTATCATGGAATGATATCTGGAGGTTGGCAATGTTTGGAATATTATACCTAACACACTTCCTTTGTGCAAAGTACATAGTTCAGTTGTAATTAAAATTAATGATTGCTTTGCTCCTAGTAATAAATATCACGGAACAAATTTTCATTTCTGCAATATTATAAATGAAACTAAAGTGCTGACAATTCACAGAGGATTAAAAAACAGCTTGCAAGTATAATATATCCTTGACCTCTTCCTTCTCTTTTTTTGCTGGAGTGGAGATGAAGATATTTGGAACATAAATAGATAGCGTCAAAAAAAAAAAATCTTCAGGAGCCTCAGTTGTCTCAAAGGAGGATGAGTGGGCAGAGGAATTAAAAGGTAGTATTTTGGGAAAGATTCTTTCAAAAATCTATCCAAATCCTTTTAAAACTTAATCCTGTGAATATTTCTTAATGGGAGCACTTCACAAACTTTACTGTGTTTTTTTTCCTGACGAGCTTCAGACATATTTTAGAGAGATCAGCTCTAGCAGTGATCTCTATAGAATGCCTTTATTTTGTGGATGTGTTGCTGTATCCAGGCGTGCAGTAGATCTCTGGAAAGGGAAGGCGAAGGAGGGGATTCTGATCCACCTTCTTTTGTTCCTCTCTGTTGAGTTCAGTAAAGCAGTCAGTGCGATGGCATAGGAGGGGATTTCTGTTGGTGTAGGGTACTTGGTCGTGAAGCCCAGGCTGTTTGCATTCCTTTGCATGGAGGTGACTTGTGAAATGGCCTTCAGAAAAAACGAACGTGATGTGATCTGTGCCTTTGTAAGAGTTACAGAATGTCCTGAGTTGGAAGGGACCCACAAGGATCATCGAGTCCAACTCTGTCCCTGCACAGGACAGCCCCACAGTTCACACCGTGTGTCTGAGGGTGTTGTCCAGTCTCTTCTTGAACACTGTCAGGCTTGGGGCCGTGACACCTCCCTGGGGAGCCTGTTCCAGTGCTCCACCACCCTCTGGGGGAAGAACCTTTTCCTCATGTCCAACCTGAACCTCCCCTGGCACATCTTCCTGCCATTCCCTCGAGTTCTGTCATTGGTTGCCAGAGAGAAAAGATCAGCACCTGCCTCTCCTCCTCCCCTTGTGAGGAAGCTGTAGCCCCATGAGGTCTCTCCTCAGTCTCCTGTTCTCCAGGCTGAACAGACCAAGTGACTTTAGCCGCTCCTCATACAGCTTCCCCTCCAAACCCTTCACCAACCTCGTACCTCTCTTCCGGACACCCTCCAGTAGCTTTATGTCCTTTTTATCCTGTGTTGCCCAGAACTGCACCCAGTGCTCCAGGTGAGGCCGCACCAGTGCAGAGCAGAGCAGGACAATCGCCTCCCTGCCGGGCTGCCAATGCTGGGCTTGATGCGCCCAGGACACGGTTGCCCCTCTTGGCTGCCAGGGCACTGTTGGCTCATGTTCAACTTGCAGTCAACCAGAACCCCCAGATCCTTCTCCGCAGAGCTGCTCTCCAACATCTCATCCCCCAGTCTGTATGTACAGCCAGGGTCATCATGTCCCAGGTGCAAAATCTGGCACTTGCCCGCGTTAAACTTCATGCAGTTGGTGATTGCCCAGTTCTCCAATTTGTCCAGATCCCTCTGCAGGGCCTCTCTGCCCTTGAGATTGTCTACAGCTCCCCCCAATTTTGTGTCATCAGCAAACTTACTAAGCAATCCCTCAAGTCCTGAGTCTAAGTCATTTATGAAGACATTGAAGAACACCATCCCTAAGATGGATCCCTGCAAAACCCTGCTAGTGACTGGTCACCAGCCTGACATAACCCCATTCGCTAGAACCCTTTGAGCCCAGCCCATCAGCCAATTGCTCACACACTGCAGTGTGTGTTTACGCAGCTGTATGCTGGACATCTTGTCCAGGAGGATACTGTGAGAGACAGTATCCCAGGTGCTTAAGACAATTTGTCAGTTAGAGTGGATCAAAATAGAGAGCCTGCTTAAATAAGATCTTGCATATTTTAGGTTTTTTCCTTAATTACAGAGTGGAGGGTTCAGTACAGTTTTGATAAGATTAAATGTGCTGGACTTAAAAATGATGTGCATTGGAGGGGAGTGGGTTTAGTTTTATTGGGGGGTTTTTTGTTTGTTTTATAAATGCTAGTATTGGACATGGATAGAGGGTGGAACAGTTTGAGTTGCTCTGCTTTTTTGAAGTAAACAGTTTAAATACAATGTCTCTATAGCCACAATATTTTTTCCGATGGTAGGGAAATGATTCATTTCTATGGCTGGAAAATGAAATACTATTATGGTCTGACCACAATCAATACACTTAAACAGACTATCCTGTGCGGTGTATTACACTGAACTCTGTCCAGCTGGACTTTCTTCTCTCTTGGTATTGAGAGGCGTTGGATTCAAATGCCAGTAAAGAGGGTGCTCGACTTTCAGGATGGAGTCCACAAATATATGTAGACACTTCAGATTCTAGGTATTTCCACTGAGAGAAGAAAGCTTTGACAAGTAGCCTCAGCTTCAAGTTGATCCTACCAGTGTTGTACAAAGTACTTGTGGTGAGTATTTACAGATCCCTTTCTAAAATTACCATGAACCAGACTTAAAGTGGTGCTGTGATGAATTTTGAAGTTACTGGGGTTGTTTTTAGCACACTCACTTTCCTGTCAAAGCTGAATTTACAAACTTGTTTTGATTTCTCCTAGATAACTTCCTGACATAAAAGAGGCTTCAGAAGATCTAAATCAGACTGTGTACTTGTAAAACTAGACCTTTGTACAGGCTTTTTTTCCTCTTGCTGTGGGTGTGGAAATTTTCAACATTTTTCTTATAGGGATATGTAGCATGAAACAAGAAGCCTTAGTGGTAACACTTGTGATTGTCCTTTCACAGACCCTTGGAGTGCTTTGGACTGAAAACTGATGTATTTGGAGATGACTCAGATATGTGATAGTTGATTTAATTTAGGAAGGGAATGGAAAAAGCCAATCTCTTCTGGTTTTTAGCTCTCCTTTGTAATAAAACTGTGTGACGTGCACTCCTAGACAGTTCCCGTATGTTATCAGGTTACTTCTAGTCTCTGTGGTAGAAAAGAGAAGAAACAGTGTCAAATCAGATATCTGTGGGCATGTGATAAATCTTCCCTGGCTCTGTTTCCAAGTGTAGAAAGGCATAGGGAAAATGTTCCCTTTCATGTTTCTTCATGATACATATCTCTCACTCCTCACTGTTTCCTTCTTCTCACTTAATAAAATCAGCTTTGCTTCCCTTGTCTTTGCTTTTTCTCCGGAATGTGGTCTGAAGTACAGAGTTTGATACAAGTGGCCTTTTATTGCTGCCTATTTTCATGCATTGACGTACAAGTTTAATGTATGTCAACATAATCCAAACTTTCTCATGTAAATTTAAAAAAAGCAAATGCTTGAATGGCACAAGTCACTTCAGAGTGAATCAAAGGGTGCATGTTCTTCAGCAACAAAGCAAGGCTGTCGGCAGGCAGAATCAGGATAGCGAAGCTTTCCAAGGGTACCCGCTGATCCTGTCTCTCCTTTTCCATCATCCAGGTTTCCATGTGATTCTTTGAAGCTGCTCTTGCTGATAAGAGAGAAGTGCAAAAGCAGGGCTGTCTAGGAGTGTTGTTAGGATCAGTCTCTAGCTATGGAGTTGTAGGAGGGAGGGGGAAAGAGGCAACCAAAGCGAGTCCTCCTGGGTTATTGCAGCTCTCACTTGCAGCTGCAGATGTGCTCTGTGCCACTTAACTGAACGCAAAGCTGCAAACCAGAAAGCCTCTTACTTTCACTAGCTATTTGAAAAAAAAAAAAAAATTGTGTTAACTTACTGTATAAAATCACATGCACACACAAATATTGGCTACTGTTATGTGGGGAAAGCAGCCAAGGTATAGTAACAAAATGTATGAACTAAGCTTACCTAGCAAGTTCTGAGCAGACTGGCTGATATGATGAAGTCAGATTGGCTTACAGGGACATTGCCCAGCAAGAATTCCTTGTAGTCATAGTATGAAAATCTCTTGTTAATGAAGCTGAATTTGAAATGCTTCGTGTTTAAGACTGACAGACAATTCTCTCCAACTAATGTGCTGGCGTTCTTTCTTCTGGATTTTGTATTTTTCTGGTTTTGTGCAACTTAAAGCAGTCACTCAGTTTTTACCTACTATAGTTCCTTTTATTTATTAGGTAATGTGGCTTTTGATTGTAGATGTTGATGATTTCAAATCCAGCATTCTGGACTTCTTTCTACAGCGCTAAACTTTGGAGGGACTTGACCAGGCAGCATATACCTCTTTAAGTACTGTTCCATATCACTATTATTTGGGATTTTTTTAAACTAGATCTAATTGAGATGTGCCAGTAATAACCTTGCAATACTGTACAGAAGTTTTTGGACATAAACTGCTTATCAGCTGGGTCCTATGATAAAACTTGAATTTAGATTTTGATCTATACAGTAATGCTGGTACAGTAGTCTATTTTAGGAAATGTCATACTTAAAATACTTTACAGGCTTTAGATTACCACATGCTTTTAGACGTATTGTAGAATACTTGACTTCTTTTTTCTGATGAAAGAGCAAGGAGAAAAATCATTGTACTTAGAACTAGAACACATGTAAAGCACAAAAGAGTTCAGTCATCTTGCAGTTGGTAGAATTTTATTCTAGAAAATGTTGAAGATGGTATTTGTGTTACATACGAAGTTCATATGAAACAATCTTTGACCTAGTGTGTGTATTTGTTCCTCTGTCCCTTTTTTTAAACATTTCACTAGCCACATCTTCCATCCTCAGGGCAGGGCAGGTACATGCAGGGCATGTGTGGGTTCGTTCAGCTTCTGTTGGTAAGGAGCACAGGTTTCTATTTTTCTGTCATAGTACTAAGATATACCGATGAACTTCTGCCAAGGGCTGTCGTTCCGTTTCAGAGGAGTGTGCGTTCAAGTAGTTATTTTGAGCTTAAATTGCTGCGCTTCATGTTGAGCATCTAACACTGATAAAACCTGAAAGCTGCTGTTAACTTTAGTGCAGTCATCAGTGCAATTTTGCTCTTGAATTCCATCAAGACTTCAGCTTTGCCTAAAACAGTTGGTTAGCTCAGAGCTTTTGCCAATACAGCAATTGTTTTAGACAGGGTAAGTATCCTTTGAGATGCCAGGGACTTTACTGTGCTTGTGGCTCCATTGCGCATTGGGAGTTTAACAACTAGAATTCAATTTTGCATGACTTCACAAGAATAAATGTGTGTTTCCAGCATTCTGGTCAGGTGTGCTTTATGGGGGCTGAGTTGAGGAGAAAGGGGAAAGATCAGTTGAGCAGTCATTGGGTCCCATCCTACAGAAGCCATCAATGCTCTTATGCAAGTTGTGGTACTACTGACAAGTTTGTAAGGCTTAGCTTTTTAGCCCCATCTGTTCAATTTTCAACTCTCTAACATTTTTCACCTCTTTAATATCAGTGCGTACGATGGTAAAACTGTTCAGAAAGTTGAGTTTCCTGAAGCCATCTTAATAAAGGATAATTTGAAATGTGTTGCTAAAGTGTTCTTTTTATATAAGGGATGTGATCATATACCAGCACAAATCTCAGTGGAAGAGTAATTCTGTTTTAAATTTACTTTGAGCAAAAATACTTGGTAGAAGATCTCACTGAAGAACTTCTTCACTAGCTTCCTTCAATGAATTTTAAGTTCAAGATGAGACAGTTTTTTTAGTACTTCCTGGAAGCCTCTAGACCAATATTGCAGCTTTTTACAACTTTGTTAAAACACAGGAGCAAGATGACAGTTTTTCTTGATGGTTCCTTCTCAGGATATTTCAGTTACATGCAGAGAGGTGCCATATGATGCTTTCCCAAAGGAGGTAGTATTGAGTTTTGCTGCTGAAGAGCAGGCAACTCTCTCCCCTTTATGAGCTTTCTTCAAAACAAAGTATTTGGACATAAGAACAGAATTCAGCCCGCACCCCATTGTATTTCTAATGCAAGCAGAAGTTGGACATCAAAGGCGCCTTGAGTGCCTCATTGTTTTGCTGAAATAAATAAACCTGCCTGCATGTAACTGGCTTGAATTTCCTGCAGACCAGTGAGGTGGGTGGGAATGCATAGGGCTGAGAGTTTGAATATGAAAGACCTGTGTTTTACCTGCAGGAGTAGTCTGTAAGGATAGATGGGATGATGAGTTTAAGAACAGGTGGGTTTTTGGTTCATTTGAGGGGTTGTGTTTTGGGGGTTTTGCTTATGCATGCCGTATGCAACTGTAAAACTGTCAAAATACATTGGAGCAGCCGGATCTGGAATTCACTTACTATGGTCTGAACAATTAGATTCCAAGGCTTTGGGTCTGCTGCCTCCACATAGTAATCCAGATGAACTTCCACTGTGCTTGCTTGCTTTTAATTGCAAATAGCATCCCGTTCACCACTACACATCCTACTTTAGTCTCTTGCCTTTATTAAGGCATCCTAGTGTAGAAGTCATGCCGGTTAATAATGACTTTTAAATGAATTCTGCTGAATCACTCTTAGATTTTTCTTCAGAAGCTTTTGGCTTATGCAGATTGATATGTAGCTTTTGACGGTAAAGCTATTGCAGCCATTTTCCACTGCTAAATACGTGACACTTCGTAGAAAAGCTTTTCAAAAACAAAAAAGTAATTTTTGTTAAATTTTGCCTACACTATCTTTTAAAGTATTGATACCATGGTTTTAGGGATCCTGTGTGGAAGCAGTGGATCTTGTGAGAACAAGAAATTGGAACTGGTTAAGGGATCAAGAGCACAAGTGGTGTTCTACTCTGTCATTCCAGTTTGAGGGAATGATGAGGGAAGAAACAGGAAGAGCCAGCAGATCGGTACCTGGCTCTGAGCCTGGTGTCATTGGCAGAATTTAGGGTTTTTTTGATCAAGGATTGGTTTACATGACACCAGTCCTGTTGGCAACAGATGGGGTACACCTGTCTCAAAGGAGGAAAAAGATCCTTGCACAGGAGTTAGCAGGGCTTATTGAAAGAGCTTTAAACTAGATTGGAAGGAGGGAAAGAGATAAAACCAGGCTTGCTAGAGGGCAGATTTGACCTCTTCAGGGGCCTGGTTGACAGAATCTCTTGGGAGGCAGCTCCGAAGGGTAGAAGAGTCCAGGAAGGCTGGTAGCTCTTCAACAAGGAAATCTTGAAGGTGCAGGAGCAGGCTGTCCCAATGTGCCAAAAGACAAGCCATCAGGGAAGAAGACCAGCCTGGCTGAACAGAGGGCTGGAATTCAGGAGTAAAAGGAGAGTTTATGACCTTTGGAAGAAGGGGCAGGCAACTCAGGACTGCAAGGATGTCGTGAGGTTATGCAGGGAGAAAATTAGAAGGGCTGAAGTCCAACTAGAACTTAATCTGGCTACTGTTGTAAAAGACAACAAAAATGTTTTTATAAATACATTAGCAACAAAAGGAGGGCTAAGGAGTATCTTCATCCTTTAGCGGATGTTGAGGTGAAGCATAGTGACAAGGATGAGGAAAAGGCTGGGGTACGTAATGCCTTCTTTGCCTCAGTCTAATATTATAGTAAGACCAGTTGTGCTTCAGATACCCAGCCCCCTGAGCTGGAAGACAGGGATGAGAAGCAGAGCGAAGCCCCAATAGTCTGAAGCAATGATTAGAGACCTGCTACACCACTTAGACACACACAGGTCTATGGGGCCAGATGGGATCCGCCCAGGGGTGCTGAGGGAGCTGGTGGAGGTGCTCACCAAGCCGCTTTCCATCATTTATCAGCAGTCCTGGCAAACTGGGGAGGTCCCAGTTGACTGGAAGTTGGCAAATGTGACGCCCATCTATAAGAAGGGCCGGAAGGAGGTTCCGGGGAACTGCAGAACTGTCAGTCTGAGCTCAGTGCCAGGGAAGGTTGCAGAGCGGCTCGTCTTGAGTGACATCATGCGGCATGTACAGGACAACCAGGTGATCGGGCCCAGTCAACATAGGTTTGTGAAAGGCATGTCCTGCCTGACCAACCTGATCTCCTTCTATGACAAGGTGACCCAACCTAGTAGATGAGGGAAAGGCTGTGGATGTTGTATACTTAGATTTCAGTAAAGCCTTTGACACCACATCCCACAGCATTCTCCTGGAGAAGCTGCAGCTCATGGTCTGGATGGGTGAACTCTGCAATGGATAAAGAACTGGCTGGAGGGCCAGGCCCGAAGAGTTGTGGGGAACGGAACCAAACCCAGTTGGTGGCCGGTCATGAGTGGTGTTCCCCAGGGCTCAGCATTGGGGCCAGTTCTGTTTAATCTCTTTATCAATGATCAGGATGAGGGGATTGAGTGCACACTCAGTAAGTTTGCAGATGATACCAAGCTGGCTGCAAGTGTTGATCTGCTGGAGGGCAGCAAGGCCATATAGGGGGATCTGGACTGGCTGAATCGTTTGGCTGAGGCCAATTGTATGAGGTTTAACAGGGCCAAGTGCTGGGTCCTGCACTTGGGTCACAACAACCCCAGGCAGTGCTACAGGCTCGGGGAAGAGTGGCTGGAAAGCTGCCTGGCAGAGAAGGATCTGGGGGTGTTGATTGACAGCCGGCTGAACATGAGCCATCAGTGTGCCCAGGTGGCCAAAAAGGCCAACAGCATCCTGGCTTGTATTAGGAATAGTGTGGCCAGCAGGACTAGAGAAGTGATTGTGCCACTGTACTGAGCACTGGTGAGGCCCCACCTTGAATCCTGTGTTCAGTTTTGGGCCCCTCATGGAGAGAAAGACATTGAGGTGCTGGAGAGAGTTCAGAGGAGGGTGATGAAGCTGGTGAGGGGTCTGGAGCACAAGTCTGATGAGGAGCAGCTGAGGGAACTGGAGCTGTTCAGCCTGGAGAAAAGGAGGCTGAGGGGAGACCTGATCGCTGTCTGCAACTACCTGAAAGGAGGTTGTAGCACAGAGTGTGGTGGTCTCTTCTCCCACGTAGCAAGTAAGAGGACAAGAGGAAATGGCCTCAAGTTGCACCAGGGAAGGCTCAGATTGGATGTTAGGAAACATTTCTTCCTGGAAAGGGCTGTAAAGCATTGGAACAGGCTGCCCAGGGAAGTAGTGGAGTCACCATCCCTGGAGGAGTCTAAAAGATGAGTATGTGGTGGTGCCTAGGGACATGGTTTAGTTGTGAACTTGACAGTGTTAGGTTTATGGTTGGACTTAATGTTCTTAAAGGTTTTTTCCAGTGTAAATGATTCTGTCATTCTATGAATGATCAAGTGAACAAACACTGAACTCTGTCTCAGTGGGGAAGAAGAGAGGGATGTTTTCTGCATTATGAAATTCATACAAACCTTTCCTTCAGTGAGGATTTAATATAGGGGAAGCAGGATTATTGCTGTAAAACCAGTAACTATGTTTTATTGTATCACATGATATAGTGATAATGCTTGTTTTTAAGGTTGATCTTCCTGTAAAGTTAGGAATATGTTTCACAAAGACTAAAGGCTTATCTGTCTTCTGCTCTGCCAGCCTTGTGTTAAAACTTACAGGAATTTTTAAAAGTCTAAGTAGACTTGAGTGCGAAAATTCAACCACTGGTTATGGAATTGTTTGCCAGGTGAAATTTTGCTCTGCATATACTTGGTCTGTTACCTTTGCAAAAGCATCCTCAGTTGGTTGCTGGTAGTGACTGCTTGTGAATCCTTGGTCTTAGTCAAATATAAAACCTGCGAATTCTATGCTGTTTTTCTTAAATTATGACAGTGTGGACCTTTGCAACGAAAAATACTTATCAAGAAAACCTACTTGCAGTTACATAGTTATTATAAGTTTAAAATAAAGATGAAAGCAATACACAGTAGCTTCCAAGGTTCTGCTTGTGCTTTTTTGCTTGCTTTGCTGCCTTCCTTTTGTTTTTCTTTTATTTTTAAATCCAACTTGCTGCTTTATTTTTACACATCTCATTGCATTGGGCCTTGCCTGAAGTCATCACCGCTGTCCTTAGTTTGACAAGAATATAAGGGGAAGCAGCCTTAAATGACTGAGGAGCTTCAAAAACATTGCAGGCAGTAGCTTTATCTGTATTTAATGAAAGGGTTTGGGCAAAAGTAGGAATCTGCAGAATGATCTGCCAGTAAGGGCTCAGTACCAGCTACTGTGGCACAGTTTCCTGAAGGGTGGGCAAAGAGACTCAAGGGCTTTTCAGTGTTTTGAGCTAATTGAGGCCTCTTTGTGCTTATATTTAGGCAAGACCAGTGCTGAGCCTGGAGTCGCAGGTTTGCAGGCAAGGCAGGTGTGAGGTGTTCCTGATTTCAGTCCAGAGGGATGGTGGGGATGGTGTTCCAGGTGTGAACTGAGAGGCTGCCACCCATTCCCCTGATTTCACCCTGTTGGCTCGGAAATAGTCCAGCTTTCCTCAGTGGCTGCAGACCAAAGTCTTCAAAGCTGACTGGTGGTTTTCAAGGTTTTTTTTTTTTGTCTCCAATGCATACAAGACTTGATGTTCACAGGGTGTTAGCGTGTGAAATATGTTATTTCTGAAATGGCTCGCTGAAAGCTGTGGGTGGGTTTAATTACATATCCTCTCCAGCAGCAGCCACCGTGTTACAGCTCTGGCCCCTACATGCCATTCCTCTGCTCCCCACGCTGAACTACTCACGGTGAGCTGTCCCTAAGGCCTCTCAGTTGAAAAGAGACGCAAGAAATTAAAGCAGCCTGCTTAGTCTGAAAGGGCTTAGGGACTGGCTTTGAGCAGCTGATGCAGTAGGATTGACGCAATGCTGGCCTCAGGCCAGGGGCCCTGCAGTGTGCAGATGAGGATGACGACCTTTGTAGCTGGCCCGGCTGTAGCTGGCCCAGCTGTAGCACGAAAAGGACATCCCTAAATTAGGCACTCAGAGTCATTCAGTCACTTTTGAAAAGCCTGAAACTTAGTCATGATTCCTACTGAATAACTTAAGCCGCTCTTACTGCTGGTGAGTGCCTGAGATGGCTCAGGGCGGGCAGTTGCTCCAGCTGGCCAGGCTGGCTGCACCATGCAGGTCTTGGAGAATTTTTAGTTTTCATTCCGTCAGACCAATGTTAGTAATAAAAATAAGGCGTGCTGCACAGAAGTGAATGCATTTCTTATGTCAACACTTTTCCCGACTCTTATTTTGGTAATGCCTTAAATGGTTCTTTAGAGGCAGGCTTTATTGGCTGTACTTTTCAAACAGGGGAGAATAATAACTACTTGCAACTTAATCAGCTGTATGGCTGCAGGGAGGTTTTTTTTTTCCCTGAGTATTTTTATGTCCCATAATGAGCTGGTATTTTATAACTTCTGATGGTAATGTATTCCATGTGCCTTCCATCACTAGGATAAAGAGCTTTACTCCAGAATCCAAAGCAAGTAGCTGTGGGTATTTATTTAATAAGGTTTGAAGTCTTTGCACTAGGTGGGATGTCAGTATGTTGCATACCAGGAGCTTCCTCAAGCTGCTCATGGTGAGGTCTTAGCGGTCTTTCCATGATGTTAAGGAACTGTTGTCCCATCCATGCTTCCAGTGAAGTAGGGTGTAGGTTTCATAGTTCCAGCAACAGTCCTGCCATTTCAGTCAAATTGCCTGCTTTTCTCTGTCCGTGTTCTAAATACCACTACTTTTTCTCCAGGACTTAGGACAAGCTAAAACTGAGAGGAATTCAACAATGAATGTCAAGATAGCCAAATGAGCGGTCTGCTCATAATTCCTTGAGGCATCTCCTCTAATGCCTCACACAGAACAAAAGTTCTGTTGTGGGGGTGCTTAGGAGTTGCTGTAGTCTTGGAGTCCTGACAGGAATGAAAAATAATCTTTTTATGGTTTCTTGCTAAAATACTCAAACTGCCCTGGTTGAGCGTAGCATTTGAAAAACATTTTCTGGTATGCAACTCTTCTAGATGTTCTGGCATATTTGCCTCCGCTCTGATCTAGGCAACAATAATTATCTTATAAGTTTTTGGCAGGATTCAAATTTGTGTTTCAAGCCACAAAGGATCATCGTTACCATTTTATCTGCACAACTGTCAGCTTCAGTATAATATCACAGGCCCCTGTGAAAACTCATCTGCTCCATTGGGGTATAGTTAAAACTGAAGAAAAATGCGAACCTTGTGTAGTCTTGTGAATTTTGAACAGGAGGTCTGTGAGACAAATTGAGCAACATAATTTCAGAGCTGTGGATGCTTTTACTGAAAATGGTGTTTCCACTGGCACTGGTAGGTTACCTCAAAACCAACTGGTTTTTGGTGGTGACACTATGGTTATGCCATAATTGTGGTCTTTGATCCTTAGCCTAACGGCATTCTGGTGAAGTCCAAATTGTCCCATCCCTTCTGTAAACTTGGAAGAAAAAGGTCGTTTGCCTTCTCACTTGATTCTTTTCCAGGCCACGGAAAAGGCAGGTACACTTCTGAGCCCTGTCCTTGTCCCCCACTCGCCAGTGTGTCAGGTGTGAGCCCTCTCGTGGGAGCCCTGCCGTGGGGCACCTGCTGCTCTGCCCCTCATGCAAGGAGCAGCCAGCGTCAGGATTGCTTTGAACTGTTCCCACATCCCAACCTCCTTCTGTTGTGGCAGAGCTCCCTGTCATTTAAACTTTTCCTGCTTTTATGCTCTCCTGGCAGCAAATATCCAAGCTCTTTAAAGCTGCAGTCTGTCCAAGTTTATCTTTCAGTAGGCAAGGCTGATTCTTGTCCAACAGCTTTTGCTCCCAGTTACCTGCAAAATTTCTGTGGATTTAGAGATCTGGCTCTGTGACTAGTGGATATGTGCTTGAATAACCTCTGCTTAAAATCAAAATAAGCCAGTGGCTTTTGACTGTCTGCCCGCATCCCCCTCCATGATAATAGAACACTGTGTTACTAACAGATCTCAATGATTACAACCCTTTAGCAGGAAGAAAACTGAATGATATGTGAGCAGATTGCGTCTGAGGCAACAACATGCAATCCAGTATTAAATGTGGGTTTTGCAAGTTATAGAATCATAGACTCCTAGAAGAACCCAGGTTGGAAGGGACCTCAAAATCGTGTGGTCCAACCAGATGGTTGGTTATGTAGAGAAGTAGACATGAATAGGAAGGGAGAAACCATTTGCTTTAATTAAATAGTCCCAGTATTTGGTTTCTGTATGTTCTCATCAGGAATCTTCTAGCTTTCATGAAGCAAGGGCAGTACTTACTGGGAAAAAGCACCTTAAATTCTTAGAGTATGAAGGGGCTATTGTTTAATTTATGTATGTAACTTCAGATTATATATATATATTTGTATCTGTCTATGTCTCTTTGTAAGAACAATGGAAGCTTCTTATCGTGCTAATTTTCCTTTCAAATCTGAAGTTTGACAGAAAGTACAGTTCATACCTTACATTAATACTTCTAGTGATAGCTCTTTTCTGGCTTTTCTAGTAAACATTTACTGATGGTACTAATTGTTACTGTGACTTGCCACTTATAATCTCTGTGAATTCATACAAAATTTGAAGAATTGCCTTTTAGAGACTTCTGAGTAGTTTTACAGATCCAGCTGTACCTAATTTCATGTAGCTGGTCCAAGAGAGTGAGTTGTTTAGTCTGGTCCTAGGAAGTGGGTTTCTCGGGCTTCTGATCTTTTTTTATTTCCTGAAACTTTTCTGAAGACTAACTTTTCAGTGCTCTTTGTGAAGTGTGGGC
The DNA here is from genome assembly GCF_036013445.1 of Caloenas nicobarica. Taxonomy (NCBI): domain Eukaryota; kingdom Metazoa; phylum Chordata; class Aves; order Columbiformes; family Columbidae; genus Caloenas; species Caloenas nicobarica. The sequence goes on along the minus strand of NC_088246.1, from coordinate 78,073,722 downwards.
ACCCAGTGTGGTAGTCGCTTTACCACTAGACTGGGCAGAGTAATGTTACTTCTCTATTGCTCCTGAATGCTGTGGTGTTTCCTGGCAAGCCTCTTGGCTGCAGCACTGTAACGGGAGCTCATCCTCTTTGTTACCTACCATAGTCCCGAAGACCTCCTGAGGTTTGGTATTTTCCAGGACACAGGTCTGCCCATTTTAAGTGTGAATTACGCCCTCTGTTCCTGGATGGGTAAAGTTGCATTAGGCTGTGTTGCTAAATGAGCTTGGCTTCCCAAGGGACTGAGGTTGTGCTTTGAAGTCCTGAGGAGTTCATCAGCAGTGGGTTGTGCTTTTCCAGTGAAGTTAGCATACAGCCAGAAACAGGCCCTGGAAGAGGACCGTAAAATGTCATTTCGAGGTGAGACTGCCCACACTCCTGACAACGATTCCTTATACAACCATACTATTAATACTTATCAGGCACTTTTTACTCCATTACAGAGATTTTATTTCTTCCACATGTGGTTGATTCTTTAATCAATATTTTGTGGCATGGAGTCCATCCTTCTGCCCAAGCAAGGTAAATTAACAGTTACTTTAGCAGCCACAGTTTTCATATTCCAAATATAAAGTTTGTTTCAGCTTTTGTGTTTAATTAAGACTGAGTTGGTCTGGTTTACTTATATTCCCTATCAGTCTTTCTGAATTGCAAAGAATGGATGTCCCCTGTCCCCCCTATTCTCTTGGGCTTAAAGAAAGTGTTTATCCGCAGCTTTTGTGCTTGGATTTGAATTTGCTTCGCAATGAAATTACTGCTTTCTTGGGGCACCTATTTTTGTATTAGATGCTGATACCCTGCGGGAATAAAAGTTTCAGTCTTTTAGCTTCAAGGAACAGTGATGTTCGTGCCGATCCAAACTGGCAGACATCGGTAGCCTAAATGCTAGTGTTTATTAGAGCAGAGCAAGGCTTGAGGGTAACTATGCCAAGTCTTGGCTCATTAAACCGGCAGGAAGATTCAAGAAGGCTGCTTTTAAAGATAAGAACAAGAATTGGCACAGGGTAGGCAGGGGCGAGAGAACGGCAGTGGGTAGGCCATGTGGTAGGTGTCTTCTGTCTTCCCGTAGATAATTTGAAGGCAAGACCAGACTCATTGAGACAGATGAGCTGTCATACAAGCAGGAGTAATAGCAGATTGGAGTAATAGTCTGCAGCAGTCGTCACTGCTGCTGTTTCATTTGCACTGGTATGAAATACCGGGTGAGAAGACAACTCTCCTGCTTTTCTGGAGTCTGAACTACTTACTAATTCCTTGATTTTGAAGAATTTTGATAAAGATTGTGTAGGAAAATGCATGATTTATCATTAAGGGAAAGCTACTTGGAATTAATGTAGCCTTTGGTTCGTTTATCCAGGGGAGCCTCCCTTCCAAAGTTTCACCAACATGGGTATTGTTCCAGAAATTTCAATTGGTTCAACCTGAACATGATTACCTGTCGTCTCTGTTTGCAGAAGACTTAGTTTGTTTGGATCACTCAGATCTGGGCTGGGATGTTTAAAGTTCAATAAGGTCACTTGATGTGGATAAATACTTCAGATTAGAAGGAGCAAATTGTGCTTCTTCCCATGTAGCTCCTAAGAAATGTCGTCCTGTAAAATCAGAGATGAGAGATGCTTGTCTTTGTGTTGCTGTTGTTAATGGTGGTTTCTATAGAGTAAAATCTTATTAATAAATTAGATTAGTAGAATCTGAGCCACTTGAAGTAATTTACCAGTTCAGTCTAATTGATAGTCTTGCTACCAATGGGAGTTATTATAAATAGTGGATTCATTGCAGTATAGACAAAATAACTTCAAAGCTCTACTCAGACTGAAACAGGGTCTTTGAGGAGTTTCATCTAGGTTGCATCTGTTTGTTTACGTTGTGGCCGAGAGTGCGACCTCTGCTGTGGGGTTTGGACTGAACAGGGTGGCTGGAGAGAGCAGGATCTTCTTTGTGGAGCCATGGGAGCTGTGCAAACCACTTAAGGATGCCCAGAAGGGGCATGAGAGTGCAAAGGTGCAGGTCGGTGTGGAGGATATCACCCCCTTTTGCAGTTAGCAAACCGTGAACTCAACAGTAACCACTTCGTTACTGTCGAGGATGAATATTTGGTTTCCAGGTGCCATAGAGAAGACTGGTACCATTAATTGGTACTTCTGTGACTATTGCAGATTATTTAATGTACTGCAAGACTGTGGTCTGCTTTCCATGATACCGACCTGTTATGTACTTCAACCTATGAAAAAAATACTGTATGGAAGCTGATACTAAATTACCTGCTTGCATGGTTTTGAAGCTGCATTTCATTTGTTTCGTGGCAGTCTGTAGCTTGAAAACTTGCTGATAAAGTCTGAGGATGACTTGAGTAAAAGTGGCAAAGATTTTCTGTGATTAAGTGGATGCTTTTGTTTCTATTTCAGGAAAGCCCCACAGCATTGGCAGCTCTGAACGGATTCAGCTCTCAGGAATGTACAATGTTCGAAAAGGGAAAATACATTTGCCAGTCAACAGATGGACAAGACGCCAAGCTATCCTTTGTGGAACATGCCTAATTGTCTCATCAGTAAAAGAAAGCCAGACTGGAAAGATGCATGTCCTCCCTTTAATTGGTGGAAAAGTAAGACATTTTATTTTATGTATTTACTTGCTTAACCTATATCTCGTTACACAGAGAAGATTGCATTCAATTATGTTGATTCTGACTCCACAAAAGCTTGTTTCTGTAAATGGGATTATCAAAGTATGATCAAAGTCACGTTTAACATTTTACAATGTTTTGATTAAAATGCTAAAGAAAAGCAAGGGAAGCACATTCAGTGTCTTTTTCTTGTGTGCAGTGTTCAATGTTCTATATGTACAATAGTAGTAGTATTGCGTATGATCTGTACCATGCGTCCTCATCCAGGTTTTATCCATGCTGGGTTATTCTTAAGATCTGAAAACTAACCAGTAAGACCATGGTCTTATTTTGAACATTGGAGATTTTTGAGTGTTCAGCACTGTGTGAGTATTGGTCTGTTGTAAGCTAAGAGCAATGAACATTTTTACTTGCAAAAAGCTGAAACTTGACTTTTTCTGATTGATTACATTAGAAACCCAGGAGGTCCAGTCTGAACACAAGGAATTTTTTTTTTCACTTTGAAGGTGACTGAGCACTGGCACGGATTGCCCAAAGAGGTTGTGGAGTCTCCATCCTTGGAGATGTTTAAAAGGTGTCTGGGCATGGTCCTGGTCGAACAGCTGTAGATGGCCCTGCTTGAGCAGGAGGATTGGACCAGAGGACCTCCAGAGGTCCCTTCCCCTTCAACTATACTGTGTTTGTGTGAAACTTTAGTGAAAACAGTGAGATTACAACATTACTATTTTGACCTAAATAGTGTTTCAGGACACTATTATTGGCTTGATTAGCCAAGGTAATGGGAAGACAGTCATTAGGTTGAGGATGAATGTACACCTGAAGTAATGCTTCTTTACTTTGCATGTTGACAAGTTTGATTCTTAAGAGTCATTGGGAGAGAAACAAGCTTCACAATGTTATATGTGCAGACTAGAGTTGATTCATTAACGTCCTATACTAGCAATGTGGAAAGTAGTACCACATTCTAGGAGCTATTTTTCCTATTTTCTTTCATGATTCTTCACGTGGATCTTCAGTGCTTTCCTGGACATTGTCCTTTTTTAGGAGCAGTGGGTGAACTCTGACAGTGAATAGTATTCCTGGCTACAGCACACTGGAGAGGACAGGATTCAGGTCCCCATCAGCCATCTCTTTGAGACAAAAAAGATTTTTTTTTTTCCAAATTTAAGAAGATAAGAGATTATGTACCTTTATTTTTTTTTAAAATTGCTTAACATGGAATTTCTAAGTTGGTTTTGCACAGAAATACATTGTGTAATGTAAAACATGCAGAATGTGTTAAGCAGAAAGTTGACAACAAATTTTAAATGAAAAGGAGAACCAAGCTGAGAAAAATGTACTGAGGGCTTCTGCTGACAAAGCTTGGGAGGAGGATGCTTGGCACAGAACTAAATGTTTTTTTAAATTATCGCTCAAAAAAATATTCTTCCTCAACCCCATAAATACTCTGCACTTCCTGGTTTGCAAAGGCTTTCCAGAATGTGGTGCTGAGCCATTGAGACCATAAGTTGTGTGGGACTTCTCGTGTATGGTAGCAGAATGATGTATTCTGGGTGTTTTTTAGCAAGTTGAGAAATGACAAAGAATTTAATTGGGCTGTAAGAGGAGCATTTTGTTAAGCCTGTTTTTAATAACCAGGAGTATAAATTGTACTTCTTCGAGTTGTATAAAGACAGCTTTAAATGTGTTTCACTAGGAATTCTTTTATGGTGCTCACTCTCAAAATGTTTATGTTGGTGGTGTTTTTCTCCTTTGGTTCCTTTGTCCTTCTGTTCTTATTCTGTGCTTGCTTAGACTTCATGAATATTTGACAGCCAATATCCAGCTTGGGTGCTTGAGAGGCTTACTACAGCTCTACTTGAAGAGCTTCTCTTGGGCACACTTTAACTTTGCCCTGGGAAGTTTTGCAAAAAAGAGGCTTTTTATTCTTGTTCACTAACAGTTCTGTGTCTCTACTTTAGGTGGAAGAAGTGAAAAAGCACCAGCACTGTTTAGCATTTAGCTCCTCTGGACCTCAAAGCCAGACCTACTACATTTGTTTCGATAACTTCACTGAATATTTGCGATGGCTTCGACAAGCATCAAAGGTGAGAAGAATTCTGATTCCTGCCTATATGAGATATTTGTAGTGTTTTGCCCAGATGTGTCTTCTCCATGCAGCAGTGTAATCCCTCTTCTGGATTCATTATCGTGAACTGCTGCTGCTGTTAGTGGTGCACAAAAAAACCCTCAGTTTGAGAGCGCTTGATTAACAGACAATAGGGAGGTACATTTTTCTGTGTTTATACTGAGAATTCTTTCTACAATGGTTGTGTAAGCAAAGTGCTGTGCTGGACTTTCTCTCTCATCTTGATCCAGCTGGATGGATGGAGTGAGATCATTAGAAGAAAAAGTATGACAAATATAACTGTCAATTTCAGTTTAAAAAGTTTTGTTTCGGTGTTAGTAAAATCTGAAACAGTGTCAGACTTTTGAAATTTGTTTCTTATACAGAGCATAAAGATTGAATTGCTAAATTTAAGGATTTTTCCTCTTCTTGCTTGGAAATGTTGCTGAATCTCTCTTTAGTTTCATAACTGCTCAATTATTTTTTTAATAAGCAGTAATTTTATGTCACTAAAAAAAATTACTAGCTAAAGCATTCATAAACCAAATTCTTATTGTGCTTAGAGCACAATTTAGTATGGGAGTTTAGGTCTTGCAGTATTTCATTTGACTGTTCAGTTCCACTTTGTGTTGTTGAAAGGTTGTTTTTGTGATTACCTGTTTATCTCTTAATCCCTACCACTTTTTTGATAAAACCTCTGTAAAGTAATGTGTGTATCTTTAACCGCTCTCTTGTGTTCGTGGTTTTTGTTGTTGTTTGGTGGGTTTTTTGTTTTTTGTTGTCTTTTGTTTTGGTTTGGGTTTTTTGGTGTTGTTTTTTCAGGGGTTTTGGTTGTTTTTGTTGTTTTTGTTTGGTGGTTTTGTGTTTGGTTTTTGTTTTTTAAACACAAGTTCTTTTGCTGTGCTGTCAGGCCTCTGGTTTTTTACTTGGGCCTAAACTGTCCATTAGTTTTATACTATAATAGGGCTGTCTGTTCATGCTCTTTGCTATGTAAAAGCAACATGATTTTATGTACTACTACGTAGAGGTATTTATGGCACACTAGATGTGTTCTGCCTTTTCAGATTGCAATAAAGTATTCTCCAGCCTATTGCCAATGGTACAGCCTGGGTTGTGGCGTTTTTTTAAGAGGTTTGATTATTATATCAAACTTTCTTTGAATACAGTAACTATTGCACCTCCCAACACATGCATGATTTAAAACGTGCTTTAGTGGGTTGTTTTTTTGCGTTTTGTTTGGTGTGGTGGTTTTTTTTTTTTTTTCTAGTAAGTTTTAACATTATCTTTAAAGATCCTGTTCTGGCATCCCTGCTCAGGTCTGTTAAGCCTCAAGGTAAAATCCCCAAGGCGTGTTTTGTGATACAGTGAGGGCACGGTCTGTCAGGTTTTTGAGTTCTTGCCGCTTTGTGGCTCTCTCTGGGAGAGTAGTGCCCTTTCATCTCCAGAGGCTTTGACATCAGATAAATGAAAGGCAAGTCTAATGAGTGAGAAAAACAGTGGAAGACAATGAACTTCAGAAGTAGAGAGAAACAGCCAGAAAGCCCCTCTGAATTACTGGCAGTGTGAGCTTGTTCTGTGCCATGCTGTGCTTCTCTCTTTCTCTCTGGTTCACCCAAATGACTAACAGCATTGGGACAACAGCCAGCGTGAGAACATATCCCCATGCACTCATGATATCCTCCCATTTTTCTTATGTAAGAGTAGAAAGAAAATACATAGTTTGAAGTGTGTTTTTAGACTGTTGGAACTGAAGAAGCTTGCTATGCTATTATTTTTGTTGGTAAAACATGCTTAGACGAAAAAGTGATGGTTCGTTTCCCTGAACTCTCTATCCCCCAGCCCCAAAAACTAAGACTCAGCGTTCTGGATTCATGGATTTTGAAACAGTACTGTGCCACTCCAAGTTGCTTTTTTAATGTTTGCGTTTTCTATTCTTAAACTAAAAAACAGAGACAAACATGATTGTATGCAAGGCAGTCGTATAGGAAGTACTGTGCATTAACACTGCGTCTGAAGAACAGAAACAGAGAAACTGGGAATGCTGCAAAAGTAACTCAAATTTCCTCCAGCCGATGCTTGTTTGTGTCCAAGTGCTTAACTGTAAGGTGCATCGTCCCTGATTTACATGTACAAATAAAGGAGAAAATGTTTCATCTTCTGTAGTTCAGGCAAGCTAGCATTCTCATGCAGAAAAAAAACCCCAGCATTTATGTGAGGTACTCTGCCTCAAGTGTTTGGAAGCTACTCAAGTTCACAAAAGTTGAAATATTCTTGCTAACCAAGAAAATACCATGTAAAGGATTGTTTGTGTAAAGACAAGCAGATGTTATGGCTCTCTGACTCTGAGCTTCTGGTTGCTTTTTAAGGGCTGGGTCACATGATGCTTACAGATTCTTCTTTAAATCCTGGTGATGTATATAGTACTTGCACTTTTGTGAATTATTATGAATAATATTTAAGACGGTATTTTAAATATAGACGTTATTTAAGGGCATTTGTTTTGAAACTGACATTCATATTAACTTTCATTCAGTGGTAGTTTTCCTGCAGTCCTTCATGGTCCTGATGTGTGCTGCTGAAAATTGAGGCTTTTGATACTTACACGTGTATTGAAAGCTTTAAATGTAAATTTTAATGCAGAAGGAGATCCCTGGTAAAATATTTCATTAAAATTGTTCAATTCAGTTTTGAACTATGAAAAAATTTTTCATGTCTGTCTTCTGTATACTTCAAAAGAGCTAAGCGATGATGTTATTTTAACTTTTAAATAACAAGCTTAATCTTGAAAGGAGACTTGACAAAGAATACTTGCTGTGCAGTCTTTCTCCCCACAGAATATTGGCAATGTTGACTTTTTAGTGGTGTTCCAGAATAAGACAAATCTGAATGCATGACTCCTGCAGTCAATATATGTATGCTAGAGAAGATTTGAATTCATGTTTGGATAGACTTAGGCTCAATTTAATTAAAAACGAGCATCGCTCCTGTATAACAGTGAAATCTATCTTAGCCAAGACAGCTCTCATGCTCTGCCCTGGTAAATTTTTGGAAAGAGTTTGTGAATAGGCATTAGGATTGGTTTTCCCTTGTGTGTGTGTCCTGAGGTAAACAGAACTTCTGTTTTCAGGATGGACTGGAATTATTGTACGAACACTGACCTAAATATCAAACTTGGTGACATACTTACTCCAAATAGGTCACTTTTAGATATGCTGATTTAGCCTCAAACAGAATATTTTTAAAAGCTGGAAATGTGGCTTCTTCGTTAATATTGATAGTTCTATACCACAGTGCATTTCTTTCCTTTTACTTTCCAAATACTGGAGTCCTAATTAAGGAAGCTCAAAAGGAAAACATCAACAACAAATTGGGTCCTTTGTGATCTAATATGTCCTCTCTGTTGCCAAATGTTGAAAAATAAGCTTATGCAACTGGGAGGGGGAGTGGAGGGGGAAGAAAGGGACATCTTCACAGTTTTGAAGAACTTTGTCTGTATAAAGTTGGCATGATGGTTCTGGAATGCGCACAACTATTTGCAGAGCGATTCTGATCTGCCACTGTTTACTACTTTCATGTCAAATGCAGAAGGACAGGTGAATAATGTGCAGTTAGCAGCAAAGAAGACATGGTGAGGGCTTTCCTTGTTTGTCACTTCCAAAACCTAAAGAGCTACACCCTTAATGTAGCAGAAGGGGAAGAGGTTTTATGTATATGGTGTTACTGAGTGGTGCAACTTGCTGTCATGAGGCTTCTGTTGGGGTGTTTGACACTTCTAACAGCTAAACTTGGTGAAGTTGCTGTGTAAGTGTTGACTGCTACCCAACTCACAACATGGATGGTTTGACTGGAGTTAAAAGAGTTAGCAATCCTCTGTGTCATACAGCCCTCCAAGGCGTACAATTAAAATGGAGTGTCAATGTCTGCCTCAGAAATTCAACGTTGCAGAGCTTAAACAGGGACATATCACGGAAATTTATCTTCTTGGAAATAGCGTGCATCACTGGGCGTGCTGAGACGGGTTTTCTGACCCTGCAGAACCTCTCCCCTCGGCTGTAGAAGAGCAGGAAGCGCGTCGAGAGCTTCATGCAACAACTAGTTCCTGCTTCAGTGCTTGGTTCAACTGGGCTCGTAGAGAAAGGGAGGCAATGAGAGACAAGGGCTATAAATAATTCACGGCTGCCCTGTGTAAGTTGCCTGTGCATGGCCGCGTTGTATGTGTAGATCGGTGGAGATGTACAGGCACACAGCCGTGTGTGTGTGCAGACCGTCCACCGCTTCCCTGGCTGAGTTGTGCTGCTGCGACTGTAGTGATGGTGTGTTTAGTGGGGAGCAAGCTGCTGTGTGAGGCTTAAGTGCCAGGGTGGATTTGCACCTAAATACAAAAGAACCTTCCTGTTTAAAATCTGAGGAATATCCAAAAAGAGATCCTTAATTTAAAAATTATCAAACTTAAGTTTTCTCCTGAGTGCCTTTGTATTTTCTTTTCCCTGTTTCAGTCACCTTTGTCTTCAAGTCCGCAGTGGAAATGCGTGTAATGTTACAGACGACCCTAGCCTGCTGTGAAAAAGGAGATACTAAATTGTGATGTCAGTGTACATTATGTTTAAAAAGTGCTAAAAATAGCAAGAAGAGAAAATTCAAGGGAGAAGGGCATGCTGCCATATTGGTTTTATTCCTTTCATGTCAGTGCAGAATCCTCTCTTCATACCTCTACTTGCACCATGAAAATAGCAGAAAACAGCAACAGATTTGAATTTAGTTTCTACTGTACAAGTAAGTAATGCAGGAGCCTCTACAGCAGTCTCCATCTTTCCTCAGCTTGTGTAGAGACCTACCTAAAGCAGTGCAAAATTAACTTTGCAGCTTTTTTTCTCTCAAGTTACCTAGTTCTGACCAGCTATCTCAGTCTTCTAGGTTTTTTTTTCAGTACTAGTTTGGCAATTGTGTTCGGAGACTGTGTTGTGAGACGTGAGTCTGAACTGTGTGAAGAGGATGAAGCTAGGTGGGTAGTGAAAGGGAGGCAATAATGCTCTAGTATTAATAACATGATTTTTATTTCTGCTGAGGAAAAAAGGTCTGAGTTCTAACTGCACAGAAGCTTGGTGTTACAGACCGTATTTATATAAATAAATTCTATAGAATTTACACATGAATTCATGACCTTGATAGCAGTTCTGCAAATGTATTTCCAAAGTAGGAGACCAAGATGATCAGCTCGTGCAAGTGTTTTAGAAGAATGATGCTGAGGAAGTGCAGTGGGCAACAATCGAGTGTTACTGATTAGAGATGTACCTGCTTTTCAGCTGTGCTTCATCTACCTTTGAGCTAGTGAAAGATAATCAACTGCAGGACTGCCTTTTGCTTCAGCACAGAAGATTATGCTCATTAAGAGAGGGTGACTATGCAATAGTTGTTTGGTTTCTTATGCCAGTAGTGCTTGGAGGCTTGAAAATGAATCTCTATACTAGTATGACATGTAAATGAGTTTAGGATAATGCCAACACAAGTGACATCTTTTGAAAATAGCCTTTAGACAGATCCAAGGCTCTGCAAAAGAGCTTGTTTGAGGATAACAGCTATCCAGGTTTTTTCACTTTTGTGAAACTAAGAAGCACCATTAGTCTGTTTGCAACTGTTGATTCAGCATCTAGTGAAGAAAAAAGAACCCTGAAAGATTTTCTCATTTTTCAGTGGGGCTTTTTTTGAGCTGATCCTTACTTACAGGAAACGTGATGACTCTAAGTTTAGTACAAGGAAACCATTTTTCCCCCTAATACCATAAAATGACAATATTGAGATAATGCTTTCTCTAAAAATAGATCCCTAAAAATAAACCCACAGCTTCCTTTTAGTGGTGATTACGGTATTCAAGCATAAACAAACCTCTGGTTTTCATGCGGAGCTTGACTTCCTTTTTGGTCTCGACATGAAATCTTCAATATTTGGGAAGTTTGCTCTGCAGTCCTGTCTGGTCTGTCTTCCTGTGGGTGGCTTCTTGTCAGCCCAAGTCTGAAAGCAGGAGATGGGGCAAAGCAAACTTGAAGCCCGTTTTGTGTCTCTTTTGATGGCAACACTTGAAAGCATTCCTCCTCCTCTTTCCCCACAAAACCTGTTATTTTGCATCTTTTGTTAGAGGTTAGTTGGTGTTTTGGAAATTAACTTCTGAGTGTGTTTCATTGTAGTCTCTCTCTTAGTGGTTTGGGAGGGAAGCTTGCTGTTTTGGCTCAGCCAGTTAGTTTTCCATGTCAAAATAGTTCAGCTGTTTCTGAAGTGGTATATTTGGTGACATCAAGCTTTTCTCTTAATTTCTGTTCTAGCCGAACTATATCTTCACTATTTTAATTTTTTCATTGCTGAAATGTAGAGAGTCTGTGGTCCTTGTTTTGGACTTGCTGCCTTCGGTTAATAATACAGTAGTTACTGAAGTATTGCAGCCAAGAGTGAGAACGGAAAACTAGATGTCGCCCACACATCTGGAATAGCTTTCAAGTAATGTCCTTTGAAGCCTTTAAATCAAATTCTGATATTATTGAAGCTGAATTTGTGCAGCTCTTGCATAAATACAGGAAAGCGTCACCACGGCTTCCAGCTAGAAGCTCAGTGAGGTGTCACAGATGTTACTACTTAAGGTGTGTTCAGTGCAGGAGGATCCCAGGGTGTTTTCAGTAATCTCTGGGGGTAGAGGGATTGGAGAGAGTGGGAGAATGTAACTTTTCTCTTCATGAAGCTCAGGGGAACTAAATGTCTGTGGTGAACAGTTCCCATGAGAGACAGGTTGTTGCAGGGACTGACATACTGCGCAGCACTTCAGTACGTGTAGGTGATAACTGAGTCTGTCTTGATCCTGAATGGCTGTAACACGTAGAGCCTTTCCAAGCAAAGTCTAGCAGGAAGGTAAAAAGGAGAGGAATTATTAATAAAAACTAATTTTAGGGACATTTGGTCTCCTTAAGCTTCTGTAGTCAGTTAGAGATAGAGGAAGGTCTCTAGGGAGAGGAGGGAATGAGTGCTGGAGACCAGTTTTAGGCCCCGGGCCGGTAGAGCTATATTCATGACTGTATTATAAAACACTTGGGTCAGAAGGTCTTTCTGAGTGACTATGAAATAATGGCACGAAGGGGTTCATCTCACTGTAAAATTAAACCATATGATGCAGCTGTTTCAGGAGAACCTAGGTCAGAAACCGAGGACCTAACATAACCTCTTATTTAAAGCAAACAAACCCCCACAGCTCGCTCTCGGTGTGGGACTGGGGAGACCCAGACAAGTGAACAACTATTGGAAGTCTCACTGGCAAGAGTCTGAAATCTATACTAAATGCTGAACAAAGTCTTTTCTGGAGGGCTGCTCATTGTGAAGTCTGCTTGCTGGCAGTACAGCACCATGTCTTGATAAAAAGTTAGGTGTAACAAAAGTTGTAAGAAGAAAAAGGGGTATTTATCAATTTTTCTGAGACTGTCACCTATTTTGCAATATTTACAGATGAATTGTTTTCAGTCAAACTATTTTAAGGATGCTAATATTCCTTTCTTTACCAAATGGAGATTCACATGTCTGAATTATAAGTAGCTTATTGCTACAGCTAATTACTGTCCCTTGACTCCAGGGTGCACCTTAAGCCTTGTCCTTGCAGGGATCTTACCAGTGTGAACACCCCATCATGACTACCACCAAGGTAAGGGTGTTGGTGTCACTCCCTGTGTAATATTGATACCAGTGCCTGATCTCTAAAAGAGGAGTATTTTTCCTTCTGAAGGAACAAAAAATACTCATATTCTGGTAATGACTTCAGATAGTACAAAACATTTTCAGATAACAGGTGACGAATGTCACTTTTTTTTTTTTTTGAAAAATTCTTACTTTCGAGATCTTGATGCTAAACCTGGGACGTGTCTATGAAATTTCTTATGGGCTGCTATCATGAAGGGTAAAGGCGTGCAACTTCTGCTTCATTACCTCCACATTTTCCATTCCCCACATGCATTTGCTATTACTACTATTGTTTTCAGCTCAGTTGTTACAGTTTTGCACAAGGGCCAAAAGCAGAAGTGGGCTATTTCTGCATGCTGTGTAAATCTTAGTTCAGAGCTAAGGCGAGGAGAGCGGGGACAAGTTAAATAATCTTTGTGCTCCCGAGTCTCACTGGCATGAGGCGTTTGTACCAGAGGCTGCGTCGCCTGCGGAGGAGAGATGGTGCAAGAAACACGTGCCCTGCAAATGCTGCCACACCGGCGTGCATTCCTGCCCTTCCTCTTCCCAGGCACTTACGGCTCTTACCCATGGCATTGCCTGTTGGGTTTGTGAATATGACTGACATGCTTTCAAGCCTCTGCTGAGTTTTATCTTTTCTTTGCAAGGCCCTTAACTTAGCATACATCTAATTTACTGTTCGAAAGAAAACAAAAAGGAGAGGCCAGAAAAGCCATTACCTTTTCACCCTTTGGACTGCACCCATTTTAAAAGCGGTCGTTTAAACATGAAATATATGGCCTTAAAGAAAAAGAAAACCTTTTAACTTCTTTTCCGCCCCCCCTCTTCCAGTAAGGTTTTTGGCATGAGCTTGTTTACCAGTCTGAACATTTCCTCAGCTCTTGGCTGTGGCTGAGGGCAGCGATGTGTTTCCTTGGCTGGGAAGCAGAGGAAGGCCTCGCTGCTGAGCGGGGCTTTGATGGTGGAATAGAAAGGAGGATTAGGATTTGAATCAAGTTTAGTCCTGAGGTGAGGAGAACCTGTGTGCTTTAAGCGGTTAGTTTAGATATTTCAAGTGTATGTATCACTGTTTGGTTAAGCCTTATGCAGGCATTGGTGGGATGTGATGATTAGTGAACTGTTTAAAAACAAATCCTAAAGGAGAAAAATTACAGTGCCTTTGCATTAGCATGTCTACAGCAGGTGTAATTTAACATTGTCAATTCAGTTCAAACAGACTGAGAATTTAGCTGCCTGTACAGTGTGGGCTGTTTAGTTATTTTGTCTTCTGTTGAACTCCTAAATAATAATTTCTTATCTGAATAGAGCTATAGGGAATGAGATGAGGGTAAACAGGAAAAAGACATAATTACATTAGTTTAAATTCACACCACAGGTCACGCCAAAAGATGTCCTTGTGTAAACAAGGCTCGTGTTTGTCCACACAGCTGGGTTCAGCTGTGTCCACTGCTGACATCCATTGTCAGCAATAGATCATTTTTGTCGTATAGCCAGGGCTTTAAAACAAAGACGGTAATCAGTCTTGTTGCATAGCTCAGTGACAGAGGTGGCATTATACTGATGGACAAAGCAAAGTGGTTTTTTAGCCCTGTGTAGCAAGAAGCAGCAAGAATATTGGTTGATACAAGTATTTTTCAGTATTTTTATTCCTAGCGGCTAAAGATTTGCAGTGAACCCATACCATACTTTCACCAATTTTGAAATACTGTTTCCTTTTTAAAAATAATAATAAAAGTTAAAATCTAAATACTTTAGCAAAGCCTTTTTTCTTTAAGGTACTGCTGGGTTTTGCAAATCGTTGTTTATACCTGTAAGTACTATTGTGGCAAAAGTGCAGATTTTGCTGTGTGTTTGAGCTGCAGTGCTGCCAGCGCATCGCGTGTCCGTCTTCTCTGGCAAAGACACGTGTTGACTCTACAGCTTACGCTGTAGCTACCAGAACTGGGAGGGTGTCACATACCTTCCTCCGAGCAGGTCACCACACCAGCTGTTTCCCCCGTGTTACTAGTACTGGAAATGCAACAAAGTTTTCATGTGAGAACAGGTGTTAAGGGTGAATGCAGTCGAGGATGTGATGAGAAGAAATTACAGAGGGGTTGGTCTGGGCAATGGCTTCTTCTGCCAGGTGAATCATGAACTGTGCTGCTTGTGTTTTCATATATCTATGTAAAGCATATAAAACACACTTTTGAGCTTTCCAAGGGAAAACACCGTGCAGGTTCCACGTGTATCTAGAAAGCCTTTCTTTCCCTCCACCATTGCTACCACACTGAGTCTCTTCGCTATTTCTGTTGGACCATGGGTCTGTTGAACCCACCCAGGTAACTTGTTTGAGTATTTATTTACAGTGGAATGTCTTGGGTTGTTTTGTTTTGTTGTTTGTTTTGTTTTCTTCCCATGGAAACCCTACTTTCTGCAGATAGTGTCCCTTCCTCCAGATGCTGTTTTTTCTTTGACAGTGAGAGACGTTCTAGTCAGTGTTTTCTTACCCTTTATCAGCTTATCTCTGGAGTGATTCCCCACAGTAAGTCAAAGAAACCCAGTGCTTTATTAAAAACTGTGTCATCTTTTAGAAAAATGCTTTGCTCTTAATAAACAATAGCAAACACATGCACAGTTTTACCAATTAAAGGTGACTGCAAGATTGAAATATTCCTTTATTGTTTGGTTTGGGAACAATATAATTTTAGAATTTCAGTACTCAACATCAAAACAACTGATGAAAGTTTCTGGTGAACCAAAGAAAGTATTGTGAAGATGTTGTTCTCCTTTGTCACTCTTTGTTTTTCATCTTGTTCCTCTGTTCTCTAGGAATTTGTAACAGAACAGTATTGAGCAATGAAAAACGCCTTTGAGAATAACTGTATTTGTTTATATAAGTATTCCTTGTAACAATTCAGAAGTTAATTCTTAGAGTACTGTTTTTCTAACAAAAAAAGACTTCAATAAAATTATACTTGATTCCAGAAATAACACCTTTTAAAACGTGGGTTTAACTTTTGCAGTTATGTCTATGTTAGAAGCATCATTCAGTATATGTCAATTGCATTAAAATCTTAATTAGTCATCGTATAACAAAGTGATTCCTTTAAAAAAAATTTTTTAAAAAAGGCAACAAAAAAATAACCAGAATATACAATTTGTAAAAACAAAATTACTTTTGACTAGATTTTTTTTTTTTTAAATTTCACAGGGCTTGATGATTTTAAGAAAGGATTTACATCCTTTTTTGAGACAAGAGTAGAATTTGAATTTGTTTGGCTGCTTTATCATGGTTCACACTCATAGTTACCAGTTCTGGTACTTGAGATATTTTTAGAGGAACATGCCTTGCTAAGCACTGCTGGGTTGCTTATTACTGTTCATATCACATTCCAAACAAGTAGTGGGAGCAACAGTGTGTGTGAGCGTCACACCTGAAATTACACATTCTCCTTTTTAATTTAACGGCTGTCAGCGCTTTGTCATCTCTTGTGTTTTCGGTGTGATGAGAACTGTACTGTGCCGGGCAGGTTCTGCCACCATACGCAGACTGAATACCTGGCTTTCAGAAATGTCTGCTCAGAATAGCCTATGAATAATTTTTGTCTAATACTACAAGGGGAAGAAAAATAGTAGCTACAGTAACAAAAGGACTGAACTAATTGAGTAACAAAAACTCGGGTGTTTTAATGGATGTGGGAGGACTCGATTATTAACAGCCGCCTTAGAGAAAAACATGGCACTGTCTGTTCCTCTCGAAGCTTATGGCTGTGTGTTTATAATACAGACCACTTATCCTGGGGCCTGTGCAGCTCCCATTGGAGAGGAAAAAAAGGAAGAGAAAACTCCTTGGCCTTCCTTTCAATGGCAAAGTACTTATGGCAGCAAAACCTGATGTCTCTAGGTTCAGGGTACTTTATGGCAAGGGCTCTATCGGTGCCCAGAAGGTTGGGTGGTGTCTCCATCAGAGGTCTGAAGCTCTTATAGACTGTCATTGGGCATTGATTGTGAATTGTTGGGTTTTTTCCTCTTTTTGTCCCTTGAACGAGGTGTTTGTACTTCCAGAATCCTCGCATGTGAGGCCGGTAAAAATACCAATGACAAAATGAAATGATTGCTTCTCTTGCTGTGAGCAGCTGACAGAACATGGGATCATTTGAGCACTGTTTCTGCAGTCCTGAAAGTCTAAAATGGTGGTGAAGCCATTTGCTTCTCCTCCTTTGGTCTAAACCACGCTTCGTCCAATAACGCCTCTCATCCTTCTAGCATTTGACCCCCCTCCTTGCCCACCATCCTCACTGCCTTATACTGCTGTGTGGTGATGCTTTGTCATGTAGCTAGCTCCACAACTCTACTGTATGAAAAGATGTTTTTAATAGTATTGGGCAGAAAATGTAGGAATTCTACATTGCACTGTTGGTTTTGTGCTGCTTGTGGGGTTTTTTGATTGGTTGAGGTGTTTGTTTTTTTGGTTTTTTAGATTAGTAAATAAAGCAGCAGGATGTAGTTCACCCAGCTATATCCTAGAGATCTGGTAAGGGACAGCGGCACTGTTACTTGAATTTTTGCCCATGGGTCTCTGTGGAATGATGCTGGCCATATGTAGAGCTAGGTGGCATGATTTCTTCAGCCTCTGTGGACTGTGTTTGTCTGACCTTCCCCTTTCTAGAGAACAGTGTTAAATCCCCAAATCTCAGTTTCGTTTTTGTCACATTTTTAAGACTCTTGGGCAGTTTTCTAATTCATTGAGAAAAGATGAGTGCTCGGTGCTTTGCTACTGCCGCTGAGATTTTTTTTTTTCTTCAGTAAGATATAAATGGGATAACTCTTTCTTCAGCCATTTAATAGCTGCTTTTGACCCTTGAAACAAACAGGGCAATGACTGTTATCCCCTCACCTCCATTCACTTGGGTATGCTGACCAGTCATGCAGCAATATAGAAGACTTCTGTGCTGTTTTTGCTGCTGATACTTGCTAACTAAAGGACTCAAGTTTATGTCTAATCTCTTATCTTTCTTTCTGTTCGTAGAGTATCATGTAACTTAATTGATGAAAATGAATCTATTTCACTCATTAGTTTGAGAAACCCTTGTGCTTTTCCCCATGCTAGCCATCTGTGAACCTGGTTTTAGCATTAAGGCAAAGCAAGAGATTGTGGCATAACTTGCAGCAATGAGGTAAACCATGTGAGATCAGCTATATATGCCAACACCGACGTCTGTTGTGCTTAAAAACAATTTATCTTGTGCTAGTAGGGGTGAAGGAAATGTTTTATTACAGTATTAACATATTGGTGTCCCTCTTTACTTCCAGGTTGCATCACAACGCATAAGCTCAGTGGATCTCTCATGCTGCAGCCTGGAGCAGCTGCCTGCCAACCTGTTTTATAGCCAAGACCTCACTCATCTCAATTTGAAGCAGAACTTCCTGAGGCTAAACCCTAGCCCATCCACAAATAGAGCGCTTAGTGAATTACAAAGGTAAAGTGATACGGTTCTACTGGTCTTCGTCTGCCCTTGCAGCCAGGTGACCGCTGGTCTGCAGGAACTTTCCTAAACTAATGCTAGTTTTAAAAATTACTACATCCTCCTGTGGAGGAATGGCCAGGCTGTAATGCTTTGGAAATGGGTTAACTCTGTGTGTTAGGAACAGACTAGCTTTCATAAGAAACTGAGTGTTTTTCTTGTAAATACAAGGCTACTTTCAGTCCAAAATACAGTTTTCAGACTGTGTTGTTTTCCATCTGCCTACTGAGGCCAGATTGTAATTCTTCAGTCTTGGCCTCAACATGAGTAAATATGAGTTGCTGAGCTGCCCATTGAAGGGATGCATTCTAGGTAGAGACAGTACTGTGTGTGACTTCATCTAGAAGTTTTTTGTTACCCCTCAAACAAAGAAAACCCTGATTTAATAAATTCAGCCCGATTCCTGTCCTCTTTCTACTGTGCCCGACCCTAATTCTTCTTTCCTAGTAACTGTGACCTTCCAGTTGTTCTTTCCACTGCAGCTCATCCAAGAATGTAACAAATGGGTAAACAGCAGCACCATCAGTGATCTGAATAATTTAGTGCATGTGTACTAGAACTGTGGAATCAGCATGCTTTTTGTATCCAGAAAGATGAATGTTTCCATACTAAATATAAAACTGTGATTTTAGTTTCAGTGGTACCTGAATTGCAGCGTACTTCAGGATTGTGTTTGCAGATGGTCTTGTTCGAACAAAATGTTTTAAACCACATTTCTAAATGCCTTCCTCTTTGAAAAACAACTGAAAAATACAAGATAAATTATGCAGGCTGTTGTATTTTTATGTAATTCCAATTTCGTTCTTAAACCACCAAAAAATTTGGCATAATGGAAGATGAATGAACCCAGCAGGTCTGCTTCACAAACAAAGCAGGCAGTGATTCCAAGAGCTTAGGAACACAGGCTGGAGAGGAATACTGGATTAAATGTTCTGTGAATGTCAGTATAGGTCTCCAGATAGCAAGTTGAATTTTAGCATAAGTTAGGTGATGAACATGGACAGATAAGGAATGTCTTTGTTTTAATGAATTTTAAACATTTTTCCTTTTTAAATATCAGAATTTGTACAAGAGATACTTGATTATATTTTATCCCTCTACCTATAGCTAATTCTGTCGGTGTTTAGAAAGCATTTATAAATAATGTGATGGGCAACGTTCATTGTCTGTTTAATGTTCTCTTGGGGCTGCAATTGTAGGAACAGCTGAAGAGCCTTGCTGAAAATTAATAAACTGTGAAAATTTTCCTCGCTAATGCGGGCCTGAACGTGCAAGAGTAAAAGGGTTCAGGTGACCAAATAGAACTCTCCGGTTTACTGAGATTCTGCATCAGGAAAATCTAGAGAAGTGGCATATACCTGAGGTGGTGCAAAACTGATTGTCCTGTTTTTCTGAGAGCTGGTCCTATTCTGTCAGTGAATGATAGTCTTCTCTGCCTCTATTGCTTTGATCTTGCCAAGAAGGCATGGGAAGGTCTGTGAAATTTTGGAGGAAAAAAAAAGAGCGAATAGGAAGGTTACACGGCACTGTTTTGGTGGATCACAGCCAGTGCCTCATGGAGTCCTGCCCCTCGGCACTGGCCTTCCCTCTGCCGCTGCTGATGTCCTCCAGCTTTATCTCCAACCAGCACAGGTGGGAGCAGCCGGGAACTTCTCCCATTGCTGTGCCAGTGGGAATGGCTACGTGAGGTGGTGGGTATGGAAAGGGCTACGTGAGGTGTTAGGTGCTGCGGATGGTTAGGAAGAGCAGTGCTTGTCTTCTGCGTCCCAGCAGCAGCAGAAGCACGAGCCTGGCCCTGGAGCACTCTCCCCAGCCATGCTCCTTCATGCCCTAAGAAACACGGTGCTGGCTTCTCCTCCTTAGGGTGGGAAAACTTGAGTTGTGGTGCCAAAAAGCCTTGAGCCAACCCAGCTGCTATTGTCGGTCTGCTTTTCTGTAGTGAGTAAATAACATATATCTAGAAAGAAAGGAACACTATCTTTTTGAAACTATTAGTGAATCCCAGTATGAAAGCACGTGCAAAGTAAGGGAAGCTCAGTCATTCCTGGGAACAAAAGTTGTTATTTGCCTGACTTTTTTCTTTTTAATCCAATTTAGTAAAGCCGTTTTCAGATCGTTTGGGCGTTGCATGAGGTAAAACTTGCCTGGATAAACCAAAAGTCTATTTTTATTTGCTCGTATTCTTTCAAACCACTGCAAAGCAAGTACAAAATCTCTGCTGTTCTGACTTGGTACTGTTGGCTTTTATACCAAATTCTCCATTGCTAAATTGCAGCCACACACAGAGCACAGCACCAGTGAATCAAGCCCAGAAGTATTTAAGGCTCCAAAATAACCATGCCCTTGGATGTTGTGGACAAAATGCACTGGCATTCATATATCTACCCTTCCTGGTACAATTTTAGATTAAAATCTGGTTAGCAAGGCAGTCTAGAAAAATTTATCTTGCTGTAAGCAGCTCTTGGTGCTAGCAGTTCCTCTTAATAAATCACTTCAGGTGATTTATTAAGGTAATTGACTAAATGCTCATTAATGCTGGATTTCAAAACAAGAAGTATGTCAAAGACAGAAGAAAATGCCAGCTTTTCAGCTGCCTACTGAGTAGACTTAAAAGAGCTTGGTCATAGTAATGAGAGGCTGACATATGCATTGACTTGGCAGGTACAGTCAGGAATGGATTGGGAAAAAAAAACAAGAACTTCTACTTTTGCTTGTGAAATTAACTTATTCTAGTTGTAAAAATAATTTATTGCATTTCCGAATAAAATATGTAGTGCTGCTCAGTACATGGCATGAATCAAAAATCAAGGACTAAATCGCTGGTAGCATGTGAAGGTTTACAGAGGTATAGATGCACTTTTTTTTCCCTAGTAGCTACACTTTCGTTTGCTTTGCTGTCCACTCAAACTTTGTTCTGTTGCTGTCGGTGCTCTGCAGCTGTGAATTTCTGTAGCTGAACTGTGAATGTTGAAATATATATACAGCTACTCATATGTTTTTTTCCTGCTTACCAGGGAATACATATTTCATATTATGTATAAAAGTAGGCAGTCCAAAAGTTTGTATGTGTTGGAAAAGAACACAGCAAATGGTCATACTTGTTCTCCCTCACAGTAGCTTTTCTAAAATTATAGAAAAGGGTGTTTTTCTTTTGGGGGGAGATTCCCGAGTTGAAAGATGGTCCAGCTGTTGCAGTATTAGAAGTGTCTGACATGTCTTGTGATAAGATCCCCATCGAGTCAGAATTTGCCTTAAAGACCTTGGTGTTTTAACTCCTGTACACTGCAAATGGAGCAATTGAAGACATTTTGTTGTCTTAAGTTGTCACCAATTTTATTGCTTATGCTCTTTGTGTTGGTTGGTGGATTTCTTATTAACTATAAAGCTGAGATTTGTATGTACCCTGTGTTCCCAAACCTCACTTCCCCGTTATCTGCAATACAACTTCATAGCTTTTATTCTGAAATGAAAATAGACTTCAGGCTTACTAGTTTTGCAGAGTACTATTGCTCTACGTTTGAGCAACTGAATGAACCATAGTCTTTATTTACTGTTGCTCTGCTTTACTGGGCTAAGTAACGCTTTTTATATTTATACGTCATTGTTTCAGTCACTGCTGTTGGAAAAAACTGTTGGCATCAAGAATACTGTTTGCTTGTTAATATTGAAGAGTAAGTTTTCAGTATGTGGGTTTTTAATATAAGCCTGTTGCTGATTTAAAAAAAAAAAAAGGAAAAGAAAAATGAGAAAGAATGAACGAATGCGGGGGGATGTGATAAGCCACAAAGTTTGTTTTAATGATAAACAAAATGATGCTTGCCAGTTTTATCTGAAGAACAAATTGTTATTCTGATTGTGGTTGTTAATTATTAACAGTGATTATATGGATTTTTATCTGAAGATCAGTTGGTAGCTCTTCTCTCCCACAGCCTCTGTAGACATAAACTGCCTTCTCAGGCATCTCAGCTGAAACTCTTCTGGGCTGGTGGCAGTAACTTGAAGTTGCATCTGTAAGGGTATGAGAAGGCCAGAGGACTCTGAGAGATTGATGCAAGTGTTTCTGAAATTCCTTGCTACTTCCAGCTGTAGAATAGGCGCTTTTATCTGAAAACTCAGAATTTGGGAGGTCCTCAAGGTAAACCCTCCTTCCAAACCCATCGTGCAGTAAGTAGGTAATTAGAAATGCAGTTGTTGCTCAGGGAACACTTAGGTTCCCAGACGGCGAGGGGGGAACAGTATTGGTGACCAAATGGTACAAACACAGCAGACAAGCTCGCTGGAAGTGAGTCTGAAGTGGAGTTTGATCTTGCTTGTCCCTAGAGATGCACAAGCAGGGAAGAAAGTCTCCACCCTCTCATCTTACTTGGTTTGTCGTTCTCAAAGTACATTGAAGTGCTCCTTGAAAACATTGCTTTTAGCGTATGAAACAGGTTAGCAAAGAAAGTCAGATGGATTATTGACATGGCAAATATACATATTCCCTCTGGCCAGGCCCCACAGGGCACCGCCAGTAGAAGCACTGGGAAAGATTTGAGCTTGCTTTCTTTTTGTTTGTTTGTTTTGTTTGTGGGGGTGAGGGTGGGTTTGGTTTTGGTTTTCTAAGATGCTCTTCTGGAAAGGAATTTGCTTCTAACTGCACACATTTATTTAAGTTATTTAAATGAATCCAGTGAATGTGGGGAGTGTGCTGTCACAGGGAATGGAGTGTCGTTGCATGCTGCACCATGTGGGAAGATGCTGGGAGCTTTCTCTCACACTCTGATGGTCTCTGAGCCAGGGAGCTTTGATTTTCTACTTGTTTCTCCTCTTTCACTTGAAGCCAAAGACAAAGCGTAGCCATGTAAGCGGTAAGGCATGAAGGAGAAGTTAGCATGATACAACCAGAGGTCTGCTAGTAACAAACTCTGTCCAGTGTTTGCTATATTCTGGTGTTACATTTATTTTCTCAGCTCTGTAGCCTCAGAATATTTTTTTTTTTTTGCTATTTATACTAAAGAAGACACTTAGAATATGTTGTTTCTGTAGCTTCACTGCTTTTGTTTTATTCAGCTTGTAAAGACATTGAAGGAAGAGTTTGGTTTTGTTAGTGCATCTTTGCAAACTTTCATGACTGGTTGTGTTCTATGCACCTCCTGCCTACCTTTCTGAACTCAAGTACGTACCCTCATATGAATACTTGGCAAAAAACAGTGACATTTAATTAAAGAAAAATGAATTGCAAACTCAAGTCTCTAGAAGTCACTATGTGGGCAAGATTGCAAAATTGGTTTAATGCCTGAAACACATTAGATTTTTTTGAATTGTTTAAATTGGAATAGTGAACTCCTTAATAGTAGTAGGAGAAAAACAGATGGCACTAAGAAATATGCTATAAAATATGAGTTTTTAAAATTGTGTAGTTCAAAGTAGAAATTGCAGTTATTAATTGGATTCAGTTTAGTGGAACTACTAGCTTAGGTACAGCAGTGTCTCTTCCAAATAATGCTTCAAAAAGTGATGAACGTATTTATAGAATCCCGTTATTGAGCGCCAGCCTACTCTGATTTACTTCTCTGTTGCTTTCTGATGCAGCTTCCAAAGTAAGGGTTTTCTTTTCGTGTATTAAAATGTGTTTCAGTTTGGAAGGCCGCCCCGGATAATGATTTGAATTTCAAATATAAATTTCCAATAAAGAGAAGGAGAATATATTTTCTTTTTTTTTCTAGGAATTTTTTCTTCCTCTGAGGATAGTCTTTCCTCACCCAATGAAGCAGTGTGTGTTAGGTATGTGCAAAAACTGAGAACTGCAAAGTACAGTACTGCAGGTTCAGATTATTTCTACTAACAAAACATACTTTTTTTTCCTTGTCTTTATGGTCTTCTTACCAACTATCTAATAGAATAAAAGCTTTATTGTTGTCTTAAATTTGAAGGTAGTCTGAATTTTACGTAACGTGTGTGATTACTTGTATATTTTGAAATATAACTGCCTAGATTTAAGGTTATTCCTTTCTGTGCAGGCAGTCTGTTCTGTTATTTTTTTTTTTAAATCTACCAGTTAATTTCAGAGTATAGACTCAAGTCTATAAGGCTATGGATGGGTGAATTTGATGCACCTACAAAAAGGCAGTAAATTGGACCATTTATTTCCAAGGAGGTAATCAGTGCATCAGGTTCATATGGAAATTCACTTCATGTTTAAGTCAGTGGCTGAAAGAGCAGGGGTTCGTGAAGGTGGGAAGTTGTAGTTCGGTTCCAACACTTGCCACAGTGCTGCTGGGCAGGTGCCATTGATCTCCTGAGAAATGGTGCTGGAGCTGAGGGACACTTAGGCTTGTGCTTGAAACACTGATGTTCAGCTGCAACCACAGAATAGTCATGAGAGCCCAAATACTGGAGATATTATTGGGAAAGTGGTTGTTTTGCTTCAGTTGAGTCCTTTGTGAAGCCATGAATCCTGTTTTGGTTGTAATAAAATATTGCTTTTCAATTGCTTTTAGTAAGAATAGGGCAGGACTGGTTTTGTCAGGTGAGGCTTTCATGGCTGCATTCCAATGATGGCATATGGCCAATTTGAATATACTTTGCCCCCCATCCCTCCAAACCTAACGGAACACAAATGCTGTACTGTGTAATGGAAATTTCTCTGCTGTGCGCATCGGGTAGATGTGAATTGGAAATGAGCATGTCAGTTCATTGCTCTGCTGTGATACAAGCTTCTCTTGTTAGCCCCTCTGCTCATGTTGCCTACGTCAAACTAAAACAGCCACCCCTGAAGTGGCAGCTTCAGGATTAAGTATGTGGCCATTTTTTGACTCAACTGTGGCAATTAGTGTTCAGTCATATTGTGTGTTTAAACTCAAGGGTCAACGTGTCAAGATTTTGCTCTAACTTAAAGTAGGGCTATTTTTGATCAGAGAAGTGGGTGTTTATATATTGGTCACTAGAATAGAAAGCTTAGCAAGATGACTGAATGTAGCTTGTTGAGAGATGCTGTTCTTCAGATTCACTTTTTTAAGCGATGACAAAGTCTAGAACCAGGGAAGAAGAGAGAAGAGGAAGGAAAGCATATGCATGGACTCGATATGAGGTTATTACACAGTCATTCCTCAAACAAGTGGTGCTGTACTTCCCTTCTTCCCAGTAATGCTGTGGAGGTAGCGTTGATGTGTGCCCCTGCTTCTGGTGGGAGTAAAGATCTGTGTGTGAGAGAACAGCAAAAATGTTGCTCTGTAAAATCTATTTAAAGCTTGACACTATGCAAACTCAGCAGCAACAAAAAAACTTGTGCTACTGACTGCAAATCTATGTAGATATAAGCAGCACTATAAACAATTCAGCATTTTAAATGTGCAGCATGACAGTGCTCCATAATGGAAGTGCACCAAGCCATTTGCGATGTGGATAGTGGGGAGTGAGTGGCCAAAGATGAGAGGCAGACTTAGATCTTAACTTTGAGCAAATGCCTGCTAGTTTGGCTTAGTAATGTTCTGTACTTGACAGTGCTCCAAGAGAAGAAATGTGACTTCAGCATTTTGCAAATGAACATGTTTACGAAGAAGGAAGACAATACGTCTTTTGTGCCAGTTGTCTTAAATTAACCTATTTAACTAAGCTTATGGTGTCTGTTAGGTTTTCTTTGAATGTGATTTAACTATGAACTCTCCTTTGTGGATTACTTGACATATGTTTACATGTGCATTTTCACTTCTGCATGAGTATATACAATACTGGATGTCCTACTCATCCTCTTTTACATACTATATAGACCTGTTAACTAGTTCAGCTCATGTCGTTAGTAATTAGATTACTCACATAAGACCCTTTATAAACACACATTAAAACATACATTAGGGTAGTAGAGATGTAATCCAGATACATTTCAGGGGGGCTGATTTTATTTTCTACACCCTGTTGCCCCCCCCCACACACTTTGACACGGGACAATTGTACACAAAAATGTGTGCAGAAAACCCTGAAGCCAAGCACTGTGTTGGACTTAGTTAACGTACTATTTATCTTCCTTCACCTCCCCACCTGCCCCAGTCCTCCTTCCTCTGTGTATTAGCTTCATCTTCTGTAATTTCATCTCAAGCCGTATTTGGGGTCTTCTAGTAGATGGTTGTTTTTACTTGCTGAGTGGGCAAAAGCCCTGAGACTGTTCCTCTGAGACTCCAGAGCAGCCATAGGTAAAGGCTGTAGCCTCAGTGTTGGTTATTAAATGAGTTAATTCTTTTTTCCTGGTTGACTTGAAAGTTGAAATGGTTGCATTTTGATGTTTCTCCAGCACCTTAGTTATTTTGACTTCATCTTCCTGTCTTCACTGCTATTTTTGCACTTACCTAAATACTGAAAAAAGAAGTGATTTCTAAAGGCCCCAGAATCTCCACTACTTAGAGCACTCTTGTTTGTATTTGCAGTTTACTTTGAGGAAGATGTGGGACAGCTGTTCCACCACAGAATCACCTCAAATTTCAAGGCAGTATATCCGTGGCCTAAATCTACAGTTATCTTCAAGATAAATGCAGGATTATTGGTTCGAATTCTAGGTTCAAGATTTTTAAGCCTTTATTTCAAAATTGAGAAGTAAGAAAGTATAGTGTTTAAAATGTGCCATTTTTTTTTTTCTGGCTAGCAGCCCCCATTAACATGAGCTGATTTACCCTAGACTCCTTTTTATTTTACAGTTCTCTCTCTAGAGATACATTAGTCATTGTTTTTACACAGTAGCATTTTTTTCCCTGCAGCAGTAATTTGATTGCCGGATTTCATTTGGTCTCTATCTAACTGTGTTCCAAACTTCTTCTGCCTCCAGCATGGCATAGGGTGTTCAAAAATCTGTGAAAACTCCAACCATGACT
This sequence comes from Caloenas nicobarica, assembly GCF_036013445.1. NCBI lineage: Eukaryota > Metazoa > Chordata > Aves > Columbiformes > Columbidae > Caloenas > Caloenas nicobarica. The sequence continues at coordinate 78,046,898 of NC_088246.1, read as the reverse complement.
TTTTTTTTTTTTTTCTTTTACCCTCCCTCCCATCTTTGCACCAAAATTGCCAACAGGGAGCATAGCGTTTCCTTGCTTGCTGCAAGCCTTCGTAAATGTGAAGCGTATTTGTAAACTTTACATGTATTTACAGCTGTCTTTTGGGGTAAAAACCTCACTTCACTTAAAACTTCCATTGAAATACAACAACAAAGGCACTACCCACATTGTGCTGTTAAGTCGTAGTCAGTGGCGTGAGTTTGACTTAGGTGATACTAATGGTGCGTGCCAGTGAATTGCAGTAGCTGGTAAGGATTTTTAAGACTCTTTCAGTGTTAAAACTCTTTAACTTTTTAACACTTGCTGCATTTTCTGTCCATTTTTTTGGTCAGGGGAGGACCAAGTGCATTGGGGTAAGAATGTGCTGAGCTAATGCAGAGGCTGTGGTTGTGCTACCACACGCCGTCGGAGGTCACTTTCCTGTGGAACAGCAGGGTTCATAGGTGCAGTTTTGCTTCCATCGCCGTGTTATATAAAAGCTTTCTCACACAAATAAAGGTCCTGAGCCTTAACGAAGGGAAAATGAAGTCCAAATAAAATGTCCTGGCATACAGCATGCTAGAAAAGAAACTTCCTCCCATGTACTGGAATCTGGCACAGATCTTTTCATTCATCCTTTTGCTTGCCTTTAGGCATACCTCCCAGTGGTTGTTAGGCAACCGTAATAATGTTGTTGAACATGCGGTCTGGCTAATTGGATTGTCCCCTTCTTGGGTTTTTTGTTTGAACGGTCTTGGTCATCTTTAATAAGGCAAGCACATGCAAGTTGCTTTGTTGGCTGATGCGATAAACCATGGGGCTTTTTTAAGAGTTCTGTGACATGTCAAGGACAAAATTTTGAAATCAGTGTGATCGTTGACATCATACTTAATCAAGAGCATAAATTTGCCTTTCTCACTACAGAAGTCTTGTTAAATTCTGATTTAATTCAGCACATTTCCCAGTTCTTTTCAAACCAGTGTGTTCTAAAGAGAATTTTTAGTTGAGTGACAGTATCTACTCACGTGAGTAGAGCTGAGCTGCACCGCAAAAATTTAGTGTTCAAATAGGCTGAGAATTTCCTGCGCCTTGTAACCAGTGTCACAAGGGTAGTCTTGCTATCCAGATATGTGTTCAGAAAAATAGCAGTGCTTTAGTTCAGGATGAGATGCCACAGAAGAAATTACATATATCATAAGGATGGCAAGGGTTTTGTTCTTTGTTCTACTCATAGGAAAATAGATTTAGCATGTTGTTCAGGAGGGCCTGTTCCATGCCAGGTTAATGTGAGTGAACTCTTGCAGGTAGTGTTGAACTTGTCTGGTAGTTCCCATGCTTGTTCTGAGTGCATAAACTAAAAATGCATGCAATTTGCATTTAAATAACCAGACTTACCTTGTATTAATTATTGCAAGGCAACTTCGTGTTGTTTATGTTCCACTTAATTCTCTCTTCTTTTTTTTTTTTTTTTTTTTTTTCTTCTTCTTATCTCATTGTAGATTCACCAAGTTGAAGAGCCTTAACCTTTCCAATAATAATTTAGGAGACTTTCCTCTGGCGGTCTGCAGTATCCCAACTCTGACTGAACTCAACGTGTCCTGCAATGCCCTCAGAAGTGTTCCAGCAGATGTAGGCGAGATGCACAAGCAAGTACTTTCTTAAAACTTAACATACACAGGCTGATAATACAGGCAACAAGCAGTTTCATGACCCTGTACATAATCTTGCTATGAGAAACAGTTTAAACCTACTGGGCTTGTCAGGGAAGACTGGCTTGTAGATCTGTATGGAAGTAGTTGTGAGCTGTGGGTGGAGGGGAAACATTTTTGTGTCTCAAAGCTTTTCCAGTCCCCAGTATTTGACAAAAGGGTCACCTTCATGGTGAAGATAATCTTTAAACCCCCTTGCTTTATGTATTTCAGCCATCAAACAAGTTGCAGTTCTGGAGATGTATGAAGATGATACAACTGTTTAGCACAGCCTGCATTTTGTAGTTGCCAAAGCTTTTAATTATTTGGTTGATATCTTCTGTAGCAGATGTGAAAACATTATTCCCTAACACTTCTCTTTCTTCTGCCCTTTTGTATATCTTATTTCACTGTAACTGCAGCAGATTTATGTGTTTATAGGAAGGAAAGGTTATTTAACAGGTCACTCACTTTCTTCACTCTCCCTTCCCCTCCCTTGCCTTGAATAGCTTGCAGACATTTTTGCTGGATGGCAACTTTCTCCAGTCCCTTCCTGATGAATTGGAGAATATGCATCAGCTCAGCTACGTGAGTCTGTCCTTCAATGAGTTCACCAGCATTCCAGGGGTGCTGGAGAAGCTGACTGCCATGGATAAGCTCTGTATGTCAGGAAACTGCATGGAGACCCTCAACCTACAGGTGTTAAAAAGGATGCCTCATATTAAACATGTGGATCTAAGGTACGTATTTGAAAAAGGGGAGAAATAGGTGGGTCTAAATTATCAGTGTTGAAATAGTTTCTCTTTGGCTGTCAGAATAGCCCCTGGATATGAATCTCATGTGTTGGTCCATTGAACCACCTTTCTGGCAGTGTCATGTAACGCACAGCACTTGCCATGACTTAGCAATCATCCTTGAGGTAGAGGTAGCATTTAAGGGAGTCACTAGATAGGAAAATGAGGTTGAGGGAAAATTAATATTTACACTGAAAGATAGTTCTAGTTGGTGCGGTGTTAATATAGTATAAATGATAGTCCCTGACTCAAAAAGCTCCTGTCTGAAATGTTACAGATGTACGAGATGAAGAAAAGGGCAGTGAAAAGGAGAGTACAAAAAATCTATTTTAATATTTCTTAATATGTTAAAAAGGCTGGTGCACCATGAGTTACACTCTGTTATTGATTCCCTCAGCAGGGTCTAAACAGATCCTAATTACAAATGGCTCTGGTAGGAGGTGGTTCTTTATTCTTGGGGTCTTTGGGGAAGCCAGCTTCTGCAATCGGCTGGGCAATGCTCATTTGAGAGCCTGGGCCATGAGGTCCAAATTACAATGAATTTTAGAACCATTTAGCTAAACTGAGCTCTTCAAGCTAAAACTTAGCATACCATACTGCTGTGTAGCTGTCAGCCTTTGCCATCAAGGAACGGCTAACACAAGTTAAGAAAACAGTTAAAATAGACAGATGAATTCCGAAGTGTATATGATGGAGTTAAAATACATGTGTGTGTATGTATGTTAAAAGCAAATAAATAAACTGGTCTTAGTGTAGGGGTGCTGTGATTGAGCTGGCCACGAGCTTCAGCATTGCAGTTCCAGCCCCCTCCCATATGCCACATCCTTTCTGCACCAAGCAGTGAACAGTGGTTCTTTGTAATGCTACCTGCAATAGTAAATGTTGCATGTGTCTGTAAACTGTTTTTGCTGCTCAGTGAAGTGCTTTCCTTTGGTGGAATCAGAAGGAGGCATTGCTTGTAAACTGTAAACAGAAAAAGTAGGCTGTAGTATTGGAGGGGACATATTACTCATGTTCTTTTAACTGGAAAATGTAGCTACTCTGAAAATACAGCTGTTTTACAAGGGGCAACTCTTTGAAAGCAAGAATAGCAACAAAACTGCAGATTTATGCCCTTATCCTCACCAGAGGGGCTTAATGGGTGATGCTTAGTGTTCTGGCCAGAGCTGAGGATTGGAAACTGAACTCATTGGAGTGCTCTGCCATCTCAAATGTTGCTGGGTTGTGGATAATCATATTTCAATTGTATCTTCTGGGGAAGTTGTCGAGTATTGGCAGCATCAATGCATTGCAGTGAAGGTATGATAAAACCTGTTCTCTTGATCTGACAGACTCACTTGTCTTGGGTTTTTGCTTTGTTTTTTCACAACACCAATTTTCAGACCTCTGAATTTGCTTGGTGTGGAACATGGCGAAGCGAGAGGCAAATATGGGAATTCATAAATCTCAGTTTGGGCTTTCAATAAGGCAAGAGACTCCTATCTGCCAGGCTCTTCCAGCAGATGGTCATGATAGGCCAGCAGGAACCGTATAGGGTCTGTTCTTTTCCAAACTATTGGGCACAAATAACAGCTAGCTCATCTTTTATTTTTATAGACACAGTAACAGTAATATTTACGTATCAGTAGTTTTCGAAGTAGTTTAGAAGGGAGCTTAGTACCATCATTCCGTTGTCATGATGGATAAAACAGCAGAGCTGATCCATCCTGCTTTTTAAAATACCATAGCAAAGGGGAAAATATTTAAAATCAACCTTGATCAGAACCTGGAGGCATGCTAGTTTAATCCAGCACAACTGATCGTAGAGTGAGCGTTGGTTTGCCAGTAGGAGCCTGGCACATAACTACACTTAATCTCGTTTTTTGTCTGCAAGATTGAATTCAATTAGGAGATTGGAGGCTGATGAAATAGATTTTCTGCACCATGTGACCCAACTGGATCTCAGAGACAACAAGCTTAGGGAGCTGGATGCAACGGTTTTTAACAACGTTGAAGTGTTACACTGTGAACGGAATCAACTGGTAACCCTCAAAATCAGTGGATATTTTCTCAAAGCGCTGTACGCTTCCTCAAATGGTAAGTGCGTTTTCAGGGCAGCTGTGCTGTTGTCATCTGACTTCTGATTTTTGGACCTGGTTCTCTGTGGGATGCTTATGGAGTGCAGTGCACGTAATCAGGAGGCTTTTGACGTGACCCTTGAATAAAAGGTTTTCATGTGTGCCGTGTCATGCTACTGGCAATTCTGAGCTTCGAAAGTGACTTTCACATAACACTGGGCTACTGATTTGGAGGTTTCAGAACTGTGAAAATCTTAAAATTTGGGCTGAAATTGCTTTCTGTGTTAGCAGGGAGGGCTCTTGAATTTTTTAGTTCTTTGGGTTGTATTAATGTGGTGTTTTACCAAGGCAAATAGGGAATTTATTGCTTTTCTCCAGAGTTGAGAAAGTTTGAACAAGTAGCCACTTGTGAGACAAACTGAAACAATACATGTTTTTGCTACTACCTCTAGCTGTTTACTCTGACCAGAAAGCTACAAAATCTATAATGAGTAGCTTCATTTGTATTCAATAATAAAAGTAATGCAGCATTTTCACATTGAATAACTCCTGTGTTCCATGAGTAGGATTTGTTTGATCTGTCTCTGGAAGCTGTTGTTTCTTAAAACACAGTTTTCACCACCATTTTTATTGTTTAGAGTAGTATGGTATGGCATAAATAAAATGCAGACTCAAAGAGCTGTGAATTTGCTGAACAGTCTGCACTGCCTTTAAAAGGCTGTCGTCTTAATGATAGCCAAGCCTGTGCCTTCATTAACTATTCATGCCAGGATCTTTGTAGCTGAGAAAAGTTAACATTCTGAGCATGTGCTGTGCAATGTGAGCTGAGAACCCAAGTCAACCCCTATCTTGCAATCAGCTGCCTAGTTGTTCTTGCTGCTCCTCCTGGCCGTCCTCTCTTTGCACCTTCAGCCGCCTCCTTTTAGTCTCATCTTCCAAAGGAACCGTGATGCTTGTTACATTCTCACTTTAGTGGATCTTTCTGTAGGCTCAAATAGATGTCTGCTGGTTTTGTTTCAACCTTAATGCTAAGCATTAACTGCCTAAAAACCTTAGGATATGAAATATCATGGAAGCACTCAAAATACAACATCACTAGCAGCAGTTGAGATGCTGTCAAAGGTCTGGTCTGTAAGGCTGCCTGCAACCAGGAACCCCACAGGGATGCAAAGGCTCATGTAATGTGTTGAAAAATACTCGTGGTCTTGCCATGACCTGGAGTACCCTGGGGTATTCTGTAACTTGCTGTTCCAGAGTGAAGAGTCTCCCTTCCATTCCTGTTCTATTAGTGACCAGTGGAAAAAAAAAGTAGAGCAGGTTACGCCTGACTATTCTGGGCAGAGGGTGACAGAGGTGAAGTTACAGCTCTGCAACAAAAATGAAAACATGAGAATTTGCCATGAAACTTTTAAAATTCTCCAGTTTTTCCTTTCTAATCAGTTATGCCGTGTCTGTCATAGCAAGTACAACCTGATATAGCAAACATACTCAGACATAATAATAAAGAAACAAAACTCAGTTTACAAAGATCCTCGGAAGGCTTTTAGGTCACTGACTTGTTCTGAAATCTCTGAGTGTTAGTTGTTTAAAGTAACTCTTATGGATCAACCATTTAGGTGCAAATCTTTATCATCACTTTGTTTTTATTTTTGCCTCTAGAACTTATTCACCTTGATGTGTATCCAGTTCCTAATTGCCTGACTTATATGGATATTTCTAGGTAAGAGTATGTTGTTGTTTTTTTTTTTCTTGGGCCTGTGGCATATACATCAGTGAGGTTTATGGAAAAATGACATTTCCTGGTGTTTTACTGACAGGGAGTAGGGGCAGGAATTGGACCTTAAGATGTGAGAAGACTGATTCTCAGAGTTAGAGGGTGGGCTTTTTTCTGCTTCCCTGTTTCCTTTTTGTAAATCCACTTTTTAATTTTTTTTTTTTAGTGCTAAAAGCGGAATGTGCCTTTATAGTTAGAGTTTCCCTGATTTAAAGATTCCCTGTCTTATAGAGATATAACATGGTGATTCAAGTGTGCACCGATATGAGACGTTTCTTTCTGGCTGCATCTATCTATGTCACAAGCCCAGCGTAGGTGACAGTTTGATAGTTTCCTCATCAGTTCAGCGGCTCCTGCAGCTCCTGGTTGTTCTCTGTGGCCATGGCTGCTGCGGGAATGTTTGCAATTGCCATTTGAATGCATCTGTAAACCTCACCTTAATGAGTGAGGTGGGGTAAGGGAAGAAATGGAAAAGAGGGTGTCTTAGTTTGTTTCACAATTTAAGGACTCAATCAGGAAAACACTTTATACATGGGCTTGTTTAAGGAATTACTCATCTGCATGTTGGGGTGTTAATCTCATTCATTAAAAAGCCTGCTTAAAGCACTCTTAAACTGTTGGGGGTGATCGTAAGCAATTAGTGAGTTAACCTGGGCCAGTGGTCACAGAAATTTCATCAGCCATGAGTTATTGTCCACCTAAATGTAGCACACAGGTGTGACTAAATAAGTGTGATTTACTGAAAAGCATTCTTTGTAAATCTATGTTCTCCATTTAGCTGTAAATGAAATGGGTTGCAAAATGCATTATTTTGATCACAAAACCGTTTTTGTGAATCGGTTCAGTGATGGCATTGTAACAAGGTTAAGGTGTCTTTAGCTTCTTGGCTCACTTGGAATTTGGGAAATCTGTTTGAGATTGGAAAGGAAGCTATCTGGCGATAAGAGGGCTTGGTTTGCTATCAAATATTTTGGTTAAAGGCTATTGTGTGAATAAACTATAGGATACAAGTACATGAACATAAATCAGTGTTCATGCTGTGTAAGGTCCTATTCCTGAACTTCAAGTCTGGGAAGTAGTGGATATGTCAATGCACATGCACACAATCTCCTCCATGTATTTTGTGCTGCTAATTTTTGTCTTTAAGGCAGGATACATGGGTGCCTCACTGTGCCTTGCTGAATGTTTTCAGGGCAATATTTGGAAAAAACTTACCTCTAAGAAATTAATTTTTAGAAGGGTTATTTTCTGTGAAGACAAACACAAGAAAAGCTAAATGCTTGGCTTTAAAGATACACATGCACAAAAATATTCCACTATTCAGTGAGATAGCTGAAGACTGGTAGAGTGCATTTTAGGATTGAATTTATGGGAGATGGAGAGGTGTGTTTCAACTGTGTAGGGTATGAATATTTTCTGAGGAGTATCTCACAAATTTCTCCATAGAGAAGCTTCTTCATCCTCAATGCTCTGATACTCTTAAAATTTTCCCAATAATTTGGAAGCAGCTTTTTCCATTTTCTTAGTGGCTGTACATCTAGGAAGATAATAATGCTGTTGTTAGCTGTCTTGTCCCCCCTACTGAGAACCTTACTGCACTGCTAATGCCCTTAGAGAAGGAGAGGTGATAGAGTCTCATGCAAAACATATTATATAGCAGATTTATTTCCTGCAGGTATCTGTATCTCTCTTGAGGCTGTATTCTTAATAGCCTTTACATCTCGATTATTGTTTCATTATACATCTTTGTGTTCTTTATTCATAGAAATCACCTGGAAAACCTTCCTGAGTGGGTGTGTGACAGCAGGAAGCTGGAAGTGTTGGATGTTGGCTACAATCAGATACGTGAGCTGCCTGCCCAGTGAGTCTTTCAGACTAGTTGTACAATGTGGAAATAATTGCTGATTCAGTGTTTAGCTTGTTCCAGTGACTGTCAGGCCTGTTTTATCTTTTGTTTGATTTTATTTTTACCTTGTGGGGTGTCGTCATGCCTCAAGCTTCCACCCAGCCTTTCTTCTTTTACTTTCATGCAGAGAAAGCAATACCTTTGAACTCCAGGTGGAAGTTTTGAAGCTATTCATGTGGCTGCTCAGGCAGGAAAGCCCTTCATTTTTGCCTTAACTTTGCATGGCAGTATAGAGATCCAGAATTTCTTGTAACTTAGTTTCAGTGGTGCCTGGAGACTCCAGTTCACAACCTTGTTTGAGTGAAAAAGGGTTGAGAAGAAAAGGTAAAGCCTCATCAAGCAAGCAAACTCCTGCGAGTAGGGCAGTCGCCTTCACTACAAAGATGATGTCTTCTCCAGGAGTCTAAACTTAAAATTGATAAATACAAATGGAAAGGGTAGGAAGGCAAGTGAACAGGAAGGAAGATAGGAGTTGAGTTTAAATAATGAATGGCTCATAGTGTTTGTTTTTTCTAGAGAGGCCCGTTCCAAGTTAGTATGCTGGTCAGGTGCTGGTCCCTGACTTCACTGGAAGAGAGCTGTTGTTCTTGACTGCTCTACACACTTTGAGAGAGATTTTGTGAAAGAGGGGGAGCATACTAGGCACAAAGGGTGAAATTGCGTGGGCATGTGCAGAGCCATTGAAGATTGTAGACAGCTAGTATATGATGAGCTATTAAATATTTTCCTTACAGAACTGTATAGCACAGAAGAGCATCAGAAACCAAAAAGGAGAGTTTTGTCGGGGTCAGATGAACGTGCCATATGGTGTAAACTGGCAGTTCTAGTGTCAGAAATGGGAAGAGAATAAAATTCAGAAATGTGGGCAGAAAAGGATGTGTGATTTACTAAGCGAGCTAACATGCAGATTATTAATCCCTCTATTTTTTCACACTAAGTGAAACTGCGCCTACTCAGAAGGTGGGGAGAGCAAAAGTTCATTTGCCTTTCACTTGCACTTCATAACAACGAGGAGTATCAAGGCAAACCGGATATCTTTTGGAGATTAATGATTAGCTGAAGTTAGGTACAGTCAACATCCCACTTGTCTTCCCTGCCATCTTATCATTAACCCCAGGAAACAGCATATCTTTGAAAGTTCATCTTTGTAGTATGTGTCTAGATAGCTTAGCTCCTAATAAGTCAGCTCAGTTTTAGGGCCCAGTTCAAAACACAGGCTTTGAAGGTCTGTTAAACTTTAGGGAGATTTGCGTCTGGATTCAAATGCAAATGGCTCAGGCATATAGACCTACTGTTAAGTATCAGGTAAATACTGTAGCCCAGTAAGTATGTTCATGTGCACTGCTGTGTGCTTTTCTTTCTACAAGGAACAGCACTCTGAAAACCTGTGAACTGAGTGAGCAGGACTCTCCTAGGAGGATGCTTGCAATTCTAACACAGATTTTCAAGCTTTGACTGACCAGCAGTTTCTAGGAAGGCTGAATGAAGGCTGCACCTAATCTGAACAAACTACAGTTGACACTATGTGCATTTGCCTCAAAACAGAAAAACAATCCTTGAAGACAAAGAGTTGAAGCAGTTATTTAGAGGAATGAGTACTAAAATTTGTCTCAATTAAAGAAAATGGGAATGATATACTCTGGGCTGTAATGCAGCCATTTCTGCTTTAAGAGTACTGAAAAATAACAAAAAGCATACTTAGTCTTAGCTATGCAGGACAAACTTATTGTCATAAAACTGACAATGCCAAAGATTCTTCAAAGAAAGTGGAAATGCTTCAATTAAGAGTTGCTAAAATTACCTTACTGCCACCAGCGAACAGATGTCTGTAGGTATTCTTGCTCCTTTTTGTTTGTATTTTAGAAGATCTATTTGTATTTAACATTGTATTAACATCTCTTGAGCAGTTGCTTACTAAACGAATTGGTTGAATGCTTTCACCAAATGATGTTTTCTCGGAAGGTGCTGATGCTGAGTGGTGTGCTCATCCTTGCAAATTTTTGATCCCATCAAAACTTTCCATGGGAGTCAGGCAAGTGGGGAATCTGCCCATAGGGAAGAGCAGTCCCAGCATCCTTATTTGCCCCCTAGCCTGAGAACTAGGTGGCCCAGGCTCATCAGGACCTTACTGAAATGCTGGTGGTTCAACCTCTCTTCAGGCAGCCCAGTTCCTTTGGTGCTTGTGTAACTTCGAAAATAAGAGAAAACAGACAAAAACCCCAAAGACTTACTCAGTTCTTTTGAATTATTTATAAAATATATTTTCATGGAAAAGCTAATTGCTAAGGGTTTTGCAATGATTTGAACTTTTTTTTATTTTAAAATGGCACTGCCCCTACCCATCTAAAAAAACTCAAAGGTGATAAATTGTTTTGGAGATCTTGTCAACCAGTTCTTTTTCCTGTAATGTTTGGTGTTGATGATACTGGCCAGTCTTGATTACAAAAGGAATTAAAACAGAAAGGCAAATCCATAACTGAGACTCTCAAGTAAAAGTAGAGTGAAATAAAAATGGTTAAATGACAAAAACATAATAGATATACCTATCTATTATGCTTATGGTAAGTCTTTTCACCCCGTGTTGAGCCTCCTGGAATGATTCAGCTGGCTGTTGACTTGTGTCCATGGTCATAACACAGACAATCCAGCCAGCTGAGATAACTGTTAACACTGGCACACAGACACGGAGTGTGATGGTATCTGTCAAGGGGAAAATACTCAGCATACCTCGTTGATTATTTTGGCACAGTAATCCGATGACCTGACGTATGGTAGAGAAGGGGCAGGGAGGCTCTTTATGTGTATTTGGGTCATCATAACAGAGGGAAGAAGATTTTTGCTTTAATGCTGAGTAATTTGAGAGTCTTTGATTGAAGCAGGTCAGCATGATGCACAGGCTCGCCAGATTAAACAGTACAGTAGCGGCAATGTAAGACAGGTGGCAGATGAAAAATAAGCTTTTTTTTCTTAATTTGCTAAAAGTGGTTCCCATTCAAAATCGAAAGTTTCTCCATTTTTGAGGTCTTTAGGTGCAGATTTTAAACTCCCTATTGCATCGTTTATACTGCAAGTTTTAGGTTTACTATTTGATCAAAATAGCTATTTGTTCTTGTCTCTTTAAGTTGCCCTCTTCTCCCGCAGCCACCCAAAAATGGAGTAGGGGGATGGGACCCCAGGTCATCTATCGCTTGTAAAAGCTCAAGAAAATAAAGCCGATTAGATAGATTTCATTTGCTGTAGAACTGGAAAGGAGGCTTTATGTTAGTCTGGTATTCACAAAAAAGGAAAATAGGGGGAGGGAAGAATTGTGCTGGATTATGAGTCAGCACATGATGAATAAAGTGCTATGAAGCTTGTGGGGTGACTGGTGATTTCACCCACACTTCTGAAGGAAGTTCTTCCATTAGCCAGGGGGATCCCACACGTGCAGTTTTCTGCAGCCATTGTTGGCAATTACCTCCTTCGCTGTCGTGCTTGTACATTCATGTATTCTACAGTGCCATAAGATAACCCTTTCTCACTACTTTTACTCTTGAATCATCCTTAAACCTCCTTCCCTGTCTCTGAACAACCTTTTTAAGAAGTTGGTGGAGAGTGGGAAGGCATTATTGGATCTGTGCGTAATTAATACCATGTCTGCTAATCAGTTGGCTGAATCACTTTCTTGCAATGAACTGTGATATCACACTAAAATGCTCAAAGCAACTCTTTGGTTTAGATTTTTCTCATTTTCGGTGTTTTTTATTTCTCTAAGGTTGTTTTACAACAGTAGCTTGCGTAAGCTGCTGGTGGGACATAACATGTTAGGAAGGCTACCAGATCGGCTCGAGCGAATGCAAGTAGAGGTCCTGGACGTGCAACACAACCAGCTCCTTGAACTGCCATCTAACCTGCTTTTGAAAGCAGACAGGTAAATATAAAGAAATATGATCTCGACCCGCGTGTGAGGAACCTTGCTTTGCGTGTTACTTCCTAGCTGAAAGGGTGATCTGAGGTTCCCCTGATTTGAAGGTTGCCAAGCCTTGTGTGGTAAGAACAGATGTCTGCCCAACTCACCAAAACACATATTCTTTTTATTCTGGTTTTGTTGCTTTATATGGTTGCTTCTTTTTCCCCACCAAGCTCCTGCTGAACACCTACTTCTTGAAATTTAGCTGTAAAGTGAAGCACATGCTATTTTCTACTATATACACTGAGATGGGTTAGTGGCAGTTTCTTTAAATACATATTTCTTAGGTTTGTTTGATGGAGTGTGAAAGCTTTTTTTTTTCCCCTTCAGTCACAGCCTAGAACTTATTTATACCTGTCAAACAAAACCAAATCTGTGCATAAGGCTGTCAGAATAATTCAGTTATTCCCCTGTCCTTGCTTTGTGATTTTTTTTTTTTTAATGCTTTTCGACCATTTGTTACTAATTTAGCTGTTGTTAACACTTGATCTGCCTCATGGATTCTTATTTTTATGCTGCTGTTTCTTTAGTCTCAGATTCTTCATAATCTTTCTTCCTGGGTATGAATATGTCCAGTAAAGTGACTGTGATTGAAATACGGGAGGTTGGTAGCATAGTCTGGGGATGGTAAATGAGCTTCCTTTCCTTGGTGTCAGTGTTCCTTGCACCTCTGTACTTCCACATATAGTCATGGGATTTCTGAGGGCTTAAACCATGCAGAATTTAAGAGACAGTGAGATTGTGGGCTGTGGGGTTTTATTTCTGACCCTAGCTATGACAAAAGGAATGCATAGCTCCTTGGTTTCTTGAGGGGTGGAGAAGGAAAAGTTTTGGTGATCTCACTGTCACAGCTCCTCACCCATTATTGTGAAACCTCTGCTTTTATACTGTTGTCCATTCTGTCAGGAACCTCTGGTTAAATTTCCAGGGATTCACACTGTGGGGAGTTTGAGAATTAGGTTGGTGGTTGAGGTGGTTTCTAAATAATCTCGTGACTTACTCCTTACTCTTGAACAGTAGTGTTCTGAGGCATTTGTCGTTTAGGTTAAAAATTATATTTCAAAAGGTAAACTAGTACAACAGGGTTTTGTTTCTAGAAGCCAGTATGACATATCAATCAGCCTTGATTTGCTTTAAAGAACGTTTAAAATAATGTTTATACTTTGATAAGTTTCAGTGCTTTGGCTGCGCTTTTATGTAAAGTCTCAACTGACACAGTAAATTAACATCAGAATAACTTTGCTGATAATCAAGTTGTTCCAAAGGTGGTACACTACACAGGCTTGAATGTGGACAGATATGCACTAGTATTGTTAAAACAAACAAACAACACCAAACCCCACAAAAGCAACAAGAAAAAAGTCAAAGTTGCTACCGTAATAATTCTGATTATCTAGCACATTTCTGTTTAGAAGTGGTGAAATTCATAGCCTGTTCATGTAGCAAGGATGTTTGACACCAGCAGTTGTTACTGTCTTGTGGATGACTTTTTAAAGTATTGTACATTAGAGATTGTATGAACTTCAGAAATGAAACCTTGTAAAAAGCTTTTTTACAGAAAGTTGCAAAATCAGGTCAATAAAAAAATCCCGTTTACAGATCCCAAGTTGAAATTCCTATCTGTTAATTTAGAAAGGAAAGAAACATTTAAGTAAGATTCAGAAAGCTATTGGAATCTTTGAAAGCAAAGAGAAATAATTTCGTAAAACTTGTATTAAAACCAGGTTGTAGGTCTAGCAAGTAGATTAGTGCAATTTTGGCAGTGAGAGAGAACCTGAGTAATATTTTTTTTTTTTTTTTGGTACTGCAACTCATCTTTTTAAACTAAGCTACAAAACTGTAGGCAGCTTTTTATTATTTTTTGTGACAAAAATGAGCAAGTACAGGCTAAAACCAGAATTGCAGGTGGATTCCCAGAAGTTTGTTTTAAGTGTGCTGAGAAGAAGTAGAATTTAAAAAAATATGTTGAATAACAGTATTAAATGGCTGGTTCGGGTTTGGGGATTTTTTTTCCCCTTCACAGCTTTGATGTTCTGCAGCTTTTGAGCAGTACAGGGCATGTATTTTCAAAGTTTTCTACAGGTATAAAATGAACAAAGTCATGTACGGTCACAGGAGATGAGCAAAGCTTACCCATTCTAGCATCTCATCACTGCTTCAGCCTCCCTCGCTTGTGATGGTAATAGCAGCAGCTGGCTTGGGTGAGGTTTTTTCCCCCCAGTTCCCTACCCTTTTGCTGGTTTAGATGACGTGGCTTGCAAATGGCTTGTCTGTGCTGGTGCTCCTGTGACTGCTGCAGAAGTGATAACTGTGAAGGAAAACAACAGAGCAGATTAGTGCACAACGTCCGAGTTTTAAGTTTGAAATTTCCCACAGGAAACATCTCTCTCTTTGTTTTGTTTTCCAATGTTCATCTCTGTCAGCAGCTAAGTGTCAACAGAAATTGGTCTGGGCCAGGGAAAGGTGTTCAGGGGTTTGTTTGAAAAAGGTAAAATGCTCTCTTCTCCAAGCATTCCCTGGGAAACACAATCTGTACTGCTAGACGTGCCAAGAGAACTGGGTTTCCCAAGCGGTCTGCCATGGTCTCTACCCAGCGTGTAATGTTGGACAAATCACTTTACTTTACAGAACCTTTATATCTCCATAAAATTACTTACCTTTTGCAGCCTTGAAAAGATTAGTTTATTTTTTTGGAAAGGTACTCGGGTCTGTGCAGCTGACAGATGATATCTTGTCTGGATATGAAGTCTCATGCTGTGAATTATAAACGCTTTCACAGAATCACAGAATGTTAGGGATTGGAAGGGACCTCGAAAGATCACCTAGTCCAATCCCCCTGCCAGAGCAGGAACACCTAGGTGAGGTTACACAGGAAGGCATCCAGGCGGGTTTTGAATGTCTCCAGAGAAGGAGAATCCACAACCTCCCTGGGCAGCCTGTTCCAGTGTTCCGTCACCCTCACTGAGAAGAAGTTTCTTCTCAAATTTAAGTGGAACCTCTTGTGTTCCAGCTTGAACCCCTTACCCCTTGTCCTATCATTGGTTGTCACCAAGAAGAGCCTGGCTCCATCCTTGTGTGACACTCACCCTTTACATATTTATAAACATTAATGAGGTCACCCCTCAGTCTCCTCTTCTCCAAGCTCAAGAGACCCAGCTCCCTCAGCCTTTCCTCATAAGGGAGATGCTCCACTCCCTTAATCATCTTTGTTGCCCTGCGCTGGACTCTCTCCAGCAGTTCCCTGTCCTTCTTGAACTGAGAGGCCCAGAACTGGACACAATATTCCAGATGAGGTCTCACCAGGGCAGAGTAGAGAGGAAGGAGAACCTCTCTCGACCTACTAACCACTCGCCTTCTAATACACCCCAGGATGCCATTGGCCTTCTTGGCCACAAGGGCACAGTGCTGGCTCATGGTCATCCTGCTGTCCACCAGGACCCCCAGGTCCCTTTCCCCTACACTGCTTTCTAATAGGTCATTCCCCAACCTGTACTGGAACCCGGGGTTGTTCCTGCCCAGATGCAAGACTCTACATTTTCCCTTGTTATATTTCATTAAGTTTTTCCCTGCCCAACTCTCTAGCCTGTCCAGATCTCGCTGGATGGCAGCACAGCCCTCTGGCGTGTCAGCCACTCCTCCCAGCTTGGTGTCATCAGCAAACTTGCTGATAGTACACTCAATTCCCTCATCCAAGTCATTGATGAATATATTGAATAGTACTGGTCCCAGTACGGACCCTTGAGGCACTCCACTAGATACAGGCCTCCAACCAGACTCTGCCCCATTGACCACGACTCTCTGGCTTCTCTCCTTCAGCCAGTTCACAGTCCACCTCACTACCCGATCATCCAGTCCACACTTCCTCAGTTTTGCCGTGAGGATGCTGTGGGAGATGGTGTCAAATGCTTTGCTGAAGTCAAGGTAGACCACATCCACTGCTCTGCCATCGTCAATCCACCTTGTTACGTCTTCATAAAAGGCTATGAGGTTGGTCAAACATGACTTCCCCTTGGTGAAGCCATGTTGACTGTCCCTGATGACCCTCTTATCCTTGATATGTCTTAAGATGGCACCAAGGATAAGGTGTTCCGTCACTTTCCCAGGGATGGAGGTGAGGCTGACCGGTCTATAGTTGCCCGGGTCCTCCTTCTTGCCCTTTCTGAAGACCGGAGTGACATTTGCTTTCCTCCAGTCCTCAGGCACCTCTCCCGTTTCCCAAGACTTGGCAAAGATGATGGAGAGCGGTCCAGCAATGACTTCAGCCAGCTCCCTCAGCACCCGCGGGTGCATCCCATCTGGACCCATGGATTTATGGATGTCTAGATTGCTTAACTGGTCCCTAACCAGTCCTCATCAACTGAGGCAAACTCCTCCATTGCCCTGCCTTCCTCAGGGGCCTCAGGGGTACGGGGCTCCTCAGGACAGCCTCCGGCAGAGTAGACAGAGACAAAGAAGGCATTCAGTAATTCTGCCTTCTCTGTATCTTCTGTCACCAGGGCACCCACCCCATTCATCAGTGGGCCTACATTGCCACTGGTGTTAGTTTTATCTGCCATGTATTTGAAGAACCTCTTCCTGTTGTCCTTGACCCCTCTTGCCAGGTTTAACTCTAAGGAGGCCTTAGCTTTCCTAGTTGCCTCCCTACATCCTCTGACAACAGCCTTATATTCTTCCCAAGTGGCCAGCCCCTCCTTCCATGATTTGTAAACCCTCCTCTTCCACTTGAGTTTGCCCAGCAGTTCCCCGTTTAACCACGCAGGTCTCCTGGCTCCCCTCCTTGACTTCCTGCACATCGGGATGCTCTGATCTCGAGCTTGGTAGAAGCAGTCCCTGAATGTTAACCAACTGTCTTGGGCCCCTTTACCTTCAAGCAGCCTTGCCCACGGGATTTCCTCCAGCAATTGTTTGAAAAGGCCAAAGTCGGCCCTGCTGAAGTCCAGGGTTGCAATTCTGCTCGGTATTCTGCTCCCACCACAGGAGATCCTGAACTCCACCATCTCATGGTCACTGCAACCAAGGCAGCCCCCCACCTTTACTGCTTCAACCAGACCCTCCTTGTTAGCAAGGACGAGATCCAGCAGCGCACCTCTCCTAGTCGGCTCCTCCACCATTTGCATCAGAAAGTTATCGTCAATGCACTGGAGGAACCTCCTAGACTGAGGCTGGCTGGCTGAGTAGTCCTTCCAGCAAACATCAGGGTAGTTAAAATCCCCCACAACAACCAGGGCCTGTGACTGTGAGGCCACGCTCAGCTGCCCATAGAAGGCCTCATCAACTTCCTCACCCTGATCTGGTGGCCTGTAATAGACTCCCACAACAGTGTCACCCCTGCCAGCCTGCCCCTTAATTCTCACCCACAGACTCTCAACTTGCTCCTCAACCGCACCTGGACAGTACTCTATACATTGTAGTTGCTCTCTCACGTAAAGAGCAACTCCACCACCACGCTTGGCCGGCCTGTCTTTCCTGAAAAGGACACAGCCATCCATGACCACATTCCAGTCCTGTGAGCTGTCCCACCATGTCTCTGTTAATGCCACCAGATCATAATCTCCTGACCGAACGCAGGTTTCTAACTCCTCCTGCTTGTTCCCCATGCTGCGCGCATTGGTGTACAGGCATTTCAGGGAGCGAGCCGAGTACACCGATTGCACCCTAGGGGCCTGAGGGGCCTCCCGGTCTTTATGTATTCCAGCATGCTGCCCCACTGATGCAAGCCCAGCTACAACCCCATCCCCCTTCAAATCTAGTTTAAAGCCCTGCAAATGAGCCCTGCTAATTCCTGTCCCAGCATCTTTTTACCCCTGTGGGATAAACCTTTCCCACATATCACTGACTGGATTGGTGTCTTATAAAACCAGCCGTTATCTATTCTCCTTCTCTATCCTGAATATTAGACGAAGTGGGTGTGAAGCGCCTTGGGCGAACTTCAGTACAAGTGCTGGTAGGCTTTGACATCTAGAGGAAGGGAGAGAAATCAGTGCATTGGTGCACAAAGAGAGAATGTCACTTTCAACAACAACAAAAAAAAAACTCCCTGAAAAACCTCTGTTCTCTTCATAAAAGAATCTACAAACATCACTGTTCTGCTTTGATCCTTCAAAAACCACCAAAAAGGTGTCATTCTCTACTGAAGAGTATAATTTAGGGATGTGTTGCAGGTCTGCTTTTTAATTAATTTGCTTTTTTAAACTGTTACTTGAGGAGAAATTGAGGACTAGCCTATGGAACATTCTTCTGACCAAGACAGAACTTGGTTCTGCTTGTTGTACTGAAAGTATGCACATCTTGATCATGTTAGCAAGGATTCCTCTTGCAGGGTGGGGATTTTCTTGGCAAGATGAGCCCTACAGAGGCAGCCAGATAATCTCTTCATTTCTCATTACCAGATGCTGCAAAAACAGAGAATTCGTGCAAGTTCTACGGCTGATGGGGAAAACTCCAGGCTGAGTCCTGGACCTTTTTTGCTGCACCTGCATTTCTGCAGCCTTTCATGTCTGTCCATTGCCTCATCTGTTGTGATGCCTTTCCCACTCTGATTCTTGTATGGACTTTTTAATTGCCTTCCTTGGCCAGCTTGCAGCAAACTACTGGTTAATGGCCTGAAAACAGTCCTACAAAATGCTCTTCAGCTAAGATGGGCAAGAATTTGAGAGCTTTAGTGGAGTAGAAAAGCAGTGGCAGTGGTCAGGAGGGTTTGAAAATGGGGACACAGCGAAAAGTGAGGGTTTGCCTCTCGCCTAAGCTTCCTTTCCAGTTAGTGTGAATGTTTTTGGTATAAACCCTTAAAAACAGCCCTTGGACTATTTAAAGGAGTTGTGTCGTGAAGATATGTAGCTGTGATGCGCACAGATTAAGCCGTGGACTTTGTTTTATAGTGTTTGGTAGTGGCCACCTGTGGTGGCTAAGCCGGTGTCAGCTATTCAGAGACTATCTAGGTTCTCATCTGCATGATTCTTGTTTTCAGCTTTGCTCAGCTGTTCATATCTGGTTTGATTTCTCTGTTTGTTTATTTGTTTGTTTTGTTTTGATTTAATTTGTTTTGGATGAGGGTTTTTTGCTGGAGTTCTGGAAGGGGACCCAGTTAAAGTTGCTCTTGGTTGATATTTGCCATTTCCACCCACTGTGGCTGCTTCTTTTCGATGCAAGTTTTCAGTCCTATTGTGGATGCAGAAGTGAGGGAGGAAACAAATTCAAATGAATACAAAGAGCTATTTGAGTGTGTTTACATACTTTTGTTTCAAAAATGCTTAGCTGCATTTGTTCCTTTGCTGGTAGGTTAGGCTTTGCAAGCAGATATACTAGAAACCAGGGAAATCCCAGTTAATGAAACAGCTAAAGATAGGTTAGAAAGTAAGAGCTGAGGAGACAGCAGCAGTTAGTTAAGTGGTTTTTTTGGCAGTCTATCAACAGGAAGCGGATTCACTTGAATGTTTCCGTCCTTTCATTCACTTTTTCTTTTTAAGGAGCAGAAATATCCTCTTTTGCAGGGGCTGGCAAAACTGCCTCTTTTTTTGGGTTTTTTGGGTCTTTTTTTTTCCCTCTTTCTTTCTTCCCCCCCCGACACAGCTTAAAGGATTCTTCCTCACACACCTGCTACCACAATCATAAATTATTTTAGGATTAGGCGGTCAGAAATTGAGGGCATGTCTTTGCAGAAGGGACTGAAGAAGAAATTTTGATTGCTCTGTGCTGATGGAAATCTTGGGCCAAACTGGAGATCTTGATTTCTCTGCATATTCTCCTTTTGCAGCTACAGTATGCTTTCCAACTTTTATCAATACTTTCAAGCTAAGCACAGTGGTTTTGATTTGCTGCCGTGTCATCATTGGATGCAGTTGGCTGTGATGTTCCTTTCAGTGTTGAACATTTTGTAAGCTTTTGGGAGGACTTACATTTTTCAGTGGTGGCTGTGTCTTACCAGCAAGCCAGGTTTGCCAAGCTCCCTCAGAAAAGGTGAAGAATTGGGAGACACTGTATTCTCACAATTGTCCTCTATTCAGTTTTGTGTGTGCTAGAGGTAGGCCTTCATGTTAAAAAATTTCAACCCTTTTGCAGTTTTCAACAGAAGATTTCCTTCCTCTGCTTTTGGAAGTTCAAATTGAGATCTGAATCCTCTGAGTTTAAAAAAGGAATGCATATGACTGCATATTAGGTCTGTTTTGTTGAATTAGATCCATGTCCTTGATTCTAGCCTGATCTTTGGGACAGTCTTTTTTTTTTTTTTTTCTGTTTTGTCTCTTGGAGAAGTTAAATCCAGCAAGGGATTGTACTTCAATACCCCATAAAACCAAAGGTGACTTATTCCAGCCAGAGATCAATGTTTTTATTAGTACCTCAGAGGAGAATTTGCACCTTGTCAAAGCTGAAGAATTCTGGCATCTCCCTGCCAGTGCCTTCATTTCTTTCTTAATCTCCGACGCTCTTTTAGAACTTGTTAATTCATGCGCTCCTTGCTATATTATTATATTCTACTCTGTTAGGCGTGCAGGCTGCTGAATTCAGGTTTTTGCAGTGATTCTGTACTTTTTTTTTTCCCATGAGCTTGTGGTATAGTGTGTGGGTGGAATTGGGAAGGCAAACAATTAATTTTGGACTGAGCTTTAATACTTGACATTCTCCTTCCATCTGATAAGCAATATGAGTGGGATATCTTCAAGGAACATGAATCAGTTTAAGTCCATGCTCAAGAGAAATAGGAACAGTTGTGCCCAAGTAAATTTCCACTCTTCTGGAGGGCATTTGTAAGATGTGCCTTCTTAGGTAGCAGCTGGCATGTTGCACGAGGATGAAGAAATAGGGGAGTGGAAATAACCTGGAGGAGGACTTCTGTGTTAAATCAGTGTGATGGAAAACCTGATGGCAAGTACAGATTTTGTTGAGGGGTTTTTTGGACATAAGTTTATTGCACAGAACTGACAAAGCTTTGGCAATAGCAATCTGCTGGTTCATTCTGTTCTCTGCCCATGTAATGGTATCCTCTTTTTTTCTTTTTAATCAGAAAATATATTGAAAGAATTATCGTTTGAATATGTTTTTACGATTTTAATGTAACAGCTGGTCAAAAGGAACATGTAAATAAGCAGCACGCTCTTCTCTAGAAAGCGAATTTAATTCTAATGATGTCAGCCACAGACAGAGATCTATATGTGACCATCCTAAACTTGAATGTGGAGTGCTATCCAGCCATGAGTTGGTACGTATGGGGTAGGTGAGATGCCCTGATGCCACAGGGTTCCCATTCTAGACTGCTGGCAAGATTTAGTTGGCCACCTACACCTTGTTCACATCACGACACTATACTGTAGGTCAGGATGACTTGTTGGATTTATTTCCAACGTTCTTGTACCACTTTCTGGAAGACTTGGCAATAGGGCAGGGGGGTACAGAACGACAGCTCTCCTCCCTCCTTTTCCCATTGGAAAATATATTCATCAGAACTTATTTTTGGCAGGAATACACAGATTCTGGACACTTTTAGTACCAGTGAGGGAACAGCTTGAAATTTCTTGTTGTATTCCACCAGTGTTGGAAGTTTATTAACAACAAAAGTCCTTTTGTTTGACCCATCTTTCTTTTGAATTTTAAATTACTTCGGTATAGTAGCCTGTATTAATTTCAGCTTTATCTGAGCAATGTACCTTTTCTTACTTGAAGTTTGCAGCTGTGTTTTGGGCTAGCCGTACTTGAGCAAACTTGTGTTCTTCTGAACTTCATACCCATGGGATGCTCTCTAGGTTATCTGTTTGGCTCTGCTTGGTTATTAAAAGAAGGTACCTGTGAAACACTTCAGGTTATTCAGCTGCAGCTTGCAAGAACGTAAGCAAAATGCAGATTCCTCTTCAGGGTAGCAGAACATGCCTTTTCTTAGGGGGTGTTTTGGTGCCACCTCCTCATCCCCATTGTATTCCTGTGAAAGTTCACTTTTCCCAGCGGTCTTAAACCTTTTTATTACTTACACCTTTCCCAGGCTGAGCTGAAGATGACTGTTTTGTACTATGAGTGGTACAAAAATATTGTGGCTTCAGTGTTAGTCGAACTGCCTTTTTTGTGGAGAGAGAAGACTATCATGCATATTACATTGAAGGTGCCAAAGTCATAGTTGTCTGTACTTCAGCAATAGGTGTGCTTGCTGCTGGAACCGTTGATGTGGTATGCTGCAGTTAAATAATCCAGCTTTGAATGAGCTTAATGTATTTTTAGTTTATAGCTAAAGGGTGAAATTGAGCAGTATCTTTTTAGAATAAATAAATAATTTTAAAACCCCTTTCAGCTGCTTGTTTCCTTCTCTGTATTAATCCTCCCTCTCCTCCCTTCCTCTGGAGTTTTACCACCCTTGTGAATAATGAATGAACCTGAGGATTAAACTGTGTTTCTCCAAAGTGGACTCCTCTGTCTGTAAAACAGCTAACCTAGTTTCGATTCTGTGCAGTGCTGTGAGATTTTTGCTCCTAATGGAAATAGTGGGCTTTTTAATCCTTCGGCATTCCACGTGACTCCTCTGTAGCATGTCTGACCCTTATTTGCTGCTGAGCAAGTTTCAATCAGCTGCAACTCTTGCAAATCCATTTCATTCATTAATAGATTTTAAAGGTCAGCGTGGATTCCTGTGTGCATGGCAGAAACTATCAATATTTTATCACTTTCTTTTAAGATCGATGACAGGAGCACAACTACCTTTTGTGTCCTGATCAGCGGCTTTATGGGCTTCAGCCAGCTTGTTTCTGAGCCTTATGTCTCGAATGCAATTTGCCCATTGCAGCTGCCCATTCCTGTTAGTCAGTAGGAGCGGTGCAGCCTGGTTTGAACGTGGTCCCTGCAGACTGGCAGGCTCTAAGGCAGCCTTTTCTGAAAAGAGGAGGAAGGAAGAGAGAGGTCCTATTTCTATTGAAAAGGCATGGTCATGCCAGACTTGGTAACTGAAGGATAAATAGCCTTATTTTTCCACTTATTTGGAATTGCTTGTGTGAGTTCTAGCCCTCGAGATGCCTACAGTGTGTATTCCTCCAGCACTGCTCTGATCAGCAAACATGAATCCTTTGCCCAAAGAACTTGACTGGCAGGAGTGGGCAGTGCCTGTACCCCAACAGGTCTTTTTCCCATCCTGGAAAAAGTCTTTTGCGAGAGAATAACTTCATTTCTGTGCTTCTTCAGTCTTTGCAGCTTGTGACAGGACTGCAGAAAATACTGACAAGGCCTTCTGCTACTTTGGGGAGTAGGGAAAGGGCGTTCAGGAACTACATAGAGATATAACTGTCTTGCTGCATACATCAGCAAGCAAGTATATAACTTTTTAATTTACTATTAGCACCATCTCTCTTTAAAAATCTAAAAGGCAAATTACTGCTCAGTCTTAGTGCTTTTCTTTTTTTTTTTTGGTCATTGATGCATCTTTAGTTATCCAAATATTCAGAGAGTACTTTTTCATATTTCGTAGTTGCTTTCAAGCCTACAGATTCAAACACAATATTGTCTGCACACTAGCCAGTATTTAAAATACTGAAAAAATGGATGTCTTTTTAACCAATGACTTCTTTTAGTCACTTGAAGAGCAGCTGTACTCTCATGGTTCATTGATGATGAATTCAAAATTCATTTTTATGTGGAACAAATATAGAAATTATGTGGTTTGTTACTGATTTTATCTGTAGGTACATATGTAGTAATGTTGGAGGTACTGAGGTCTTGATAAGGGGACAGAGGCATTTCAATGTACTCATTTTGCTGATGTTTTGTTCATACAAATGTGTTCATTTAAAAACATGATCAGAAGTGTTGTTCATATAATGCTAGACTTTTGGTCTTTCTGTCCGTTGTTGTGAACTTGTTGCTTTTGACCTTTGTTATCTTAACTCTTAAAAATAGAGGTTTTATTTATACTTCTAGACAAAACCTGCAGGATGTTTCGCTGAACTCCCTTATGCAACTTCTCTTTGCAGCCTGAGGTTTCTGAATGCCTCTGCCAACAAACTGGAAACGCTTCCTCCAGCCACTCTTTCTGAAGAAACCCATAGCATCTTGCAGGAGTTATATCTGACCAATAACAACCTCACAGATAAATGTGTACCCTTGTTAACAGGCCATCCACACCTGAAAATCTTGCACATGGCTTACAATCGCCTACAGAGCTTCCCTGCGAGGTGAGTAGCTGGTTTCACTGCCTCTGGCCCAGCAGTGGGTGGACATCATGAAACGCTTTCGCAGCGAGAACTAAATTGCACAGAAATGCGGTGGCACAGGCTGTATTTTGAATGTGGTGGTACTACAGTGGGTGGACTCACCTGCTGTGCCCTCTTGCACGTCACTGCGCTCTCTTGCGCTATACAGACAAGCGAGTGCTACGTGTTAGTTGGTGTGTTTTCATGGTACTTGAAATTCTTTTTGACTGGACTAATGCAGCGTGACCACAGTGTGCTTTTGAAGTCAAGCAAGGAGGTCTTCTGTTTTCCCTGGCTTGGTCACTTTGTTCACACCTGTAAGGAGACTGGTGAGCATAGAAGTCTGGAAATGTCCTCTGCATGCAGACTAAACGCCACTAGGGAAAAATCCTCTCACTCCAGGAGGAGATTGTACCTTGGCAGCAATTTCTCTACTTTCAGTTCACTCTGTTTTAATCAGAAATCTTTCAAGTGTGATGTGCTATAAAGCCGATGGGGTACAACCTTGGAAAAGAGATGCCAATAAGTAAAGGAAGAGAGATCCCTGTCCTTGTGTGGTGTTCTGGGCAGCTGGGCTTCAACAGCAAGGGGGAGGGAGGTGAATTAGGGGGAAGGGCTGAATGGGATGTCAGAAGGTAGAGGGGAAAATGGGGTGAAGTGAGAAGCTAGAGTTGAAAGAGGAAGGAAGGAGGAAAAAGAGTGAAAGTGAGCTGGTGAGTAGGGGGAATGCAAGAAAAACAAGTCACTTAAAAAGTAGCATTAACAAAACATTGACAGAAGCAGCACACATTTTGTTCCACAACTGTGTTAGCGTCTGATGTGAGGAGAGGTGACAGGCACTGCTGTGAACAAGTACCAAAGTCTGCAATTTTATTTTCTTAAAATAATGAAAACCACTGCTCTTATCACCACTTCAAGATCAAATATGTGTGTCTATTAAAAGAAAAATTCTCAAACTCTTGTTTTTATAGCAAAATGGCCAAGCTGGAAGAGTTGGAGGAAATTGATATTAGTGGGAACAAACTGAAAGCCATTCCAACAACTATCATGAACTGCAGACGTATGCATACTGTAATTGCTCACTCCAACTGCATCGAAGTCTTCCCAGAAGTCATGCAGCTTTCTGAAATAAAGGTAAGGAACGAATGTGCTTTGGAAGAAGCAAGTATAATGCAACTTCACCAATTCTGTTCTTGCCTCAGGTCTCTCATTGCTACAGGATAGTATATTCTTAGAAATTGCGGATATCTGACAGCTGCTTTCTCCTCTGAGGTCATATGCAAAATATTCGCCTCTGTGCTGTCTCAGAGCAGAATGGAAGAGCTGCCTCAAAATCTGATTTTACGCTCACCTTCACCACATCCTATCTTCTCTGCCAAATAAGTCTTAATTGTCTTCCTGTGACCGTCTGTTACAATACGACTTAAACATTTGGCAAGAGCTATGCGTGATTAACTCTTGCTGCCTCGGCAGTTGGTTGATTGTGTAGGAATGGACTTTGTTTAGAGCACATGTAAAACCGCTGAAGCTGCAAAACAGGATAGGCCTTGGGGACAGCGAGAAATTCCAGGAGTGCAGGATTTGAGTATTTAGGCAAGCTACTTTAATTTTCCTAATTGCAGTCATATTTTGCACAACCGGAGGAATGCTTAATCCGTCTCTTGTACATGTTTCCAGAAGTAATTCTGTACTTTTCCTAACACTTCTTTTTGTGGGACGCATTCCTTGCTTGACCACGCTGAAGAGCTGCTTACTTTCTGTGAGTCGAGCTCCTGCTTCGCACCTGTCTATAGTGCAGAATATATCGCACTGTGTGCTGTTTCTGCTGGCCAGAGCTGGGAGACAGTTAACTCACAGTGTGCAAATCTTGTGATAAGGTAGAGAATTCTCCCAAGCTGAGAACCAATTACCTATTCACAGGCTGACAAAAACTTAAGTGTCCTGTGGTTGCTCTGTAAAGTCAAAAGGCTGAGTTCCCAGACTGCCCTGTGTGCCTCAGCATCTGGGGTCAGGCAGAGCAGCAGGAGCAATAATTCTGTTGGACAGTGAGTGCATGTAAAGATGAGCTTTGTGGTTTTAGCCAGGAAATCTCAAACAAACTTGTGGGTTTTTGAATACTCCTCCCTCTTTGGAACAATGGCCAGAGGAAGCAGAGGGCCATTTAGAATCAATCAGAGCGAAGCCTTTTTTTCTTAGAGGAAGAATTGGGGTGGGAGAGCGAGGCTCTGCGCAGTAAACATTTCTTTAAAAGTATGAGGGTGGTGTTAACAAAAAAAAAAAAAAAAAGGATATCGTAAACACGTTTATATAAAACAATTAACTTTTTCATTTTGTTTGTGTGTTTTGGGAAAGCTGAATGTTTTATAAAAGCATCAGTGTTTAAAGTGCTACTTTGCCACAATGCTTAACAGAAATACTGTCTTGGAGTCCTGGCAGTTTCTGCCTGCTGATTCTATATGGTTAGTTCTCCTTGGCAGAAGAAAGAGGCCTGGATATCACTAACTGGTTTGGGACTGCAGGAGTAGCGTGCATGACTTCACATAAGAGGGCACAGTGCTCTAGGACTGCACCTGTGTGGAAAGACAGTCCCTGGTCAGTGCTCAAGCCCGGGTTTGGCTTAGGTATGATGAGTTCATAATAGTTAGTTGCCAGATGGGAAGGTCTCTTGTTGGGCATAGGAGTTCTCCTGGCCTCTTGGTGATTTCTCTACGTCAGGGTTGGTGTTTGTCTGTTTAGAGGTCAAGCTGGTGTGGCCTGGCTGTATCTGGTGCTTAGCTTAACTGGAGCTCCTTCTTAAGTATGTGAGAGCATTCAAAATGTGCCAAAGTTTGTTCAGAATTTATTGTTTGAGTATGATTTGGATCGTTCAGTGAAGTAAGCTTGCTTGTAGCAAAGCACAAAGTTTGTATAGTCTTATGCCACCCCTGTGATTATATCATATTTGGTGGTTAGTTTTAACTGAGATGGCATTCAAACACTCTGAACTCCTTGGGAAACTCTGTTACCTGAGGTAATGGCTGGTTTTACTTTTGTATTGAATTAGCCTGAGAGGCTGACAAGTTGTGGTTTTGGAGTCAGTGATACTGGAACAGGTAGCAGCACTTAGTATGCTGTCTGAATTAATTTCAGAAATAAAGCTACTATAAATGATAATGCTTTTACATTTGCAGTGACTCCAGGATTTCCAAAAACAAGGTCATTTTAGTGATACAATTGTCTCTAACCCTTTTTAACACACTGTAGTCAAAGCTACAGAAGTTATGTGTTGTCCTCTGTGTTAAAGAGCCTAGTGGATGTCTCTGAGGTATCTTACACAATATATTTTTTAGGGTTTTTTATTGTACTTTATGACAGTTATTTATACTGTCAGAGCTAGATTTGTCTGGCCACACTGAAATATCTTCTGTGAACGGCTGAGCAGCTGGAAGCACATGCACCTGAGTCAGTGGCCCAGCAGCTGCTTCTTCACGGCTGCTGTTTGACTTCAATTTCCTTGCCTTACAAAATAAAAAGGGCACCTTTTTGTTATCCAGTGTCCTGGTGGGTTTTCACAGTCAAGTTGAGTACTCCTTGCTGCTGGAGCAGCAACCCAGGCTTGCGTTTCCCGCCTGGGACTTGGCTTTACTTTATCATCCAGTTTTTGTTGACTAACAAGTTGCTTCTCTTTTGTGGGTGTCTTGCTGGGCTGCTGTGGGGAGGGTGATACAGAGATTTCTTGTTGGAGTTTTTGGTCAAGCTTATCTTTCCCAGGACCATTAGCTTGACACCCTAAATAAGAGAAGATCTAGTAGTGGTAGCATCTTAAAGATGAAACTCTCCATCTTTGGTAGCTTTCTCACAGTTAAGTAGGTCATTGTCAGTATGTCCACCTTCAGTCACAACTGATAACTCAAGTCCCTTCCAACCTTGGACAGAACAGTTACAAAGCCGTAAATGCAGTGTAAGGAAATGCTGCATATTAAACCCTGTCTTCCAGCTGGCCCGTCCGGTGCAAAATCCTGTGTGTAGTTGTAGGAGTTGTTCTTCTGGTCCTGCATGGGTGGGGCTAAACCAGCTTGCATTAAAATAACACATGAGGAAATTGTGATCAGTTAGGAAATACATGTTTTCCTACTCCTTTCCTACTACCATGGGAGTAGAATAAGGACTACATTTAACAGAGATGTGCAGAAAGTCCCTCTTAGCCTGTCCTTCAAATAGTACAAATAAAATCTAAGAAATCCTAACCTGATAAATAAGCTGCCTTTTCTAGTGCCCAGGTACCATGGGATCTGCTGTAGAGTGTTGCTACCTCTGATGTGTTGGGCATTTAATGAGTACAAAGAAATACTGATTTTTGTACTTCTTATTCCAGCATGTTCTTCCATCAAATTTGTAATGGCCTTGAGGTGTTGAACACAGCAAGGGCTGCTGGCAGCTTCGTTAATCTGCAAAGTAATTACTTGCTCTCTGGAAGCAGCAAGGAGTTGTGCAGAGGGAAAAATCTCACTGGAATAACTGTTCCGTTAAGCCGTCTACTATTTTGTTTGCGTGACAGATTTAAACACCGATTTCCTTATCAGGCTTAGATAACACCAGCAGTTTGTTCTTACTAGATAATGAGGCCTCCATATTAGACAACCTCAAGATTCGGGTTGGAAATTCATTATTTCCATTGCACGTATTTAATAAAGTGTTAGGAGATTTTTCTTTTCCAGATTTTACTAGGTTATCTTATGCCTTTTTCCAGCTCAGGACCCAATTTCTTTGAGTATACCTACAAAAATGAAAGTGTCTCACTTATGTCAATGGAAATTACATAATGGTCAAAATGTGCAGCTAGGAAGAGCCTCCTCCTGCCTCTTTCAACTTTCTGTTTTATTAAGTTTTCAAAGTCTTTCTCTTTTTGCAGGTTGAAAGTAGAAAATTGTCTTTCTGAAAGATGTGAATAGTTCTTCTATCCTCTGTTGAATACCAGCCTGCTCTGTCCTACCAATAGGTTTTTTTGCAGTTTTTGATACATGCTACACTGGTGGTCCTATAATAGGGTTTGAAGAGTTGGTTTTATTCTAAAATGCTATCTTCTTGCTTGGGTATTGACTTTCATCTGGATATACAGTTTTAAATTATATTCGTTTGTGGATTTTGTCATTCTAGTGCACTTGTTGTAGCTAATTTGTGCTTAGCTGGTGGATAGCCAGCAAGTTGCTCTGCAGTTTCGCATCATATTTTTTCTGAAATAGTTAAGCTTTAATTTTTTCACTCATTTAATTGACTTCATATTTAAATGAGTCCATCTAAGATGACACAAATTAAAACCATGTTTAAAACTGCTCCAATATTTTTTTCCTTTCCCCCGCTACTCCTCCCTTCCACATGCATTCATAACCCTGCTTATTTTGATATCCCTCAGCGTATTGTGGATCCCTGAAAGTGTGGTCATATTCGTGCTGGTTTAAACTGACTTCGAAGGAGGGACTGCTGTGGCCAGTGGCTTAGTCACCCCAACTGTATCTCCATTTCTTTTGTCTATTAAAAGACTGGCAACTGTTTTCATTGGTAACACTTAAATACTTACAAGTACACTGACCATCTTTGTCTCTGTGAAGAGCAGACAAACCTTACTAGTTTTATAACAAGATGACACCTGGCAAGAGATGGAAATGGAAGGAACATATTTCTAGGTGTCCCAGACATCTGGTAAGATGGCTAAACGCCATATGAATGTCTTTTGTAAGAACCACTTAAATGAATGGTTTTAGGTCTCAGCTGCAGCTTTTATTCTTCGTGAAACATACACTAATACATTTAATCAAAACTTATATGGTCTGGATGACGACTGAATTCTCTTGCTTATTTGGCTGCTTTCCTTTTGCAGTGTGTGGACCTGAGCTGCAATGAACTGAGTGAAATCACATTGCCTGAAAACCTGCCTCCAAAACTGCAAGAGCTGGACCTGACTGGAAATCCCAGATTAGCCTTGGATCACAAAACCCTGGAGCTGCTGAAGTAAGTTACCTTACAGAGCAAGTGGGGAGTGGGCAGAACGACTCCTGTCACCAGGCTATGACAACACCACAATACATGGAAGTGTAAATCTCTTTTAAGGAGTGTGGCTCCCTGTTAGCAGTGGATCAGAAAGTGACAGATTTTATGGATAGGTGAGAAATTGATGCTTCTTTAAAGGGGATGACTTTATCCACCTCAGTGCAATTTCTTTCAGCTGTAACTCCTGAAGGGGACTGGTGGTCTGGTATAGCCACTGTTGGGCCAGTTTGATCTTCATTTTACTTCTGACATTAGATTCAAACAAAATACTTATTTTATTCCACCGTTGAGATGCCAGTCAGTGCATTTTTTTGCTCATGTTCATCTGCTTGGGTCTGTCTTTGCCATTGTGCTGCTTTTTACCTCTTACCATTTCTTGCTAGCCTTCATACCTCGTTGCTTTTGTCCTACATAATATAGATTTTTTTTTTTTTTAAATCATATTTTAACCTTTCCTGAAGACTCACATCTCCCACTCTGCTTGCAGCAAAGCTACTTCCCCTGCTTTGGGACTCTGTTTCCTTCCTGCCTACCTGTTTGTTTCCTGCCCCGGAACTTAAGTGTTGTCCGTAACCAAAATTTGCCAATTGCTTTGTGCCTCCTGCAGTGTGTTGGTTGGGAAACTGGTACTTAACCAGATCATCTGTGGACAGTGGTGCTGCCTTGAGCTTTTATGTCCTGAAGGTAACTGCACCAGCTCCAGGATTCCTCCTATGTCTATTTGATCCTTAAATATTGAATGATTCCAAGAAGGGTTGATTTACTTTTTAAGGGTTGAGCGAACTTTTAGTGTTGTTTGCTTTTAAATGGTTGAGATCATACACTGGAGTAGTAAACCTCATCTGTTGTGCAAGCAAGACAAACTTGTAGTGTGAGTTTGCTTTCAAATTCAATCAGTGGAGTTTATAAAATCTAAATGGAAATCTGAATAATGATGAGCTTTCACAGATAAAAACAAGAGTCCATTCTGTGCAGCAGACAGTGAAAAACAGGGGCGTTCCTCTATTTTAAGAGTGGCTTCATTGTATACAGGAAACCTTCCTGAAGAAGCAGTGTGTGATGTTGCTCTGGTTGATAGGAAAAAAAAAAAAAAAAAAAATATACAACAAAGCTAATTGAACGATGTCAAAACTGAAAGTGAAAGATAAGCTTTTCTTGTGTATAACCCAGAAGACAAGATGGGCAAGCCAGTCTCCTGCCACTTTGGTATTCAGGAATTATGCCCTATAGCAGTATTGTACAAATTTAAGTCCTAAGTAGTAGAAGAATAGTGTGGCCCAGTTATGATACTTTCACTGTCATACGCGTTGTCTTTAATTCCAGAAAACTTTTTTCATCTTGTTATGTGTATTTGGTTTGTTTTGGTTTTGTTTGGTTTTTTTGGTTTTTAATCAGTTATTCTTAAGACCTCAGGCCTGTTCTCTTCCCTAATATTCATTAGCCACAATTGGGTGGTCCAGGCCTCCTGAGAGGCTTCTTAGTGCCTGTACTGGTATACTACACGGACTTCTACAGGATATTGCTATAATTGACTGTGAGGGAGGAGGTGCTCCTTTCACTTGTTTTTTTTGTGGCAAGCGCAAAAATACTTGTGCACTTGGTACTTTTTATATCTTCCTTCTGCATGTGAAAGGCAGCTCTCCATCTGTGCCCTGGCAGGATTGAAGCAGGTAGTAGGTTAATATGTATTCTTAGTGCTGGTGAGAAGAAGAGTTCTGTCATGCATGCTTGCTTTTTTAATATGTATGGAGATCTTAAAGGAGGCTTGCATGCTTAGAAGGATCCCAGAATCACAGAATGTTAGGGATTGGAAGAGACCTCGAAAGATCATCTAGTCCAATCCCCCTGCCAGAGCAGGAACACCCAGACGAGGTTACACAGGAAGGCGTCCAGGCGGGTTTTGAATGTCTCCAGAGAAGGAGACTCTACAACCCACCCTGGGCAGCCTGTTCCAGTGTTCTGTTACCCTCACGGAGAAGAAGTTTCTTCTCATATTTAAGTGGAACCTCTTGTGTTCCAGTTTGAACCCATTACCCCTTGTCCTATCATTGGTTGTCACCGAGAAGAGCCTGGTTCCATCCTCATGACACTCACCCTTTACATATATATAAACATTAATGAGGTCACCCCTCAGTCTCCTCTTCTCCAAGCTAAAGAGACCCAGCTCCCTCAGCCTTTCAATGTTGGATGTTGCCAAGTGTTTTATTGGATGTAAGAGTTTTCAGTAGCAATTACAATGAAAAAGAAAAAAAAAAAAAGATGCTGCTCCTTTGATTTTTAGGAAAGAGCATTAGGGGGGAAACAAACCAGGCTGACTGGAAGCCTTAGCCCATCTTCCCTGCATAGGATGTGCTGCTGGATATCATTCCTTTCTGGGCCCATGGTCTGTTTGTAGTGGTGCCACTGAGGAAGCTGAAAGCACCGCACTGAGGTGGCTTTCTTCACTGCTGGGAAGCCCTGAGACAACGCTGGGTCCTTGACCTGCCCAGGAACCAAGGGTCAGTCAACCCAGTTAAAAAAGAAACAAACAGAAAAACCCTTTTGATCCAAGCTCCTCTGTCCTGGGAGATAAGTGCCTTGTATGAGCAGGCTGTGAAGAAAGTGTGTTTGCTCATGTGTGTAGTGGTTTGCAAGTGGAGATAGGATTAAAAGGCCTGCTACTTTAGAAGAAATCCAGGTTTCCAGTTTGATTTGGGGTCAGATAATCTTCTTTAACACTCATGGCAAAATGTTTGCCTCCTGTTTGCCACACAGAAGGCTGCAAAACCAAGGGCTTAAAACACCAGTGGTTCTAACGTTATTTATGTAATTTGTTTGCTTTTTATCTGCCCTCACTGGTGTACATCCTGACTATTAGCGTAAAAATAAATAGAACTGGATGTGACAGTACTTGGGGTTATTTGAGGAAGGCTGTGCAATGCTGAAAAGACTTTTCTGTGTGTTCAGGTCAGGTGGGGGTTTGGATAGAGAAAAATGAATGCTCAGAGTGAACAGTTAGACCTTTCTGCTTGTGTCCTTTTATGATTCATTTAGTTCATGAAAGGTTTGGGTGCCTTTGAAGTGTCTGCAGCGTGTGGGGAACTCACTTTCCTGCCTTTGGAAGAGAGCTGTGGGGAGGTCATCTCTCCCCAGCAAAGCAGGGCTCTGAAGAGTATAAACAGAGAGGGCTGGGCCCTTTTTAAGTCTTTACTATGCTGCGTGAGATATTTGAAGTTCAGACTAAAGGCTATGTTGGTAGTAAATTGGAGGGTTGAGGATCAAGGGCCTCAGTAAAAATTGGACTGTACAACTGGGAAGGCAGAAGGGCTGCGCTCATTTGCAGGACCACAGGCCGGCACTTGCAGGATGAGGATGGAATGGATTTCTGTTTGTGGGCGTTTTCATGGAAAGCTGTTAATACACGTTGCTGTTCCTGAAGACTGTTTGGGTTTTTTTTTTCATTTAGGAGGTGATGTGGGTCATACAGGAGGCTTCATTTGAGTACAATGAAAAGAGCCCAGAGGCTTGTTGTTGAAATGGGTGGGAGAGATGTATAAGATAAAAAAATCACTCTCCTGTACTGACTTTCATCAAGCTAGGGACAGATTTACCTCGTATCCCTACTGGGCCAGGTTGAAACAAATAGCTTAGGGGTGAGGGCAGGAAAAGAAAAGCTGCCTGAGCAAAACAGTGCAGCTGACACCCTCATAGAGACTCAGTTATTTACTGCTTTTTTATTCTTTGTGTACAGACACATAAAAGTTACTGTTTTGGATGTCCTCCTTTGTTTTATTCTATTAAGTGTATTACTAAGAACTGGGAGCGGGGAAAAAAAGTGGCTGTCCATACATTTTAAGCTGGATCATGTCAGGACTTCAATCCATTGCATCTTCCCCTTTCCTTTCTCCTTGCAGCAATATCCGTTGTTTCAAGATCGACCAGCCCTCAGCCAGCGATGCTTCGGGAGCACCGGCGGTGTGGAGTCACGGTTACACAGAAGCGTCAGGCGTGAAGAACAAGTACGACCTGGCGCAGTTTTTGTTATATGAGCATCCCAGCAGCAGAGCACCTCTATGCTGATACAAAGAATTCCTTTAAGTGAAAGTTTTGGGGATGTTTTGGGCCTCACAAAGGCAGAGGCCATGCCATGACTCTGTATTTGTACACTGGGCCACTGCCTGGCTCTCAACTTTGGTCTTTGTTAGGGAAGTTGCTAAGATACAAGTGTAACCAACACATTTTGTCTATGGAAGACTCCAGTATTTGCAAAAGATCTGAGTGTTTAAAAGCATTTTCCTCTTTGCAAAGCTGCTTTATCTTCAACCAAAGGATGTTTACCAAGCAAATCAGAGATACTAAAGAAAGATGCAGAATGGCCAAAACTCTGAATATTCATAGTGTGCAGAGCTGCTGTGACTAAGGCAGCACTTGACAAATAGTGTACCAAGAGTCTGCTAGTCTCTGTGTTGCTGGCAATGTGATGAATCTTTTTGTTCCTTAAATACCTTTTCAGAAATCTTCGGCTACCTAGGTTTCCGTAGCAAGTGCCAGCAAGCCTTTACTTACTGTTAACTGATTTAACACACAGCCTGGTCATCTGCATGTTAAATCACAAGGGTGGCTTTTGGAGGAGCAAATGCAGTTTAAACTGATGTTGTTTCAGAGATACTTTCCCCCCTATTTCTACAAATAAGGCACTTGTTCATGTGCTGAAAAGGAGGGAAAATCTTCCAGTATAGTTCTCTCCACATCTTAGAGCTTTTGGTGCGCCTGACTCTTCTCCATAGCTCAGAAAGTAGTCCTGAAATGCTTGTGAACAGAAAAGGTTAGAAATAGCTCTCAGGCCAGGCTGCGTCTCTCTGGTCAGAATGACAAGATGAGAAGCTAGTAGTGGGTAACAACCTTGATGTTCTCCTGCTTTGTTTTTTTCCCTAGGCTGTGTGTGGCAGCACTCTCAGCCAATAACTTCTGCGACACCCGGGAGGCACTTTATGGTGTTTTTGATGGTGACCGCAATGTGGAAGTGCCGTATCTGCTGCAGTGCACAATGAGCGACATCTTAGCAGAAGAACTGCAGAAGACAAAAAATGAGGAGGAATACATGATCAACACTTTCATCGTAATGCAGAGGTGTGTCGTGGATCTGAAGCCTTTTTTACCTTGTGTATGCTTATTGGGCAGTTGTTCACTTTCAGGTCAGACGTCTGCTCTTTTCCTGCATCAAAAAAATGTGAGAGGGAAAAAAGCCTTGGTATCTGGCTCTGATGTTTCCTTTTATTGCTTGTTTAGTGAATATTGCCCTCCTCTTTTCAAGTGTGGGGAGAAAAACCCCAACACCTCCCCACCCAAACGAAAAAAAACACCCCACCTGCAGAGTTACTAAATGCTCGTGACCAAGTGGTGGGCGGAGGTTTACTCATTTCTGGTATCTTAAGTCTTAAAATTCATAATTGGCTGTAACCAAGTCAGTGGTATGAATCTGTTGATCATTTTTTAAACTTCCTTACTAATACTGGCTGCAAAGTCTGGGCTGATCTTTTCTGTTTCTCTGTACCAATTCAGGTTACTTAAGGCTACACAAATATTTAAAATATGTAGTCTGGCTCCTTAAAAATGTCTATCTCCTGTCATCCCTTTGGCCTTTGAATATTATTTGAGCAGGACCCATCCAAAGAGATTGTGACACGATAGCTGTGAGTGTAATAGTAGCTCTGTGTAGTGGTTTGGAAACCTGCATGCGTGCTGTTCTTGACAGAAGAAGAAAACTGTGCCTGGAGAGACACGGCACAAAGGAGGAGTAGGAAGGGAACTGAGCGAAGGAGAATAAAGAGGTCAGGGAAACAAAGGAGAAAGCAAATAAGCAGCTTAGAGACTGAGGGAATGGATCAAGTTAAAAGTAGCCTTTGGAAAGGAAAAACACTCAGGTTCTGGTATTGAGAAGGATACAGAAGCAGTAGGATGGTATTGAACCTTACAAATGCAAGAGAGAAAATGCTTCCTTCCCGTAATTGCTTATAACAGTGCCTCAGGCTGGTAGCTGAGAAGGTGGCTGCCATATACTTAAAATATACAAAATAGTAAGGAATTTTCGTATTGAAAGTGCTCATTAAATGGTTTTGTTTTCTGCTAATGCAATTTCACAGGAATGCAGCATTCTTGCAAAAAGCTGCTTCTTTGGGGTTTTTTTTTTATTTTTTGGTCTCAGGTCAAAATAAGCTAACCGCTTCTTTGGAGAACCAGAAATAGTATTCATCCCAGTTGCATTTAACCATTCGTTGAGGATTATTACAGATGATATGCAACACTCCTGAAGTGTATTTTTAAAAATAAAAAAGTACATTGAAACCTGGTTACAAATTTATTTGTGCATTCTCTCCCCGGGATTTTGAATCAGAAGTTCTTGCCAGCTATACCTAGCCTTACTATAAATTTTGGTAACCTCTATAATTAGCTTTCTAATTACTGTAATTCCTAATTATTATAGGACAAGGCCCTGATAAACAAGATACTGGGAAGGAGGGATAGTTTTTTGCAGTCTAGTATTGAAATGAATGTTTTTCCATAGATTCTTTTTCTTTTCACTATGACCCCTGCTAAAACAGCAGGCTTAAATATTTCTGAGAACCTATTGAACAGGTTAGTTACTGACAGGATAAATGAAAAGCGTGCCTTCTTATAGTGGAGTTAGCAGCCACTGTGCCTTTTTGGTCATCATTTGATACTTTTAAGAACATTATTCGGAAAACATCACTAAACAGTAAACCTCTGCCTTCTGTTTTTGCACAAAAGTAGAATTTTTACAGTTAGAATTACTATTTTAATAAAAATTTCTGTAGCTTCAGAAGCCAAAGAACCAGATGGATAGTATGAACCACCTTTTTAAGCTCTAGCTCTACCTGCTTAATAGTCCTCAGTACTTTTCTAACCCTCTCTTTCCCTTGATATGACATCTAAAGCAAACTTCTTTAAGATACAGAGGAAGAGAGACAACTGTGCAACTCTTAAAAGTGCAGAGATGATTTTTTTTAATTGTCTTTCTAAAATTGAACAGATTTTACTATCTGCATGTGTGTGCATAACACACTGCCTGAGAGTCGCATGTGATTTCTCTGCAGTGCTGCCGTAGTGTCAGAGTCTTCAGTGGAGACTTTTGTTTCCGTCCCAGTGATCCAGTAGAGTCAATGCCCTGAGTGCTTGTGCTTGCAGAACGGCGGCTGTTTCTCCATAGTACCCGTAACACTTGTTTTCCAATTAAAGAACAATCGTTGTTTTGTTTAAATTCCAGGAAACTTGGAACAGCTGGACAGAAACTTGGAGGCTCTGCTGTCCTTTGCCATATAAAACATGATCCCATGGACCCTGGTGGATGCTTCACACTAACCTCAGCAAACGTGGGGAAGTGCCAAACCGTTCTCTGCCGGAATGGGAAACCTCTGCCTTTGTCCCGGTGTTACATGATGAGTTGTGAAGAAGAGCTGAAGAGGATTAAGCAGCATAAGGCCATTATTACAGAGGTTAGAGAAAAGTTAGGGACTGTTGCAACTTGCAGCTTCCTTGGAGAGTCTTTCTACAGCAGTGCATGAAATTACATGTCATTATTAGTAACCTCTAAGAGGTGGTGTTAGTGCCATGGGTTCCACAGTTGCACTTTTCATTTCAAGGTTATTCGTGTCATGCAGTCAAGTTGCTTTTCCCTTCTATTGCCAGGCTGTTTTTTTGTTAGCTTCAGAGGGTGAGCATTGTTGCATTGAAACAGAAAAGCCAAGACCCTCTTCCTTATGGAAAGAGGAATTGCTGCATTGGAGCTGTCATGAAGGGCCTCTCCAATTGAGAAAGCTGAGAGGGCAGAGCACCTGGAGCAGTGCCATCCTTCCCTTAGGAGACTCCTTGCTCTGGCAGGATGACTTTGCTGTCTGAGCTGCCACGTTCTCAGAACTGCCCTTTGAGAGGCGGCTCTTGAAGAGAACACTTGCCCCAAAAAACCTCATCCTGTGCTCAGCTGAACCATGAGAGAGGAGAAGAGTATTTGTTCCCTTACAAGCTTGATGCCACTGCGGTCAGTTTTGCTTTGCCTTGGATGACGCATGCACAGGAATAGATAAATATTGAATCCTCTTAATGGTGGAGGAAAGGGCAGAAAACTCACTGCCAGGTGCCTGCGAGCAGTGT
This sequence comes from Caloenas nicobarica, assembly GCF_036013445.1. Taxonomy (NCBI): domain Eukaryota; kingdom Metazoa; phylum Chordata; class Aves; order Columbiformes; family Columbidae; genus Caloenas; species Caloenas nicobarica. The sequence goes on along the minus strand of NC_088246.1, from coordinate 78,008,379 downwards.
GTGTGTAGGGGGGAAGGTGTGTGCGTGTGGAATAAGTCATGTGCCTATTGATATTGCCAGGGAAAGGTGACAACTGGGATCTCAAACGTGACAAGTTTGAAGGGAGTCACTCCAACCTAGCGTGCATCACGGAGGCACGCTTGTTCAGTTGTTTCATAGAGGAAAAGGGAAACTTCTGCACTGGATCTTAAGATGACTCACTGATTTCATGCACATTGATGGCTTATCGCTGCTGTCAGCCTTCTAATGGGGAAGTTAACAAGCCAACAAGGTTTTTCTTCTGAGTGGTTTTAGAGGGGAAGCTTTTTTCAGTCTTGTTTCACTTGTCTGTGGTTTTCTGCTTCATAATAACACCTACAGTCATCAGCTGGACCAAATGAGTGTAAATCCTCACCTTTGCTGTTCTTCTTGAACGAGCAGTTAGCAGGGTGCAGCTAGCCCCAGCAGACTGACGGACAGCCAGGCTTGCTGTTTCAAACACTTGCTCTGCTTATTCTGGCAGCTTGGAGTCTAACCAGGACAGAATCTTGGGATTTGAACCTGCAGGGGTTTACATTTTTACTGATGTTTTCCCTTCAGATATTACTCCTCCTCCCCTTGGAAATGTCATATCTAAGTGGAAACGTAGTAAGTAATTGGGGCATGGAAAACATTTCGCTACAACTCAGCTGGCTGAGAAATGCAGACTTGCTCTTTGCTGCATTTGACTTGCATGCTTCATTTAAACTCTTTTTTTCTAAATGAACTTTTGTTTCTGAAGTGATGAGCCAAAATGAAACCTATGATTGTTACAGCTGCAAGAGGAGAGTCATAACTGAATGACCTGCCCCTGTATCAGGTGGAGCTGTGTGTGGCTTTGCCCTCTATAAAGCCAGATATTGTGTGGAGGAGGGATAAGTCTGACTCACTGGTAAAACATTAGTCCAGTTGGCTCTCGCAGCTGCGGGAGCAGAATAGATGGCTTCTTGTTGCAGACTTCTGCTTTGTTGGTCTGTGCATAGGTGATGCTGATGACAAATGAATTGGGTGTAGGAGTTGTAGCGCAGGATTGGAAACCAGCCATTGCTGTGCTCTAATCCCAGCTCTCTCACCTCCTTACAAGTCACTTTGCTTTTCCATCTTCTCGTCTGTAAATGCCAGTGTTTAGGGGTACTGCAAAACCAGCCATTGCTAAAACACAAGGAGGTGTAGGTGCTGTGTATCCTTGTCTGCTTTGTTTCCAATTTTCTGTCTTTTCTAATTTCAGGATGGCAAAGTGAATGGTGTGACGGATTCGACAAGAATCTTGGGGTACACCTTCCTTCACCCAAGCGTTGTGCCGCGTCCTCACGTCCAGTCCATCACCTTAACTCCACAAGATGAATTCTTCATTCTGGGGAGCAAGGGGCTGTGGGACAGCCTCTCGATGGATGAAGCAGTGGAGGCAGTCAGAAACGTGCCTGATGCACTGGCAGCCGCCAAGAAGCTTTGCACTTTGGCACAGAGTTACGGCTGCAACGACAGTATCAGTGCTGTTGTGGTTCAGCTCAACGTGACGGAGGACAGCTTCTGCTGCTGTGAACTTAATGGGGTCCCACCCCCCAGCCCGGGCATTTTCCCCCAGTCTGTCAACGTGGTCATCAAGGACAGGCCAACAGATGCACTTGGGATGCCGTCTTCCAGCAGCGGCATGGCTTCGGAGATCAGCAGCGAGATCTCCACCTCCGAAATGAGCAGTGAGGTGGGGTCCACAGCCTCTGATGAACCTCCCCAGGTGGCCATGAACGAGAACAGCCCAGCCTACCCCGGGGAGCAGCGCTGCATGCTGCACCCCGTCTGCCTGTCCAACTCTTTCCAGCGGCAGCTCTCCAGCGCCACCTTCTCCAGCGCCTTCTCTGACAACGGCCTCGACAGCGACGATGAGGAGCCGATCGAGGGGGTGTTCACCAACGGCAGCCGTGTGGAGGTGGAGGTGGACATCCACTGCAGCCGAGCGAAGGAGAAGCAGCTTCTCCAAGCACCTGTGGAAGCCAGTGACGAAGGTATCGTCATCAGTGCCAATGAAGATGAGCCCAGCCTTTCCAGGAAAGCCGAATATTCTGCCACAGGCACGATAGGGCGCCGGCGGGGCAACGGTTCTGTGGCACCACAAGAGAGGAGCCATAACTTAATTGAAGTCGCAGCAGATGCGCCACTCCGAAAAACAGGAGGCTACTTTGCTGCTCCAGCACAGCCCGATCCCGATGACCAGTTCATCATCCCACCGGAGCTTGAAGAAGAAGTCAAGGAGATTATGAAGCAGCACCAGGAACAACAACAACAGCAGCAGCAGCAACAGCAGCAGCAGCGGCAGTACCCAATGGACCACCTGGCAGACTATTACGATACACCACTATGACCCACTCTGTTCACTGCTCAGAAATAAACTAATGAACAAGGAGACTTGAGTGTGGGACCCAGTGGGCTCGCATCACAGCAGGGGTTTTCCTTATCCTTTTCCTTTATATGCTTCCTTATCCTGCCACTACAGATAACTGCAGCTTTTCAGTTTGTTAGGTTTAATATTCATCGACTTTTCTTCTAGAGACGCTTGACTGGTAAAGTTTAAAATAGTTAACCTTCCCTTAACATATCAAGTGTAAAAACAAACAAAAAAAAATAATAAAAAGGTTTAATATATTGCTCAGAAACAGATGATGATGTAATATTTTTTAAAATGGCTTGTTTGTTTTGTTTGAAAAGCAGGGCAGTAGCCAGTGCTAAATGATTTAAGTAATATTGTAATACTGTATTTCTTTGAGAGAAAAGGCTTTTTTTGGTCTTGAAAATGATAGACATTTGTAGAATACGGAGACTAACTCCTAGGAGTTGCTTTACTCTTTCAGGTGACTTAAGTCACTGAGATCCACTAATTTTCTCTGAGAGAACAGTTGATTGGGAAATTCCTGTAAATAGCTCAGTGTTGTATAGTGATGCTTACATGTTTTGTAGCCTTAGCATTAAGGACACAACCTGAAAAACTGACCTTTTTTTCTTAAGCGACTCTGGGCCATGGTCATTGAGCATAACAGACTGAGTGGCTGTATACAAGTTAGCTAGAGCTGAGATGGCGTAGACCATTTAAAGAAACCCACTTTTTTCCTCCGGTCTCTTTCCTTACTTTTACAGACACGTTTTGTTTGTGTTCCTTACTGCTGCCACAACCAGCATGATTGTATAGAGCTCATTTGCTGTAGAACATTTACATACCGAGAGTTACATTAAAGCCGAATGCACAAATGAACATGTCATAATTTTTGTTATAATAAATATGAAATTTACACCTGACATCCACTTTTATGTCTTAATAGCTGAGCAGCAGCTTTCAAACAGTAGCTTGCTGTGTTTCCAGCAGCGGGCTGCTCAGTTCAAACCGAGAAGCGTTGGAACCTTTTCGGCTTGATCACGTTTTTACACTAACTGCAGAACTAGAATTCAAAGGCCATACAAAATGGCCTTTAAAAGATACAGAACAACTCTCTGAGGAATTGACTTGTTTCTTTTTTTTTTTTCTTTCTCGGTACTAACTCATCACTATTGATTTGCCCTTCGCCACAGTATTGGCAATGGTAGAAGACTGAAGAGGAGTGGTGCTCTGGCTCTGTCCCACTGAGACTGAGTGACTGAAGACAGAAATGATGGAAGGGATAATACAGGTTAAGAAAAGGGAGAAAGAAAACACTGGATGCAGGGAGAAGAGGGAAAATACAAAGAGAAGGTGGAGAAGTGAACTCAAAGCTACCTACATAAACTCAGATTTGCTCCAATGTGTTGAATGAACATGAGTTCAACGGCAGCTTGACTTTGGTGGCAAAAGGGCATTTTTTTGTGATACCTGTGGGAAGGAGAAACACCGTTTTTCAATATCACCTGCAAGCAACTGTTCCATTTTAATTGTCACTCTTTAAAAAGCTGAATTAGCGTGTGATCATGACAGTGTCTTGCTCCTGCTTGACATTTGGTCTGTATTTTGGGAGGGGACTGTGATTGTCCTGATCTGTCCTAGGGTGAAATAGCCAAGTTAGGACAGGATGGCTGTTAACAAGAGATTTTGAGTTTCTTTTCCGTAAGTAATAAGAAAAACAGCAGAGGAGCAAATATGAAAATACTTGGTTTGGTAAATGTTTATAGTACTGCCTACTGTAGATCTAGAAGATTGTACTTTATTGTAATTTGAGCTTCAAAATATTTCTTTCTTAAAGAAAACTCATTAAATAATGTATTTAAACAACAAGAAGTTTATGGTTTATTTCCTGGTAACTCTTAGATGTTCTTTGGTGAATAGTTTGTATATATATTTCGAATTTTTTTGAGTGATTCATTTTCCTTGGTGTCCTTGGCAAGTGTTATCTTTTTTGTTGAGATGTTGCTTGAGGCTGAAGGTCATAACTAGCAAGGACACCAGAATGGCCTAGGCAAGCAGTTGCAAGTTTAGGGTTTCCTGAGCAAGCTGGAAAATTCTCTGTACCCTTAAAAAAAAAAAAAAGGGAGGAGGGCAATTCTCTTCCATATAGCACCCATGGCTAGTGAAGCAGTCAACCTTGCTGCTGCCACCTGTGGTCTCTATTCATGATAAGGTGCCTCTGGTCTGCTGTATGTGTGGTACTCTGGAGAGGAGAGCTCAGAGTAGGGGTGCAAGGGGAACCATTTCATATGAGCTAAAGTTCAGCCCAGTGCTGAGTGCAGTTCAGCCCACTCCCTGCTGTCATAGAATCATAGAGTGTCCTGAGTTGGGAGGCACCCACAAGGATCATCGAGTCCAACTCTGTCCCTGCACAGGACAACCCCACAGTTCACACCATGTGTCTGAGGGCGTTGTCCAGTCTCTTCTTGAACACTGTCAGGCTTGGGGCTGTGACACCTCCCTGGGGAGCCTGTTCCAGTGCTCCACCACCCTCTGGGGGAAGAACCTTTTCCTCATGTCCAACCTAAACCTCCCCTGGCACATGTTCCTGCCATTCCCTGGGGTTCTGTCACTGGTCACCAGAGAGAAGAGTTTGTTGCCTGCCCTTCCTCCTCCCCTTGTGAGGAAGCTGTAGCCTCATGGGGTCTCCCCTCAGTCTTCTCCAGGCTGAACAAACCAAGTGACTAAAGTGTCCCCTTTTCTCACGTGAATAGCAGTATACGCAACGTGGGTTTCACAAAGGTTTTCCCTTTGTTTGGAGGACAAACTGCGAGATCTTCCCAGCTCCTGTGGCATTAGCAACTTGGAGGCAACAATGCAGTTTCTCTCCTCGTGCCCTTACCTTGAAGCATGGATGGTCAAAACTGACAGCCCACCCAAGCCTGCCACTTTCGGCGTGGCACCTCCATTCTGGAGTCACAGCTTCTGTAGCACCAAAGTGACAGGATTTTGGCAGAGGAGCTGCACCTTTGGATTTCAGGTCTGCCCGAAGAAGACATGCGCATTAGTAGCCTGCCTAAGCAACTCGTAGTGCAAAGGACTGGTGCGTTCGTAGGGACTTCTTCATCCCTCTACTGGGCTTTCCCTAACATGCTGAACTAGATCAGTGGGTTGGATGGCTGGGAGCGCCTTTGGAAAGTTTAGCGTTTATTTTTAAACAAGGCCAAAAAGGGTATTTTGTCCTGGCTTTAAAATGGGACTTGGAAAACAAGGTGCATTTTTGGCATATTGTGACTTTTCTGGACATCTCTGTCCTCTTTCAGAGAAGGGGAAAAGTATGTTCTTGTGAGGACTGAAGCTGCAGTTATTGATTTCATCTAGGTGCTTTGCCGTCGTATGTGATTTTATGATACAGTGCATGGTGTATTTTACACAATTATGACCAGTGGGGAACTATCTGACTCAGAGAAGTAGATTTGTTTGCAGAATTTGACTACTGTATCAGGGGTAAAGGTTGGGGGATAAAAAGAAAGGAAGGCTGTTAGCTGGGGAAAATGTAGACCCGTATTACCTTTGTAATCAAACCTTCCGTGCCCTTTGAAACTCGCTGATGGCCACACCTGAGACAAGCAGTCATGTGTGAACAGGAGGAGATAGATGACTGTTGGCAGAAAAATGACCATATTCACATTACTTCCTGAAACACAACTTTAAATAGGAAGCTATGATGGTATTGAGAAGTAATTCAGTTGCTTATGTGCTTGTATATGCGAGCTTTTTTTGCTGCATAAAACATTTTTTCTTGCTTTCTCCCGTAGTGCTCTAACACACTGTGTCTTGTTGTGCACGAACAACCCACTGGCGTTCTGCTTGTGCATTCAGCACACGGCACCATCTTCCTTGGGGTAACCAGTGCTGTGGTGGTGGTGCCTTTCTCTGGCTGTACTGCTCTTGGAGTTGCCCAACTACGTCCATGTAGGTTGTCTCCCTCACTATTACAGAATATGCTGCTGCTGCAGCACCACGTATGTTCCCTTTTAATCAGTGTCTTTGTAACAAGCTCAGCCTGATCACTAGCCATCGTGCTTCCAATTCATGCGCATAATTTTCTAATAAATGGTATGTATTTGTTTTCTTAAGTGACTTCACTACTTCGGAAGCACATGCAGTTAATGAAGTGTCACACATACCTTTGGAGGTCGTTTCTAAGAATTCCCTGACAATCAGCTGTCCTATAGTGATTTTTAAGTAGCTGGGCTCTGTTTTGTGTTCAGAGGAATGGTCCTTCAATCACTTCAGCCAGCCCCACCAAAGCATGTGGGATAAGTGGAGTTTATACGGAAGACTGAGTCCTCCATTTCTTCTCCTGTTTTCTTGGTAAACAATTCTGTTTTCTTCTGCCAATGCAGGTAAAACCTCATTCATAGGAACAGTTGACTTCTCAGACTCATCATGCAGATGAAGATGCTTATTTACTCATATAGTGTAAATCCTAAACAGGTGAAAGTAACAGGGAAGTGTGTGGCCACATCTGACCATCATCTTTTCAGATGGAAGGCAACACTTGTTTAGCCCAGATGAAGTAAAATCTGGGTTCTGACATTAACAAAATGATGTGAGCGAACAGTGGCTGCCACCCATCTCTGTTCTGGCCAGCGTTTGCTTTGCCAGGTGACAGTTCAGTATGTAATGTCCCTTAGTGATCCAGCACCTCTCTACCACATCTCTGCACTCGTCATGGATGATGTCCTTCAAGTTCAGCCTTGCAGGTCTAGGCTTGCAAATACGCACTTGAGTGGGTTGGCTGGGATGACCTAGTGAGCAGGTTACTGGTCTGGGCTGCAAGAGGGCTGGAACCGATTCAAGCAGAGCAGTAGGATTCAGAGGAGGAAACAGAACAGTGACTTCAGCCTGGTCAGCCTGATTTCCCTGGGCGCTGCCTGCCATTGGTGGAAGATGAGCTTTTTGAGAGAAAGCACTTGAGTCTAAGGATCAGGTCCCTCAGAGCTTTGGCTGCAGGTGCAGCTGCGTGGTCAGAATTTGGTGAAAAGAAAAAATAAAAAAATCTTTCAAGCTCAGCTGGAACCAGGGCATCTTGGTGTCTGTTAAATGACTCTACACTTTATTTTTTTTTTTTTTCTGCTAACCTGCTTTATTGTCCTGCTTTGTTAATTCAATTGACTTGCTTCAGGGCCAACTTATCACGCTATTGTTGGATTAATGGATTTGTTTCTTACCGATTTAATTGTTGCCTGCATGCCTGCACTGCTTGTGGTGAGGATTTCATGGAGTGCTGCATGAACCAATGTGTTCCTCCGGGTTGCCTGCGTTCTGGTGAGGGGTACGCTGCGTCCTATGCTGACGATGTAAATGTTCAAATGCTCAATATAACAAGACTGCTGCTTCTATGGAAATATGAAAGATAAATTCATCTGCTGCCTGAGAACTTGTAAAACCCTTCACAACCTTTTCAATCAAAAGGTGGGGGTGGAAAAACCTTAAAAATTTCGCAGAATAAGAGCAGCCCCAGGTCAGAATCAGTGTACCATTTATCTAGGACATCAGTGGTGGAAAAAGTTCTTTGTTAGCTTCAAGTCCCTGGTTTAAATTATTGGTCTCTATTTCCCCCACACACACACTTTTTTATTTATATTTCCATTCCTGTTGAGTTTAACAGTTCATCCTTTAGATCATCCTTTTCTCAGACTGACAAGTTGGGATTCACCTGTGGTTGACTTGGATACCTTGTCTTAACTTTTATCTCCCGTGATGAGCTAAGCTTGCCCTCTAGGTTATGACTGAGGCAGGATCTGAACGGGGCAGACACTATCTCATCTTTTTCCATATTTTCTTAATATTGCAAGCTGAAGGGAGACGCTTAGTCCGCAAGAGCTCGTCAGGAGCATGACAGCGCTGCAGCGGTGAGGAAGCCATCATATAAACACTGTGGAGGTGTTTAAAAGATACATAGATGTGGTTCTTAGGGACATGGTTTAGTGACAGTGTTGGGTTAACCGTTGGACACGATGATCTTGAAGGTCTCTTCCAACCAAAATGATTCTGTGATTCTGTTCTATGGTTCTATGATAACAACTGCAACATGACCGAGACCTGGGACAGGCAGGGCTGGTCTGCTCCCCGGCAGGAACACCCGAGAGTAGATGAGCTCCTGAGGCTTCCTGCTGTAGGAGAACCAGAGAGCCTGGGTTCCTGCACCTTGGGCTGAGGAGAGAGGACGCAGTCAGCAGAACCAAGGCTGGGAGGTGGTGTCTGCCGGTGGGTGAGGTTTAGCTGGCTCTTGCTTCCCCATCCCCCATGAGGGTCTCAGTTCCAGTGTCCTGGTGCTTGTCACAGCCCCTGGCACCTGTTTCACGTTTTCATCTGAGCTTGTTCTTCTGTGTCACTTGTCAAAACTTAAGCAAACAACAAAAAACGGATCTTTTATTGGCAGTTCTGTGGAAGTGCTTTTAGAGGCCTGTGTTTAGGGTATGTGGGTGACTTAAGGGTGCCGGGGATGAGACTGTGGAGGCCTTTGGGAGCCCCTGGTGTCAGCCGGGCTGCAGCCCTGCCATGGGAGCCTGAATCCTAGAGACGATGCTCTGAGCACAGCAGTCTCCTCTCCTGTCAGATTAAGCACAGCTGCACCGAGAGAAATACGGGTATTTTAACAGTAACGTTGTCAGTATTGACTCACAGAACAGATGGAGTTGTTTTGCTAATTAAATGTATGCTGTTGAATGCTTTAAAGAAAACTAGGATGCAGAACTATGAAGGAAGGCTGGTATAGCTGAAGGATGTGAGTTGGTGACTTGTGAATAATATGCTTTTTCATTGTAATCCCTCCTAAGGAGAGAGACACCAGCACTCTGTAAAAATTAAAAAAAAAAAAAAAAGAAAGAGAAAATCTTGCAGTAGGTGCACTTGCAGTTAGTGCTTATCTTGGTCCTGAAAAACAGAGTATATAAGTAGAGTTATAGCATGCATATATATATATATATATATATAGTGAAGTACTCTGCTCAAATGTGTTTAAAATTGGGTGGCAATGGAGAGCAAAACCTGCTGTGGCTTTTTGAAGATGCAAACTGATTGATGAGTGTGCCCCAGTGGCCAGAGCTGTCCTCTTGAAAGCGGCAAAGCTCCCCAAAGAGCAAGCATGGTGAGCCCTGTTGACATGGCCCCTGTGGTAGGGTCATAGAAGATTATCTTGTTCTCTCGCTTCTCTTAGGCAAAATTTCACTGCAGGGCTATCCAGAGTCAACTCAGGTACCAGCAAAGCCTTTCCTCAGTATTCCTGGAGTGCCTTGAAATGACAAATTAGATGAGAACATGGGAAAATGAGTTCGCAGTCCATCCTGGCCCCGCTTCAGAAATGGGGACACATGGGGAGGGTATCTGTAGCAAGTGACCTTGCCCTCTCTTAGTGATCTGTGGCTTGTGCTTGTTTGGACCAGAAGCGCTCTCCTTGTGAAGAAGATATGAAATGGCATCCAGGCCTCGTGTTTTTCTTCTGATTAGGAACTGAGCCTTTGTATTTGGGGTAGAAAAAGGCATATGGCTGCTGCTGTCTCTGTTGGAAACTGCAAGGGCTCCCCCTCGTGTTGCCGCAGGACAGGACCAGAATTGCTGCATCTTCATCCTTGGATGGTGCCAGTGAAACCTGTGTTGGACATGAGGAAGAAATTTTCTACAATAAGGGTGGTAAAACACTGGCCCAGGTTGCCCAGAGAGGTGGTAGATGCCCCATCCTTGGAAACGTTCAAGGCCAGGCTGGACGGGGCTCTGAGCAACCTGATCTAGTTGCAGATGTCCCTGCTCATTGCAGGGGAGTTGGACTAGATGACCTTTGAAGGTCCCTTCCAACCCAAACCATTCTATCATTCTGTGAAACGAGTGTGTCTTACATCCTTGTGTACACCATCGTTTGCAATCATGCAGGAGCACCAGTGGCTCGGAGCCCACCTTCGGCTGGACCGACAGCAGCAACGCCGACAGCAGCCGGTAGCTGCTTCGCATAGACCCAGGACTCTCGTGCACGCTGAAGCCTCCCGAGTCTTAGAAGCAATTGCTGCAAATCTCAACAAGGATGCCAGGGCTGAGGGAGCCAGGGAAGCCAGACCTGCTACTGCTCAGTAGAGCAACTGCAATGCTGCCAGGTAAGAAGATGGTCTTAGAGAGCTCTCTGGTAGTCTTAGTGAACAGGCAATGAGATTTTGGTCAGAGCATTTGTTATTTATTTGGACCAATAAATTTCCTAATCTTAGCCATCAGCGCTGATCCATGACAGCATAAAAATCTGAATCTCATTTAGGTTGCCCAAGGACATAGAGCCGTCTTAGTGAGTTATTTCTGCAATCCAGTGGAAGGAAAACACCCTTTGAACTGTTTGTGCCCCCTGTGGTGACTAGGAATGCCTGCTAATCTCCACTTAAAAAGTCTTAAACTCACTAATTTTCTGTCCCCAGCTCTTTCAGTGACCCATTGCCTTCCTTCATTTTGTTCTGAGAATCCTGCCCTAAAATATTCAGTATTTGGAAGTCACTGTGGTGGGTCCTTCAGGCTTGCAGATTTGGGATGCTGTGGTGTGGGTGAGAAGTGGTGTGGGTGTGCAGATGATAGTACAAAGCTATGCTTAAAATCTATAAATCTGAGGTATGGTAGGAAGCCTGTGAGTAATGTATATGCAGTGCACACAGTGCCTTCACGGCTGATGAAATGACAGTTTTCACTAAACAGATGGGCAAGTTCAAGCTCTTAACTATTTCCTCCTGCACTTCAATTATCCATATTTATCTGGGAAGTCAGTACAGGATAGCAAAAATTCGAGGTTTTCATATAAATGCCTAAACACCTCTTTTATACAGTTTCTCTTGTAGTATTGGAAGTAACATACCCAAACCACAACTGAGTTTTCTTAAAGCCTGTTTAAAACATACGGTCCTTACCTGTGCATGTCTGTCTCATGAGCCTTAGAAAAACTAATTACCTGTAAAGCATGTGTGAGTGTTTCCCTCACTTGAGCTCTTCAACACATCCTGAGAGTTTTGGAAAGTCCAGTAGCAGGTGCGGGTCTGTGTGCAAATGGCATTGCTGGAAATCAATAGACCATTTGTACTAACGAAGGGCATCCTGTGACTTGCCCATTCTGCACTGTCACACGCCAAAACCAATTACATCAAATGCCCCGACAACCCGCAGACCTTGCAAGGAGTCTTATGTTTTATTGATGGTGGGTGATGGTGAGCAGCTGTGACAGCTTTTATGCTGTGCTGGCATCAAGCTGCTGCAGTAAACCGAGCGCCACCTTTTCTTGGAGGTGGATGTCATGAAAGAGATGAGTAACGGCGAATGTCACAGCTGTCATAAACAACGTGGTCATAGTCCCCTTCAATAACGTACCTGAGCTGTGAAAAAAGAAAAGGAGACACGCAAGTTCTGCAAATGTAATTGAGAGATCAGAGTTGCCAAAGGTCTGTTGTTATCTATAGCTTTACTTAACTTAGGGTAATTGTAAGCTGTGGTGGAAAATTACCAGAAGAGTAACTTTAATGAAGATAAATCTGCGCTGGGAGTAAAATACACGGACTACTAAAGAACAATTTCCATTCAGACTGTTCTTTGGTGCTCTAATCCCTGTACGTATTCTCACCACTTTAAAGCAGTTTCTCATGTAAAATGAGATCCCAGCTTTTCTTAACACTAAGCCTTAAATTCAGTTTCAGCTGTTGCACAAACGGTTTGTGTCACTAGTTGTTTCTCCACATTGGATATGCTCACACTGTTCCGAAGCACTAATGGGAAAAAGCTCGAATCACAATAAAATTCAATATATTCTGGGAATGTTGTCTTAAACACATGAAGAAATAAGAAAGCTTGTTGTTTATGCTTACTTGAACATTTCCTTCTTGCAGATGGGTACAAAGGTCCCTCCTCCTTACAGCTGGTCAGCAGCAGGAGAGCAGTGCCCCAACACATGCAGATCTTCCAGCAGTGCTGGATGTACAGTTCCAGATAACCTTTACCTCTACCAAATAATTCAGTTATGTTAAGCTTATTTGGAGGAATAAATATCCCCTCTCCTCTCTGGCCTAACCCTCCCAATTTTGCTTTTTACAAACAAGACACCTGTATCTTTGAATGCTGGTTTGCTCTGTTCTGGACAAGATTTCCCCCAGACCAAACGACTTTTATGAACTATTGTTTGAATAAAGGAGACATTCAGGACAAGGGGTGCTCAAAAGTACACAGTCCACCACAACGAAAATGTCATGGAAGTTTGCTCAGTGGTGGGATGTAGAATCAGTGTGTATGGGGATGTGTGTTGAGTTTGGGGGGGGGTTGTTTGTTTGTTTGGATTTTTTTGTTTGTTGGTTTTTCCTGTTTGTTTTTTTTTTTTTAATATAGTCATCCTAAGTACCTTCTGCCCTTTGTTTCCCTCTCAGAATTAGGGCACAAAGAGACACTTTGTCAAAGAGAGATTGTTTTTCTCCAAGGCTCTTCTGTGAGGAGGGGGATGGATCCCTTTGTGGACAGTTAATGGCTGGTGAGCTCAGCTGGAGGTTTTGCTCTCAGACTGGCTAAAGCTGTTTGCTCCTGTGTTGAAGGAGACAGGTGTAAATTGATGGTTTAAATCCAAAGGAGCTTGCTGAGAGTCTCGTGGGGTAACTCTGAGATAAAAGAGCTACTCAGTTCACCCCAGCACCTTGCACTGGTGACCCATCATCTGCGGTGGGGCTTTTCTCCAGTCAGGCAGCTCCAGTTCACCCTGCGACCTGCATCCATTCCTTCGCATCCCCGAGAAATGGGATGGCGGCCATTTTATTCCTCTTTTTGAAGGTTCCGAATAAGCCTGGCATGCCAAAAGGCTTCCTACTGCACTATTGGTGGGGCCCCCAAGGCTTTTAGGTGGAGAGAGGCCATGCTGTCTACCCACAAGACAATCTCGGGGAAGCACAGATTTGATGTTTGTTATTGCTGTTTTCCTCACAGCTGTTGATAAGCTGATGGTGGTCACAGCAGGCAAGCTGGATGCACCGTGCAGCTCCCTCTCACCAAAGAGAAGAATAGAATAGGATAGGATAGATTAGGATAGGACAGGATAGGATAGATTAGGATAGGACAGGATAGGATAGATTAGGATAGGACAGGATAGGATAGATTAGGATAGGACAGGATAGAATAGATTAGGACAGGACAGGACAGAATAGAATAGGACAGGACAGGACAGAATAGAATAGGACAGGACAGGACAGGATAGAATAGGACAGGACAGGATAGGATAGAATAGGACAGGATAGGATAGGATAGAATAGGATAGGATAGGATAGAATAGGATAGGATAGAAGGACAGGATAAGATAGAATAGAATAGAAGGACAGGATAGAATAGGATAGGATAGAATAGGATAGGATAGAATAGGATAGGATAGAATAGGATAGGATAGAATAGGATAGGATAGAATAGGATAGAATAGAATAGGATAGGATAGAATAGAATAGGATAGGATAGACTAGAATAGGATAGAATAGAATAGGATAGGATAGAATAGAATAGGATAGGATAGAATAGAATAGAAGGACAGGATAGAATAGAATAGGATAGGATAGAATAGAATAGAAGGATAGGATAGGATAGAATAGGATAGAATAGGATAGGATAGAATAGGATAGAATAGGATAGGATAGAATAGGATAGGATAGAATAGAATAGAAGGACAGGACAGGATAGAATAGGATAGAACAGGACAGGATAGAATAGGATAGAACAGGACAGGATAGAATAGGATAGAACAGGACAGGATAGGATAGAACAGGACAGGATAGGATAGGATAGAACAGGATAGGATAGAACAGGATAGGATAGGATAGAACAGGATAGGATAGGATAGAACAGGATAGGATAGAACAGAGCAGGGTAGGATAGAACAGAGCAGGACAGGACAGGATAGAACAGAGCAGGACAGGACAGGATAGAACAGGACAGGACAGGACAGGGTAAGATAGAACAGGACAGGACAGGGTAGGATAGAACAGGACAGGATAGGATAGGACAGGATAAAATAGAACAGGACAGGACAGGATAGGATAGAATAATTTTGGTTGGAAGAGACCCTTAAGATCATAAAGTCCAACCATAACCTCAATCTGGCACTAAACTATGTCCCTAATTGCCTCATCTCTCTGTCTTTTAAAGCCCTCCAGGGATCGTGACTACACTGCTTCCCTGGGTAGACTGTTCCAGTACTTTACAACTCTTTCTGAGAAGAATTGTTTCCTAATATCCAATCTGAACTTCCCCTGGTGCAACTTGAGGCCATTTCCTCTCATCCTATCACTTGCTTCTCAGGAGAAGAGGGACTGAGGGTGATGGCTGTGTGTAGTCCTTTGGTTGCAGGTGACACTGGGCTGCAAGGGGCTGCTTCAAAGCAGTGAAGAGAAACAAGTGAATTTACCTTCACTGCTGGCCCTGAAGGTTGCACGCAGGCAGGGCACACATGCATGCACAGTGCGGGCAGCAGGGAAAGGCTAAAAGAAATTATAGGGCTGACAGGAGCCATTTTCCCTCCCTTTGTTTACTGGTCTAAATGTGGATTATTGTCCTGTACTAACTGGCAGTCACTGCACAGAGGTGACAGTGGGGCACAGCCATCTGCAGCAGAAGGTGGGCAGGCTAATCTGCCCTGGAGGGTAGGACCACCTGCAGTGGCAGCTGGGGACGACAGCCTGTTGCAGCCTCAGTCATCTGTGCGTGCCAGAAAAATCTTTGTATTATACCTTGCCAGCTTGCACAGTAAAGGTTTTCAAGTCAGCTACAGGCTACCAAGCATGGTCTCGTTACAGGCAGGGGGTTGGTTGTTTGGATTGCTCTGATGAGATATGGCTCACCCATCGCCCCCAGGGAAAGGAAAGCTTCCTCTTCCCTCCCCTAGTCCTCTGAGAAGTATTTCTGGGATTCTCCCCTCTCCCAAGCTTCCCTCTGTGAAGGTGAGGTGAACAGCACTGATGTTTGCTTCCTCTTCACGATTATTTCCTAGTGATCTTTCTTTGTGGTGCCAGGGAAGGAGACAAATTTGAGGCACAAAGCATTCAGGAAGCTGGCAACCCCTGAGCCCTCAAAGGGCTTGGGCTTTCTTTGCGGTCCCTCTGCTTGCAGTGCTTCAGGACCTCAGCAAGTCTGTGGATGATGCCAAGCTGAGTGGTGCAGTTGGTATGCTTGAGGGATGCCATCCAGAGGGACCTGTGGGGGTCTCAGGGCTTGAGAAGTGGGCCCATGCAAACCTCATGAGGTTCAACAAGGCCAAGTGCAAGGTCCTGCACCCGGGATGGGGTAACCGCTGGTATCAGTACAGGGTGGGGGATGAAGGGATTGAGAGCAGCCCTGTAGAGAAGGACTTGTGGGTACTGATGGATGAAAAATTGGACATGGCCTGGCAATGTGCACTTGCAGCCCAGAAGGCCAGTTGTATCTTGGGCTGCATCACAAGGAGTGTGTCCAACAGGTGGAGGTGATTCTGGCCCTCTGCTCTGGTGAGACCCCATCTGGAGTCCTGTGTCCGGCTCTGGAGCCCTCAGTACAGGAAAGACATGGACCTGTTGGAGAGAAGACAGGAGGCCACAGAAATGATCAGAGGGCTGGAACAGCTCTGCTGTGAGGACAGGCTGAGAGAGTTGGGGTGGTTCAGCCTGGAGAAGAGAAGGCTCAGAGGAGACTTTATAGCAGCCTTAGGGTACCTAAAGGGGTCTTATACGAAAGATAAAGACTTTTTTACCAGAGCCTGTAGTGGTATGAAGAGGCCTAACAGTTTTAAACTAAAAGAAGGCAGATTTAGATTAGCTATAAGGAGCAAGCTGGAGGTTGCAGAGGTTGGAAATACGGGGGCCTGGTGTGTGCAGGGAGGCAGCCGGGTGAGGAGCTGGGAGAACGTGACTGGGACCGACTGGATGCTCGGGGCAGTGAGAGGGTCCCAGAAGTCTCCAACCGAGCACCTGTAACTGGCAGCTACTTTTTGACTCT
This sequence comes from Caloenas nicobarica, assembly GCF_036013445.1. Lineage (NCBI taxonomy): Eukaryota > Metazoa > Chordata > Aves > Columbiformes > Columbidae > Caloenas > Caloenas nicobarica. The sequence continues at coordinate 77,992,004 of NC_088246.1, read as the reverse complement.
TCCGGTGAAACACATAAAATTGCTCCTGTTAACAGGAAAGGGACCCAAAATGGATTGACTGTGGGGAACCCAAGTGTCCAAGGGAGGAACGCTACAGCAACAGTCCACAGCGAAACTCTGTGCACCTTTTTCTAAGGATTGAATTACCTTGCAAGAAATGAAGCCTTTACCACACACACGAGGGAGAAAGAGACAGAATCGATGCTCACAGAGGACTGTTGCTATTGCACAGTGACAGCAGGCAAGCACTCAGAAATGAATGGGGCAGAGTAAGAAGGCCTGTGAACAAAATTCGTATTGAACAAGTGTTTACATTTTTGTCTGCAGCCTTTTCTAATCTTTCAAATGTGTCACTTCAAGGTGCTGCTCTTTGTTGTTCAAGTTAATAACAGTGTGTCATCACGTAACCAGACGTGCATTCGAAATGAGCAAGACGTAGAGGCAGCGCAGGAACAGGCGTGCAGGCAGAAATGCCGAGCAAGTGGTTAACCGCGGATTTAGCCGCGTTACAGACTTTCCAGCCGGTCACAGCAGACCCATGAAGGTCTGGTTTGGGGCAAAGAGCTAGAAATCGAAGTCTTGGTTTCATGATTCTATCACTAGAGTAATGGCAAGTTTGAAGAAAACTCTTCACTCATGTCTCCTCATAAGCATAATAATGCTATGAAGACTGTTGATGCTCAAAGTGTTAGAGGGATGGTTAAGGTATTATATAAACAATACTTATTGTAAAGGCTTGTGTAATCACATCTAATCAGAACCATACCATTTTCTTGTCTGGCTTATATTACCTCAGACATAACCCTTTGATATCTATGTGTGTTTATGTGAAGTATATAGTAAATAAGCCCTACAATGGTTCAAAAGAGCCTCATCTGGGCAATGACTGTGAGCCAGACAAAACTGAAAAGAAAGAGCACAGCCAGAATCAAAATTGCCTCTTCCCTCCTCTCAAGCTGACAAATCTTATATACTTCAATAAGAGCCCTTTTTTCTCACTCTCTCATCTATGAAGACCAGTGATCTATTTCATCTGCCTCAAACAAAAGACTATTGAAAGATGTTCTCTTAAATTTATTTTCTCAGCCCTGGGGGCATACAATTACTGCTGTTCACTCATGCTTTGTGTGTTTAGATATTGGAAAGACACATGTAGTTTCTGTCATTGTTACAGCATTCCCATGGAAAACTCCAGGGCAGCCAGCATGTTCCCGGCTCAGGCTCTGCCCACCGCCGGCTGCGGAGTCAGCAAGCCAAAACTTGTTTAGGTGGTTACAGAAACAAGCGGTACCTTCACTAAGCTGATAGCTGACCAGTGTGCTGCCTCTCAGGTTCTGACCTGTGCTCAGCGAGATGGGGAGAATGCGGCAGGGAACTGCAGGAGGACCCAGACGCTGCCTTTGAAATTGCAGCTCATTCCTCCCAGCAGCATTCCTCGGGGAGCACATGATCGGCATGTGTCAGCCCCCGTGACTCAAAAAGATAAAACGCTCCACTAGCCCAAGCGAAAACGGGTCACAAGCGTAGCTTTGGTTGTGATTCAGAAAAACGCTCGAGCGCCTTTCGCTTTGTGAGCGGTGTGGCGAAAGGCAATGGGACGCACCCAGAGGCGCGGGGTCTGTGGAAGGCTGCTGGGCAGGGCTGGCTGCCCGTCCCAGCTGTGTGTTCAATTCCTTCTGCCGCGGGAGAGGAAAGCAACGGGTCATTCGGCAGCACTCTGGTTGCAACCTGTTAACGGCCCATGGATGTCTGGATTTGCTCTGTGCAGGACGAAAATATTACAATCAAACACGTTATAAATGCAGGAGTCCAGCTTAAGAGCCCGATGCAAAAAAAACCTTGTTAAATCTTCCTCTCCGTGTCAATTTTATTACTTCATGGTATAGCAGTATTGTTACATTTGGCGATTCCATACACACTTCAGCACCTTGTGGGACAACACATTGTGGACCGGTGGCTCGTTTAGCCTGTGAAGTCCAGTGTCTGTCCCTTGCTGAAGCTCCATCTCTCTGGCACAGCCCCAGAGCCGACTTCACACCAACGTGGCAAGAGCCTGGACATTGCGGGAGCTTTCAGAGGTCCCGTGGGCAGCGTGGTGGTTTCGCACGCTTTTGTCTCCAACGTTGCTTTGGGGGCTGTGCAGAGCCGTGGCCGCGTGGCTCTGGCGGGCCCGGACGGTTCGAATAGCGAGGATGCAGACCACAAAGCTGGCGAAGTACAGACAGGCGGCGGCCACGCCAAAAAGGCCGACGGCCGCGTCGCCGCCCTGGACCACGCAGTTCATGGAGGTGTAGCCGCGGCGCGCGTACAGCCTCTCCCGCCGCTTGCAGACGTCCGTGGAGTTCACCTGGCTGACCACGTGGAGGTACAGCCCCACCGCCGCGACGTACGCCGCGCCGGCCAGCAGGTTGAAGGCGCATTCGCCCGCCAGCAGCCCCGTCCTGAGCTGCTGGATGGGCTTTGCCCCCACCACGAGGAAGACGAGGGTGAGCGCCGCCGCCGTCAGGCTGAAGGCTACGCCGCCGTACACGCAAGGGGCTCTCATCTGGGTGAACTGCATGTCCAGCTCCCTCACCTCCTGCAGCTCCGTGCCCTCGAAGGGGCTGTAAGCCGAATTCAGGCTGAAGGACCCGGTGCCGAAGCCGCCGAGGGAGGTGAAGCCTGCGACAGAGGCTTGGGCGGCGCCCACGCAGATCAGCACCAGCAGGTTAACCGTGATCTCCACAAACTTCAAAATGCCTGTAAGGAGCGGAAAGACGGGAACAGGTGTCAAAAATCACGTCCTGTGCAAGCTGGGGGTGACAGAAGGGCACCGAAACCATAGGCAGAGAGCCCTGTTCTGAGGTAGGCCTCGTGGCTGCAGCTACAAAACAGCCCTGCTATTTTAAAAAAAAAAAAGTGAGCTGTCGTGGGTACACTTTGGAAGTTGGGCGAATAACTTTTTTTTTTTTTAAATTTGTCAGCGTGCTTGATAAATGGATCTTCATGCGGGGAAAGAAATCCATAAAAAATTTTACTGTGCTTGTGTTACTGCCAAGGCAAAGCGCACAGCGATTGTGTTCTGGCCTGTAACTACTTGGCATAAACACACTGAGCAAGAAATATCCAGTATGAACAGAATGCTGAGGTTAAAGCTGACAAAACCTAGAATCTTCTAATGGTTTAAAAAATGGTGCAAGTTATTTAGGTCCTTTAAAATGTGTTTACTGCTTTAACTTACATCTTTTTTTTGTCTTTTTAAATGTCTGTTAATTTAAATGTATTCTCTAACCAGATGCACCTTTCACTTCATCTCCTTCAGAGACAAAACCTCTTCACAAGTCTGAAGCAGCAGTTCCCAATTGCACAAAAAAAAGGAGGGAGAGAAGGAGGCAAAACCACCTTATATGTGGATTTGGTACCATTTAATGCATTCTCTTCCACACCTCCATCTTCAGAAGAAAGTCTTATGACTTCTGAGCTGACTTCTCTTCTTTTTCTTATGTCATGCCTGACAAAGGTAACCAAGGGTTTTTAAGGAGAAAAAAAAAAAGTGGATAAATTACTTCTTTTTGTAGTAGCTGCCTGTCAGGAAGGAGTAGCATCTGTTAGATAAATCTGATCATTCTGTGACAGCTCACTAGGGGTCAGACTAAGATTAGTAAACATGACGGATGTTGAAGCATAGCACAGCTAGAGTTGCCTATTCGGGAAATGAAAACCCCTTGAGTATCACGCGTGTTGCTCCTCAAGTTCTGAAGCTAATTACAGAACTGAGAATCTTATTATTCCATTGCAGTCTGACAGCCAAGAACGTAAGATGCTCGACACAGTGGTCCTATATTTGTCTTTAAAGTGGGGCAGGATCTGCGGTTTGCATACAGACTTCTATTTTATGCTCCTGACATTGATCAGCATGGCAGTTTCCTCTTGAGCGATGGCTCAGCTGCTGTCAAGACTGTACGGGCTTGAAAAGAAAAGGGCTGAAGCAGCACACAAGAGAATTAGACAAATTCCTCTCTTGTGCTGCCAGATGCTTCTAACCGAAGCAAGCCAGTGACAGCCACCATGAAGGATTATTGGATATTCCCATTCTCCACAGAGGGCAGAGGTAATGAGTACCTTCCTGCTGCTGCTGCTGCTCTTTGCTGGAAGGTGCTTGCGATGCTCTGACAAGGGCCTTTGGCCACTCCAGGAGTTCCTGCTTCCCCTGTACCCAGACTGGTCCCCTCACTTCTGGTAAGGCAGCTGTAGGTAGGTGCTGAGCCCATTCACATCATGGCCCTGCAAACCATCCCAGAAGCACAAAGGGGAGCAGTGATAAAGCTGGTAATACCTGGGAACAGAGTATCTAAGGTTCAGCGTGCTCCCGTGTGCGTGTGCATCGTGTGCGTGTGTATTTGCACGTGCGTGTGTGTGCCTATACACACATAGACAAGCACATATATAGATAAATTTCATATCCTAAAAAGAATTAGGTAGAGCAGCCTGAGAAGATGAAGTATTCTTGTTGAGAAGGAGCTAAGCATGCAGTTCTGTGTATGTTTTCTTCAGAGGTGATGCTGGTTTCTGCATGACAACTTGCCTTTTCCTTGACCATTTCTGTGAAACAGAGCAATAACCATGCTGGTTAGCAAATGTGTTCAGGAGGGTTTTCCATCAAAGGAAGTATTTCTGAAGCTAAATGTGAGGAGAAATTTAAATTTTGTTCTGTGAGACAGTATTTGGGACTGCTTGTACGAAATTCAAATAATGCAGCCAAAAGACTCAAATATTTTAATGGATGCAGAGTCATCACTTTACCAGGACTCTTCAAAATATTTTGAAAGATAATAGCTGTACAGGACATTCATTGGAACTGGATCAGATATTTTTTGTCTGCTCAGCTGAGCTGTACAATGTGCCTTCCAAATACAGAGAGTCAGCTTGGGTCCTCAGGGCCCTTGGACAGTGTTGGAAGCAGAAGGCCACTTCCCTTTTTATGGGCTGACTGCTGATTTCATAGATGTTCCATCAGGAAGCAGTTTTTACATGTCTACAGGGAGGAAAGACCATTTGATTAAGGGAAACATAAATTTTAGATATGTTTGGGGAACTTGGAAGATGGGAATACATGACCAGTCAGCTTTCTCCTACCGCTGTCTTCAGAATTTACCTTTTGCTTATGACTGGCAAGGTACTCTGACCCACTGAGCATCAACTTTTCCTGTACATCACCTCACTGAGCTTTAGAAAAGGCAGTTTTCTGTCGTCCAAGTAGTCAGCACCTGCTGCTAACCTCTCCACATTTATAACTGACACCAGTCCTCAATGATGCTGCTCCAAATCTTATGTATTCACACAAATTCTGTATGCAACCCCTTAACTTCACTGAGCTGGTTGTTGCTATCACAGTACTCTTTTGTTGATGGGATGGCAAATACAATCAGTGCACGTCAACTATATTTTTAACTGTGGCAGTAGACGCTTTAATGGCATCCTTGAAATATTTCCTTAGACATGGCATTCAGGTTGGACAGGTTTTGTATGGACCTGTACTGTTTTCACACACACCTGCTGTACAATTGATTAGAGTAACTAAACAATGGAGAGAGGTTCATTAGCAGTTACTCCACCAGTTATTGGCAACACGTGGATTAACTTTTTTTTAAAAAAAACCCTGCAATAATAAAGCCTCTCGTATTAAAAGAAAATCCTAAAATGATGAGCAGTATGTAGTATGGAGCTGTGAATTACAGGTCTACAATGAGAGCCAGCAGGGTTTGTGAAAGTAGCAGACAATTAGTGGAAATCCCCAAGGCCTTGTACAATCATCAGGGCTTTGGTGGAAATATGAAGCCCTACAGTATGTTCAGATCTTGAGCCAAGCGCCTCAAAAGCCTCATGCAACCTTCATCTGTGATAGTTACAAGCTGACACCAAATCTACTGTACTTGTACAAATAAGATAGACAGACTTGAGAAATAAGGAATAAAAGGATAGGTTTTTAATCTTAGCTCTGTCAGGGTATGCTAACACACACGCTAGCAGTAATCTATGTCAAGCAGTTTACTGCAGGCAGAAAGGGCTGAGCTCAAAGCCACGCTTCTGAGTCTGTGCTGCCATTCCTGCTTTCACAGGCTGGTTAGCTACCTCATCTTGGAGTTTTAGCTTTAGAAACTAGACTGCCAAAAGGTCTTCCTTAGGGGAAGTTACTTATCTCTTAAAACTATTCCTTAATCCCGTGCAACAACAAATGCATTGCAAGACCTGAGTGTAAAATGACAGGAGGTCTGACAATCTCATAACTGCACTGGTTTGGTTATTTTTTTCCTTTCTCAAGTTCAAAATCTTGGGATCTACCTAAAACACTACTGATTTGTATTAAAAATATCACAGTGAACAGCTGGCTTTGGGAACCAGCCCGCTCTGTACTGAGCAAGCAGTGAGAATCAAGCCTGGGCTCCTGGGTTTCCATTGCCTTTCCCACACTTCTTTCCTGCATGGTTTTTCAACACAGAAAGCGAGAAGAATGGCTGCAATCTAAAAGACAGTGGATGTTGCCAGAGCTTTCCAGAGAATTTTTTCATTCATTCCATAAAATTTAAATCTGCAATGGATAGTAACTTCAATGCATCGTACTTGTTAACTTTGTTTGAATCCAATCTTTTTTTGCTGTGAGTAAGCTCCTGCTGTGACAAACAGCAGCCTTACAATTTATACTATTAATCTACTATGCACTTTTTCTTGCCCTTCTACACCAGGTGCGCATTGAGCTATCGCCATGGTATTAACCCACTGATCAATGGTTTTCTCTGTCAAATAGCGGGTTCAAACGTGCAGCAAAGCAACCAGGCAGGTACAGATCCACAGGCAGCTGACTTTACCCATGACTGGGCAGTCATCGCTTTCCTCCCCTGCCCAGTAACAACTTCAGCCTAGTACTACGTCCTTCCAAGAGCTGTTTTAATGAATTTAAATAGCAGGAAACGATTCAACTCTTTTCTTGTGTGCTACTGTTTTTTCCTGCAACTTTAGCAACACAAAGTGACTCACAGAGTATCTGATGAGCAATCATGCTGGCATGAGTTTAGCAGGGGAAATAACGCAGCAGGACCGGAGAGGGCCCAGAAACTCTCCTTTTCAGGTGGGGTGAGCTGTTAAATCTGCATGCTCTGCCTCATAAAACTATACTGTGGCTGAGCGTGTGGTACCCAGTAACTCAACTGTGTGCTCAAGTCTCGTGCGTTGGAAGCTGCGAGGAGGCTTTTCCATCCATGCACCGTGGCAAGACGGCCTGAACATTCAGGTGTCAGAATCACAGCATGTGTATGTATGTGTCTACCCGAAGTAAAATGGTCAGTTAACGCGTGTTCCTATGTTTCTGCAGCTGACATAAATGAGTCTGCAGGACAGTCAGTTCTGTCTGAGTCTGTTGAGCTCCCCTGACCCCATGAGGGTCTGACTAAGAGACGAGGCCTTCAAAGCGTCTCCCTCCGCGGCGCCTTGGCACGGGAGTCACTTTTTTGCTCAGACTGCACATGGACTCTTTCTCCTGTCTCTTTGGGTATCATTCCCTCATCTTGAGTCAACTTCCCTGTGTGCTTTTAAGACACTTCGTGTTTGCCTTTCTCCGTTCTGGCTCGCTTTCTCCCTCTGCTTCATCGGCAAGCCATGTACCACTGAGACCCAGCCGGCAGCCCCGGAGGTGCCAGGCTGCCCCTTGGGGACACCCCGACACCGGCCACAGGGCAGCCACACAGGTCGGTGGTGCTGGTGTCACATCCCCTGAGGTATCGGTCCAGGAGAAGGGAAGAGAGGAGTTAGAGGCTACAACACACACATTAAAAATCATTCTCCCTGTCTTTCTCACTGAAAGTTGTCTTTTGGGTTGGTTGGTTGGTTTGTTTTCCCCAGTTTGGGTAGCTTTCCACTTTTCAGATGTAATTTTTTTTTCTTTTCCCCAAAGGAGCAGACAAGTATTTTGACCATATATAGTGACTTACAAAAGCAGCAGTCAGTCCTGAAAAGGATCTCAGATGCTGAACTTCTCTCGTCAGTGCAGGTTTGGCAATCCCCAGAGAGTAAAGGCACAGCTCAACGCGTGGCTTTGGTCACCTCTCTGCTAAACTGAGTCAGTGGTGGGAGGAATAGATAAGGGAGAAAGGGGAGAAAATGTCAAAGGAAAGAGGGGGTTTGTTCTGCTTTTGGAAGGGCATAAAAATGTGACAGAGATGGGGAGGAACCAAAACCATGGAGGAGAACTGAACAATGCAAATGAAATGGAGACACCAGTCACAACAGATTAAAAATATTAAATCTACATGCCAAGTATTAAAAAAGCTTGCTAATGGTATTATTCCCCTTATGTATGAAAGTACAAAGCAAGATCTCACTGAAACCATTGCAGCATCAGGTCAATACACAGCTTTGTCGCAAACAAACAAATCCCCCCCAAGCCCCCACCCCACCACTGTTTTTGTAGGTCTCTGTGTTATTCAGCCAGTGGTGGGATTTAGCTTTCACTGAGTAATGCTAAAATCTCCCTAAAAGAGTAATATCCAAAGACAGAAAAAACCCACAACCCAACCCTAAAACACAAGAGTTAGGCAATGTAACACCAAGAGTTATTCACTGAATCTTGGCTTTTCAAAGTACCCAAGGGACCTACATACTCGGAGACAACTGCATTTAAAGGGCACGTAAGTGCCCATCACACTTATGGTCATTTGAGATATCTGTCTTACTGGAAATCAATGGAAAAAATAGCTAAAAACTGGGAAAATTAAATGATTTATGTGTTCTGGGAAGAAGCGTTATTATTATCTTTTAATAACTTGTCCTTCTTTAGTCAAGATAATCACTCCATTAGGAAATCTCAAAGGATGACCAGCCTTGTTTTTAATGATTCAGAGAAGCCTTATGTTCACAATCAGAGTACGCAGATCCAAGTGCATTGTCCTGGGGCTTTTTTGTGTATTGTCTTCCCTTAAAGAACTACTGTCCCACCTGCTCTATTCCTTCTACTTAATACCCTCCCATCCTCTCGACAGTGCTGTCCAATTTTCACAGGAAAGGGTGGACTTAATTTGGAGAACTAGTGCGTCAGCCTCTATCCCCACACAGCTTCCCACCACTGTATGACACTGAGATTTACTTGCCATCAAGACACAGTTTCAGTACAACCCAGCCCCTGCGTGGGAACAACAGCTCTGGTTTACTTGGTCCCAGTAGTTCCTTAAAGTATCCCTTCTAGCAAGTGCTTGATTTCTCTCCTGTCAACCAAGCATGAGTCATCTTCCACAACTTTGGAGAGGGCGGGAAGCAAAAGGTCTTACATTAAACTGTAGCACTTGGCAATACTGATTTAAATACAATGGCTGTAAAAGGCTGTACATGTCGCTGTAGCACTGGCAGATCTCTGCATGGTCACCTCATGTTTCACACTTCAGAAAATGGCCTTTTTTCTTCTTGATGAACCCACAGTTCTTTCAAGTAGTAAACAAATATCCTGGTATCAAAGCAAACTTGCAGGAGTTGTTTGTTTTTTTTTTTTTTTAAAGAGTTCAGAAAACAATGAAATACTCCTGCTCCTTATGCCAACTTTCCATAGCCACTCCCTCCATTTGAAGTGAAACTGAGCCGCCCTTAGAAAGTTCAAAGACTGGGATGCCATTGCTCTTTAAATAATCACAGTCTGGCACAGAAGGTAGGGCAGCTTGGAGAAACCTGTGAACCTGAACTTCTCATTCACTTTACCAATCGTGGGTTGTCACACCTGGTGAGCAACATTCCGGACTGGGCGGATTTTTCTCCTTTAAGTGAGCTGAGATCACCTGCTCAAGAAATACAGCTACATTCAATATACAGTCAGTCTGCTGTATCGATTAGCTTTGAGAACCACCTTTTAAAGAGAAAAGTGGTTTTTTTTTTTTTTTCTTGGTTCCCAGAATTTGGGTCAAATGTGGGGAAAACAAACCCAGCGGTCTTATGAGAAAGATGATGCAACTCCTGTTCTATAGTGGTAGAGAGCAGACTTAACTAAGATTCCCCAGGAAGGAAGCAAGGACTAGAGTCCAACACACACCTAACAGCTACTATAACATCAACTTTGCCAGTATCTTCCCCTGTCCCCTTAAGTGACTCTTCCCAGTTGCAGTTCTCCCCTCTCTAAAAACAATAGTGTTCATGGTAGCATGATGCCAACAGATGGACAAAAAAAAATTTGACATAAAGAGGTGGGCAGAGTGAAGTCCCATATGTTGGCAGGGCAACAGTTTACTAAAGGTAACATTTGGCATCTGCAGCTCGTTTAGCTCCCCTCCATGTTTCTATAGGTAGGTAACTGCTCACGGCTGCTTGTATTTCACAGCAAACAGGACTTACCTCCAGGTGAATTCTGTGAAATACTCTAACTTCAGAATGGGAAGGTTACCTGCAGCTCTGCCATTGTATCTTGTTACTGTGCAATTTTAATTAAGCATTTTGAATAATTGGGATTATTTTAATCTGTACAGCTCTGCCCAATTCCCACTGCTGATATCCCTGTCTTCACAATTACAAGATTAAAAAACTTGATGGTAAATTCACTCTGTTAGTCACACTGTATTTAAAACACATTTTGTAACAGATAGAAGGAAGAAGCCATCTAATTATAAATGAGACTATAGGGGACACCTTAGTGCTCCCTTCTTACAGCAGAAATATGTTGAAATTAACTGCCACAGAAACAGTGTATGACAGCTTTGAGCACAAGTTAAAGCAGCCAAGTATGGCAGACTGTAGGGATAAACCCTGAAGATAGAGACTACAAAACACAGCAGTTCTAACCCTATTGGGTGAATTCACAGAAAGGTGGGTATCGTGCTGACCACACCGCTGAAAAGATCTGAAGTGCTGCTGAATGTGCTTGTCAAATGCTTGTTTTCATCCACAAAGTTACCTGCATTATGCAGATTTAACGACCCTTTTTGAACATACATAACTGACGTTATAGAAGGTCTTTTGCTTTAGTCCAATGCCTCCTGCAGACCACTGTCCTCCCCCACCATCTCCACAGCATTGGAAGTGATACAAACGCTCTGCAAAATACTTGGCCCTCCTACTCCTGTGTCTGACTCCAAGAAGAATGGTATCAGGACATCACAGCAGCAGCATATTGGTTGGGAACAATGGGGTAATTCAAACCGAGTGTCTATTATTGTGAACCCTGTGTTTAGGGTGACTTTTCATCTCAGTATTTTTTCCACTCTATGAGTGTCTGCCAGCATCCATAGCTACAGGAAAAAAAACATTGGACTCTGTTTTGTAAAAACAAAAGCTTATAGAAGTTTACGTTTGAATTAATGCTAGCTTGTTAATGCATGAAGGTATCCTGGAGAAAGTCATTGTTACTCCCTAATTCTATTTCCTCCTCCAGATAAATTCAGTTTGATACTTCCTCCTGACTGTCCTTGAAATCGGAAACTTTTCTTGTTGTTCCAAACCATAATGCTGTCTTTTTCTGAGAGGAAATTGGTCTGAAGGTTTTAACAAATGTGGATGTTAGAATGTAGGCTAAAGACATGATTGTTTGGAAGTGCCTACAATATGCTTAAGAAATCTGACACTATTCATTGCGCCTCTTTAAACTGTATTAATGGCAGCAAAGAACAGGGATTCAATTATACTTGCTCCCCCACAAACTGTTTTGTAATCTTTTTAGTGCTGTCTCCCTTAAATGCCAAGTGGGTTGAAGAATTTAAAAAAAAAAAAAAGTTATTTAGCTCAGAAATTATGACCAGCACAGTTCAATTCTATACAAGGCAAAAGTGCAGGCATTTCCCAAGTCGCATACTGACCAAAGATGGGAAAAACAGTCTACCTTCAGTGTTTAAGCAAAACTAAGGAAATTGTTACCCTGCAATTGCATTGCTCCACCTCTTTCACACCAATATATATGTGATAATAAGAAAATGAAAAGTTTTCAAGGTCAAGTGACCAAATATCTATGACCAGTTTAACATTAGCAATTCACTCAGGTTTGAGTCAGATTTTGCTCTCTAAGGTGAAGGAAGCAGCACGGCAGCCAGACTTTAACACTTCTCTCATTCCCTCCGCTAACCAAAAGCACTGAATCTAGTTATATTTTTAAAGGACTTGAGGGAGGTCCTTTGAAAAGCAAATATGATTACTAATTTAGTTTTTCTACACAGAAGAGAGAACTACAGAAATTTTACCTGTGCTGTGACAAGCAAGTTGAATGTTTTCATCTGAAAGAATTTCAGTTCTAAGTATCTCCAGGCCAAAACCTCTTGTCGTTTTCAATGTGTGCTGCTTTAAATGGCACACACCATTGTGAATGAGTTGTAAGAAATGGTTATTGCAAGCAGTAGTTCCTCAGCTGATGAAAAGTTCGTCTTTATCAGGAACAGTTTCTTTCCAATTCTCATTTAATTCTATAGAGCATCTAGACAGCTTGACACTGCTCTATTAGCTGTTCCTTAAGTCTCCTTCACTACTACAGAAACAGAAGGTGGCAGACTTCTCTATTTCTGTTGCTTTTTGAATCTGTAATCTGCAGATATGCAATGCGACATCCCTATGGAAAAAAAAACCAAACAACATACAGAAACTAGACATAAAGATAGCATAGTAGGGAAGCCAAAAGTTTGTTAGAGGGAAGTAATTTGAAAGAATCAGATAATCTATTTCTAAAAAGCTGATGACAAGGCCTCTAGCCAAAAGCTCTTAAATGACGCGAGCTCCTGTGAGGTAAAAGGAAAGACCTCTCACAGATTAGTAGTGGCTAAAAGAAAATAAAGACTAAGAGGAAACAACCGTTTTTTAAATAAGCAGAGATAAGAGAGAAACCTGTGCTGCCTGTCGCTAGTTATGCCCATGTTAGCAGTGCAATGTGAGTGGGTCTGCAGAGTGAAACAGTTGGAGCTGAAGACCCAGGGGATTTTCTGCAGAGAGAGAAGTACTTCATTTTAGCTCTAGTTTGGTCCAAAGGACAGAGTGACTGCTCGTAGTTACAGCTCTCCCTCTCATTCAGTTTTATCTGAAAGAAATATAGTTTGTGCATCTTGAGATTACTTTGCAACGTGACCCAAAGAGCTACAAGTGGGGGCTCCAAAGAGATTCCGCTCAAAAGTACACACCAAAAAATGTAGTAGATGCACAGTCTAATGATTTGAAAAAAAAAAAAAAAGTGAGATTGCGAAGTATGTTTTAATAATAATCACACAAAATTCTTCCATGGTTGCAACTGTAAAACTGGTAGGCTACTGAGAGTTCAAGCTCTTGAGTGAAAAATTAATGAAATCAGTGTCTAATAAGCAACTTTGTATTTCATGCATGTACACAAACACCCCCTCATGTGCAAAAATGCACAGATGGGCTCTAAACAAATGATTTCCACTCAGGAAAGACATCAGGTATCCTTCTCTGAAAACATCAGTTCAGTGTTCACTGACAGTCAAACATCAGACCAAAAGCCAGGAAACATCAGGCGACAACTACAGAACCAGGACCTTTATGCAGATGCCTGACTACTTTGGGAACTTATCTGGAATTCTGAGTGCAATTCTGGTCAGCCCAACTCAAAAGGGTATGACGGATCTGGAAAAGCCATAAGGCTGGCAAGCTAGCCAGAACTGGGAAGACTTCACCCTTGGTAAGAACAGAACTGACTATTCATCAGTCTATGAAGAAGCGATAGGAACACAGTGACAGGGAGAAAGGGAAGACTTCCCTCTAAAATAATACATCTCATGGAGAAGGTGAATATATGAGATTATCATTAGGTATTCTGGTTACCACCAGAAATCAGGCACCTTCTTTAAAACTTTTTAAGGAAGAAGATAGTACTTCTTTGAGTGGCACAGAGAGGTAAACTGTGGAACTCCTTGTCATACAGTAACATGGAGGCCGAACCTGTTCAAGAGGGGATTCAGAAAAGGATTAACCAAATTTGATAGGTCTTTAGAGAGGTATTCCATAACAGAAGTGAACACAATTTTCCAGTTCAGAGAATTCCACCAGTCTGAAGTTTGGAGAGTATTCCAGAGAACAGCTCACCCTCCGCTGGTCCAAACTCTGATGGTCCTCCTACATTTGCACTCCAGCACATTGTTTGAGAGGATGCATAATTAGGTGCCTCATACGTTCCAGTACTGCCAGACGCGTGATCTTACCTGAATAGCTTTGCATAAGTATTGCTCATACAGCATTTTAAGAGATTGGTTTTTTGTTCTGTTTTCAAGATGAAAGGATTAGAAAGGAGCAGAATGTTTGGAAGTTTCTTAGATGGTATCAAATGTTCCTACTGGCAGAAGAGGTCAGTATCAGTTGTTTCTTCCATTATATTTGGGTGGGTTTATTGTCTTAATGCAGTTGTAGGAAAAATATAAAAAAAAAAAGCGGGTGGGCATTAGGGAGGGAAAGTGGGAATAACAAAGACAGGAGAACTATGTCCTTTCTTCTGCTGCCGCTTACAGATAAGGTGTTAGAAGGATCTCTGCAAAAATAACTGCCTATTTCTGAAACTCAACTTTAGCTTTTTCGGGATATTGCTAGTGAAAAGCATGGATGAAGAGGGTGGTATATGGGTGAAGCAAATACTTTTCAGAACTCTGGTTGTTTAGAATTCCTCTTTAGTTTGCTAAACTGGTCAACATGCACAAAGAGCATGAGTATATTTGCAGGGCAAAAGGGAAAAAAAACCCCAAAACCAACAACATAGGGAAGGTAGAGAGATGCACTGTCAGACACTAAGGTCCACATTTCAGTTGTTGCTTGAGTATGTCACTTGATTTCCCAGCTTTGTTTGATACAAGTTTATTTTAGGATTACAGTGATTGGGAAGTGGGAATTTCACCAGTGTGCTGATAAATCACTGGCAAAGGAAAGAGATGGTTAAGAAGTATTTACAGGAATATTTCACACCGTAAGAAGTTGTAGTTCACATGTACTGACTCCTTAGTAAACAATTCATGTAGCTTTTCATTTATAACATTTACTAGGACCGCAGGGAGTATAGAATTCTGCAAAAATATCCTAGGAAATTCTGCTAAATCTTGGTGCTTTGAAAGACTAAATAGGGGAGTAACATTCTCATAATCTTATCCAATATATTTTCATTTTTTGAAGGAAAACTGCTAATAAAAGGGTTTGTTTTCTACGTGATCCCTTTTCCCTCCTCCACTGCAAGCTCAGACATTAAGTTTTTGGAAAATAATGAGCAATACCTGGGGGAGGGGTGGGAGTTAAATCATCATCAACTGATGCATCTAAAACTAGGACATTTTGAAAATGTTAATCCTGTTTAATGCACTGAAATAATGAGAAGCAAATGCAGGGAAGAAAAGCCCAGTAAGTCACATTAAGCTATCCCTAAGTCTAAACAAGCAGTGAAACTGAAAACTAAAAATAACTCACCACTTAATTTTTCTAAAGCTGTGATAAAATAAGGCATGGAGTTTTCTAGAGTTGCTCAGAGTAGTTAAAATAATTTAGTATTGTTGAAGAAGAAACTGCAGATACAGTTTTATTGGGGATAAAATATCAGTATGGCTCTATATCATTAAATATGGTCTACTACCTGTTGGAGTTAAATCTCCTCAAGATGAAAATAAAACTGCATACACAGAACGTGTTTATAAGAGAAAATAGTTCAGCTCACTCTTAAAGTTGTTCACATATTTACGTATAGAGAAATACTAAGAGCAAATTGAGTGTGTTACTTAAGTTTCCTTCATGGAGTGAAGAAATAATCAAACATTATGTATTTTAATTTACTTTCAACAACTAAACTCTTCCTTTGTCTTTCCACCGGAGAACACTGAAAGGCTGTTTGACCTTGGCCAAAGACTTTGCACCTACCTACAAGTTCCAACTCAGACTGCAGTGGGTCGTTCCTACAAACAAGGCGAGAAAGCTCATCGTCCCGGAGGAGGGAAAACTTTAAAGGAGTAATGGATATTTTAGCGCCATTTTTTTCAGTTTAGGGGAATGAGTTTACTAAGTGTTAAGGCTGATTTCCTCCCACATTAATGCTCATTTCTCTGCTTGTTGTAGTCACTGTATAGCTATGAAAAACACAAGATATTTCTCAAAAGCTGTTTTATTGGATTAATGTTGATAAAATAGTTTTGTCTCCAGCAATGTTGCTTTATAAAGATGTATCAGTGATGACTGGATTAAATTCAGACTTGATAAAAAGTCCGAGAAGAATATTTCAGAAATAAACTAGCATCAAAGCTTCAGCAGCCATCTTCAAATTGCTACACACATAAATATCTATTTTATTCCTAAATCCCAAAGGTTAACACTGCATAACCTGGGTGATTACATGTATGACCCACTCTGATGCTCTGGTATGCATATTCTGGAGGTGCCTTTTCAAGTATCTAAATATCTCCATAAATACTGCTTTTAGATGTCTAAAACATGCTAGTAACCCACGGTTATGCCATTCATTAACTTTAATTCTACCAGTTCTGGGTTGCTTTTTGTTTGTTGGTTGGTTTTGTTTGTTTTTTAATATTCCCTGGGCTTTACTTTGCTGTACTTCTAAACACAGAAACCAAGACAAGTCCTTGGAAGGAGAGGGGTGGGCAGCAGGCGGTAAGAATCTCACATACCTCTTGTTGTGCATACCTTTGAACACTTCATTGAGAAGGTTTCCTTGGGAGGATAACGTTCTGGTGGTGGGTCAAAATGTTCCCATGCTGTTCCTGAGGTTTTAGAATAAGGCTCTGAGCGAACAGTGGAAGTCCTGGAGTGCTGCCCACCTCGGATGTCTTCTGTTGGTCTACAATGGAGTAAACAACTAATATATATTAATCAGATCATGCTCTCCCCTGAATATTAGAATATGAAGAACTGGCAGGTGCTCCTGTTAGTGAAACTAACCAGCCTGCTTTGTAAGTATCTGATCTTTTTTGCTTGTGTGTTTTGAAAGCAAATATCCCAAATACGTGCATAAATCCATGTTCACAAGGATATTTGCACTTGGTTGTTTTTATTTTGGAAAACTGTGTACTCACTGAGTAGGCTGGCAGAATTGTTCAGGTTACCTGCAAAAGGTTGCAAGGAGGAGGGTGCAGGGTGAGCTTCTGTTCCCGTAAAAATGAGTAACAGCTTCTTCATGGAAAACAAACATTTTCAGCTAGTCCACAGCAGCCCAGAGAACAAAAATGAGAAATATTTTCACATAATAAATGTGTAAAGTAGCACAACTATTTCATGGGTAAGCGTTTTGTCACGTTTGTACTTCCAATTACCGTGTCTCACAACAATGACTTTTAAAAGAATGAAAGCTATTAAAAGAAACAGATAATGATTTTTAAATGGTGGGAAAAAAGCATATTTAAATATTTCTCTCTCTTTTTTTGAAGTCTTGGATGATATTTGAAGAGGAATCTAAAACTGACCCTCCAAAATCAATTTCCCATGTCTCCAATTAGACTCTTCATTTGTATGCTACAAAGTTGAATTGTCCACTTTGCTGCAATGACATACAGCTCCACGTCTGAAGCCTGATAATGGTTAAGGTTGGTGAGATTTAGATTATTCTATGGTAAAAGCAGAATTTGCCCTTTTTTTGACTCAGATTAAAAGAAACATTGTCCATACATTGTAACAGTAATAGTATCTGGTCTAACCTAAATGTCCTCCCTCATTTGAAGGAGAATCAGAACTTGCCTTTTTCAAGATAGAGCGGGTGATTTTGTTATTAAAGGGTATTTTAAGTCACATTCAGCACTATTATTTTTAGAAGTCTTCTTCCTATTCAGATTTATCTTGAATTTCTTATCCATAGATCAGCATTTTCAACTGTAGTTTTGTTTCCTAGTATCACTTCACTAAGGTTTATCTTCATCCGATTCCAGATTCAACTTACAAATATTATCTCATTCATCCACATTAAATCATGTCTTTGTAGTTTTTACATTTTAATTAAGACATTCAATAACAAGACCGATTCTAACATCTCTGCGTGTAGTTGCCAACAGCTCTATTTGGCCGAAACATTTCTGATTTTTCTGACCTTTGTCCTGTGTCTTGTGCAACCACCAAAGCATCCTGCGCAGCTGTGTCACATAAATTAAATAAGCTGCGTGATTTATAGGACTTCCAGTTAACTTGAAAGCAATCCCTTTGGTACTTCTGATGCAGCTGTGTCTCTCTATTGTATCCTGCTACTTGCCAGAAAACAAAACAAAATAAAACAAAACAAAACCCCAAAGCCTCATATTCACCAACAGAGTACAATTAGGAAAAAAAAAAATCTTTCTTTCAGATGCTTTTTTTCCTCACAATGGCCCATTTCTGGCCACCTTTGTTTTCCTTCAGGACTTTCCAGTTCTGGATAATGCCACTCTTTCTCCTCAGCAATGACAGGAAGCTTGCTATAGGAGTTTAAGACAAATGCTTTTGGACAGAGAAATACTCTGGCTAGAAAGTCTGGCTCACAAGGGATGAAAGCATTAGGTACCCAAATTACAGTTTCCATGAAACTCTTCTCATCTATTTCATTACAGTGTCTGGAGGTCTTTTGGTCCATCAGCCTGCCTTCGCCAAAATACTGAAACTTCCTTACAAAATAAGCTGGTTTTGTCATGAGAGAGCAGCAGAGGAAATGCTGTTACGCTAAGACAACCTCCATCAAAACAACTGATGGAAAAGTTTTTCAATTAGTTGTAGTGAGGGCTGGTGCCCCCCAGATTCTCAGCTTGACTCTAAGAATTATCTCCATGGCTATTACAGATCTGTAGCCGCAGCTCCCCTTCCTCTAATCCCTGATGGATACAGGGATGATCTGCTGGCCTTTAGGGTCCTTCCACCAATTTTCAGCCTACATGTCCAGTCATTTAAAACCAACAGCAAAAACAAGAAGTCCAGAGAAACGCTTTAATAAGAAGTGGTGGTTTAATTTATAGCTGTCCTTTCACAGGTTGCTTTTATTATGCTACAAAAAAACCCAAACAAACCTCCCCCCAAAACACAACAACACACCACAGAAACCAAAACCCAACCCTTTTTTTTTTTTCTCTTTACAGTGCAATTAATACACTCCTGGCATTTGGTGCTCTTACTTCTAACATGTTCAAGATAATTTAACTATATCCCCTCCTGGTCTCTGCTTTCCCTACACTCACTCAGCTTCTGAGGATTATTCTTATGCTGACCTTTGTTCCCATTTCTCCCCATTTTTTTGTTATTTAAGAGAGACAGAAGAAAAATTCATTTGCTATTTTCATAATACTATAGTATTACCACCATCCAAATGTTTCATACTTAGCCATAAGTAGCCCTTCTAGTCCAAACACTGCTCATAACTATTGCTTTTATTGTCATCCTGGTTTTCTTGCTAAAATGTATACTACCATGGAATACTTCAGTATCTCAGCTTTTCAATAATCTTAATTATATTTATTTCCTCTCCCTCATTGCTCTATTCTTAAATTGCCCTACAGTTGTGCCTCTAGAGACTAAATAGGAGTGATGAACACCTTACTGCCATGGCCAATTTGCCAGTGTTGCTTAGAGCTACAGACCTCTCTCTTACAATGCAGTCACTGGCATGCACTCAAAAAAACCATCCTAAGCTCACTTCAAATATTCTGTAAATTAGCCAAGCTGAAAACAGAAGCGTAATATCCCAAGAGTTTATTTCTCATTCCAAACCTTCTATTAGTTGATTTGCTTATTGTGTTGAAAGGGGCTGACCTGCTATCAAGTGCTACAAACAGCCTTAGACTCTTTGACTACTACTCCTTTATTGACTGCGACTCCTGACATTAATTTTGTTTCGGATTAATATGAACTTGTTCACCGCTGAACTAGAGCAACTTAAGAGTTGTGTAAGTCCCTGTGCTGGTCACAGTCATGTAACCACACTCATTTAAGCAATGCATATGTGGCAAGCCTGGGCTTGCTGTCACCTGCTGACCAGTCTCTTCAGGAATGGTACTAAGACACATGGCCATACTTCACTTAGTTATGACCCAGCTTGATCCAGATAACCCCAGGAAATTCACATCTTTGCCTGTGTCACACAGCCTATCTTTCTGTACCCTCTTGAGCCCAATACAACAAAAAAGGTTAAATTTTAAAGTGTAAAATAGTTCCCTGATTCCAAATGTGGTGTGCTCATGCTTCATGATTTCAAGGGTGAGTAAATGCTTTCTCTACTATTGTTATATGAAGGTATTTAAAAGCAAACAAACAAGATGACAGAGTTGTAGAGCTGATACATTTCTTTAAAGTGATAAAGACATACCTTGTCTTGTAGGGGTATGGTTTTCTCGCTCTTCTGTCTTCCACATATCTATCAGATCCATGATCCTCATGATGCCTGTATTGCTTATCTTGGTATCGTCTCCCAGCATGAGGCATCTTGTTTCTTACATGTATTCTTTCTTTCTAAAACAACTTCCTGAGCTAGAGAAATAAAACCGGTTCATTTTATAGCTCTACTTAAAGTTATTAATTGACCAGCACTCGCATCCACTTCATGCTGCTTCAAGACTTAGTACAGACTTCCTTAAGAAGTGAAGGAAGTAACACTCTTTAAACCACATGTAAAATAACTTCATTAAAGATGGAAGTTTTTATTTACATTTTCCTATCCATCGAGTAATCGTAATGTTTCTATATCCAACATTTATTGCGCTCAGCTTATTCACTAAGTCTGCTCTGACTCTCCTACCTTCGCTGCAAGGACAAGACATGGTGCTCACAACAGACACGAATCTTGGCTTCTCTGATGTTGTCTCGTACGTAAAGCATTACACGCAGCAAACAGCAGCGCAGTGCATGCGTGCAGCTGCCACCGAGGGCAGGGCCAACCTGAACGCGTGGGCTGTGACCTTTGTCCCGGACGTGTCTCAAAGGAGGGCACGCACCGCTGCGAACAGGTGCAATACCAAACCTTGCCTGTGATTTGGATTTCAGGCAGGGGCAAAAATAAGTTTGCAGGAAGATATATATCCTTGATAATTTGGTATTAAGTATTAAAGGGATGTTATTTCCAGAAAGTGCCTTTACCCTTTCCAGTGCAGTACACCTAAGCCCAAACCTGTACAATACAGAAACACAGTTTAAACATCCGGCCAACCTTTATTTTCTTTTGCCTTCATCACAGCCCTTCAGCATTAGCACAGAAGTGCCTGCATTAATTTTGACCGATCAAGCTGAACACTTGCTTAAGGACTTTCCTTCCCTGTCCTTAGGGTGTCACCAAAGAGATAAGTTACTTTTTGTTTACGGCCCACAAAGACACGCTGCCATCCTCCAGCTCAGCTCCAGTGCTCTGGGCAGAGGCCATTCAAGCAGCAGCCGCACACCTTTCCCCAGGGGCGGCTTCTGCTGCCGGTCCCGTCTCTCAGCGCCACGACCGCAAACCGAGACCCCCCTTCACCCCGCCCCGGCCCGAAGCCCGGCCGTGGGCAGCGCACACCGGGCATCTCCCCAGGCCCGCCCGGGAAAGGCGCTGTGCCCTTCGCTGCCCACCCGCGGCCCCGCACACCCCGTCCCGCAGCGGCCCCCGCCCCTGCCGCCCCTCACCTGAACGGAGCGCAGAGCTCCGGCCCGCCCCGCAGCAGCTGCCGGGAGCAGCCGCGCCCGCCCTCTCCTCCCCGGCCGCCTCCCTCCCGCGGCGGGCCGGCCCCCGGGCAGGTGCTGCCCTGCCCGTCCTTCCCGGGGACCATCGCCGAGGGGGGAAGGAGGGGCGCGGCCCCCGGCCCTGGGGGCAGCTGGAAAGAGAGGGAGAAATCTGGTGTCTGCGGGGTGTGGGGCAACCTGGGCTCTTGTTTAATAAAATGAGGTCCCTGCGCACCGCGGAAGAATGTGGTAAGGGGGGCCCTGGGAGGATATAAAAACTTGAAGGTTAATAAAGTTAAAATTCAAGTCCCCAGGACCAGTTGCTTTTTTTTATTAAAAGCCAACCTTTTCAACCGCAGTGCTCAAGGGCGGGAAGCCCTGCAGTATGGACGTATGGAGGGTAGAGGGTGAAAGAAAACGGCAGAAACTTGTCCCCAGGAGCGAGTGGGTGGGAACAGGTCGCGTTCACTAGGCAGTGGGTTCAAAAGGCAGGTGAGCAACTCAGCTTTCCCCTGGTGTAAAGCAACGTCTTGGATAACTGACCTCTGGAATGCACGCGGTCTCATTTCTCGGTGCTCTGCTGAACGCCTTCCCAGTGGTGGATCTCCAGGGGCTTTGTCTCCTCACTGCCGGCCTGTGATGTTTCCTTTGCACAGAAACCACGTGCTGGTTCCCTCAGGATGCTTTCTGTTGGGGACTGATCTGCTTTTGTAGAGGACCTGGGGCAGACCCATGAACGGGCACTGCAGTGAACAACTTGTTTGTTGGGCAGGTCTGTGCACAAAACCAATCCACGCTTGAGAAGCAGGATGGTGGTGGTAAGGTGGTGCCATGCCTGGCTAAACTTGAGCCTTAGAAAGCACACTTGGGGTACCAGTGCCTCTTGAATTTGGGCTTAAGATATGCAACTGTTAGTGCAGTCCCACGCAGGGCTAAATCTGAAATACCCTTTAAGTAACATGTGGGTATCAGAGGAACTGCTGTCCCTGGAATGAGGAGACATCTCCAGGAACTGAATACTTAAGACATGCGTTGTGTCAATTGCTGGGGCAGGGTAGGACTGTGATTCCCTGCTCCAGCTGAGCTATGTTAACAGCTTCTTTTGCTGCTTACCACTCTCACCTCGCCTAGACCTCATCTGCTCTTCTGCCTTCAGCTCCACAGTTTGTCTTCTCTCTGTCTTGCACCAAGCTTGCTGCTTGCTCGATCACATAGTAAGCCAATTCAGCTTGCTTTCCAGCCAAAACCGATTTACCTTCTGCTGGTTTAGTGGGTTGGATTGGCTTTGTGCTGCAATCAAATGTGCGCTGGAGCAAGGACTTGGCAGAAGCACGTGTCCCACAGAGAAGAAACTGGGGGAGAGATGGGGAGAGAGGGTTGCTACCTCTCTTGGCAGCAGCGAGTGGTGAATGTAACTGAAGCCTTGACGTGAAGTTGCGATTTGAGACTCTACTGCCCATCAGCAAGTCACTATGCCTTCTCAGTTTGGGGCTGTCATTCTGCTAGCAAAGGCAGTCTAACAGCAGGAGTGTTTTACTGCTTCGTAGTCATGTTTGTTTCTAATTTTAACTGTTTCTAATTAAAGGTCATTTAAGCTAGTTTGGCACATTTTACCCTGAAGAACATTAGGGTGCCTGCATGAATTCTGTTCTCCTGTCTAGATGATAAACATTTGGGAAATACGTTCTTGACTTGTATCCAGCAGAGGGTGTCTGCTCTGAATGCAGGGCATGCAGAAACACATCTCCCTTCAGGTAGGCAGGTTTCATACAAACAGTAGAAAAATGACGAGGAGACATGGATGGAAACAGACTGGGGAGGGGGAGCTGAAATATGAAAGTACCTTGATGGCTGCTTTCTGTGGTATAACTAGTAGTTTTGTTAAAGCATTTCTTTTTCTAGGCTGAAAGGGTCAATGTGTGACCATTTTGATTTGATGGAAGACAGGGTGGAACTGAAAGGATCCAATTATGGACTGGATAAAATTCAGTGAAGTTGATGGGCAAGGTAAATGTTTAAAAAGTGGTTAAAGCCATTATGGTATCTGAAATAACAGGGTCGCAGCCGACCCAGATAATGAGATCTACTTTAAAAACTTAACTATGTGACCGAAGGGATTTTCACTGGGAACTCATAAAGTGAACACAAGGCATTGAGGTAGTGATTGCTGGAGTTGCCTATATATGACATAAGAATCAGTGAAGCAAGACACAGAAAATGGTGCTGATTAGGGAGAAACAGCCAGAGGTAGCCGTAGGAATGTGTCTCTAAGGAGAAAAAAGCAGAAGGAGCTCATGGGGGGATTGGATATGGTACTGGCTGAATTTGGATGAGAACCATCAAGGGAAAAGATCTCATCATTTGTTCTTACCTTGTTGCAGGTAAAAGGATGCTGTGCTGTATGTAAGCAAAAGACTTTGTATCAAAGATAGACCTGATTCTGCTATTGATTTATCTTTTTAATAGGAATAACTTTTGGGACTGAATTTTGTCTGAAGTCCAGAGGGTCTGATTTGCAGAAAATGAAGTGTGAACCTTTTTTTCTTTTTTTCTGGTAATTTACATTAGTAGGTCACATCTGTGTCTTGGATCAACACAGTCCTGGATGCTTATTCCAAAAAAGCAAAACAAAAAGCCTCCTGAAAACCAATCTAGGTATAGGGCACAACGTGCCTTAGATAGACCTCCAGGGACATATTTCTCCAGCCAGGCAGGCAGGCAGGCAGGGCACCACTGGAGTCTGTTCAGGCTGACAGGAACACTGAACTCCTGAGATCAGCAGGACTAAAATTAGCTTTGGAACTTTTTTTTTTTTTAACTCTTTTCGTGTTGCTTTTACATGAAGTCTGTTACTTATTGTTATAACCAATAAGAAAAAAAATGTGTTGAAGGCTTCCTTTTATTTTTTTTCCTTAAAGAGATTTTGAAATCCCTTGTCTTTGGAATGGGAGGTAAATTGAGTTTGGGAACTACGTAATTGGTTATGTGTTGGTCAATTTTTTATGTACTAGTGGATAAAAAACATCACAACACCAAATACTGCTCCAGCAAAAGAAATGAAAACAATCATGAGTGATTTAATATCAGTATTGTATTCTTGGTGTGTGCTATTACAAATACTTATTTCGAAAAGTAATTCAAACCACCCTTAGAGTTCTTTTATTGTTGTCTTTGGTGACGTGTGACTTGTTTGGCTGGTAGCTGTTTCTTTTCCAAGGCCAAGTCCTTCCCAGCATCTTCTGAGCAACTGCCTAGTTTTGATTTGAAGACCTTACAACATGGTTTTCTGAAAAGTGGGATTTTGTCACACTGAGTCTCGACTCTGGCTGGGGAATAGCCGGCTTCTGGGGCACATCCCAAACAGGCTGAAGGCCGTAAGGATGTTTCTATTGAAGCCTGGAATCCCAAAAGACTGTTATCCGTGGGCCCCTTTGTATTTATATCAGCTTGAAGTACGGAGCTGTAACACCAGCCTCGGTAATGCTCTGCGTCACCACAGCTGCCACTTTTGTGCTGACTTCCCTCAAGTTCTGCTGTTGCTGGCCACCCAAGCTGTATCTGAAACCTTATCATTCATCTCCTTTTTCCCTGTTCTTAAGCGGAGTTGTAATAGGCTGAAGCCATTTTTCCCCTTCAAAACTGATGAGTAAAACCAAAACGGCTTTTGAAATCTGAGAAACTGTTAGCATTAAAATTTCTCCCTCAATTCTTAACAGTCTTTTCTCACAAATTCCATCTGTTTTGTGCTGAACTTGGGGGAACCTCTGTCTGAGTAGATTTTGGAGACCATCTGCAATCCCATACTTAGTTTTCTATTATAATTTACAACTTAAATTTAAAAGTATTTCAGGACTGAAATTTGCTTTGTGAGGACATTTAGACCCCATTCAGATCTTTACAGCCTTGACTGCTCTAAAATTCACGCTTGTGAAGGCACCTTTGTGAGGTGCCTATGTCTTGATTGACCTGAAGGTCTCGGCAGTGCTGGGCTTATCATTCTGGGTGCCAGCTTGCAAATTGCATGAAATTGTGGCACGAGGAACTCTGTGGGAGCTCATGGCACTTCCTTGTCTCCTGGCATGAATACGTTACATTCCATTTTATATTAGTAAAATATTCATGGAGTTTTATTAACATGGTAGGAGCTCTTGCCTCTTTTACAAGAGGTAGGAATTATGAGCAGTCTGTCTTATCTCTCATTTAATCTACTATCCCATCTAGTGGGGGGGTTTTTTGGTGTGTTGGTTTTTTGTTTTTTGTTTTTTGGTTTTTTTTCCTCATCTGGACATAGATAAAATCCAACAACAGGGAATATTTGTTTTGCGGTCAAAACTAGCGGAGTTGGAGTCAACACTCCTGGCAGTCATTGGAAAGATTTCTTGTACATAGAAAATTTATGAACGCACGGAGATGCTTGTTTCAGTAATCTAGCCTTAAAAGGTATCCAAACATTTTGCTCCTGATGAAAACACGCAAGCCTGTGCAGCTCTGAGCTATTTACATCTGGTCAGTCTGTCTGGGGCTGTAACGTTGGCACTCGTATGTGTTAAGAAGGGAAAAGAGGCATTAATTTTAGGTGTCCGGTTGTGCTGGTTTGACTGAAAATGAGTTAATTTTCTTCATGCAGTTAGAAACCTTTCTTTTCCATAGCTAGCATGCTCATTATTTGGACTTAGTTTAAGAACAAGAGATAACAGCCCAGCACAGAGTTAATGTTTTGAATTGCCCTGATCTGAGAGCCAAGGACATTTTGAGCGCTCTGCCCACAGGTGTGAGGCATCGAGGAAGGGGGGCATGGATGGGGCAGAGCTTGACTGACATCCAGACTGATCAATGAGAGTATTCCATCACATTAACATCATGCTAATTACTTAAGAAGAGTCAGGACCTTCCGGGTGGGTCTTCTCTCTTCCGCTCTCTCTCTCTGGGGCGCAGCCGAGGGAGTTTTGGTCAGGATGTTTAGTTCGGCCTTTTGCCATTTTGCAGAGGCCTCTGAGCCTTTCTGCCTTTTTCCTCTTTTTTCTTTCTCTGGGATCAGCTTTGAGACCAGGTGTTGTTTTCCTGGGACTCGCTGCTTAGCGTGTTTGTGAGGAATTGCCTTGAGTATCTTTTATTTATATTTTATATATATATTTACTAGTAGTGTATTAGTATTTTGTTATTTTATTAAACTGTGTTTTTCTCAATCCAATTTTCTCCCTTCTCTTTAGACTCTCTCCCCTGTAGTGGGGGGGCGGGTTAGGGGGAGGGAGGGAGTGAGCGGCTATCGTGGTTGTATTGCCAGCTCGGGTTAAAACCACACCACCAGTTCATACAAACGATCTGTGTCGCAGTTTCTTTTGACCTCCTGAAAAAGAAAGGCAACAGTGGCATCCTGTGGCCTGAGCAGCTCATGACAGGTGGGTCTGGTGTAGGGCAGAATCTGCCACGGAGGTCTCCCCACACAGAGCAGGAAACGGCTCATGTTATTTCTAAAAAGTTTGCAAAAGAAGCCCGTGGTACTTCAAGCTGGTGCACGTTTTCAACCTGAAGTACAAACCTGCTATTTTTCAACAAGGGCTTTCCGCCAACTTTCTTATATTCTGCTGCTTATTTTCCTAACAAAGAGTGTTTGGGACAAAGAGGATGACTTCAGTTACCGACCAAGGAGACAGGACTTCTGTGTTGCTGTCTCTGTCCTGCAGAACGTTTCCTCAGAGAAGAGGAATAGAGGAGAGACTGAGAGTGTCCCGTTTTCAACTAACCCCAGGTTTTGGGCAGCATACTTGGTCTAAAAATGAACGTTTTGGGAAAGTCCAGTGAAGAGAAGACTAATAAGAGTTGTTTTCCCTTGCACCTACATCACACCCGAGCGCTCGCTCCCACACGCCATGTGTGTGCATGTGTGTCTCTCTTCAGTTTTTCAAAGTCCTGGTCTTTGCTTGTGTAACTTGGACTGACTGTGATTTGCTTACCTCCTCACCAGCAGATATTGGCAGCCGTGACCACCAGGCTCTCAAAGCTTGCAGGTGTGCCAGAAGGCACGTTAACAAGGAACACAGAGGCTCGCCTGTGGGCAATTGTCAGGGAAGCTGCTGATGGCTTCTTTTTTCCTCTTTCTCCTGGTTTTACAGAGACTTCTCTTCCGTAAAAGAGATGTTAAGGTGGTGTCCCTTCCTACTTCTTACCTTTGTACTTCGAGGTGTAAATGGTATTGAAAACTCAGCATCAGGAAGGAGTGGGAGGGAAATGAAACAACTTTGTTCATTTTAATTCTGCATTTTCTTTTATCCAGAAGGCTCAAGCACTGTATGTTTCGGGTCGGCTACCTTCGAGAATTGGAAAAGCAGAGTATGGGTGAGGATGTCCCCCGCTGCCTGTGCATGGAAGAATTTGTGAGCATTAAGTTTTCTGTTGTGTGAGGAAGTCACCACGATCCCCTTCTTAGGAAGGCTGAAGTGGGAGGCAGGGGAACAAAACCAGCAATGGGCAGGGGCTTAATTGTTGCCTTTAATAACGAGTGAGTACTCTTAAGATTCTTATGAAATTGCTTAACTGAGCTTGTGCCGCGGTTTCTTGCCAGTATTAATCCCTGGGCTGCCTCTTGAAACATGCACATGCATGAAAACAACCAAATGTTAAGGCAGGCTGTGGCTCCAGTGATGTTAACCCCTGCTTCTTTTTGTCAGTTAAACTGACAACCAAGATAAGAAGAGCCGGTGTTGGTATCGTCTCTTGCATAACAAACCACTCTTGACAAAAGAAGCAGCCTCCTGTCAAACGAATTTCCTTTACAACTGCCAAGGGGACTATTTTTAGTTTCATCTGCCATTCTTTACTCCTTAATCATCTGGTTCACTTTTCTCAGTTTTTCTCTCTTTTCCCTCTTCCCCACCAGCTTGGATATCAGGTACTGCTGATAATTTGCAGAGGAAGAGGAGGGCAGCGGGCTCTCGGCTATTCCCTGTTAGCAAGTGTCTGCACTGGGATGCCACCGGCCTTGCCATCTCCAGCTCAGCTCCAGTGTGTGAAGGGAGGAAGCCTTCAGAGAAAGGCAAACGGACCACCTTGAATCTAGACAAGAGAAGTCAAAGACCAACAAGTAAATGAGATCAGTTCTTGTCAGGAAAGATTTTCTGCCAAGGCTGTGTTCAGAAAACATGCTTGAAGTTGCAGAAGAGGAGCTACAACTGTCCAGCGTTGAAGCAGTGTCACAGGCATCAGCCAGTCAGCTCTTCATACACCATTAGCAAAGCAAGGCTGAGCCTGACTTTTCCACTGGAGATAAAATTAAAGTGCCTTAGGAATAATGACAATGTTTATTCCATAGGTCTTGACTCTGTGGTGCTGGCTGCCTTCCCTTTTGGTCTGTTTGACCCACTGCATGTTTTTAGCCCATTGGGCAGCAGAATTATTCTTGTCTTCTGACTGAGATGTAAAACAGAAGTCCTGCCTGTCTGTAATCCATTAGAGATTTTGCGATGCTATTTGCAGGAGTAAGAGTGTCTTAAGGCCTTGGTTGTTCAGGAAATAACACTGCTTTGCTCAGTTACATGTCATAGTTCAGTCAAGTCTTTCATCCTCTGCAGCATCTTTCTAAAGCCTAATTCATGTGGATTATAATATGTTCTATACCTTCTTCCTCCACAGTATATGAGAGCTTCACAATAATGAGTGGTTTTATGCCCATGGTGCTTCTTGTAAGGTACACATTGCTATAACGCCCGTATTATAGCTGGCTTTGAGGAGCACAGAGGCAAAGTGAATAGCCCAAAGTCAAGAGGGAAGACTCTGGCACCAGAAGGAATTATGCCTTTGTCACCTGAGTGAACATAACAGGAAAGGAAGAAAACCTTGTGAGGAAAGCAAAAAGGAGACCTCAAATGGAGTTTCTCAAATGGAATGAGAATACAAATGTATTGTTGATGGAAAAATAAAAACTACATTACGTCTTCAGACTTTCCCCTCTCCAGTCTTAGTCTTCTCTTTTTGTCTTCTGAGTATAACTGACCAGTGCAAGAGTGACCAGTCTCCTTAACCCCCAAAAAATGTGAACCAGCACTTTGAGCAGCACTCCTTAGCCAAGGAAAGTTAGAGAGTTTAGAAGAGGTCTTGTGGCTCATGACCGTGGCTCCTTAGGTCTTTGGCTGCTTTACTGTCTGATAAGATTGGACAGGGGTCTCCTTCGCAGTTTTTGCTGGCTCACCTCCTTCCACTGCTTGGGTTTGGATTGCACAGTAGCCCCCAAATTCATGCACCCATGTGGGGAGTCACATGGTGTAATCCCAGTCTATGTGTAGCAGAATTATTTGTGTGCTTCTCAAGGGTTGGTTACCCCTGCTGTGGCATACACCGCTGGGCAGCCTAAGGTCTGACATTAAACTGTTCCTACTTTTCTTTTCCCATTTATTCCATTGCTTTTGACAGTGTAACTTATTAGTTCAGGCTTTCTTTATCAGGACATTGATGAGCTCTATTTCTGCTTCTGTTCTTTTCAAACTCCTGAATTATATTTTGTTTTAGGAGCTGGGAAGAAAGCCCTAGAAGCAAAGTTGGTTTTGTGTTTTTGAAGATGCTTGGGAGTCTGCCAGAGACATGTCAGGTTAGTGGCTCGTGACATATCAAAGCAGACGGGCAAGGGTTCACAGCAAATCAGGATCTGTTGAAAACCAGATTGAAACATAGCTAGCAGTGAGGGATTTTTAAAGAGAAAATTATTATCGTGGATGATCAGACTTGTATGTGTATTTCAGCCCTTGCTGTGGGAAGAACCTGTCATTTTCTAATAGCTCCACATGCTTCCTTTTTATTTTGCCTCTCCTACTCAAATTTTCAGTGTTTTCATCCCAGTTCATCTGTCACATCCCTTGCCAGGGTGCCTGGAGGGGACGCAGCCCTTATGTGCCTGCACACGTGGGCTTCTGGTTTCCCTGCCACCTGTGCACGTGGAGCCTTTCTTTCAGGCATCAGTAGTCCAGTTCCCTGTCTCTGTAGGCTTTTGTTGTTCTACAGAAAGGAGCAGTTGCATCTTCTCCCAGATCAGCACCATAAGAAGCAGCAAGAAACTTCTTGGCAGAGAGCCTAGAAAAGAAATCGTTTAGGTTCCACAGGCTGACCTTCAAAATTTTTCACAGTGTCTTAAGAGATTTTGGGCAAAGATGCCAGGAAGAAATGAGAACTCTACTTTCAAAATGGCTATGAAATGAGAAAGCCAAAGAAAAAAGCAAATTTTCCTCTTGCACTGTGTAAAGGGCCTCCATGCTGAAGACATCACCAGCCGAATGCGTATAAGTCTCCAGCAATCATTAAGCTCTATTAATCTTATTCTTGAGCCCATGGTAACATCTGTGGTGTATTTAAACAAAGCAGTGGTAAAGAGAAGAGTTTCTGCTGTGAACACTCGTACCACCATCACCCAAGTGACACTGTAATATAGAAACTGGGTCAGAGACACCCTTCCCCCTCCCTGCTGTCAAAGTTACTTGAGTGTCTATTGAAACCCTCACAATAAAAGAGTTTGGCTCAGGCATTCGCTAAGCAAAACTGATTTGTGTTTCTTGGTTCAGAAAAAGCTGGTGGGTAATTTTCCATGTGAGTACAATGTGGCAATTCAGCTGATCCTTGAAAGCTGATTTCTTGGTGATTTGCTTTTCATTTAATAAGGCACTACTGCTTTTATTTAGCATTTCTAAATTGCCACACTGAATCTGTGTTTAGAAGCCTTAAACCTCTCTCTTGCCTGTGTTAGGAGCTGCACTGGTAGTCTTCGTTCAAAGTTCAAAAGATTGCTGTAAGTCTCTTCAGATGTCGCTTGCTCTGTTGTCTTACTGATGATATAAATCTAAGCTAATTCGTTTATTTGCTTCTAGAATAATTGAATTAAAATATATTAGTTTGGAAGTATGACCTGGACAGATTAAAACACAGCTCTTCTGGACTCTTCCCACTGTCCTTTTTAACCCTATATTTGAGTCTTTCTTCCTTGTTTACAGCTGTCCTATTAGCAGTCTCATCCTTCTGCTGTGCTCTGTCTGCTTTGCGGTTTTCTGTCTTGT
This sequence comes from Caloenas nicobarica, assembly GCF_036013445.1. Lineage (NCBI taxonomy): Eukaryota > Metazoa > Chordata > Aves > Columbiformes > Columbidae > Caloenas > Caloenas nicobarica. Next base: position 77,960,421 of record NC_088246.1, on the reverse strand, counting down.
TTTTCCTGGCTTCTTCCAAGGAGTCCCAGTGGCTCCACCTTGTCCTGAAAAGACAATTTTATACTCATAATGACGGTCTGCACAGGTTGTCAGTGAGCACAGAACCTGGGAGTTAAGCCATCAGGAGCAACACTGGTTGGCAGGGGTTGCAAGTGCTTATTCCAAAGGAGACGCGGGTGAAGCGAAACAGCAGGGTCCGGAGTTTGAACCTGTTTTCTAATATTGCATTAATACATTCTCTAATTTCATTTCCCCTCCCCGCAGTTTCACAGCCCTCTCACACTTTTTTCTCCTTATAAAATGCCATTTGTCTCTTGAAAAATGCCTGTCTTGATGGGCAGTGTTGCCTGGAGGTGTCTGGGGGACCTACTTGGCCACAGAGCCAAGAAGGCTGTTTGGGCCATGGCTGCTGGGAGTTGCACACCCAAAGTACTTGTAGCATAGTGTGCTAAGGAGGCATGCTTGCGAGTGGTGAAGGAGGAGAAGGGACATCGTTCCCTTGCTTCCTCAGTTCTGATCCTTCTTGTTGTATGTTTAAAAAAAAAAAAAAAGGTAAACAAATACCCCAGTTTGTGTGTTAGTTTCAACACTGAACATCTCTTGAGCTACCTTGAACAGGCACGCAACTATCTATGTCAGCTTGTCATCTTTGCATCCTCGCTACCAAGAAGAAATAGAAATTCTTGCCATTCCACCCAGTTGCCCAAGAAGGGAAGCCATTTATACACTGAAGTTTGATGGCAGAATGACTTCTGTTATCAAGGCTAATCACTTTCCAGCCCCTGTCTCTGGCAAATACTCTATCTGTGATAATCAAGTCAGTGCATATGACATAGTTTTTTGACAGGACAATATTTCTCAATAATTTAGTAACATCGTGCACACACAAAAATAGAGTTACAATTAGCTCTCATCCCTAAAGTTGGAAGAGCTTTTCAGTTTGTTGGAGGCTGCTGGCCAATTCTCTTATCTAATCGGATAAAGTTCCTACTTTCTCCCATTTGTATGATGTCTGCTTTTACACAAACTCATTAAGTGCAGCTGTACTCAAAGTTTATAACAACAGCCCCAGTGAAGACTGGGCAGAAGTTTAATAGCCGTTCTGTTCTCCCTTTTTCATCTCAATCCATTTTGGTGGTTGATGTGTGCCCAAACATCTTTCCCTAGCACCTAATTCTCCCCCCTCCAGCTTTTTATTATGAATTATCTTAATATTAACCAGACAAATTGCATAAGATACATCTGTCTGTTTTGAAATTTGAGAGTTTACAGCTTGCTTTCAAGGAAGATGGATTTAGAACAATTACTTGTTTCTGTGAGGCATGCAGAAGTGTTTTTTCCCTTCATTTTAAAGCTGACATTCAGGTGGGAATGCATAATTCCTACACTATTCTTTACATCTTCAGAAGTATTAAGCTGATTATACAGGTAGAATAGCAGCACCATAGTTAACATTATATTAAGCTTTTGCAGCTAGATGGAATTTTCAGCAAAATCAATACATCTGGAAAAAACCCCACACTTTTTCTCAGAATGACTGCTTTTCTCTCATATTCTTCTGTGTAATTTTGAATTTCTACTTAGTACAGTATATAGAGTAATAGAAAGTCTTCATTTACCAGAACTTGAATTTGTCTTGCTGTATTGCCTGCATGTATTCAAATCACATTTATGAAGAAAGATTCACCACATACTTCCTGTGATACAGATATGCCAGTTTTAGAAGTGATTTTATAACTTCCATGGATGTTCTTCTTCCACCATAGAGCTATTCCAAGGTTTCCTGGGGAACTTCCAGCTGTACAATTTCCTTCCCTTACCATGTTCCATTTTCCCATCAAACAAGGTCAGGGAGGCTGGAGGAGAGAGGGAAACTCAAGGAAAAAGTTGTCTCACAACATCAATTGTTTCATGAGGGCACTTACCTGTGACACTAAATGCTCTCTATATAGCCCAGTGGACTATAGCGACAATTATGAGGACAGTTATCAGTGCTGGGGTCTTAATTACAGCTCTGTATGTGCACACATCTGCAGTACAAAAGAGGGGAGACAGCAAAGGAGCAGAGAGAGACACTAGCGGAGGGATTCAAAGGGACTCCCTCCTAAGCCAAATTCCAACATAGAGAGAAGTTTCCTTGTGCTGGTGCCTCACATCCTAGCATTGATATTCCCTTCAGGTTGTGGTCCTCTCCTGGCTCCGAAGGTCACCAAAGGCTTGACCCTTATGAGGTTCGCAACACCCTTAGCTCCATCTAGGATTTAAAGATGCAAATGTCTTGCAAAATCCAAAGCCTGATATGAGTAGGGAGGACTCATGAGTAGGAAGGACCTACTCAATTCTACTCGAACTTGCTCTTCCTTATAGTCCTCCCTCAGTTCAAGTAATCATAAAGAGGTACCAGAGTTGAACATTTTGTTTTTGTTCCCATAAAGATATGAAAACTGAGCAGTGTTGTAACTAAGTCCCTGATTATTGCTGTCAATAGACCTTTATGGCAAAGTTCACATGTGTAGGTTGATTATCAGTCTTCTCAATGATGACACAAACAGGTTGTTCAATTGGTTATTCTAATATAAAACTTCATCTCAGCATGACTCACAAGTAGTTTTGACTGATAAATGTCTTGAAAAGCAAAATCTGCTAACATCTCTTGTTTTCGGATAGTTGCCTCCACCTGTAGACATGTTTTATCGTGTGCTCAGCTCCTGTTCAGACAGGTAGGAAATATGGGCATTCTTCTTGTTTAGAGTCCCGTAGGTTTTTTTTTTTGTTTCCATTTGGGGCTGCCGCCCTGCGTGTGCATAAGATAAGCTTTCCTGATGTTTGTGAGCAAGAACATTTAGGTCTCTTCTACCCAGTAAAGATAATTTTTATAATTGACCTCTACCATGCTGTTGTCTTCTAAGTATGCAAGCTTATTTTTATAGAAAATATTTTACGTATTAAAAAGGCTCATATAACACTGGAGTATTTGTTTTCCCAGCGATAGCCATCATGGGCACATCATTAAAATGACAACGGTAGCTGCTCTGTGCTGTCTAATTTTGTAATGTTTTGACAGAATTTAAGACATGAATGTGTGTTTCTGCTACTAATCGTTGGTGAATCATACCACTTAATTGGATGGGTCAACAAGATAAATAGATGTGCTCTTTGGGAAATGAAAATGGCTTCTTTCATTTGTGACTCCGAGTTTGTTTGTACACTGCTTTTATTGGAAGTAGTGTTAGTTTATGGAGATTATGGAAAAAGCAGTGACCTATTTTCCTAACACTTGAGTGAGCAGTGATAGTTGTTGGGGGATGTGATGACAGAAGAAAAGCGGGTTTTAATTTTGGTTTTGAAGTGGGTGGGAGTGGGCAAATGGATACTCAAGACACATTAATGAAGTTATGTTGACAACAGTTAAGTGTGAAGTCTTGTCATGAATCTCATTGGAATGAATGCGTCTTTATAAGCATGCTGCCTTAGAGACAGCTGTACAACTGTCAGCTGTAATTAAAGAAAAAGATGATTCGGCAGTGGACATCCAGTTGAAAATGAATGACAGGGTTGTTTTTGTGTGTGTGTGTGTGGTTTTATTTTTTGCTTTGTGTTTTCGTGGGGGTTTTTTTGTTTGTTTTGTTTTTACATGGGTATGTACACTTCTGTTTGCCAAAAGTGATATATTTTTTGACTAGCTAATTCTTTCCAAGTAACTGCTACATCGAAAAAATGAATTGAACAGGGATCTTTTTTTTTTTTAACAAATTTTTTCCTGTAGGAGAGAATTTGAGCATTTCAAGGCAAGAGAATGGAGACTTTTTCATCATGACCTTGTTGGTGGCATTCTGGCGATGCATTAAAAAATTACTTCCAGAAAGACTTGGGAAAGCATGCAGTAAAATGTCCCTTGTCAACCACGCAAAATAAGCAAAGAAAACGATGCCACTTAGACGAGGGTACATCTGTGTTTGTGTGTGTTTTCCTCACTTGTGATACATGTCACTGCTGTGTCTCAAGTTCCATTTTCCTAATACCTTTCTGGCTATTTTGGTGTTGCTTTCAAAGGGGCTTGCAAGTATCGTAAAGGGACAGCTGGGGTTTTGTCCTCATAAGGGATGAGCAGTACTTTGGATGGCTCTCTGGTTTTTTTCCAGCCACAGAGCTTCCCACCATAATCAACTTGAACTTAAGGCAAGTAAAGATATTTGAAGAAAGATCCATGCTTTTCTCACGTAGTTGAATAGCCTTGTGTAAGCAGTTAAAGCTGTTCTGCAGCCGTCAATGGCTCCCCTTTCAGTGCAAGCAGTACAATCTCTTTTCCAGCTGATATTGATGAGAGTTTCGCAGTAGATGGTGATGGGAGTAGTTCTTGAGTTGGTAGCACACTTTGAAAAGCATGCGATGTGAGGAGGAGCCCAGACCCATCTGAAACGTGGATGCCGTCTCATCTCTTGTTGGAGGTAGCTGTACAGGGTTTTTTTTTTTCCCTTTTATACTTGTTGAATATCTTTTGTGACCTCTGGACTGGCCTTCTTTTCCCCCTCCATCTTGGCAGAAAACAAGGAAGCAGCCGCAATGTAACAGGGTTGACATCTAATTCCAGAACTGGAAGCTGTGACTTGGATGTAACTGGAAGTAGTGCTATTTGTCCTTGGTTAAAGATTGATTTTACGTCCCTAATGAAAACACTGGGACAATTCATCATGCTGATTTAGGTGGTCAGCGGCTAGAGTGAAGGGTTTATTAGATGCCCTGCCTGTGAGGCCGAGGAGTGAGGAGGAGCTGAAAGGGAGCACCTTTGTTTAAAATACATCTGTTTCTTTTCCATGGCCACATTTTTGAAGTGTAAAACGTACCAGCTTCTTTAGAGCTGTGTGCTGGAGGAATCTGTGCCTGTTGCTAGCAGCAAATGAGTTGCTTAATGGGAAGAATTTTTGCAAAGCCTGGAGAGAAATAACAGCTGCTTTCTTAGTGCAAGAAAACCCTATAACATTTCAAAACTGTAGCAAGATCAGGGATTTTTTTTTTTTTTTTAAAGGCCTGGATGAAAGGAAATTACTGATGTGGAGGGCGTGCTGAGTGGCCCAGGCACCTCACCTGTTTTATTCCGAGGTGCAGAGAGAATTCAAAGTTTCACGCCAGATGGAAAGCAAACCCAGAGCCACACGAACTACTCGCCGGTTTCCTTCAGCAACATTAATTTACAGTCTCATGAGAGAACACCTTGGTTTGCTGCCAGTTTTGGCTTCAAGCGAAAACGATCGGAGGGCAGGGCTGTGCAGACAGCGGTCCCTTCCAGGCCACGCCGTCTGGGCAGTGGACAAGGCGGCACAGGCCTCTGAAAAGAAAAGCAACGTTAACTGTACTGCAGCACTGTGGCTTCTCCTCCGCCTGCCGAGCGTATTGCAGGGGGCTGGCACCTTTACGCTACGCAAGTGGGCTTGCAAAAACTCGCTTTTGAGGTTGTCTAATGTGTTTTGCATTGCTGGGTCCTGCCAGTGGGGTCCTCCACTGTTCGGAGGGAGTATGGCCCAGGTCAGGAAGAGGGGCTGTTTAGCCAAAGTCACTTTGATTTGCCATTTGCAGTGCTGTGGGGTCACGTAGTAACAGGTACCGAGGCGTGATGCCTCTCAGCATTTTGCTGTGACACTTTCTTGAAGGAAGTGCATTTCCAAACTGCCTTGTCGCCTGTTGCAGCATCTCATGTGGCACTTGGGTTCATTTTCCAGTCTCCCGCTGTTTTCTTTCCAAACTATCCAGGAGTCACAGTGTCAATTTATCTATGTTTAATAGTTCTGATGTGCTGTTAAGATTTGAAATGTATAAGTTGTGACAGAACAAGGGGCAATGGTTCAAACTGAAGGAGGGTAGCTTTAGATTGGACGTAAGAATTTTTTTTACGGTGACAGTGCTAAAACACTGGAACAGGTTGCCCAGAGAAGCTGTGGATGCCCCATCCCTGAAAGTGTTCAAGGCCAGGCTGGATGGGGCTTTGTGCAGCCTGATGTAGTGGAAGATGTCTCTGCCCATGGCAGGGGGGTTGGACTAGGTGATCTTCGATGGTCCCTCCCAGCCCAAACCATTCTCTGAATCTATGAAGTGCTGCACAGTTTGAGTGTTGCTAAGCACACTCAGACAACCACGGGTACGTGCTGTCACACAAGTGAGTTGTTTTAATCTTTTTGTGCAAGCTTTCAGTAAATTATTTCCACTGCAGCAATAATGTACAGTGCAGATTTTTGTTTTGTTTTAGTGCTGAATGTACATTTTTTTTTTCTCCTTTCACAATTTCTGATGCAGTTGCCCCAACAAAGATTGAGGGTCTGTCAAAGCTGTTACCATGCCAGTGTGAATGAATACATTTGTGGCCTCAGTCAGTGGTCAGTAACAGACTGCATGCATTGACCTTTTATATGTTTGCATCAGATGTGCTCGTCAGTTCGTGTATATAAGACATGAAGAGATTTCTTATGGTATCTCAGTGGTACAATAAATCAAATTTTGGGGTCCATGATACTTGACAGAAAGAGCAGTTTTTGAAGGAATATGAAGTAGTTGCATGGCATGCATTTACATTAATGCATCACACAAAGTGCTGCTCCAGTGTAACCCCTGCTGGGTCGAATTGACCAAATTATTTTTTTTCCCCTCCTGTAAGTTAACTTTCCACCATAGGGCGTCATGGTGAATGGAATAAAGCCTGTTTGTGCCATTCTAGCCAGATGATGCTGGATTGGGTGTCATTCATTCCCCTACAGCCAGACTAAACACCTTATTGTGGGCTGTGGCTGCTTTGACAGAAATGGCATCAGGTGTCTCTTCTTCATCTGGATAAAACCAGCACACCTCAGTGGTCTAGCAATGCAGACATCACCATGGTGCTTATGATCACAGTAGCATAGCCTGCGATATGCACACTGGACATTATTGTTAATAATCCACTCATAGTATCATCCACATCTATTACACCTTATCTGCCAAAGGGTCTTTAGTGTTCCCAGACAGGTGAGGACAGTGATATTCTGGAAGGCACAGGCAGGAAAGGGAAAAATTTAGTTACTGGTTAGATTGAGGATCAGTAATCTTTTTAGAGTGGGAATGTACAGCTGGGGAGAGATTTAAACCTGCATGAAACTACAGGTGACCTCAAGAAAATGCCTAACTAGGGCACTGGACAGCATCTCTGACCATGTAGACAGGTGTCTGTAGCTTTTCAGGTGGACAAAGGGAAGGAGGTTCCTTTTCCATTTTATCTCCAAATAAATAGATTGGCTGGCCTTTATTTCTGTCACCTGTGGCTTTATAAAGCTTGGCGTCAATACTGTCTGCTCCAGATGCACATTTTTATCTGCATAACCAGGACCTTGTTTGAGTTAGTGCTGATTTCAGAGCTTCTCATTATAATCAAAGCATTGGATTCCCACTGTTGTGGCCATGCTTGTAATGGAAGTTCTGGAGGACACATGCAGAAGAGGGCACACTGATGCATTTATCTGGCATATCCAAGAGGCAACTTTATACATTTTAAATGAGTTGCACACGTCAGTACCAGAACAGATATCCCCGTTGGAAATGAAGAGGCATCTTCTAGCCAAACTCAGCCAGAAGAACTTTTGAGTTTATGGCAGGATAGCAAGGTGTGTGCCTGCACCTTGAGAAGTCTTGAAAAAAATTAGATGCTGACAGTTTTTACTGACTTGTGTTTTTATGCCTTTGAGGTTTTAGAGAACCATTCTGAATGTTTTCAGTACTCATGCTCAATGGTAGTGAGGTGCAGTAAACTATGCTGGGATGCTTCAAGAGCTGCTTTGTTGTTTGCTCGCCTGTACGAGTCAGTTCCTTGCAGTGTACAATTCTTGACTACTTGGTCTTTTGCCCTGAGTAAGACCTCCTCAGAAACAGTTCTTAATACTAAAGAAGTTAGTTATGAGCAGAAAGCTAACTTGTCTTAGGCGCTGGAGTTATGTGAAACTTAAATGGCATGCAGTTCTTATCCGGCCAGTCATACTGGAATAAATTTTGCTTTGTATCAATTTGCAGTCTCCCATTAAATATTTAATAAGCTAGGGGGACAAAAGCAGGAGCTATGGGTACTAGAGGACTGAGAGCCTGCTGCTGCAAGAGGGACTGCAGCACTCTGCCAGCAGTGAAACTTCTATGGAGACTTAAAGAGCTCGAAACCATTTGAGTATATTTTGAGAAGGAAGCTTTCTGGTTTTGGCCCAGCAAAACTTGTTTTAAAGGTGCTCCTACCTAATTTGCAGATAGCCAAATCCCACCTTATTTGTCAGGTCTAATGTTCATTTTGTCTTTACCAAGACCTCTTCTGTTTCCCCCATCTGTTCACTGTGCTTTGTCCCAGTGGTAAGGTAGGCATTTAATCACGGGTGCTAAGCTGTTAGCTTTTTAGAGAAACTGGAGTCATCTGACCAGACAGAAAGAGGCGAATCACTGAAGTAATTTTCCTGGTTTTGCTGAACTCAGTTTGCCTCCCTGGAGAAATTTAATCCCATCTTCTTTTGTTAGGTCTTAGCTAGAAAAAAAGACAGTGCTGAGGCTACTTCCCTCTAAATCCTTTTCTTCTTTTTTCAGTCTCACAGAATAATTGGGGGGCAGGGGGGATGGCAGTACTTGGAGAACTGCAGATCTGCTTACCTTCTGTCTTGCAAGGATTTAATAACCTTGTTCTCTGCTGGACTGTTCAATCCCAGCACAGGAGAGAGTTTGTTAGTCGTGTTCTGCTGCTGTTGTTGCGTCTTTCAGTTTCAGGCTGACTTTCCTCCACCTTGTGACTTCAGGAACACAGACATAGGGGTAGATGTTTTGTACATGTGTCTGAATTGTCCTTGAAAGGCATTAATCTACTAATTTGAGGCACTCACAACGAGTGCGTCCATGATAGTACACGGCACATGCCATCCTGCAAAACCCACTCAAGAAGTTGCATAAATTCTTGGGGCAGTTAAATACTCATTACCTGAGCTAATTTAGCTATGTTCTACATGAACTAAGAGCCGCAGAAAGTATGTGGCAACAACTGTAATTTGAGAGCCACTTTATATGAGTCTTTAAGAAGCAAAATACCTAAATACCTGCTGGAAACCAATCATAACCTTGAGCAGTAACAAAAATATTTTACTTGTTTTTCTCCTGTTGAAACTTGCTAATACGCTTTTCCAGCTCCTTTCTACTAGGACAAAAAGTAGTTTTAGCAAATAAATAGAAGAGCCTCACTGCACTTTCCACAAGACATCAGACGTATGGGACAGCAGAATTGGTGACACTGCCCCTAGGTCCTGAGGTGTACGGGACACCTGTGGCCTGGATTTCACACAGCAGCAGCTTATCAAACCTGGTTTTTTGCATCTCGATGCACAGAGACCTTTGAGGAACACTGGCTCTTTGATTGCAGCCTTTGCTGGAGGTTTCCGCTCTAGGGAATCAGTCCAGAACTTGGGGTTGTGTCCGTAGACATGGTTCTGGCTGCTCTTTTTGGAGGATCCAGAGAAAGAAGAAATGCAGTTAACAGAAAGTGTTTGAATGTAAGTTACATGCTGACCTCTGTCAACTGCCAGCAGCACAGGAACTTCTTATGCATGGCTTTAGTCTGTAATTGACATTGCATTTATAGGTATTTATAGGTCCTCTTCCAAGTACTGGATGTATTAAGTCCTGCTTAGAAGTGATTTTTTCCCATTTGGAGATCACACTACTCAGCGAACCTACCAGAAAAAGTGACATGTGAGTTGACAGACTTACTAAATCTGTGACCCCAGCCATTGAGAACTGTGATAAAAGAGATGCTTAGACTAAACCAAGGTCTTCAAACAACCTCACTTGGCGTGTTGTCCTGCAGACCTACAGCTCTGAATGTTGTAGTGAGCGTGATGGGATGCTGTGAAAGGTAGTTACACTACGAAATGTTAAGCACAGAATCACAGAATCACAGCATGTTAGGGATTGGAAGGGACCTCGAAAGATCATCTAGTCCAATCCCCCTGCCGGAGCAGGAACACCTACATGAGGTTACACAGGAAGGCGTCCAGGCGGGTTTTGAATGTCTCCAGAGAAGGAGACTCCACAACCTCCCTGGGCAGCCTGTTCCAGTGTTCCATCACCCTCACTGAGAAGAAGTTTCTTCTCAAATTTAAGTGGAACCTCTTGTGTTCCAGCTTGAACCCATTACCCCTTGTCTTACCGTTGGTTGTCACCGAGAAGAGCCTGGCTCCATCCTCGTGACACCCACCCTTTATATATTTATAAACATTAATGAGGTCACCCCTCAGTCTCCTCTTCTCCAAGCTAAAGAGACCCAGCTCCCTCAGCCTTTCCTCATAGCACCTGATTAACCAGTCTCCAAACAGTCAAAGCAAGGAGAGAGCTCCTCCATCTTCCGTCATGGTGGTCCAGACAGACCAAGAACCCACCTCAGCTACTCTGAGTATCACCTCTCCACTGACCTGATGGGCAGCCTGTGGAGTCTAGTCAGTTACACCCTCAAAGGTGAATTTTATAAATATGTTCTTGCACAGAGCCCCTTTGGTTTAATACAAAAGTGGTATGAGTGAAAGTCACCACCCACATCTTTTAAGCATGTTGATGTTAGCTTGAAAAATATCACAGCCTTAAAAAAAATCATACATTTAAAACTTTGTGTCTCTGTTGCATAAGCCTCAAAGATGCGAGCGTTATTTTAAAGCATCTCTGCTACCATGAAGTATATAAAAGTTTGGGTAGTTTGTTTTTGTTTTGTTTGGTTGGTTGGTTGGTTTTGGTTTTGGTTTTTGTTTGTTTTGTTTTGTTTTCAGGTAAGTTGCATTCCCATAGTTTCAGGGTCTATGCTTTACAAAAAACTTCAAAGATTTTGGATTCAGAGAAAAAAATCAATCATGTGGCTAAGTAACATTTCCACAGTGTCATTGGGGCTTGCAGGTATTAATATTGAGCAGAACATGTCAACAGAACTATCAGGAAGGAGACATTATGTTTCTTTTATGGAATTACACTCAAAATGTTTGAGTAGTTTTTTAATCAATAAATCCTAAAAAATGCAAATGCAAAACGAGTAACTCACAGTGTGCTTTATTATTTTTTTCACAATATTAACTAGACAGACATGGAAAGTTTAATGGCAGCATGTTCTTATAACATTTTAAAGACAAAGAACAACATAATCATATTAAATGATGATAAACTGACAAACTACATTACCATACATACATCATCCAAAGGTACTGGATAAACAATATCTGTTTATGTACATTTATGCTGGTGATAATTAAAATTCAAATATTCAGAAGAAAAAGAAAAAAATATGCTATTTAAATTATAAAAATATACAGGTTTTGTGTGGAATTCTTAATGCTGTATAACTTCTTGAAAAATGTTTCATTGTGTGATGAAGCTGCATTAACACAGTATAGGAGTGTGATTTACACCAAATACAGATTTAACCGAATCTTTTATCTTCCTTGTATTTAGCCTTGTTTGAAAGAGAGATAGGAATGAAAAACAAAGCTGGGCTTTTGTGGTGAGAATGAATTTTTACATGCATAAATCAAAAGAAGTTTAATTTTTCATATAGTAACGAGCGATTAACTCGTAATACAAATGAACCGTTTTGCTAGCTTGTTTAAAGACAGAGGAAAATAAAAAAAACAGGCTTTAAACATGCTGCTTCACTATACTTTTAATCAATAGGACTTGTAGGTTTTTGGAGCGCAGGTGCACAGCTAAGCACAGTGACATGCTTCAGGGTCAAAGCTGGGGGACCTGTGCACATGCAAGGATTGGGGGGACTGGTTTCCTATTTTTCCAACTGCATCACCTCGGTGTTTCCTTTGCACATCTGGTTTCAAAGAAACATCTTTTTTCACAGTTGTTCCTTATTAGTTCAACCCTGCTCAGGCTGTGTAATCCTCAGTCACAACAACAAACCTATCAACTTTCATACTGATTGGATAATTTTATAATAATTCACAAATAATTTTGTAATTGAGGATTTTTAGTAATTGTAGTCATGTAGTGCTCACATTTGTCGCTGGGTTTAGTTAAAAGTTATTTTCAGACCATCTTGGGTGAACTCCTGCATCATATGAAACTCAAGATTTTCTTGCATACCAATGTCATTCTGTGTATCTTCCAGCCCCCTTCCTTATCTGTTTATTCTCTGTTACCTCAACAGCCCCATTACTCCTTTGATGGATCCAGTGCTTGTTCTATTAAGAAATGTCTTCTGTGTCAGCTCTGATTTCAGAATACTCAACTTGCAGATTTTTTTTCCCTGTTTTTCCATCTATTCCTAAGTTACTGATCTATAACAGATCTTAGGTAACCTTACAGATTTTTTTTTTTTCAGAAGCAAAATATTTGCCTTTGTTATTCTCTTAATAAATGGAGTGAGAAAGAATTAATGACAAATAAACTGAATACAGCAAAATCAAGTATTTCTCTTAAATTCCTACAGATTTCCTGTTTGGCAAAAGACTGCCTTCAGAATTAACAAAGTTTTATAGTGAAGAATAATTGTGGGATCTCTGTAATCTGTTACTCTGCCCTTATATAATCATTATTCAAGGGAAAGGATGACAGACGAACAAACTCCATGTAACAGTCATCTTTAAACAGGGAGATATTTCAGTGGTCTCTGTTTCCCTCTACTTCTTGACCTCTTCCTTTGTTGTCCTCTGATCTTCCACACCTAACTAATTTCAAAAGTGTCTCTCTTTTATTTTCTTGCTTTTACAATTTGGTTATGCTGGGAGTGGTCAGCTGTGTGTGCATACATAGTGACAGAGGACAGATTTTCACTGAAGTGTAGTCTTGGAAGTCTATAAGTCATTTTTGTGGGAAAAAAATTCTTATGTGAAAGTGTAATGAGAAATAGGAAAGACAGGAATTATTGCAAAAGAAATGCAGGAGTGAGAGGATTTTATTAAAGAAGTTCAAGCTTTTATATACATTCAATGTTTCTAATATGTTTCTTAATAAATGTATTATCAACTATCATTATACCTAATGCAGCCACAATACTGTACTATTCTGCAGTCAGGATGGGAAAACTCCATTAGCTCTTTAATAAAATAAAATCATCAACAGTCATCACAACTCTTTGCTTGGCATTAACTAATACACTGGGAAGTCCAGTGAGTAGACACAACAGAACACAACATCCTCAGTATTTATTTAAATGTGTATCATGTGTCTTCTTCATATTATTTCTAAAGCAGCTTTAAAAAACTTTTGCCATTGGAAGGTATTAAAAAATAAAACCCATTCGAATTATCCTGGTAGTATAGCAGCACTGGAATTGATAGTTAACTTTTTACTACTTTTGTCAATGTAAACCTTTAATAAAATAAACAATATTGAAACAATTTGAGGTCTAATAGTTCATGAACTTTAATGGGCATATGGGCACAAATTGAAACGAAGACTAGATTGTGAAATGAAACATTAGCTCAATACCAGCCAATTCCAGTTTTGAAACTGGCTGCAGACAAAATTCAGCTTGGAAGCTGAAAAGAAAGCAAGCCCACACTCAATCCACAATATTCGGTTGCTCCCATTTTGAGTATTTTTCAGATGAATCTGCCCACTTCTGACAGAAGCACTCTAAAAACACTGCAGGTGCTTTTTGTTTGATGGTGAGATTTTTCATTTTTCTTTAATCAAGCATAGTTTAGATCACATTTTTGTGTTTTTAGAAACATTTCCTTTCTATGTTTCCATAAAATTAAAAGTAATTTCAAATTTGAAATGTAAGCTCGCCCCATCTTTGCTCATACAAAGTGTTGGTGCCACAACTAAATAGCAGTAAAAATGCTGAGATGTACAACTCTTAAAAACAAACAAACAAAAAAGCAGCTTTGAAGACACGACATCAACTACAGCCTTAACATTGAACATATTACATTCCCAAGTTTATGGAGATATTTTGCATATAATGCCACAAAGTTATTCAACTGAAATCTTGAGGTTGAATCTACAGTTTATTCACTGTATTTTTGTCACCCTTAGAGCACTTATGTATAGTACGGTATATTTCAACCAGAGCTTTGCAACCTTTTCTTTCTATGTCTGGACACCCAGATTTCAAAATCCCAGATTTCTAAAGTTTCATAGAAAAAATAGTTATGCTTCACTTAAACATTTGACGCTGGACATTTCCACGCCTCGGAGCAGCCTGTGGTTCACGCTTCAGGTTCTTCAGCTTCATTGGGGCTCCTGGCCCCCTCCGAGCGGACGGAAAGCCCAGCTTTAAAATGCATTGACACATCTGGTTTCAGAACACAGGTCCGTTTATAAAACTGTATACTGAGTATTCGGCATTGATTTTACTGGAGTTGCATTTTGTAACGTGAGCAGACGACTTCGCCCCCACCCCTTTTCCTCCACCCTGTTTTTGCTCGAAACGACAACAGGCACCCGCGCGATGGAGGTGTCAAAGAGTCTCTGTCCAGAGAGAGGATTTGGAGTTTCTTCATCATCTTTACTTCTGTAGACAGTCTTAGGAAATTATTAGCGTGAAACAACTTTGAGGGCAAGGGGCAGGAGGATAAAGCTCACTTTCTTTTCCTGTTATGAAAATGAACTTGATTTTGGTGTCCAGTTTGATAAACAAGGATAGTCAGAGCTAATCTGTAACTCAGCTGAGGTCTGCTTCTTGCCAAATAAAATTAAGATCTTTTTCAACTTCCAGGGATTTAGAGACCACATCTAATTGGCTTCAAACCCCTGGAGGAACTCAGTAAGTAAACAGGATTAGTTGCAGATATGAGCCCACTAAAGTGGGACACAGGTCAGGTCTTCAGACTCCAGCTCTGCTCTGTCGAAGCAGGCACTTAAGGTCTCCTGATGTTTCTGTGTCAGTAGCCGCAAAAAAACCAAAACCAAAACCACGACGTTTTACTGCTGAGAAAATCATTGTAACGGCAATTTCCTGCAAGCCCCAAAGATTTAACTTCACAATTCTGTTTTTTTTAAAAAAAAAAAAAGTATTTGAGTTGACATGTATTAGGATATTGTGACTATGACGTGATGGCACAACTGGTAACTTGAAAACGCATGTTTACAAGGCATAAGCAATCGTATTTCCAACTGCCCTCCTGTAGGGATAGACAGGTGTCCTTCAAGAAGTTGCCATCTTGACTCCACGTATGTACCATGTTGAATCGTTTACTCCGTCAGTTCTTGCTAGCAGGACAGGGTGAGAACTTTGTTCACGCTGACCTTGTCTTTCAGATCCCTTCCAGCCATCCAGAAAATACAAGGAAAATCAACACGATTACGCAGCCTTTAGCAGCTCAAGTAACTGCCCTCGGAAGTGTAAGCAGGTAGGTCTTTGTCAGTATGTTTGCTTTTCAGAGATAAAATAATCCAGCCAGCTGTATTAATTAAAAGAAGAACCTAAAATACTTTGGGGCTCATTAAAGTTAAGAATAACAACATGACGTGATGACAGATACAACTTGCAGAGTTTCTGAAACTAGCAGGTTAAAATGTAAATATCTTTTAATAAATAATTTTCCGGCAATGTAAAAATAAATGATATTTCCTTTGGCAGTAATAGCTGATTTAATCTTTAGCTGGGAAGTTGATTTGCTCATAAAATATCATTGTTCTACAGGAAAAAAAATATTATTTTGTTGTTTTGAAAGACTTCTGTAATCCGTGACAATCTGAGTGACTCTACTTATGTCCGAGATAAGCGCCAAGAGTGATGCAAGCTCCAACCAGAACCAGACTCAGGATAGTCTTCAGAGAGATCCAGGAAAAATCGAACAAAGGCCTCATACTGTTGCCATACAACTCCACGAAGGCATCCTAGAAAGGGAAATAATGGAATATCAGACTTGCAGTAACTTTTTCAGTGAGGGAGGGCAGCTTCTTCATGCTCAATGGTCATCCAGCAATCATGCCAGCACAAAAAAACCCTCCACACAAACCTATTAAAATAGTGATTTGGGAGCTATGTTTTTGTGCAGTGCTTAGCACAAAGTTCTCCTGCTTACTTCTTTACACATATTGCCGTAATTACTTACAGTCGTGACTTCTGCTTTAGGCCTGTGCAGCCTAACAGAAAATATAGGAGCAGCATTTTTAAATACGAGTACCACGATTTTGCCTCCTGAATGTTGTATATACAAACATACATGAAAGAGGTAAATGTACCTTCATTCTCCAAACCTTTCATTTCCACTGGACATGGGGGAACTATATTGCTGGTTGGCTTCACTGAAAATAAGACTGTATTTAATTTTGTTCTCTTGGGATGGGTGCAGAAGACCATGTGTAGTAGCCATGGATGTTTCTTACCTATGAACTAAAGCTCTTAGGGTTGTGCTACACCTTTGATGGTCTTTTGCAACTGTCACAGAACGGGTGACACCGTGGTCCTTTGCTCCTGCTAATCATGCCTTGGACGTGGCAGTGGTCTGGCTGTAGGGTTTGTCAGGCCAGCCAGCTGATCTGACAGAAGAGTAACCCAGCCCTGTCTAAAAAAGAGCTGGCTTTCCAGGGGATGGTCTTGTCAGTCTGACTTGCCCTCCAGCCTCCAGCCAAGACATTCGGCTCGAGGAAGAGAGGGGAAGCATAGAGTGATGCCACTTCTCCTGGCCACCCACAAGTCACCAGCGTCTCCCTCAGCCCAGCCCGAAACACCCTGGGTTTCTCCTTCAAGCTGCATTCCTCCATGTACCGAGAGCTGTATTGTAGAGCTGCTCTGGAAAAGTGTGTGTAGGCACCAAATGGAAAGGCTGTGTAAGCAGTAAAGTTTTTGTGACTAAAAATATGATGGGATTTGACTGGACTAGTGATCAGATTGGTGATACTCTCTGCATAACGCCTTTCTTTCAAGCTGCAGTTCCTAACAAACTTGAAGTTTCAGAGCATTCCTGAGAGATAAATCATACCCTATGGCATAAAGCAGTAAATAACAAAGCCGAATGACTTTAAAAATGTGATAAAACTGACAAAAATGTGACAAAACCGTTTAGGACAACTCTTTTACTGTGCAGCCAATGGAGGCCTGCTCCAAAACTACTGAGATAAGCCCACGAAATAGCTATCCAACCTGGGGGTTTCTATCTCTACAGCTCTTATTCTAGGCTTCCCATTTTTTGTAGAAGTAAACATTCTCTATTTATGTTATAGTGCCTTTAGCTGTTTTGTAATGTTACTATGCTAGGAGGTAACCTGCCTTCTAAAAATGCATGTATGTCACGGATTACAGAAGGAATTAAGGAGAGAAAGGTCTCCGCTATTATATAAATCTTCCAGCCAAGCTAATTTTCCATAAATTATGTATTTAAATGAGCCTCCATCATTAGTCATCTGTAGTTGTCAAAATAAGAGCGTTTGTGGTTTTACCACGAGAGGGCGTGTAAGGTTTTATAATATTTTGCCATTTTGACTCCCAATCACTAGACACTGAGTGAGACTCAAATAAATAATAGGTATTTACTTCCAAAATATGTCATTGCATTAAGTAATATTGGTGCATGCTGTAGGTAAGAGCAAATGTGTCAGTAACAGGATGGCTATAGGCTTGGGCCAACAGATTGACCTGAAAGTACATCTTCCTCCTGCTGTTTCTCAATGCTTGTTCCTCCAGGCAATCGTTTTCAAACCTGGGTTTCCAAAGGTTTATTCTTAAGTGAAAGCAGCTTAACCTTTGGGGGGAATGTCTTAATGCAAACTCTTCATTCCAGAGAAAATTTGGCAAGTTTTGCTTAGCTGCCTGGTTTCTGAAATTTGCAAACTCTGGCCTTAATATTCTGCTGTGCTGTTGCAGAGCTAAAAAAGCACACTCAGTTCGCTGTGCAGCAGTTTGGAAAGCTGCTTTTATTTCTCCTTAAGGCTATGAAGTAACACAATATCCTAAAATGTTACAGACTGGGCTAAATCCTGTTGTCGCCAGTGCAGGCTCGCTGACTTCCACAGGAGCTTTGTCTGTGTGCGGAGTTCAAGATCAGGCCTTATAAAAATACAACAAGGGTAAAGTTATTACGGGTGGAAAAGAGAGGAAATAAAAAAAAAACCCCACAAACCAAAACACACATGGAAATGCAGGTCATGTGAAAACATTTTAACATTAATATTTCCATGGTTTCGTTCTGTGGGGAAGGTCTCACTTCTGTATATTCATGACAGCTGATGCATACACAGTATCAATATAAAAATGGTCATATTTTGTGCCTTCCTTCTATCCCAGTTTAGGAACATGCCTCCCAGTTTGTCAGGGAGACTGTTTCTAATGATTCAGTAGAACTCCAGGTATTGGGTATGAAAACGGACGGAGGGTTACAGTAAAACTTGAAAACAAAGCAAAAATATGGCATAACCCATGGCTCAAAAGAGGAATGTTAACAAAAAATGTGCAGCATGCAGTACTTTTTTGTCTGAGATTATTACAACAATAACATGAACCCAACCTAATGGTGTCTGCACTATATATTACAAGTAGCTCTTTATGATCATTCCCCCTCCCCTTCTCAAACATCCTGATTAGGCCTATTTCCGAAGCTTGTTTGAACAGCCTGTCACTATTTGTTTAAGTTTCAAACCTGTTTTAAATAAACACATGTCCATTTTATGTACTAAAACAAGGAAGGGGGGAGGGAAGTATGACCCGTTGCTGAAAACTATTTTAGCACAAAGAGAACCCTAAACAGAATCTCAGCTGTTTCATAAGGTTTGTCTCCATCTGTAAACCCATGTATTTGTCACTGGATTTTTGTCACCTAAACCGGTCTGTTTAAAATAAGAGAATCTCTGTTAAAACAAATAAAATGAGGAAAATTGCTTGAAACACTTGATGTTCTCTGAAAAGCACTCTTTATAATGAAAGCAAGGGTCCTCTTGGCACACAGACTGAGGAAAATTCTGGCTTGGTCAACCTCTCTGGAAGTCCTACACAATTGGAAAGAAAATGGTCGCAGGCCTTGCTTTTAAGACCTACCTATTCAACATTTAATGGAAAGTTATATCCTGCATGTAAAATTATATTAGAGTTAAAAATTATATGCAGAAGAACTCTTCATGCAGCTCTGTACATTTTAAAAAAGTAATTCCTTAAGAAGCTTTTATTAAGTCGAATCGGTCCATTGCTGGTTTGCTATGCATCTTTATGTTCCCTGTTTCTGCGAAGCACGAAAGGTGGCAGTGAGGAAGGGAAAGATGCTCTGCCTAAGCTCCTTTTAGCACCAAAGCACCCGAAGTGCCTGCCTCACCGACCTGGGCTTGATTGGCAGGCCAGGAAAATTGCCCCAGGGGCACTCCTCGCTGCCCTCTTGCATGTTGAACTCTACGCAGGGAAGACACAGCGTGTTCCTGGCCGCAGTCCGTGGGATTTGCAGGGAGCCCAGGGCAAAAGTGGAGCTTGTCACCCTCGGAGGATTAGGAGGGGTAACAGCACAGTGAGTCAGGGCAGTTTCAAAACAAAGCATCCAGATCACACTACCCCGGCTCTTCCGCTGGCCCAAATTCGGCAGCTCTGATCCAAGAAGCAAATGTCATCTCTAATTACACAGGCGTTCTTTGCTTGCGCATTGAGCCGAGTTTGTTCCGTCTCGGTCCTTTTGCAGCTCAGCCTTCGCCCCTGCTTGAGAGGCACGGCGCAGCTTCTTGGCCGCAGAGAAGCACATACTTCCCATAGGCTGAGCCCAGCGAAGCGTTACGGATCTGATGGCTCCTAACTGAAAATACAGAGGGAAAAGGCAGTTTCAGCCTGGCATTTCTGACCGAGGGGGTGGTGGGGAGAGCAAACACGAGGAAGTAAAGACTTCCTTTTTCTACCTGAATCAAACAGCTGGTAAGGAAGTGACTTTATTTCCCTCGTTATCATTGGGTTGGCAGGATATCCTCTTGAGCCACATTGTATTGAATGAAGAGCTGGTGAGACTTCCATTTTACCGAAGGGGAATTGCCTTGCGGCTATTTTACGCTGCCCTCTCTGTGACTCCCAAAACAAACAAACGCACACCAGCTCCTGGCTTTTGAAGAAACTTGTACAGGTCTGGACAAGGCAGCTTTGCCACTCGGTGCAGGGCAAGAGAAGGAATGGCATAAGCTCTGATGCCAAGGTTTAGCAGCTGATTGACTTTTCCCTCACTCCTGCCTCCATACGAATGACATAAATTCTCATAAAAGCTTTCGTTCCCAAATGGTAACTCATTTCGGAAAGAGTTTGAGGAAGGAGGGAGGAGAAAGAGCTGGTTAAATCATCCCATGTTTTCTATGCAGTGAAACCTCATTAAAATGTCATCTTGAAGCTAACGAGAAAAGTCCTTGGAACACAAAAAACAGGCAAATCTGTAGCTGTTCTTTTCTCGAAGAGTTTATGGGTCCTTATGCAAGCCTAAGTCATGAGTACATGCAAATAAGAACAGCTCAGACCTTGACTGTGTTGTGCTGAGGTGTGGTGTTTCATGAGGTCGGTATCTTTAGAGAGGCCGCTATCTTTTTACTCCTGGGAGTGCCAACATGCTGGCAGTCCAGCCAGGTGCACGTTATCGAATTGTACTGGAAAGGAAAAGAAGGTGTCACTACACAAGCCCTGCTGACTATGGGCAGAGAACCTGCCTGGGGAGTGCCTATGGCGTGTGCACCCCTGACCAAATGCACAGCCAGATTTTTCTTCCCCCTCGCCTCACCTTTGCCTGTGATGGAAATGGGTCTGTTTTGAATTCCTTGTTTCCACAATGCTCAGTAGAGTCTTAGGTCTGCAGCTGACGTGGTAGTTGCTGCCTGTATACCCTTTTGTTTGTCCAGTGACGTCCCAGTTTTCCGACTTTGGACAAAACTGGTTGTCATCACAGTGGTCTTGACTAACTTCTTTGTTCCTCGTCCTTCCTATCTATCTGCATAAATTCTTGCATCAGTGAGCCTGTGATCTTGGGGGCATACCTTGCAGGTCCCAGTCTGGCCAGGCTCTCACTGAAGTCTGTGTGAATTGAAATCAGTGGAAATACTATTTGCATAAGGCTGACTAAACATGGCACTCAGATGGAGACATCTAAGGAGCAAGGACTAATCGTGGTTACGTTTGTTCACGAAAACTGATGCATGTGCTTAGAAATTCATAAATGTGCGTGGTTATAATATTGGGGATGACTCTTCCTCCTGTCCACACTTCCCGCGAGTGACCCTGCTGGCAGACAACTTTCCTCTGGACCCCTGCAAGATGAAGGACAAATCCAGGCTTTGGGGAATGGTGAAGCCATCTCTTTAAACACAGGATTTGTAACGCATTGATCGTTCAGCTTGCATGGAAACCCATGCCGTGTTCAGACTAGGCTGCATTCTTGTTAAACCAAGTCAGCATAAGAAATGTTTCAGTAATTTAGTCTTGGCGTCTCTACTTAATTCAGTTAGATGTGGCTCTGCAATATGCAAAAGCCCAGACCTAGTGGAGGCTGCCTTGTTTTCTTATTCCTGGAAAGGCCCACACTAAAATGAGGTATTTCTGGCAACAGCATAACAGCTGTAATGTCACTACAGCAGCTAGCTGGTGGTATTTAATGGGTGCCACTTTTGAGGGAACAATATTAGCAGTAATGAGAGAAAGAAGGCGAGAAGGCCTTCTAGACAAAATCCTCCATGTTCAAACAACATAGTCAAAGCGGCTCTACTCAATCCTTTGCAGTTTTCTTTTCAGATCTTTTGTGGGTTGATAATCCTATTCAATGAATTTGCTGTTTGTTTGCATCAATAGTTAGCAGTCTTAGTTTTATTTTCTGAAGGTACCCTCCTTGGGCAGAATGCAAGAAGCTGTGTAACTTGTACCTAGAAAACAAACGTGTCCTTGCACATATTTTCATGAATCTCAATTGCACTGAGAAATGTTCAGTTTGAGGCCACCTTCTTCTCCATCTACTCAAATTTATCAAACCCATTCTAAAGAGTTTACATTCATATACAACAGTAAACTTAGCAAACACCCATTTATGGAGGTATGGATTGCTTTGGAGGAGAGAATAAGTGTCACAGAGTTGTCAGGGGACTAATCCCGAAACATTGCTCTTACACCTGCACCCTCTGAAAAGAAGCTAGATGCATTAGGACCCCGTAAAATCTTCAGAATGACTTCAGAATGAAAATAATGACAAAATGCATCTGAATGACAACACAGACCTGTTTCTCTCAAAATCTTGTCTAAATTCTCCATCTTGCTCGTAACTTACTTTCAGTATGAGAGCCCTTACACTGGAAATAGCCTACCTAATTTAAAAGCCCCAGTTTGAAGATCTGGCTGCAGAGGGTATGTTGGTAGCAGAAGGAAACGTGAACACATCCCCCGTCATGTTCCCTGCCTGCTCCAGCTGCCCATGCCGCTCTCGGGCCACCACAAAAGAGTTAAATCACGTAACCGCCCGAGAAATGGGAACCGAAAGCAGCTGCTTCTAGAAACGCTCAAAGTGCTGTGGCACAGCGTTTGTCGTCAAGGCCACGGAGGGTTTTATTTAACAAACCCGTCCAGCCGTGCCAGGCTCAAGGCACAGGTATGAGCAGAGGTAGAGAGGGGAAAGCAAGAGAGCAAGGCTGTGAGCCTGGTGAGGGGGGCTTGTCTTGGGGCAGCCTTGGCCAGAAAAGGCAGAGCGTGCATGTGAATGTGAACGGGAAGGGTGAGACTGGACCAGCCTGAGCAGGTTATCCCATCAGCTGAACCACGAGGGACCAGTCATGCATTTTTCTGCTTCTTGTTTTAACATCCCTCAGGGAAACACTCCATCCTGTGTTTGTTGTCTCAACACCCAGTTCTGATCCAAGTCCCTCTGGCTTGACTGACTCGCGCTCGGCACTGAGCGAGAGTAACGCTGAGCTGGAGCGATGGCCTTGGCTCTCCTTGGCAACAGGTCATGCAGAGTCACCGGCACCTTCTGCAGAAGTGCCACCAGCTCCTCACGTGACTTGAAGCAAGCTCTCAGTTTTTCTAAATCTCGTGACAACCAACTGATTTACAAGGCCAATGAGACAACACGGCTAACATCATTATAAAGTAACCTCACGATACATCTGCAATTTAATGAGTAAGCGCAAAAAAAAGCTTATGCTGTAGACTTCAATGGACAGCTACACTTCTACCAGCAGCCACCTGGAAAATATGAATTTGCGCGTGTGTTTTCTTTGGCAGCCTGCACCTCATTAGCAGCCCAAACCATTTCTGCTCACCTGTGAAAGCCTTATTTGAGGCAGAGAAGAGGCGGCATTTTTTGGTCATTACTTTCTCTTGCCCGTTCCTAAGTTGGCCCTTGGGTGCTGTACTCCACTGGGTTCTGTGTGTCAGTATTAGCTGTAGGGGAGGCAGACGTGTCCTGGCAGTCAGGCAGCCCTGCAGAGCAAGTTGCAGGTCCTCCCTTCCAACACAGCGCACACAAAAGTGGAGGCCTCTCCACGGCTTGCTCCATGTTTTCCTCATTTCACAGCTAACTGATAATGGGAAATTAAATGAAGGGGAGGTTCCTGGCCTGCATCCGCTCAGAAGAGGTTGGTTTTGGTTTGGGTGCCTCCCCTTCACTCTTCCTTCTTGTCCCTTCTGTCCTGTTCACTGCTTGTGGAAAAGCACAAGACTTGGAAGACAAATGGAGGGTGAAGGTGCAGGGAAAGGAATGAAGAGAGTCTGCATAGACTGAAGCAAGTGGGAATTTAGATAAAATTAACTGTCTGAAGAGGACAGGTGAAAACTGCCTGTTGCCACAATGAGCTGAATCCTACTTTTAAGCCAAAATAGCTTTACGAGTTGCCTTACTTTATGAGGTGCTCATGGGTTAGGGTTTGGTGCTAAATCCTGAATGTTTGGGTTCATCCAGAAAATCCTTTGGCAAATGTTATCAGGTAAGAACTAACAGGGACCATAGGAAAAAAACGCAAACAAACAGGAAGTGTCAGAGTGTAAGAATACAATTCACAGACTAAAGGACTTTGTTTTGTTATTCAAAACAGCTCAAATTAATTTGCATACACAGTTGTAATCCATTAACTATGACCATTATATTTGCCACCAAGCAAACCCAAAATATGAAGACTTAAAGAAATGCAAACCACCTTTGCCCCTCCACCTCCAAAACCAATACCAAAACAGACAACGGGCATCCCACAGGACAAGTAGGATCTTCCATCAAGAAGCAAGTACCACTGGGATGTTTGAAAGCAACACATCTCCTACCCGTATGTATACCTTAATTCCTCCGAAAAACAAATAATGTCTTGCTGATACAAGAGAAGGCACAAATTCTGCGTGTTTCCTTTTAGCAGGAAGCTTTAAAAATGAAAAATGTTAGAGAGGGGTAACAGGAGAAAAAGGGTTATTCTGTACTTCAGCGGCTTCGCTGGTGTCACTGTTCTGGCCAAATCCCTCAGAGGAGACATGGCTTATACCAGCTGCAGGAGTTTGCCAGCATGGTTGAAGTACCTCCCAAACAATGTGAGTAGCACTGGTAAAAGAACTTCTCTGTTTGGTGTACGTCTATGTAAGTCTACATAGTGGGGAAAGGAATCATGCCAAAATAGTTATCTTTGTAGGCTAGGGATGTGATTTTTTCCCCATGAGATAGTTGTGCTGGCCAGACTTTGTCATGTAGATCCTAGGAACTTTTATTTGCAAAATAAGACTGTAATTTATTTTAACCAGATGTTCAGCACTGATCTGTGTCTGTGCATTCACAGTGCACTCCAAGTAATTTTTACTGTGAAAGACATATACCTTGGACGCCGGTAAGATTTTAAAAACATAACGCTGAAACTTTAAGGCTGCGATGGGCTTTTCTTTCCTTTTGGTGGTAATGGGTAGTTCCCAATGAAGTAAGCTGGTGTTCTGTGTATTGAGTTTTGCTTCTATCAATCAGATCCCCCACAGGTCCTGTAAGGCAGAGGTCCCAGCTCTCCTGGGTATCAGACATTCGCAGCAATTTCTGGAGCAAGGCATGCAGTTCCTTATAACCTAATGGTTGCTGGGAGCATAGGGTGGGAGCTGAAGGGACCTAGGCTCTCTATTTTCGGCAAAGAGCAGGAGGTACGAGTGTCAGTCCTCTGAAAAAACAGATCCCTCTTTGTTTTCTGTTATGCCTGGTGTTCTTGAGAGGAGACAGGGGCTGCTTCTGCTACAGGACAATGATCATCAGAGTGGTCACATAGCTGTCACTGGAGCCTGAAGTACCTACCACTATCAACAAGTTACACATACACATCCTTGGGAACAGCTGAAATACAGCTTAGCCTGCATTCCTATGGCCAGTCATTCAAAACAGAAACTAAAGGATTTGGTTAACTGCTGCCTTTTTTTTTTTTTTTAAAATAAGCTTGCATGTCCTTGCACATCATTCACAAAGGGCTGAGCATTTTTATTTCCTGTTGACATCCTTTGAAAGGGAGAATGCCAATAGAAATTGGATTGTTTAATGAACAATTTATGTGGACAGCAAGTCAGATGAAAACTCATGAAGGATTTAAATTTATCATTGTGACCTTGAACTAACAGCACGAGGAAGGAGAAGGCCATTAACTTAGGCAGGAAAGATTGGTAATTACTTCATGTGTTGGTGTTTCCAAGTGAGTAGAAATTTCATGTAAAATTTGGATACTCAAAGGAAAGAATAAAAAACAAAACCAGGAATATCAGCCAAGAAAAAAATAAATGCATTGCCTATGAAATCAGTGCTTGAAAGCTTTTGCACTTTCTGAAATAAATAAGACCCCACAGATCGGAAACTGCAGATCAAAACTGATATAAGGTCCTAAACTTTATAATTCACTTTCAAACATACTTCTAAGTGCAAGTGGGTCCACACGGCAGAGTGTAGATCGATGGAGAGGAAGAGAGATCTGACCTTGCACTGGACAAGCCAACTCGGCAGCAAGCACGGGGGTGCAAGTCCTATAGGCGTATCAGGGTAGTGCTCCAGGTGTGCCATCCCTGCTGTGAACCCAGTGCAACCGCCGTGCAGCGCCGTGCTGTGTCGTGTAGACGTGCCCTGAGGCACTACCGGAGAAAAAATGATGGATCCTGCTGCTCACAGAGAGTCTCACGGCAACGCCTTCCCTGTACAGCAACACGGCAGCAGCTGCTGCTGAAAGGCCAGTCTCTCTTGCCCAGCCACTTCAAAGTAGCCTCAAGAACTTGATTGAAGCATTAACCTGCAATTAAAGAGCTGTCCTTGCTTAAGAGCCAGAGGAAGTGATTACAGGGGCTGAGGGATTCACACGTGGTAGAAGGAGAGGGACTAGATCTGGAAGTCAGTACAGCAATCATCTAGAGGACGACCACAAATAATTTCTGTGTGCAACCACCTCCTGTGTCTGTCTCTCTTTAGGTGATGACCTGTGCCCATCTTGATGCTCTTTTCATTGGAGTTCTGCCATTACTGTCAAACTGCTTCTTCACCCCCTGATCTTCCATCACTAATGTCTGCTGCTCCTACCCCTGAGCTTTGCATCAATAGGGGCTTCCTGCCACAGGGGTAGCTCTCGGCTGGCAATTTATGGCTGAAATCTAATGTATAAGTGACATAACCCACCCAGGAGCTGCCTGCAGAACCTCCTATAATTAACTGTTGCTGCTATAAGTTTAGACAAACCCAGGAAGTCACATGCAAAATTCTGTCTGATTTGCTATCTAATCTTCTTCTATCTAGGTTCTTATACCACACACATTGCTATGGTATCTCAGCATCTCAGTGCCTCGATGCAAATCAGTTAAACCCTTTTCAAGCCAGCAGTCTAAACTGCAGTCCTGACACTTCTCCTACACACAGCCAACTGTTTTGCTATGAGAAAACTGTGAAGAAGCTTCTTCAAAGACTCCTTGCACATACCAGCTTCTCTTGTCATCTTTTCCCAGATAATGTAAGGTTGGGAACCTTGCCAAACATCACGCTAAACCAAAAGAGATGTTCAAACTGCAGTGAGTACAGGAGCCAAGGGTGCATAGCCTGCCAGAATGTTATTGTAGCGTTCTCAAGAAGCTCACAGCACTAAGACTTCATTTTGTTGTGTGCCTGTCTGTCTGTCTGTCTGTCTAAGAGATGCTCCACTGGAGGCCAGAAAGTCATTGCTTCCTCAGTATTAAACACAAGGGTCTCAGCCAACTACAAATCATTTGTTAGCTTCGAACTTTCAAGTCAGTTTTCTTTCTCTTTTAAGATTGGAGATGTTTGATCCTGTGGTTGCTGTTGGTTGAAACGGAACTTCTGCTTTCGAGAGGATTTTAGATATACTCTTTTCTGATGATCGAAGCAAGAACACAGAAAGGGACCAGCAGTCAAAAATGTGATGAAAAGAAGCTGTATTATTTCTGGATGAGAAATACTAGATATGGGTTTGATTTATTAAAGCCCCGGTAAGGGAAGAGAAAAGTTCAGAACTTATCTACACTTTAACAGTAAAGAAGCAATCCTCCCCCCAGGAGGAACCATTTGCACTGATATCAAAGTGTATTCTGACTCATTAACTGAAATACGTTGTACTGGTAGAAGACAGTTATATCAGCAAGATTTTGGCTACACAAGGGTTTACACCAGCATAATTTATAGCCATGAAAAAAGCCAGATGCGTAACTAACATGGGCATACAATAGAGTGCAAACCAGGTATGAAACATGGGGGGAAATTTGTAGGCCAATGTTTCGGGTTATGTGTTTGATTTTTACAAATTTGTGTTTAAAAGTTCCTGTAAGTCTATAATGAGAGCAGTTAAAATTAAAAAAAACCAAACCAAACCAAACCAAACCCCAAACCAAACCCAAACAATCTAGAGCAACACAAGCAACAAGAAACTGAAAGAAAACCAAAGCCCCAAAGCCTCTTCCTTTTTTTGTTGTTGTTTTTTTTTTTTTGGCTTTTTATTCCCATAGCTTTAGCCATAAGGCTGGGGAGGGGAGGGAAAGGAAGAAGATGAACTGAGCCTGAGATCGCGGCATTAAGTTGATTTTACTATTAGAAAATTTTAATTTAAATGTTCCCCATGGGGTTTCTGGTATTTATTTCCCTATTTACTTCTTGAGCCTATTTAATACTTTGACCTGAAGGAAGAAGACTTTGCACAAGCAAGATTAAAGGTCCAAATTAGTTAAAGATGAAACAAATCTATTGATTCATTAAAGCCCAGTGTTCTCAGTGTCGCCAGCAATACTATCACATATTAAACTGTTAATATGCTTGAAGTGCAGAAAAAGGAAATTTTCAGCATAGGTTACAGATGGCTTTTGGTTGGAAAAAATACACTGCTCCTTTTTATCCTTTTTGCCTAATGTTTTCTGTCCCACCCAAACAGTATCTATCTATGTATGTATGTATGTAACAACCATGGGAAGGTCAGTCAGTCTCTTCTCATGCCTGCCTGACCCTGTACATTGGTTTCAATCTAATTTTGTCATCTTTGTCCACTACCAAATTGTACCTCTTAACTTGCACCCCTTTCACTCCTTGGGCTTTTTTTGCATGCTTTGTTCACGTACTCGCTTTCCTTCTCCTGTGTGTGTTTCTTCAGCTATTCCTTGTGCAATTCCTTCTTTCTATGGCCGTGTAACCTTCCTTCATTCATCACCTCTTTTTTTACGACTCACTTTCATGCATCCAGTACTACCTTGCACACTTGCCGCAAAGCATTTGTACGTACACAAGTTATGCCTTTTCTTGCCAATATATTGCTAGTTCCTGTCTATAGAGTTGAAGTTAGCGGAGACAAGTACATGATTGTCATCATGCCAGCTAATCGTGCTCAAGCTGTGGTCCCGGCAGGTTTTAAAGACAGCTGGCTGCCACAATGCTGAGTGCAGCCTAGATGGATGTCATTGCCAAGTCACCGTGGGCGTCATGCCAAGGGGACTCTGCAAGGTTGTCTTGTGACATGGTGGTGGCTTGCAGTGGAGACCAGCCCTGCCTACTACTCGCTGAGACTCCAATACTCGCTTTGTGTCTCAAATTAAGCTGAGGTGGCGTTCCTCTAGAAGCAAGCAGGGTTGGGTAAGAATGTTTGAAACAAGGCTTGGTACAAAAACCCCTTGTGTCTGGATTGCTGTGAAGCCACCGTGCTTGGAAAGCAAGAGCACCTGGGCACTCTATAGCTGCAGTTCAGCCCCGCTCGGTGAGTCCTGATATGTGGAAGGCGCAGCACGTCTATGCATTTTATCAGGAAGCTGGTAGCCGCTGAGCCATGCGAGAAGCTCTCTGAAGGCTTTCACACTCCTGGGAGGAGGAGCAGCTCGTAAAGCTGTGTTTAGTACTTCTCCTCTGGCCAATTTTTAAGGGAAGATCTAGGAGGATAGAGATGAAGTTGCTCTTTGTTGGATTTCTCAGATACTAAAACATGTACTTATGTCACAGTTTTTAAAGAAAACAAAATAGCATCACCTCGAAGAGATGAAAGGTATGACCCATGAACACAGGAGCTGCTGTCCTGAATTAGCCTCGTAGTCCACTTGAATGTTAAGACTTACTGAGTCAACTACAATCAGTCTGTGATTAATACCCAAGTTAAAACTAGTTTCTCCCTTTTGTGTGTCAATTTTTCAAGATTTTTTTGCTTTGGGTGTCAAGAGATCTCTCTTCTAATCTGTGTGCCTCCTGATCTATTTGGCCAAGCATAGGGGAGTAGCCAAAGTCACTACTAGCACAATTTTCTTAGCAGTTCTTTTGAGTTCAACATTGGTCACTCCATTTCCTTTTCTTAAGCTGGATATTAGCAACAACGACCTGCTAATTTCCAAAAGTTGTTAAAATGCTTTGGAATTTCTAGTTTAGCATTTATTTATTTGTCTTCAGAGATTCAGTTGCATAGTCCTTCCCACTTAAAGTTCAGCTAAATAACATTCAAGTTATCCTTCTATACAGCGGTATCTCCTCTGCCTGAGTGGCCCAGTCTTTCTATCCTGAACAGTTTATAGGTAGATAATGATGTTGTTCCACGACATTTCCCTACCGCCCATTATTATTGAAATCATCCTCCACAGCAAAATACTCTGATTGTTCTTTTGCTTTTAAGCTTGTTAAGTTTGTCTAAATACTTAGGCTTATTAAACTTCTTCTTCTGATGCCTTCCCAGGTTTACTGGATTCCCTTTTATGCATTTACCAAAATTACGACTCTCCGATGGTCGTAATTGGCATCGTGTTCTCTGAATTCACAAGACGCTGCCATATATACAGATGTCTTTAATAGACATATCTGACTAATATGTTCCCCAGGTCCTCATAACTTCTGGCTTATTTGCAAGATCTACTTCTGTTCTGGTCCTCTCCATTTTCTAGGCTCTCTTTTCCCCAGAGGGCTTCCTCATTCTCAAGCAAATGCCTTCTTGCACAGTCTTTTCTGGCCACACTTAGAACTGGCACAGATCTCACTGCCTCATCAGGCTTGCGTATGAAACTGGGAACAACTGAGTCAAAGCCATTAGCCTTTTCTTGGACCCTGAGTTTTCTACCTAGCCAACTGGTGTTAGTTCCCAGACCATCTCTCTCACTTACTGGTAAGAAAAACTCATCCGGTGTCTCATGATATCCATTGTTTTGGCTGAAATTAAGAAGCTTGCCTAGTTAGTGTTCCTCGTGACCGCGCTTCCGGGGTGACCAGGGCCATTTGTCTCGCCAGTCTCATTCTGACCGGTGGCAAAAACCATCTTCAGTTGCAAAGACTCACATCTTCTGCCAGAGAAGGGTTATTTGACCCTCCGCTCTGTAGCCAAGCTTCTCTTCCATCAGGAGACTGGCTTCTTAGAACAAAGCATTAGCTAGCTTGTGCCTAACAGCCACCCTTCCCCTCTCAGATGACCTTTCAGCTTCCGAGGTTCCCCAATTTCTCACAGGCATTTGCGGGATTTCGGGACATTGGAAAGTAAAGAAGCAGAAACTTTGCAAGATCAAGAGTCCTTAAGAGAAGGTAAGATATTTTAACCAGTTCCCGAGTCAAAGAAAGAGTTACTATCTTCTTATCTACTTGCTTAAGTTTTAATGAAATGGTGGGCTTTTGGTTGGGCAAATAACTGCCAGTGCTGTGTTGCCCAAGGGAGTTCTTTCTCATCCTCACTATCATGTATCCCATTTCCCTGAATCTTAAAAAATCCCCCAAACTTTAAAGTTAGATTCCTAAACACGTGAGTAGGTGTGGAGACCTCCTGCCTTGGTTGTATGAAGTTAGGTAGACGCCAAGCATTGAGAGTCATGGGTCAAGTAATACATTACAAAGCTACAGTTTGGATGGGGACAGGGGAAGTTAAATTCCTGATCTAATTTCTAAAATTTTAATATTACGCATTAATAATAATTGCATGGATAATAATTTAATTAAAATTGTTGGGATTTAAAAAATATTTTCTGAAAATTATGTTTGAATTTTATGCACTATTTCTTTGACTGGGATCAGAGTGGAGCAATGAGGGTATAAGCATAGAAAAAACTTTTCAATAGGGAGGACACTGGATAACCATAATAGTAGGCAACCAACCAACTGAATGAGGAACCCATTGAAAAATGAGTGACAGGGAGAGAGAATGTAGGTACGGAGAGTGAGCGCTCCCGGTCCTCATCATGCAAGAAATAGAGAGCTTTCAATTATATGAGGAATGACAGGAAATTCACAGCTGGTAAGGGGATGTACTTTTGCATAGGATCCACAATTAGACCATTTTATTATTTAATTTTTTAAAATTAGATGATTGCTACAGGATGTTGAGAAGTCAGTTTAGCAAGCTTCAAAGAATAACTAAATATTTCTATAGTAAACAAAAGCTCTCAACAGTTATTCCAAACAATAGTAGTAGTAGTAGTAGTAGTAATAGTAATGGTGGTGGAGGTAATTAATAATAATAATAATAATGGAAGTCTTTTGCTTGAAGGATTAAATCAATCTCTGAATTCTTGGGATTAGCATGAGGTCTTCATGGGAACTACGCAGGACAGGGGAAAGGATGGGAGAGAAAAAAGATTATCCTAAATCTGTCTCTTGAGGCATTTCTTCACCTTCATCTGAAGCAAGTGGTGCTGAGCACAGGCACAGTCTGTGCTGCATGATGGTGATTTTAGTGAAGAAGAGCAATTTTTGACACTTGTGTACTAGCTGAGTAGGGGAGTTTTGTGTCCTTCGTTGTTTTACAAAGGTTTTTTCTAAGCTTTTTAGCGTTCATCTAACTAAAAAAGACTTTGATTGAGACAAACCCAAAATAATGAGACAATCCCCAAAATAAGTTTTGTATAGAATTTGTTAAAAAATGACCAACATAATATCTTTAACTTAAGAAAAAAATATAATATGTATTTTTATCTGGAAAATTAATGTGACTATTTAGTATTAAAAAAATGCTGGAGGTTAAATGCCAGTATTAATTAAAGGTTAAGAAAAGAAGTTCAAGATAGATTTTTAAAATGGGCAAGTTCTTTAATCTTATAAGGAACACTTTCATAAAATATATAATGAAAACTAAAAGTAAATGGAATAAAAATCTGGTTTTGCCCACCTGTTTTATTCAAATGGAAGGAATAGTAATTAAACATACAATGACAGCAACATAAAGGGAAGAGGCTGTATTTAAAAAAAAGATAGCCATGTTCCTTATTTAACCAAAAAAAAAAAAGCTGAACAACCTGCTAACGATACTGAATTTAAATCTGTGCTAGGCTATACAATGCTACTGTTCATGTACGGCTTCCTCTGCCCCTTTGTCCAGCTACAGATGACTGTGATGGTTAGTTGTGGTTTTTTAATTTAATTAATTGCAGTTGGGGAGCAGGCTCTCCCACGCTGCTCTGAGGACCATCCTTTGCCACCCAGAGAGGCGTCCCTGCACCACACGAGTCTGGGGTGGATGCTGGAAGAGTCCAAAGAGGTACGGCTGATGGTGCTGGGGCAGATAAAGGCTCCACTGAGCCTTCAGATGGGCAACTGGATCCTGTTGGCTGGACCCAGGGGCAGAGGGGCAGCCTGAGCACAGGTGTCCTCAGGGAGGACCACCTGCAGGAGCAGGGCCCCAGACCACCTCCCTGCACATACGATGGTGCTGCAGAAGACAACGAAGCTGCGTTGGAGTCTGCAAGGCTGTGTCGGTCTTTGCTTCTTCTCTACTCTCCCTAGAGGACTCCTCAGTTTATTTTTATTTTTCAACCTTCCTTGAATCTCTTTCATTTCCTCCTCTCCTTAATTATACATCTCTATATTATCTGTCTTTAGATAGAAGTACATGAATATTTTCAATGACATCAAATCTTTTAAAATTGCATTCACGGGAGAGAATACAGCATTTATGCCTGTAGTGTGCCACGGGTAACGTAGCGGTGTCTTTCTCACGGTCAGCCGTGCTTCCCAAACTCCCCTCCCCCTGACCTGAGTACTTTCACTCACCTCTTTTCAGACCACTAAGCAACCACTGCCAATCACCCTTCGCGCCCCATCCCACCACTTTCACTCTCAGTCATTTGCCCACTGCCATGACTCTGTCAGGATGCACCTCACCAAACCATCGCAGACGCCCACCCCTTCTTACTCACCTCCCGAACCCTTTCATGCGGGCAGAGATATTCAACAGTAGCTCAGCTAGAGCTGTCGGTACTGTGGTAAATGCCGAAAACTCAAAGCAGGAGAGAAAGAGATAGGAGGTAACTGAGTGATACGGGAACTAGGTGGGAAACTCCTTACTCAGAAGATTTAGGAGGTATGAGTGTCTCGGAGGGATCGGGGAGTGCAGGAAACTCATCTGCTTGAAGCACTTCTGCAATGCAACAACTACACCCAGAGGCGGGTGCCCTTAGGTTCAGTAAATACAACGATCAAGAGAGAGCGAGAAAATGTTCCAGAAGGTGATTCAGAGAAGCGGCAGCTACTTGGGCATAGTGACATGGCTATCCCCAAGTTGCCCTCTGGAGAAACTCCTCTTCCCCTCTGTTGAGTGTATAGGGAAAGTCCCTGCCTTCGTACCCGAGCGAGAATGCCTCACTTAATCTCTGTATCTCCGTGCATCATCTGTGGATGGTGGTAACGAAGAGCTTGACTGGGGCATGTGGAGGAGTGATCCTGGAAGGCGAGTGCTACAGCAGCTGTGGAGGATCGCCCGCAGTGGGAAATTATGAGTGGCTCTGCACATGCACAGGGCTGGAAAGTCCCACACAAAGAGGTCATCCATGCTTGCTCAGATCAAGGATAGATACTCTCTCTCGGTTACTCCTGCGGAAAGGGTTATGGTATTTCCCTTTGGGAACTGTGTATCGTGGGAAGTCAATTTTAGCTGTGTTTATCTCAAGTGGTTTTAGATTCCTGCATTAGTTTGCTGCTGTAAAAGAAAGACTGCCATTTGCATATCTCCTCAGGTTTTGAGTGGACAGTGATAACAAGAAGAAATTTCCCAACTGCTCTTCAACCTGAACATTGCTTATCTTTTCTTCCAGCCTTCTGTTGAATGAAATATCATTTCAAGCTAAGGGAGGCACTATTTGACAGAACAACAGGTATCTCTCCACACCTGTCAAGTTAAAGAGTAACTGGAAGGCACTATACTCGGATCTGTTATCTTACGTAAGTATTATGCACAATCCAAACATACTTTTCTCTGGAAATAAGTCTAAAGGCTAAGCATTGGTGACATATGTCTATGTATTAGTATATTATATACATGTATATATGTATAAATATGTATATGGTGAATAGATTGAACAACTAAGGAAGAAAACAAGACCCATCTAAAGAAATTAAATTTAGTATTTCGTTACTGTTTTCCTAGCTAACGACTGTCCTCTAAAATGGTCTCGTTCATTAGCGGTATCCTCCATCAAGTGGTTACAGATGCAATACACCCATTTTAGACATTGCAAAGGCTGAGTGCCAGAGCCTGCACTTCCCTTAAGCACCTGTTTCATCCACAGCTTCCAGGTCAGCAGGAAGTGTTGCCCTGTTTTCATTTGACTTTGGTCAGGTTCTCAACGCGCTAAACCCATTTTTTTTCCACAGTTCAGAGGAGAATCCCCCATCTGCAAAAAGGACCTCAGAGCTAAGCTTGTTGTGTTACCTGGGGTACGAGGGTAGTATCTGCACAGAGACCAGGCAGACCTGGCAAGAGAATGGTCTGGACCACGCTCTGGGGGTTTCAGTTACGAGGTTCACTTAACCTAAAAAGCCTGCTGCTGCAGAAGGCCACAGATGTTTCATTACTCTTCCGTGGTTCTTCCTGTCTCTACAGAGACACCGTGCATCATACGGGTTTATTTGAGCTTTCTGCTCAGGACTGTGACTGGACCCCAGACCACTGAAGAGCCGATCTCATCCCAGATAGCAGGTGCTTGTGTGAGATCTTATAGTTCTTGTCCTTCACAAATACTTCTTAGCCCCGTCAACTGCCAATTGAATCTCCCTGTTGTGATACAAAGAATGATAGAAGCGTTTTCTATGCCCAAACGTTCCCTAGACTGGTAACATGCTCAGTATATATTAAGAATATAAGTGCGCTCAGTCCATTCACAACACACAATAAGTGCACAATTCAATTAACTAATGCAATTCATATTTCATTAGGACAGAAGCTGTTTGTGACCTTAAACGGACAACAATTTCATGACAGCATTGCAGAATTTTAATTAGATAGGAAAATAACAAAGACAAATGAAACAGAGGGAAAATGCTCTGCCTGGCAGAATTGTTCCAAAGAACTTAAAACAAAAGATGCAGTTGTTCTGGCATGTCCTTCTCCTCCCTCCCCCTTCCTAATGATGCAGAGAACAAAACATTATTGCCTTTTTTGCCTCTGATTAACCATTTGTAGAGAAGGCTATGTCAGCATTTGTGGTATGCACCTGCTACGGTACCCAAAGGCACAGGAAAGAGAAACATACGGGCCCGGTTTACCTCTTGCTTATGGGTATCTAAGTGAAGAGCAGCTCCCCTATGAAGAATAATTTTTATATCAGTTTTTCAAATTTGTTTCAAAAGCCCAAATACTGGGCCCTATAATAATTTGTGAAGGAAAGTGGTAAACCAGCAGCAACAACAGATATGATTAATAAAGTTGTTAGTATGATTAGTACAAAATAACACACAAAATCGCAGTACTTAAAGGACTGATTAAAGTAGAGAGGGATTCCAAAGTTAAGCTGCGATTGCTGTAATATTTCTTTTTGTGATACTCTTAAGAAAATGAGAAGAGATTAATAAGGTTAGTTATTAAGGTCCTGTAGTAATTTCATCCTTAATCCGAAGTATTACCATGTATGCTGACCTCTATGTGAGAAAAATGGCTCCCTACGGTCTGTAATTCAGTTTCATTATTTTACTATATATTGCCAAAACTGTGTCTTCTATTACAGAAACATAAAAGGATGAGATCCTCTAGTTTTAAATAGTGCATTTAAAGAGACAACGGAAGGACGAAACTACCAGATCAGAGTTCACAGTCTGCCAAACACGTTCCCTTCCCCCTGCCCCTCTCCCAGACTATGACTTTTGTTTTGAAGATAAAATCAGTAAATACATTTCGTACAAAGCTGGCCAGATTTTGTATTAAAGGCAAGATACTGTATAGGAAGCAATTGGATGTGTAGCAAGATGTGTCTGTTTAATCAGGATATTTGTTGATCTGGGTCAGTAACAGGATGGTTATTTGTCCCTGGCCAGTGGGTGGCAATGGCAGCAAATGGCTTACAGTAGACAAGGATTGATTTTGATAAACATGTCCAGATGGGTATGATTTAAATCAGTAAATATATTGCTTTGTATAAAGAGATATTTTTACATTAATTTTAAACAAATGTTTACATCTACCAGTCACTAGATGCTACATATACACTTAAAATAATATTTGAACGAGTATGATCAGTAAAGAAAAAGGAAAATAGCTTTGCCTTCTTCGATCCTAACGCCTCTGATGTTTTTCCTCTTTATGAGGTATTAGGTCAAAGCCCTGTTGTCTGTGTATTAATATTACTTAGTAGTGCTTTTCTCAAACTTACTACGAACTGAAGTTAATTTTACTGGAACAGATGAAGTTACTTTATTGGCAGTATTGTCAAATAACTTTTTTAATGCAATGAAGGCATCAAAACAGTACAGCTGCTAAACAGAGAGATCATAAAAAGGGAGTTTCCAGAACTCACTGATATTAGCTGCTCACCCATACATTCCCTTCCTCTCAAGTTTCAAGATGAGATTATTATAAAAAAAGGCTGATATGTCAAAAAAAAAAAAAAGAAACTGTCTGAACAAATCTGCAAATAAACCAACTTCGGGGAATTCCCACGTCTGTATTTGACCTCCACGATCAAAATAAGGCATCCTCACCCCAATAAGAGATTCTGCTAATTTTTTAGCACTGAACTCTTCCCCCAATCGGGCATCTGGCTGTCGCAGCTCACACTTCAGGAAAGCTGTGCTTTAACTGTGGTCGGCCCAGCCTGTGCCAGCCCCCCGGCAGGTCAGAGGGGTGACTGCTGGGGGACGGGCAGTGCTGCGGGGACCAGGGTGGTGGCCACCGCTGGTCCCGGTGGCAGCGGCTTGCCTGGCCCCCAAGCACCGCGCTGAGTCCCCGCGCCACGGAGGAGCCGGGCCCAGGCTATTTATTTGTCATGAGGACCGCTGTGCAGCCAAATTGCTCTGTACGGCTTCCTTTTTATTTTTTTTTTTCCTGTTAAGTTTTTGGCTTGGTTGATGGAGGACGGGGAGGAAATGCATCCCAGCAAAACTGCCTCTCTTCGGACTTGCAGGGGCCTCATTCCAGTCTGCTCACTGGCCTTGGCCTTACCATGTTAGAGATAATGTGTTGTGATGTTTTTTTTCTACACTTAAATTTAAAAATTTGATGCCAGATATTTTTCTTTCTCTTACAGTACTGGAAAACTGGAGTCACTCCGCAGCTGTGCTGGGACCTGCTCTGCACGGCCAGTGATGCCACTGACGGCTTTTAGATAGAAGGAAACTGAGGCTAAAGAGCAAAGAATTTCTTGCTCCGCATTGTTCTTGGAGACTATTTCTGGCAGACAGGAAGGACTCGCAAAATCACCATCAAACTTATTTTAGCTAATTCCATACGTGAGTCGAAGTATTCCAGAGGTGTGCATCAAGCCTCAGAGAACTGATGGCAAATTTTGTTGCCTGATTAGATACAGAAATAAAAGTATGACACTCTAGAGGCTGCCTGGAAGTGCTTTCTTACAAACAGTGGGGAAAACAGCCTTCAGATGACACACAAGAATATTAATGGGAGTGGGTCCAAATATTGTATTCTAAAATGAATACTTTGATAATCATAACAATGTGCTTCGAAAAGTATCACTTTAAAAGGTCAGCTATACCACCCTCTGACTGCACATTGAAAGCATAGCGGATACATTGAGTCATACATATTGTTCATTGTCATTTGCATTTGGTAAAATCCCTGCATTTTACCCAATTTAGTAAGCCAGCACCGCCTTGGGCTCCCTTGGCAATACTCACCTCTAAATGCAGTTACTGTTTGTTGTGCTAAAACAGCATCTCATCCCATCCCACACCAGTAAATCACTCTTCGGGCTTTTGATCAATGTTTTCAAGCCTGTGAGTCATTTTGCATTAACGGAAAGAGAGGGAGCGGCACACTACAGCAATGCGGGTATTTTGAGATTCACCTCTGAGATACTTTTGTGCGTGTTGTTCTGAACAAAATGACCATCTGTATCGGTTTGCAGACAGCCACCAGTGCATCGCAAGACCTAACTTCATATTCGCGCGGATAAAGACCAGCTTAATTCAACAAACACCATGTAGCATCATCGTGCTACGTGTCATAAAAAGGCCTTACGAAAGTCAAATACACTTTTTGCATTCCAGCCTTTATTTTTAAAACCATCCTCGGAATTCGACCTCATGGCCTTTTCCTTATTTTTTGCACATCGCCAAGCTAGGGACTGTTCAACTTTCCAATAGTCATGTGAGTGATATTTCCAACCAGAATACGGTGGAAGCTGTCCTCACCCTTCCGGGGGCTACACCTGAAGAGTACGCAAATTTTGTGGGTGTTTAAACCTTCTTTTATTTTCTATGAGCAATGTAAAAATGACTCATTCGTGCTTCAGCTGGGATGTATAGTTTGTAAACACCAGCAGGGAGCAATCATATTTCTAGCTTTGTAAATAAAAACAGCCCGAACTGTGCTGAGCGTTTGCTCCTGTTAGTGATTTGAGTTTCTGGTGGGAAGGGCAGAGGTTCAGCCCACGCAGCCGGGCAGGTCTGGCAGCCACAGCCGCCAGCGGCTGGAAGGGGAACCCAGCGCTGTCCAGCAACTGGGAGATGGCAAGGAGGTGGAGGGAAGGAACAGATGCGCCTTCCCATCATAGTGCTGACAGAGGCCCTTCAAACCATTTTGAACGGGGAAAAAAAAAAAAATTAAAATCCCCCTCACAGAGATGCACAGATAAGGAATGCAATGTGGAGCCTGATTCAAAAACCACTGAAGGCAAAGGAAGACTCTCGTCGTGGATGTTTTGGATTGAGTTCTGCTTGGAGGACAGTCAAAACACGTGCCTCTGCCACACACACACAATTTTAAAACTAGTCGGTTTGCTGCCTGAATAATTTAGACTGAATTGTATAAAAGCACATACATACCTTGCAGAAACTGCTCAGAAGTCACTTCGAAGTGCATTTATAAAACCTAACACTTTATTGTGCTCTGGAAATCATAATTTGTTTGTAAGGATTCAATAAATACTCTCCTCCCCAAAAGGTAGGCACATCATGTGCCTTCTCCCTGATATGGACAGAAAGACCAGCGCTCAGAGGATTTACTGAAGACCCCTAACACAAGCTGCACAAGCGCTTCAGAAGGAAAATTTGGCATGGGAACCTGCTGACTTGCTCCCTCTCTTCATTGTCTACCAGAAGGAGCACATGAGAGTCCCACTAGGGCGAAACGCCGAGTGCCATCTGCAGATCCTCCCTGTTTTCCTACCTGGGCTTCCATGCCCAGCTCTCCTGTCCCCACAGCTGTTTGGCCCTTGATTCCCCAGTCCCCACTGAGGCTGCAGCTCTTGCAGCTCTGCTTTGCTCCCCTGCTGCTGGGCCACGCAAAGTTTCTTTGAGATTCAGCACATCCCTCCAGTGACGCCTGTTCGGAGTTACCCACTGATGAGTAATAGTGTGTAAAAGTCAATTACATTCATATTCATAGTTGCTTGCTACTTTAAATGTTAGCAATGGGGAAACTTGCCCTACGGGAATGAGGAGATGGGGGCAAACTTTTATTAGCCCCACATGAGCTTTTATCTTTTTTAAATGTTACATTGTCCCGGGGAAAGAAGTGCCATTGTTAACAGCATTGGAGGCAGTCAGCTGCACTCAATTTAAAATTAAAAGGGGAAGGAAAAATAAATGAAAAGCAAAAAAAAAAAAAAAAGGGTCTGCCTGATGCACTGCAGTATGGCAGGCTATGATAACTTGCCCCAGAACAGTTTTATTGAATCCAGCCCTTCACTACAAAAGAATTTGTTAACCGCTTCAGGATGTAAAGTCTGCTAAAAACATTACCCTCACTGGCCAGCATGAGGCTGCTCCACATGCTGTAAGCACTGGGTTCACTCATCAGCACTGAGTCCAGGGTTGCATCTACGAGTCAATCTTCTCAAGTCAAGTGCATAAATTGTGTGGCCCTGGTTCTGCCTCGGGCCCACGCTACATCCCTGCCCAAGGTAACGCCGCTGAAGTCGGGACTGGCAGAGCTCAGCAAAGGCACAGGCTGGGAATGTTAAGTGCAAAGCTGGTGTTTAAAACCAGCTGGTGTTGGGGCTCTTGTGGGCTGAGCTTCTCCTGCCTCTGCACAAGGATGACTGGCGGTACAAGAGACTCCTTCTCCTGCCTTGCCCGGCACATCGCCTGTGCCACACACGCGGTGCAGGGATGGCACAGAAACCACTCTGTGACTGACCGCACCAGCCTGATCCCGCACGGCTGGGGACACCTACCCTCGGAGTGGTGCAGGATCCACTCCAATGAAGTTATCCCAGTGTGAAAAATAGCAGAACCAGATGTCTTCTGCAGGAAAAATAAAACTACATGAATGTAATCTCTCTGTTACTGAGGGAACCTCACCCTTGAAAATGTTCTTTTATTAGGCTTAAAAAGGCTGGGGTCAAGAGAGGCCAGTGTGACTCTGGAAACTGCTAGTACGTTCACATCGATTTAAGATTTCCACTCAGTATCATACATTTTCCAGTTTGCGCTTCACTGACGCACACGGTCCCGAAAGAGATGCAGTAGTGCATGTTTATTATATTTATCGACCAGGTGGCCATAACTGCCCGAATTACACTCGCTGCCTTCCTTCATCACGCCGACTTAATGAACAGAGGAGCCGGCGGATGTCAAACAACCAGCCAGGAGAAATAAAAGAGAAGCCAGGCTCGGTGTCACCCAGCTTGAACCAGCCCACGGGTACCTCTCACGTGGCCGTATCCATTCAGCTCCCCTGCAATCCCGGCGCGAATGAACCAGAGTCATTGCCGAGCAAACAGATAAGAGTCTGGAGGAACTGATCAATATACTTAGATAAGGTGTAACAAGAATACGTAGCAACCCGCGCCTTTGTCCGTGCTTGGCAAAGAGGAGAGGAAAATAAAAATCCCTGTATTGGCTGCTTCCGGCTGAATTCTTCTCTTTGACACTATGGTTAATCGACACCACCGTAACCATGGAGTTAGCCTAAGTTCAGGATAACGCAGTGGCTTTATTAAGAAACTTGAGCATAGAAAGACAGTCAGGAAGTCCTAGGTCTCCTCAGCAAATTAATCTTTTGAACTCATTCAAGCCACCTGCACCTTCATGTACACTGCTGTTAGAGAGAAGATGCTGGAAGTTTAAAAATAATTCAAAATATGTTAGTCATGCTTGAAATGGCCAAATGAAGATTAGAAAAAAGCTGCAAAAAAAATCCCACAGCTTAACTGAACATGAGGTGACACTAAAGGGTATGTAAATATTTATATGTCATTTTATAGCAGTATGCTATATACTGTACTTTTTTTGCTCACACACTGATTCCAGTGCTCACTAATTGGAATTTCTTCAACTCTGAAAAGAACCTTTATGGGACTGAGAAAAGAAAAACTAGGACAGCATCGAATACGAACTAGCTTTTGAGACAAGAGCCATTTACGTGACCAAGGCTGTATTCAATTGCGTTTGCTGTTCTCTTGCAGAGAAGCAGCTGAGCAGTTTTAAATAATGGAAGAAAAGAGTCTGTTTATAGAACAAACTGGAAATGAGACTCTACCTGCAGAGGCTGAATACATAGCCAAAGTTTTCCTCTGGCTTCACTTGAGTTTATTACAAAGCTAAGGAAGGCATGTTTCATCTTTTTCTTCTCTAAACTATATATGTGTGTATGTGTATATATATATACATATATATATAAAAATACATATATAGATGCACACAGCACAGACAGAGCAAGTCGGTCTGTATAAAATCCCCTCTATCTTTAGCTGAAAATTTTTCTGCTGTGTCAAATTCAGACTACAGTGCAAAACCAAAGTCTAGAGAAGAGTATTTTGAGACCTGTTTAGTTTTCAGGGGATTTTTTTCCTTACAGATAAAATTAAGACTCTGAGCTTACCTGTGTCTTGTGTAAGAATCTCTTAACCTTCTTTCACTATATGGTTGTAAGACAATATGTTTAGCACAGAAAATTCACCAATGACACATTATGAGAAGGAAGTTGCTAATCGAATTTTACATAAAATCTTATAAAATTACTTATGAGGGAAAAAACCTCATCAGCTTTGTGTAGCATCCTTGTTTGTCCAAATGTATTCTTGTAAGCACACACTGTATTACCCGCCAGAAAAAAAGCTCAACCAAGCCATGTCCCAACACTGAGGTGCGTGTTGACAGGTCTCTCCATCTACTGGGTTCCTTTAAAAACATTTTATCCTCAGTTTACTTAGGTACTTTATTTATAGCCTGGCCCAAACTTTCAGCTGTGGTTTTAGCTTCACTTTTCATCCACCAAATCCAGTAGATTTCAAGTGTTGTTTTGGCCTGGGAGGTGTTGATCACCCAACCCTTAGGAAGGCTCACCACTTGGCAGCTGGCAATGCCAAACCCTTCAACAGTAACAGCAGACACCAGCTACATTTCTTTTCCACCAGTAATATTTTCCTAGGTCTCTAGATGTTGGCTGCCTACCTTGCTTTGCTCTGGCTTCAACTGCTATGTGCCTACACACATCAGGATCAGGCCTTACAAAAAGAGGAGTTGTATTATTCTCATGCTACTGCTCCTCTTTTTGGGAGAATCAAGGTTTGTTCCTTCCCTTGCTCACTGCAAGGACTACAAGATGACCTGCAAGACTGCTCTATAAGAGTGTCCCTTTTTAAGTAGGTCTCTCCCCCATTGAAGCTTTTCTGGTTTTAGTATTTAAAATTAGTCACTGGAAGATGATGAATCCCACATCTTATGCCTGGGCCAACTCTAACACAGTTATTGCAGGCAAAATGAAACAGCATTGAGAGAAGACGACATAGATGAGGGATTGCTAAATAACTCAGGGCCGTGGGAAGATTCCACAGGCATGACCACTGCAGCCCTCAGCAAGTTCTTTGTAAAGACCAACCCAATGCATGTTGAGATTATGCTTCCAGATTGCAGGATGCAATATTCACAGTAATTATAACCCTAGCATTTGGACTCTTATCAAAAACAAGAAGCTCATGGCCAAGCGCAATTGTAAACACCACTTACATTTTAGCAAAACCTAAGCCAACAGATAGATCCCTACAATCCAGAAAATGCTGAGCTACAACGTTCCTGATTTGCCTGCTAGAGCCAGGGATGCTGTAAGAACCACGATCTTAAACTGTGATCATGCATTTTTTCCCCCGAACATTTCCTTTAAAGAATCTTAAATTAACT
Source organism: Caloenas nicobarica (assembly GCF_036013445.1). Lineage (NCBI taxonomy): Eukaryota > Metazoa > Chordata > Aves > Columbiformes > Columbidae > Caloenas > Caloenas nicobarica. Next base: position 77,916,592 of record NC_088246.1, on the reverse strand, counting down.
GCAGATATAATAATGATACAAACTGTCTTGTGATCACCTAGGACAGGCACATTATCACCTATCCGAGCATAACAGTGTGCACTGTGTTTTGTTTTGTTGTTGTGGTGGGTTTTTTTTCCTTTTTTTTCCCCCCAGGTTAAAAAGAAAAAAACATTCTCTAGCAGAAAGTATGCACACTGACCAACAGCTGTGACAGGGCTGGTAGCAACCCAGTCCAGTTAGCAAAGAGCAATGCTCAGCTTTAGAAACACTGTTACCAGTGAGCTGGAGATTTCTGGGGCAATCCCCACACTGACTTGGAGATACTGGCTCCTTAGAAAGGAAAAAGCAGCATCACACTACTGAGATGTCGGAGGCATGCAAGAGCGAAGTTCCTGCAGAAAGGACAAAGTCATCCACCAGTCACCCTACCTCTGAGCCACCTGAAATCCTGATAAAATCCTCCAATACCTGTTTCGCAGGACAAATGCTTGAGAAAATAGAAGAGCAAGAGCCTGGGAGCATCCGTAGCTGCATCTTCAGAGGCAGAAGGGCATATCCTACTCAGAGACCCCGAGAGCAGCCTGCCTTATGCAGATGCAGCCCCTCTCTCCTGCCCACGCTGCAGAGCAATTTCCAGCGCAGCTGCCCGGGTGGTTATGTGTTACTGCCCACAGATAAAGAAACACCACGCTAAAGCGTATTTGAACTGCATATCCAAAATGTTCTACATCGGTTCAGCTTGGATGGGTTCAGTGGTTCAGTAAACCAGGCTAGTCTGAAGCTGTTAAGTGCTCAATTAGGCCCTGATCCACTGCACCTCTTGCTTTACTTTCTGCATAGCAGGATTCTGGTTTTTCCATGACAAAAGCATTTCTCTAGCCCTTTGGAAAAGGCATTTCACTGAAAGGCACGGAGTAGTAGGAAATTGTTTGCTCTCAGTGTGACGGAAATAAAGTCAACATGATAGATTAGTACTGAGTGGAAGTTATTTTTCCCAAGATGTCACACCTGTGCTTCAGAAATGAGTGATCTCAAGCATCAAATAAATTACCAGCAAAAACACCAAAATAAACATCATTTATAGCAAAATAAGTGCCATAAGGAAATGTGTTATAAGCAAGCTCATGCTGAGCCATACAAAGACTAACAAGCATTTGCTTGTCACAGTGCAGAGCAATGGTTACAGCATGCACAGGAAATTATGTCTATACCACAACAGTGTGTGTCTGGACTTAAAACTAGGTGAATGGATCAGATCTTCATCTGGTGTAAGGCAGAAAAGCTACAGAGATTTCAGTCAGGTTTTAGATGATTATTCCTAATGAGCTCTCGTTCCCTGAACTCTCCAGAGACGCTTGGTTTACAAGGCCAAGGCTTTGGAAATTCATAATCTTCCTTTTAGGCTTCTCCATCAGGAATTCCTTATACAGATTTGTTGCGTGATCCTCCACAGGAAGAAAAAAAACCTGAATAACTCTGGTCTCGTTTGGCTACCACCAACAAATTGACAGAGGCACCAAAATTAAAACTCTGCTCAATTCAATTTGGGAATGAAAGAAGAACCTGCTCGGGTGGCAGGGGGTCAAAAATGAAGCCCACACAGCAGATTGCATGCAGAAACTTTCAGAGGTCCTATGAGCTGCTATGACACAGACAAACTGCACCCCCTCAAGCAGGGACAATGGGGGTTTTCCCTCGAGGGCTGTAGCTGTAGTTTATGAATGTGCAACTTCATTAGCAGCCAGTGACCCCATTAGATAAGACTCTTCGTTTCTTGGCTTGGACAAAAGTCTCCAGGGACCATCACAGCTGTATGCCACACACACAGATCTCATTGCTGGGGTGACGGAGATGGCTTTGAAAGTCACCTTGAGGAAAGCATCGCTAATTCAAAGATCATTCTTTGGGCTTGAAGAAAACAAAGCATTTTGTTTCAGGTTTTGCCAAATTTGGCTGCTGTAATTTGTAGAGACACCTATTCTGCAGTACAGAAACCTGCTCATCCTCCCAGGTGAGGAGCTGACACTGAAAATCACATGTAGCCTAAAAAGGCTTCTCTTCTATAATTAGGGGAGAAGTACATGAGACTATTTATTTCTAACATGACTCCATACTGTGGGTTTTTTAAAAGAAAAAAACTGAAAAACAAAAAAAGGAAAACTCATAAGCAGCTGATGACCTGCTCCATGGAGATCAGTTACAGACAAGCAACTGTGCTCTTCACAAAGGACTTTTGATGTAGGCAGCAGGCAAACAGTGATTTAAGATGGGCTGGGCTTGTGGGGTGGTGATGGCAGGGGACATTTGTGGCAGGCCTGAACTCTTTTGCCGATTAGCTCAAACCACGACGGACCTCAGAGTCCTGTTCTCTGGGGACAAGGGTGTTTGGGAAGCCCGTGACAGTGTCTGGCGAGCTGGAGGATGCTGCCGAGACCCAGTGCAGTCTTCTCGTCCTTTTACAAAACAGAGGAGAGGAAATAAATGACCCTGCAACCAGTGGTCCTGGTGGGATGCATGCAGTGAACTAAGCGTAGCAGGCACTGAGACTAGGAAGGTGGTAGAGATTCAAACATCTACTGAGAAGAAAGGAGCTGTGAGAGCAGCGAGGACGGAAAGGTCATGCTGAATGTCACGTTTTTCACTATTCAAATCTGTCAGGTCGCAGACGCTTTTAAACAGCCCGTAATGCCTTAAATTGTTTTGTTCAATTAAGCATTGCTAAAGCTTTGACCTGAGTTTAAATTTTGCCCACAAACATAAGCAACAGCGTTCACCAAAAGTCTGCTGTAACAAAAAGATACGGCGAACACTATTATCTGTACCAGTAGAATTTCAACAGTGGGCTCTTGCTGCTCCTGTGAGGTTCTTATATGTATTTTGGAGAGAAAGGGGATATATGTGTTGTCATATGTAGACACCATATCAGCTGCTGTTCCTAATGCGTTCGTCTGGCATGATTTTCTGTTCCTTTCCTTAAAATTTCCTTTTATGGCTGCCATGCAGTAGAACTGTTATTTTTAAAATACCGCTTTTTTTTTTTCCTCTTAATACTCATCTGATTGTTCAAAGCCCGACCATGGATTCTCAAAATATACATCCGCATTTTTCCACAGCTCGATAGCGAGTTCATTCTAGATTTTTATCAGCATAAGGATTTCAGCCTGGGAAGTTTTCGTGACTTCAGCATCAGTGGCTACAGGTGGGAAGTGTTGATTCATCAGCAAGCAAGTTCGAAGACTGCAAAACAAACTTCTGCCATGTCACCAAGGCTGAGCAATAAGCTATCTTGTGTACCGGAGTTTCCAATGAAAGGCGTTTTTTCAAGAAGTACCAGCAGTTTTGAACTGCTGGTATGAGTGAAGGGTACTTTTTTTAAACTGTCCCGAACTCTCCCTCTTCCCACTTTTGCATTGCCGTTCTACTCTGGAAACTTCTTTTTGTTGTTGATTTCTTAACGCCGACGCTTTCATTTAAGAGAGCTGTTCTTCAAGGCAGGGCCGTGGCTGATGTGAAGCGGTTCGGCTCTGCTGACTTGTCACTGGAGTGGTGCCAGCTTGCACCACCTGAGACAGAGCCCTCCCTGCATTTTCAGAATCAGATCTGCTGTATTTAGAAGCAAAAATCAATTTCGACAGTTTCTTAATCTCGTTAGCTCCATAAAATCACGCAGCAGGGCAGGGAATGGCAGCTGGCAGGCATCTGTTACAGAACGAATTTTACCAGTGAATGGAATATCTCCTCAACCATCTGCTTGTAATGTGTAGAAAGAGGAATTACCATCACTGGTGACTTCAGCCTCGGGGATATTTGCTGGAGAACTCAGTTGGTTATTCAAAAAATACCTTAGACGGTCATGCACCCAGCACACTTGAGATGACCACTGACCTCACTCAAATACACAAAAAAAAAAGAGTTTACAGACTGAAGAATTAGCAGGTGGTTGTGCATAACGATGACCATATTAGGATCAAGTAGAATAAAGAATCAGCCAAGGAAATGTACGACAGAAATTTAAATATGTCAGTATCCCCAGACTTGACGTATTAGCATAACTGACTGGCTACAAAAATTAGCACTAGGAAGAACTGCCAAAAACATGGTTTCATAAAAAGATAACCAGAATTCAAGCCAAAAAAGCGCCTAAAACTATTAGTCTAGATAGAAGGGCATTTCTACTAAAGAAGGAGACACAGATGCAATGATAAAACATGCAGATACATAAATTCAGTTAGTAAAGGATTTAAAAATCAGAATACGAGCCTGGTGTGAAAAGCCTACTGCCTGTTTCCATGGTCCCAACCCAGTGAAAGGAGGGTGAGGCTTATCCAGAGGGGAAGCAGTAATGCTGGGAACCACGTGTGAGACTGTTGTGGGCAACACGGCATGATGCAACATCATGCTGGTGATGGTGCTGTTCTCCACCACCAGAAGCAGTGAAACTGTGGCTCAACTAGTTTGTCCTGATTTGCTCTCATGTTTCTGGACCCATAGCTAGCTGGAGCCTGCACATCATTGCCCCACACAGTAGTGGCACAGCATGGATTTGAAAGGTCCCACAGCTCATAGAGACACAGGAGAACTCAAGGGAAAATCACAAAAATGACCTGGGGTCGAGAGACAAGCCTACTACTGTGATGCATCTATGTGCTCCAGTCATCTGACCTGTTCTTCTGGGCCTACTTGGTGACGCTTCATCTTCTCTTCTCTTTGTGGCCCAAAACACTGCAATATGAAATCTTTCAGGCTTTGCAAATGAACATGTGGGCTAAACTTACGCATGGCACAGGGGCAAGTAGGCTAGACAAGTTAATAGCTGCTATGTCTCTAGCCTCTACAAACCTAAGGAGACTCTTTCCCACAGATTAGAAACGCATTTAACTACCCTCCAGCTGGCTCCGTCTCAGTCAGTTTGAGGTGGCAATACAAGATCTGCTCTTCACCTCAAGGCAAAAGGCACACAAAGGTGCACTGGGGTCCGTCTGGTGGCAGAGGAACTGAACCTAATAAATGAAGGCCAGAAAGTATTTAGACACATCTGTAGGTATCATTTAAGTTTTACTTGGCTGTTTTTCAAAAAGAAAGTCCAGTATTTACAAAGCTCTGTGTGCAGGTACATGAGCGCTCCAACGAGCGCTGCTGACTCACAGAGCCTTTGCAGTGAAAGGAGACCACAAGCTCTTAAGGAGAAGCATATGCGTGGCAGGGGAGCTCTTGGGAGTGCAGATGAGGATGCTTCAAAAATAAGAGCTTTTGTCATTAGACCTGAGCCCCTTTTCACCCACAGAGAAACAAATTCAGAGCAAGAGAGTTTGGCCATTGACTGGCAGGAGTCAGGAGGGAGAGCCTGGTGGATGCTGTAGGAGGAAGGGTACTGCTACTGCGTTGCCAAAATTTTGGGGCCGGGAGTGGTAAAGAGTTGTATATTTTAGAATCTGAAGGCTGAAAGGTTTTGCAATGAACTTGAAGGTTCATCAGCTGTAGAGATGGCATGCGTTCACTGGGCCTGCAGCTAGAAAAATTAAATCCTGTGGCATGGAGATCTTTAGAAAATTTTCTTATAACTAAGGACATCTTCACGTACCCAAGCAGAGGGTGCCAAAGCCACAGGCTTTCTAATCAGCCCCCAGCACTACACATGCCTACACACCTTTCCCTGGGAGAAGCTTGCCCATGACAGCCCCAAGCCTTGCAAGCACCTCACCATTAGGTTTGAGTTCAGCCAACCTCACATATGGTGCCGGGGCTTCCCTGCTCAGAGCAAAGGGAGTTTTAAACATTTAAGAAAGGCCTTAGTGGAAATCAGCTGGCTGAGCAAAGAGCTAGCCCAGAGAAAATGCAGGAGACAAACATGCCCTCACCCCAAGGCCAAAGTGTGGGGTTAACTCGGGATTGCAGAGCGATGCCTCTGTCCTCTGGGAGTTTAGATGCTTACATTTGGAACCACTTACTTTCCTTCAAAGAAAAAAAAAACCAAAAACCCAGAGGGCTGTACATTCCTCTTCCTTCCAAAATCACTTCTCTGGTCTAACCCAGGGGGTCTGGGCTCACCCTACTCTGCAGGGATGCGGGAAGACCTGGGATCATTCCTCTTCCAGCCCGAAGGGACTGCAGCCCACTATTTCACTTCATTTCAAACACAACATTGTGGGTTATCCCACAAGCAGCAATCCCCTCCTGCTGTAGCTTTTCCACAGCTCACAGCTAATTTATTGAGACAGATGGAAGAACAAGCCCTGTGATGGAGCAGCAGATGCCTTCACCCAAGAACAATCATGAGATCCAGCATGTATAGCACCAAAGGAGAATGCGTGCCCAAAAGTGCATCTATTTCCACCACCACCCACTAGACAAGGAACGTTATAAAGATATCACCTCTGCTTACAAACTCTGACTCCTCTAGCATTAGTGTTCACTGGGGTAGGCAGCAAACCACAGATCCCCGCACTCTGCATGTGCTACCGTAGGCTATAGAAATGCCGTATTATCACTGGAGCAGTTCCTTTAGAGGCATGCACACTGTGCTTACCTTCCTTTCTTTGAAAGCCAGCAGGAGTATTTAAAGGAAAATAACTCTGTTATCCTTTGCTTTTGCAAGTAGGATTTACCTTATGTATCTAAAATCTGATTCCTAAAGCTGGGAAGCAAGAGAAAAATGTAAAGGAACTAAGGGGTATGAAAACCTCTTGTAAAAATTAATAATTTTCATGTGTCTTTGAGAAAGATCATTCTATGTATTCGTTTCTTTATGCAACCACAAATATGTTACAAGTCAGTAGAAACAAGCAACAGGGTTTACTTTTTTTTTAACAATTGTTCTGGATTTGTTTGGTCTCGTGCTCTATACCTCCTATCGCTTCACTTGGCTTAAAGTTGGAACTATTGCTCTTTGACCTCGGACAGATTAGTTTTTCTAGACTCTTGCCCTAGATGTTTGTAACATAACAACCCGGATTATCCAATATCTAATTAAACACAGGTGGAGCTTGAATTTCTAATGGGAAGACAGCAGAATCCATTTTGAGCAGCCTTCATTGGCAGAGAAGTGAAGCTAAGATGGTGGGGAAAGCATATCGCCTTTCCATTAAAGTCAATAACAGTGGTTTTAGCCTCTTCCAGAGTGATATCTGGTAGAATAACTTTGTCTTCTACTAGCAAATACATTCCTAAATATTAAAACTGATCTGTATGTGAAATGTTTGGGTATTTTTGCTAGTATCTGTTGCATTGAGAATTTCTTTAGGGGTAAACAGTTTTTTCTATAACCTGGAAGCATCCCTACAGCCCTCACTTAGAAGACAGAGCTAGATAATTCCTACCCATACCTGTCCTTTCTGAACCTTGAATGTATTTTGTATTAGGTTACTGCTCCCTGTAAAAAAACATTACATTTCCCACCTTCTCCTGCCTTCAACTTCACCATCAACAAAGTAAATTTTTAGGCTTGTAGTGCAGAAAATACAGAAGCAATGAGTTGAGTTCCACTTAAATAAGCAGCTACTTCTAAATAAGCAGAGCTGTCTCAACAAGCCTGTTCCAAATGAACAGTTTCATACTCTGATTCCAAACGTGCCATCAACTCCTCCACTGTGACCTTTTCTCAGAAAGCTGTGCTCCAAAAAATATCTCCAACTCTGCTCCAGATTAATAACTCAGGCCTCAGTTCTGTCCCCAGCTCTTGCATTTACTAGGTATGTAATAGCCTTAAAGACAATTGATTAAAGATGTGATGCTTTCCTGCCACTGGAGCACGGAGCTGGACACCAAATGAGTGATTCCAGCACCATGTTGTGGGCCACCCTCCCTGCTTCCTCATCCAAAAGGTATGGATTTCTACAGAGATTACCATCGCGGGTAAGCAAGGCAAGGGAATGCCTATGTCTGTTGGCTGTCAGTGGGCAGTGGGTGCCTAAGGTGCCCCAAGTCCCTCGACAATGTTATCCCAATTACAGGCACACACTTGCCTATGCTACAAAACTGAAACCCCATTGCACCATCTTTACTTGGATTGCCTCCTCAGCACTCTCCTTTTGACACAAGGAAGCAGCAGAAGGACCTTGGAGACAGCTAGGTGAAGGCACTACTGGTGGCCTGTCTTTAGCTGGCTGATGACTGCGAAGGTGACACATGAGATGAGCCGAGGCACGGAGCTCATCACGTCACTGCCAAGTGTCTCCAGCACATCTGGTTTCAGGAGTCAACCCAGCCAATGCCCTTGAGAGAGGGGGAGGCCAGAGTGGCATCAGCCTTCTTACAGTAGCAGGATGCTGGTGTCTGAGCCTATGTACGATCATTGCAATTTGCTGTTGCACTGGGAACGTGGAAAACACTGGTGGTGTGAGGCTGTATTTCTATCAGGAGAGAGTTCAACACCCATGGGCGTGAGTCTGCGCATCCAGTATGGACACAAAGCTTGCCCACATGACCCTGCCAGTGGCCTCAAGCCACGAAGCTCCCATGAACACATGTCACCGCAGCTCCATCTGTCAGCCTTGTGGGACCTTCCCCGCTCTGCGGGCTGGCCAGGGCACAAGGGTGCCCGCCTGGGCCCAAGGGTGGCAGTGCTGCTGCTCGGGGTGCAGAGGCGAGGGTGAACCCCTTCTGCAGTCAGGGGCGAGGTCACCCTTGCTGCAGAGGTTTTTCCTTCCACACTCTCCTCCGTCCGCAGGAAGCCTCTCCGATGCGATGGGGTGATGCGGCACAGCGCCAGCCCGCACCTCCTCCGCTTCTGAGAACCCCGGCTCTCACCACTACCGGCCTTCTGCGAGGCCGGGCGCCGCAGCCAGCACAGCACGGCACCCGCCTGCCCTTTTCACTGGAATCCCCGGCTTTTGGCTATTTACATCCTTTTCTTAGAGAGAGACAGGAAGCCAAATGAATCAGAGCCATCTATGGTTACCTCCGCCACGGCCCTTACCAGGCTCCCAGCAGCACCCCATGCCTTGATGGAGATACCTACGGTTGGGCTCATGCTCTGCCCACCACCAAGATGAGGCAGGAGGGGGCCACAGGCACCCCAGCCTGCACCATCCCTCCTGGGGTGGCAGGCAGGGATCCCCCTGGCCTCATTAGCCACAATGCCATTGCTCGGTGTTTCCCAAAGGAGGCAAAAGCAGGGCTGTCCTCACAGAGGCATCTGCAGAAGGAAGAGAGGACAGGTTCTCGGGCAAGCCTGCAGCATCCCCGCCGCTGCAGCCAGAGCCCTGATCCCGGTTGTGCAGGGGTGTATGCCGGAGGGAGGGAGGATGCAGGTGAAGCATTTCAGAGTAAAGGGACCGGTTCCACAGAAAACTAAAACGCAAGTTGTTCCTCTGAACGAGCACATGGTGTACAAAAACACCCCACCAAAGGAAGTATATCCTTTGCTCTTCTCTCACAATACCTGGCTGACACACAGGGTTAAATTCTAGTGAGCTCTGCTGCGCATCTTCTCTGGAAAGGTTTTCTTCCCTCCGAAACGAAAAGCAAAGGCAAAAAGCAAGGCAGCAGCTTTAACTGATTCTTCTCCAGCAAGGAAGCAAACCCTCCAAGCAAGGATTGGGCTCTGCGTTTGCGTGAGTGAATCCGAGTTACAGTCTCTTCTGCCCATCAGCTGTAGGAGGCTGCCTCTGAACCCAAGTGATGCATCTGTGCGCTCACCACTGCCCTGTTTCGAAGGACACCTCTTGCTTCAGGGAATGATTTCGGCCGCCAGAAGACAACTGCAAGGAGAAAACTAATACAGTATTTGGGCTGCCTTTTTCCTGTCCTCCTCTCCTAGGCCTTGCTAGCTGAGGGTCAGTGCTGTGAGGGAGCTCACCCCCCGCTGCCCAGCTGAGCTCAGCTGCTGGGACTCCCCAGAGCTGCTGGGATTCCTGGCCTCGAGGCACGTTTCCCCCTGGCTCGTGGAGGTAGGTCTCTGCTGGACCAAACTCACTTGTGAAACATGTGTGGAGTATGGGCTACTAAATCAGAGCGAGGCATCTTCCCAACAGCTTTAGGGCCAGACCTTGGAAGCGCCGTGCCTAATGCTGCAGCACGTGAGCTGAATCGGACGGCTTGCCATGGGTACACAGGGTACCGCAGGGAAAGTCAGATCTCTGTGAATGGGTCTTGCAGAGCCTCAAATATTTCCTATAGATGTCTATCCAGTGCCTAACAGGCAGCAGCGTTCACCTCAGTGGGTAAGCGATGCTGGGAAGCTCCCCCACCACCCCGGGAAACGCTCTGTCCCCCAGGCTGCCGGCTCCTGCTTGCTCTGCCGGACACAGCTCCCAGACTGTGTGCTGGCTCACGCTGCAGGCCCCGGCCCTTGCACGGGAAATCAGAAGTGCTCAAGGCTCCTGAGGTCCAAGTCCCTTTCGCCAATATAAAAAATTTACCGGCATGCTGGGAGCGCCAGAACAACGCACCCTTTGTGTCGCAGCTGAATCTGCAAAACAAAGCGTATGTCTTCTTTTCATTAAGGGAAAAAAGTATCCATAACTTATAGAGACGGGACATCCAAAAAAACCCTCTCCAATCAAAAGAACCCTAAATTTGCAACGGCAAGCACTCAAAAGGTCAGAGATGCCAGAACTAAGACTGCCTGCTCAACACCAGAAGCAGCAGGCGACTGAAATAAAGGACAGACGTCCTGCCCCTCTCGCAGAGGGGTGACTGCATTCTCTGGCCACGTCGCACTGCCATAAAGTACCTGGAGAGAACAAATGGAAATATTTTCTTCAGCGGCAGGGGAGTGACAGGGAGAGGCAAAGCCGAGCAGCTCCGAGCCAGGGAGCTCTAGCCTGGCCGCAGTCCCTCCCGCACCCAACCTCTGTCCCAGCGGATAAAAAATGAAGCTTTGAGTTCCAGTTTTATACCAATTCAACTCCCATTATTTGAAAACAAGCAAGCCCTTAGCTATAAAAGTCAGATGTTTATTTTTCTTTTAAAGGAAGGGAAAGAAGAGGAGAGGAGAGGAGAGGAGAGGAGAGGAGAGGAGAGGAGAGGAGAGGAGAGGAGAGGAGAGGAGAGGAGAGGAGAGGAGAGGAGAGGAGAGGAGAGGAGAGGAGAGGAGGACTCTCTAGAATAATCCATTATATGGAGACGTTTCACTTGGAATTGCATTGCATAAAACCCAGCAACAAAGCAATGGTTTGGGTTTTTCCTGAACAGACACAGCAGAAGATGCTTTTTATCAGCATCACAAATATCAAGCTATATTTTTTGGAACTTGCCCTCAGATATATTTCTGCATTGTGAATGTTGTCATAGCAGCTTGGGTTGTCAACTACTCAGCCCCTATACTAATTCTGAAACTAAATATCCGTGCTTACAAACAAACCAAAGTGTTCTGGCAGCCCAAACTCACACAGCTATACAGAGTGCACACTCTTTATTTTCTTAATCTAGGCTGCCTCCCAATAATCAATTACTTCATTAATAAGGCACCTTGTTTGGAAATTCAGGCAAACTCTAGGATCCCTACGTGTGCCAAAGGAAAGGTTTTGTTTTGAAGTTTCAGTTGCTCCGTGGTTTCAGTCATTCGCTTTATCAGAGAATGTGATTTATTAGAAAAACACAAACAGCGAACAGAAATTAAAAATCCAGTGACCTTTCACTGCAAGGAACAGCAGTTTCACAATGCATTCCTGATTAGAAAAGAACATAAAATGACCCACATGCTGGTAGCTGAGCAACTGCAAAGTTGACTCTTTGCAATCTACAAAATCACTAGATTTTTAATTTTTTTTTAAAAAAAAACATAAACAGTCAGCGTTCATGTTCCCAAGTGGAAAAAGTGTCTGAGGACCTTATTCACAGACTTAGAAGGACAGGCTAATCCCTTGTCCTTGTAGCCAGTTTTAGGAACTTTCAGGTTTTTCTTGGCAAATACTCAAATGCAACATTGATGTCTTGCTCAGGGTAGCTTTAGTCAATACGATTTCTGTTAAACTCACCTGTGGTGTGAATTAGGCAATTGTTTGGCCTTATTACTACCAAACAGTTATTTTAAAGAGTAATCCTTACATTTAACGAAATGACAGCAGAGGCCTTGGCTTAGATATGCACCAGGAAGAGAGCATTTTCTTAGAAAAGCATAGTTCTCAGTAAATGATAAACCACAGAGCTACTGCTGTGCACATTAAACCACAAAGCTATATTTATACAGAATTAAGGGTCTTAAATCCCACCTCCACCCCCCGGCTTCTGACATCCAAAAGCAAGGATTTTCAGATACACGTCTTGCATTTTGACTCCCAACACAACCTCCTGACCCACCCTATGAGGTATCCGTGTTACAGCCATGGGGAATACAAACTCTTTTTCCATATGACTGTTTAATTTAAGGCATCTGAAACGTCTCCACCACTTATTATTATTGATCTTCTGGTTTACAGTGATGCCAAGAGGCCCTGCCTTGCCAGCTGCATAGCAAAGCGAGAGTCCTTCCCTCGCAGAGCTGCAGTCCAAAGAGACTACAGAGGCACCAGGAGCCAGAGGAAGCAAGTGCTCTGATCCCAAACACGTACAGGAGGAAATAAATCAGTCTCCAAAACAAGCAAGCATCCCGATTCAGAAACACACTTTAAAAATGCCCACACTTAACCCTTCGCAGAGACATGCGGGACCAGCAAATTCCACCAGCTCCTGCATGCCTGGGCTACGTGCTATGGCCCAGCCTCGGACAGCACTGCCACCAGTGCTGCCACAATGGCAGGACCACCTCAAGCCCTCTCAATTTTTCCAGTGGAGAAGCATGAACATCCTTTACAGCATGCTGGTATCTGAAGTTGGGTCCACATGAGGTGCACAGTTACAAAAAGTATTTGGCAAAGCAGCTTCTGCCCTGGGGTAGAGGAGGGCAAGGTTTGTGGAACGGGACAGCAAAACAACCGATGGAGATGTTTTCCTATTCCTAATGCAACAACTGCCAGTAATATTACTTTTGCAGGCTTTTCTTTCCCTGTTTCAGATAGGCAAGAAAAAAACGAGAATTAATAGCATTGCACCTGCACAGTGCAACCCAAATCTAAGTTTCAGCGACACAGACCATGCACAGGAGAAAGAGACTCATGGGGCACATCCTGCACTCCTCCGGGCTCATGCATGTCTGTCCCCTTCCCAAGGAAACCAGGAGAAGGAGGAAAACGGTGCACAGGTCTTGCTCCAGCACAGCCTTCAGCCATTGCTGAAGCATCCCCTTGAAGGTGGGGACAGAAGGTAGACAGACTCACCTGAGGCTCTGTTAGCATATCATAGCATTTTAAGAGCAACGCAGAGCTTTCTAGGTGACTTGAAAGCCTTCTATTCAGTCTAGGTTTAACCTGGCTGCCGTGTAGGTAAGGTAGCTGAAGGAAAGGAGCATCTTTCAATGAAGCGTTTATTAGCAGGGCTTCCCAGGAATCTAGGGACTGCATGTTAACAAGAACAAACTCCACTCTCAGTCCAAGTTTGCAAGGACTTTGCTCTCCAGCTGACAAGAGGAAGTCTAACAAGCCCTATCTGGCAGAATAGGCTCCAGGTGACCAAAGTCACAGAGTTTCTGGCCTTCACTGTCAGGTGAGTGTCAGGATTCAGCAATAAATCCAGCAGAATTCGAAGCTGTCTTAATACTTCGACTGTAAAAACCAAGATGCTCTTCATGGGGTGTGGTGGCCACTGGTTGTACCAAAGCCTCAGAGCAATTATTGATGTTCTCCCTGAATGTACTTACAATTTTGGGCAGTATTTGCTGTAAAATGACAACTACCTGCATCATATTGGTACAGAGTAATGCAGGACACCCAAATATCAGCGGAGGAGAGCCTGTGAAAAGCAGTGAGTAACAGAAAAATCAGTTTCCCAACTCCTTGAGCCATGATCAGAGAGGACAGAAATTAAAATGCAGTTACAGGCAGGACAGGGGCCATGTAAAAGTGGGATGTGCCAGCTCAGCCTGGCAGCGCCTACCTATGGCCCATGGGCAGAGCTGGCTCAAGGCACAGCCCTGACAATCTCTGCAGTAGTTTGTGCAACAATCTCAACAGGCTCTGGGCACTGTTGAACTGAGTAGTTACTAATTACTACCCTTGCTGGCTCGAGTTGGGCAAAGATTTCATCTACCCCTGCTCTGACCCCATAAGGCTGACAGCTCTGGGAGGAAAGTGGAAAGACTCCAGCGATTCCTAGGAAAAAACCCAAAACCATTGGGTGACTCACTTTTCCATATCAAATCTGATTATTTTGTATCTGTAAAGATATTTAAACCCACAGAGACTCCTACATCAAGTCCGCTCACTTCACAAAGCAAATAATTTCCCTCCTCTTAAGCCAGCTGATTTGGTGGGGCATGTGTTATCAAAGAGAGTCAAAACACGTGGGGCTGGGCCGAAGGTGCAATTGGTTGTTTGACCAAGGTTGACCAAACCAAAACACTATGTACTGCAATTTCTAGGCTACTGAGGAAAGAGGCAAGCGTGGGTTAAAAGTACTCAAATGACCAGTATGGAAATACAAATATAATTTTGGTACCAACAAACTCTGTATTAATAACGTATTCGCTGGCGGGAGGAGAGGAACATTTCCATCACATCTCGAAGGCAAGTGGGAAAGCAGCGTTATGATGGAAATATAAATACCGCTTCAATAACCCTTTCTATATCTAAAGGGGTTTCTGTTTGGGGATAATTAACCTTCTTTCCCTCTAGGCACTACCTTATGTAAGTGCTTTGAATAACAAAGAAAACAATGACTGAAATAGTCATTGTGCTCTGTGAACTCACCATGCCCCACAACCTCCTAACAGGAGACACTTTGCACAAGTTTTATTCTCTGATCCACACATGCAGCTCTCACCGAAGCCAGTGAGAGCCTCTTTTATGCTTCTCCAAGAAGAATTTCACCCATTATGTTTAACTACAACGAGCATGAAACAAATCCTTCTTATTAGATACTGAGTGACTGGAAAAATGCCCTAAGAACTTTTAGACGGCAACCTGGAGGACACTCCAGATCTCTGGGTTTACCATGGCTCAGCTCTAATTTATGAAGCAAGAGTCTGGTGAGAAGAACAAAAGCACGTGGACGCAGCTATTGCACATCTCATGATCAGTTCTTAAGTGGAAAAATGGATGAGATACCTGAGCTTGGAATAAAATTGTTGTAGTCAAGGGAATACACAAAAATGAGTGGGTCTTGAAATGTTTCAAGGCAGTAAGATAACACGAAGGTACCACTCTAACACTGCATCACTATATATTACATAATT
Organism: Caloenas nicobarica; assembly: GCF_036013445.1. Classification (NCBI taxonomy): domain Eukaryota; kingdom Metazoa; phylum Chordata; class Aves; order Columbiformes; family Columbidae; genus Caloenas; species Caloenas nicobarica. The sequence continues at coordinate 77,901,402 of NC_088246.1, read as the reverse complement.
GTTATTTTAAGGAGGAAAAAGCGCCTTTTTTTGGTGAGTTTACTGAGCAAGGGAATCCTTGTTTCATTTATTCTAAACAAATTAGAAGGGGGAAAAAAATTACCAAAGAGACCAGCAATTAAGAGGTGGGGAGAGGACGAACAAAATCTCCCACTCATGGACCCAACATTGCGTGTTGGATAGAGCATGGCACAGGAACAGACTCAGCTGAGGGACAAACTGGTTTGTGCTTGCCACTCAGACTATCCAGCACCTGACATGAAAAGTGTAATTGCTGCATAAAATTAAGGGAGGGCGCGAGGCGTGTTCTAGTTTATGTCTCTAGATTAGCTGATGATACACTCTTGGCACTTCTATCACCTCAGAAACTTGCAGATATAAATTTAAAAGAGTGGCTTAGATCTGTAGAAACTTCAAAATGTAAGTGTCTGGGGAGGTGAGGAATCCCTTTTTAAAAAGAAAGGGATTAGGCAGAAGAAACGTGAAGAACTGTAAAAGTGAGAATATCAATGGAAACATAGCAAAAGCTTTCCTGATGAGATCAATTTAGCTACAGGAGGAGTAAAAACACTATCACTGGCTGGACATAAAATTTTACTAGGCTGTTGTAGATATCTTGTATCCTTGCTCACAAACTTTTCTAGGTAGGGCCTTCTTTCAAACAGATGGGTAGGCATAAGGGAGCAAAGAACTGGTTCCCGAACACTTCTGCTACCAAAAAAGTTAAGGCATAAGACAGCAGGAAAACTTTTCACTCTGAAAGAGGTGAGTTGAACAAAATCCACAACACCGCACACCTTTTCAGCAAACCATACCAGTTTTGCACAGAGCAGAGGAGGTAATTTTACCTCTTTGTTCAGGTAATAACAGATGGGAAGGCCGAGAGGAAAAAAGCTACCCAGCCGTATCCAGAAATCTTACTGGCATCAACAAATGTTCAGTTTGATTCCTCCCAGTATCCCCATCCCTGAATAATCCTTCCTTAACCATGCCACTGGATGTTCGAAGAAAGCAACTGTGGCAATCGAAAGGACCTTATTTGGATTCCTCCCCCCGGCTCCAGTTCGCACTGAGAATACAAGGCTTCAAGAGCATTCACGAAGGGATTTTTTTCCTCCTCTGGCTTAAACAGTGAATGGCAGAGCTCCGAGTCTGAATAAACAGTGTGGGTGGTGACTGCTCTGTGAGGCCCATGTAAAGGATGCAATCATTTTCTGACTCTGTTCAGCATTAAATCATGTGAAACTAGCTTGACTACCACACATAACATTGACTCGGTTACAGACTATAACGTACCGTGTATCCTTTCCTAACTTTGCAGGGAAAAAAAAATAACAATTAATTTTCCTAGCTTCAAGTGTTTAATTGTGTATAAAGTTCATTGACCTCACTAGTTGCTGTCAGATGATCTTGCTAAGGCCTGTGAAAAACATCCCAGGAATGCAGTGATGTGGGCAGAAACAAAGTGAGTTCATGCCACAAAATGCTTTAAATGGAACAAAATCAGCAACCATCCAGAGAGCCTGCACTGAAAACAGGACTTCGGAATAATCGCTAGTTTAACCTCACCTAAGCATGGCTAGTCCTTGAAAGGGGGCTATTATAAATCATAGCCTTTAAAAAAATAAATCCTTTAGGGATCCTACATGTGACTACATGAAGTAACTTTGTTTACTGGGAAATCTCTGCAGCTGACTTGGAGTCAATGTTTTGGAATGACTGGAGAAACTGGGACACATAGCAGATAAGATGGGAACAGAGGAACCTGTTTTTGTGCCCTGTCCAGTTCTCATTAAAGGCGACCATAGATAAATCGCTTTGCCACTGTGTGACTCAATTTCTTCCTCTATAAAAATGGAAATAGGTCTGCTTATCTACATGCAGACAAGTGATGCTTTTTTCTAGGCAGGGAAGCCACGGTTAACAGGAGGAATTATCACGTATTTGACACATGCGTGAGTACTCATGCCACATCATTTTTAATGTCTCCTTGAAATGCAGCTTCTGAGCTGTGTTATAGGAAATCTTTCCCTGAACAACTCCAAAGAAGCATGCTGCATTGCCTGTTCCATACACCGCTACCAAATGAATAAAATCAGAGTGAATTCTGCTGGTAGTGCTCATTAAAATAGAAGATTCTCCTGTTAGGTACGTTTCACAATTGACCTATGCAATTTCAGAGGGATGTCACAGCCTAATTTTCTAGGGAAGCAGCGCACAAACCACTGATTAGATGGCAGCTTTCATTAAGCCTTAAATCTTAGCACAAGTTGAAAGCACATCTGCTGAATCTCTGGCAGACTGTGAAGCCTTTGGGACAGAGACCAAGACCACCTATGGCCGTGGACGGCATTTTGACCATCCCCACTGTGGCCTCGGGGCGATGCAGTCGGATGAGCCCCATATCTCACCAGGGCTGCTCTAGAGCTCGTGGGTGACCACATCCATGAGGTGTGACCAGGCAAGTATCACCGCAGGGCACTTCTTCATAAGCATTTATTTCCCATCCTCTCCCGTGCTGCTCTCACTGCTCCTTCCCTGCTCCTCTCCAAAGGCTGATGTACATGAGGAGGGAGCATGTGGCTCATAGACATTAACAAGGTGAAAACTGAAAAGCCGAAGTTATGACCTAGGAAATAGGCTTTCATTGCATCCAGTATGTTGCCTGACAGTTTGCTGGGGGGCACCCTTGTCCAAATTCTTTCCAATATACTTTTGATATTTTGCATTACTTATGGCAGCTACAGCAGATAAGCTCCTGAACAAATAATTCTGGTGAGACCATTTTCCATTTGGTTATTTGGTTCATTTTGGTGATCATAACAGGCTTGGATTATAACTTCTACCATCTGGAATTTAATCTTTTTCACAGACAGATAAAACCAGATAATAGCCATATTAAATTGTGGATTATGATCTCTCTTGGTATTAAGTTCTCAAGTCTTACTCCAGAAGGGTATGGGATTAAGACAACCTATACTATTAAGTGCACTAGAAAGGATGTAGTTCATAATTTCTCATATCTATTTTATCTACTCATTATCAATTATAATAGTGGCCTTAATCTTCAAAGAAAACACTCCAATCAAACTCTGTAACCAAAATAAAATGTTTGTGGGAGAAGGGGGTTTAATTAATTTTTGCTTTCCATTGCCCAGTTGCAAGTGTTTGGGTGGGAGGGGAGGGGGATGGAGGAGGGGGAAAGAACAGAAAATGTGATGCAACTTCATGTTTATGGGAAAAATATTCGCAGGACAAGATATCTATGAAATCAATGGGTTCCAGGCTGCAGCCAGCATTTCATGCTTTTCACAGATGGTGACATTCTGGAATGTTTTCCCAAACAGCAAGAAGCCAAAATGGGGTTTCTGCAGCTGCAAATAGGTAAGAAAACTCTAACCCAGTTCCTCAAAAAGCTACAAAATATGAAGTGATTTTAAGGTACTTTTGAAAGAAAACTGCAATACACAGTGACATACAATCCTTCTGGATTGTATTTTTGCCAATAATAGAGCAAAATACCTAAGCAGTAATAGAGCAAAATACTTAAGCAGTAATAAGAAGAAATAGGTTTCTGAGCAACACCCACACTTTTAAATGTACCATGAAGACCTGGGTTTAGTTCAATCATTTCCAAAGTTCAAGATAAATAACCTGTAACAAAGGACTTAACGTAAGTGCAACCCTGTTTTATTACCCAGAAAACTATGCTCCACCAGAATAAACCAAAACCGAATTCATGGGGTTTGCAGCTTGTGAAAAATGGAGAAGACATTAAACTTGCCTTAGGGGAAATACATGTATATATTATACACTATGCAATACCTGGGCATTAAGATTTCCTCTTACCTGAAAATGCCATTCTTTTTTGTTAGGACCTGAAAATACAACACTAGTAATCCAAGAACAGCTAGTGAAACCCAAATAAACCTAGGAAACTGTCTGCATATTGATTCAGAAATTATTGACCATCACTCCCTTTCTTCAATTTTACTTCAGGAAAACTAACCCATCCTGGAAGCAGGAGTTTTATCTGAAAAAATCATGTACTTCAGTCACGTTTGATACTAAATAGCACCTTGAAACCTATCCTCCCATCTCCTATCTGCTGCTTAACTCCAAAATGATTTTAGCAGCTCACTAGCTAAAATTTCCTCGGACTAGCACGCCCTGCTTTGTACCATCTGAATGCTGCATTTCTGGACTGGATGAAGAAGGAGGTGCTATGTCTAATAGTTCCTGACACAACGGACAGCAAAAGCATGTTGAAATTTGAATTAAGATGACAAGTATTATCTCTATATACATGAATTAAGACTTTTATTTATATAAGGTTAGTATCCTCAGATAGTACAGAGCTAGAACATTGTTTGGATACTGTTGCAACAGTATAATCCTGGCATTCCCGTGGGATACGGCATGTGTTTCTATCCCCCGTGATTTATGAGCTATTAGACCTTAAAACTCTCGCTGCTTCTCTCCTCTAGCAACGTTGTACTGGCACGGCTCCAGCTCTGAATACAGCCACTCGACAGCCCTTGGCTATTAAAAATATTCGGTGCCTGTTCATTTGGAGGTGAGGGTCCCCACAAGCCATGCCACGAGGTCAACTGCTTGGCTTGGGAGGTCTTGATAGAACCCTGCCAGGTTCAGCAGCGCTGTCCTGGTTTACACCCCTTCGGTATCCCATCCACAATCCCACATCGATACGTTAAAAGAAACACCAAAAACTGAAAAACAAACAAACAAATCGCCCCTGCATTCTCATTAAGATAAAAATGTGAAATGAACATAAAATGAAGGGAGATAGTGCTGTCACTTGAAGGAGTGAGGATTAAAGGACTCCAGCCTCATCAGATAAGGCTCTGGATTTTCTTGTCTAGCACTCTCGCTTTAATCCATTTTCCAGTTCTATATGAAATGAATTATAGCTAGATCTGCATAGCGTTTAAGGACATAAATCTATCCTACAGTGTATTTGAATTTAAAATATACACAGCCTAATATCTTTCATGCCTGAAAAAAATGGAAACGAACTCTCAGGGGGAACAGAGCAATTACCTATTTCAGTCAACGTGTGAAGATTAGTCAAATAAATGGGCTAACAGGCCCACCAGCTGGAAAAATTAAACTGAAAGCCTGCTTCTGAATATATGCATTATATCACCCTCAGCCAGAATGGCTTTAATTATTCTTAAATATAGCAGTGGATTGAGAAATAGGAAAATCTTACAGCCCACAATGGAGAAGGGATGAAAAATGCCATCATTATAATTTTTATTGCCTTTAGATAGATGGGCAGTCTTCCGGGTCATGGTAATCCTTCCTGGCTTTTTATATGATCTATTTAGCCTGAGGAGCTCAAGATTTTTTTTTTTTTTTTTTTTTTTTTTTTTTTTTTTACCAAGTGCTTGTGAATTCTGTCACTCATCTGTCATCTGCTGGGTATGGAAATAGCGTTGGGCCCATTTTGCAGGCGGGGATAAGCACGGCTGCGTCAGTGACAAAGCACGACTGCCGGCTGAGCCTTGCCATCAGCTCCCTGCCCGAACTGTCAGGCCACCCAGAGGAGTCAGGAAACATAGGGTGGGATGCTTTTTACCTAGCTTGAGCTGTCTTAAAACTGCAAGGCTAGACTATGCTAATCACATAGATTTCCTCCCTGGATGAATCATCTCACTTCACCCTACCTATTTTAGGATGAGATGAATCACCTTCTGAAAGCATCTGTCGGCTGGATGCTTAATTTTTAGATATCTCAAATGCATCCTATGCAGAAAAACACAATCATCTCTAAATACTAAATAGTTAATAAACTCAATAATTAATCTATCTAAGGCTAGTAACACAAGTGTTTTACCTAGTATTCTTTGATGGTAATTACAAAAATGCCAAATTCTTAACTTTCATAATCCAAACAATTTCTCCTGACAGAAAACAAACTAAAGAACCACTACATTTCAACAGAAAATGCTTGAAGAAACTATTACTTCATTAGGCACATTACACAATTGAAATAAAGTGTCTCAGTTGAGATGGTGAGGAAGAGAACACAAACACCTCATCAAACTTTGCAGTAAATTTGCCTTTTTCTGTAGTTCTAGCTTTTTATATATGTTTCAGGAAGGACTGAATTTACATTTGTGTTTTCTCTCTAGTCACCTGCTAGATGGGCTCCTTCTTGAATAAGTGCTGCTGTGAGACCAAATTTTGCCTAAAACAACAGACAGCTCCTGGGTCAACCCAATTCTGGTGCTACAGCTGGGCATAAATCTCTGCTGCCTGTATAAATCTGTGCCTGTTGCTCACTCTTCTATTGGCGTCCAATCCCAAAGAAGATGGTGGAGCTCAGTACAGCTCTAGACGTACAAATTAATTGCTTTAGGATGACAGAGAGTTTCCCCTCTCGGAAGAACTCCCCAGTGAATTCCCATGTGAGAGCCAAACCCCTTCCAAGCCATCAGCTTAAAAATAACACATTGGGTTTTGGAAAAAATGTAATTTTGGGGGGTTTGTGTAGCGTCCGTTTTTGACTCTTTAAGGCTGTACTGGTGTCGAGTTTTCAGAGGACTTCTTCTCAACCAAGAAACTTCCCTGCAACCAGCTCCAGAAATGGAGACCTTAAGAACATCAGTCAGGGTGAGACTTGGCCCTGTAAGACTTGGCAATGCTGCCAATGTACGTGGCAGCCCTAAAGGCCTCCAAAACTCAAGAGGCCAATCTAAGAAAAACTACAGACAGACAAAAGGCATCTCTGCTCCCACAGTGACAAGTGCCTTAGAGACACCAAAAGGCAGTTAGAACAGCAAGTCAACAGACTGACTGCCTCAAATTCAAACTGATGAGTCTCTAGTTCATGACTGATTTCACTCTTCTGGGTAATACCCAGGGTAAAAATTTCTCCCTGTTTCATGCCAAACTGCTACCAACAGGTTTTAGAGAGGTTCTGCACAGCTTGGGGACTTTTCTTCAAGTGTTTTAAAGCCTACATGATGAAGAACATCGTGACTAAAACTGAAAGCCTGGGCATTCTGCATCATATATTTCTGCTTTGCTATAGAAAACTTCAGGGTTTTAAGGTTAGTAACTGGGAAATGATGACCTCCTGCCCATGAAGTTGCAGGTATTTAGCACACTCCCACTACTGCCATTAGAACCATTAGTTCTTCGATTTCATAGGCAGAAGGAATAGAGGTGGTTTTTTTTCTTAAATCTGTTTCTCTGAACAACATCTTTTAAAACCTCTCAGCAGAAATGGACTTAGTGGAGGCACAGAGATCACAGAAGGACTTTTCCCTTAGTCCCGAAGTGCAGCTTCCCTGCTTTAAGCAGCCAGCTCTTACATTGCCCGGTTGCAAAGCAAAGCTTCTGAATGTGACCTGACATTATGTTAATATTCTCAAGCCTACCAGCATACTGGCAGAAAAAAGATCAAAGCTCTGGGAACTGCTGCCATAGAGCTACATGGACAGCTTAAATTATAATAGCATCAAATCATGCCATTGCTGATAATATTAATGGAGAAACTCCCTCCCCAGGTGTAAGGGCAGAGCCAGTGGTTATGGGTTTGCATGAATATACCTGTACTTCTTTCCACCAACCTCTAACCCAATAATATCTTCTCTATACGAATAGCTGAAAAAAACACAGAGGCTCTTGAATCTTCCTCTACTTAAGCACTGAAATCTAGGAAAGGGATTGTATTACATTTTACCTTACGATGAACTAACTCCTTCTCAGCCTGTCCATTCCAACACCAGGTTTGTGAACTACGCCACAACAGTTAGAAAAACTGGCAGTAAGCATAACTTACTGCTAAAGAAGTTATTTATCTAAAAACCAGGAAGACTCCAAAATATTATAACGCAAGTTCTACTAAAATATGTATGCAAGTAAAAAAGTGAATAAAGGGTGGTAAAACTGAAGGCACTTTCCCTATTCTGGGTGACAAGATTATTTGGGATTAACTTCTGTATTGGATGGATGACTCTGAGTACACTGTGGGTAAGAAGGAAATAATACACATTTTTGTGGCTACAAACACTAAACCAAAAAACTAAACTGTCTGTCTTTATATTGCTAAAACACATAGTTGTGGAAACACTGCTAAAGTTTTGTTGGTACAGACCATGGTACTAATCTTGTCTCTTTCTCAGTTTCTTTATCTCATGCTTTATCTTTCCTTTACTTTCAACTTTTTCCTCTTTTCCTTTTCTCCCCCTCTTTCTCTCCCACTCAGCATTCAATTTCCTTCTGTCAGGTAGAGCAAGGTTGGTTAGCAAGGAAATCCTGATGCTTTCCTGTCACCATTGCTCACTAAGGCCATAAAACCATAATGAATGATATCATTATTAGTAAATAATTTCTGCGCAGATTAGATTTCAATGGGCTAATCTTCCCCTTTTGTTTCATTAAAAAACAACAACAACAACAAAACCCGACAAAAACAAAAACCAAACCACTTCCTTTTTTTGGGTACAGCACATGGAGGGCACAAGAACATCTACAGCTGATCTCTGGACATCCTCTTTTTTTTTTTTTTTGCACTGCTCGGGCTGTGGTGGTAGCACCCTATGAGGCCACCTTGGCAGTGTAGGGTGCTCGTGGGGTACACCAGTGGGGCAGCCCGCCCTCTGATGCCCCATCAGTGCCATCCCCTCTGGTGGGACACTGGCCATTGAAATGGGCGGCTCCTTCCATGAAGGTCCTTGAGTTGATGGACCGTATCCCTCTGCCTCCCTGCACTCACAGAGGGCACGGGAACCACAGCTTTGCTGCCAGCAAAGTGCTGCTGCACCCAACGAGAGGGTGGTGATGTCCCCACCCCGGGATGTAGACAGAGGTAACCCCACCCCACCAGAGGTAACACCACGTTTCCCTGGGGTATTTGGCAAATAACTCAGACCTAAATAAGCCAGACCTTAGGGGGAGCTGTGGGAGGAGAGGATTTTGAAACTCCATCCTAGGCTTGAAAAAGCAAGTCCTAACATTCCCTCTCCATTTGCCCCCTGTTTAAAGCTGTAGCCACACTAAGGTCGGCAAGATAAAAGATGTACATACTGCACCTAATGCTTCACCCTTGGCACTCTCCTGTTCCCTCCATGCTCATTTCCGTCTGTTCAAAGTGCGTGTAAAACAACTTAAACCCTTGCCAGCCAGACACTGGACCGTGGGATTTCAGTTGTTCTTGGTTCCTGTGCCTTCTTAGGTACATAAAAGCCGCGTCCGCTGAATCGCAGCCTCGGTGTGCTGGGCGCAGGCGAAAGAGAGCCCGGCCATGGGCATGTGCCAGCCCCTGCCTGGTAAGAGCCAGCATTGTAAGCCCAACGAAGCGTCGACATTTCTGCCAAGCACACTTGAGTAAGTTTTCAATGGCATAATCAGGCGGTACGCAGTAAAATAAATAACTCCAAATTTCCTAAAAGCAGGAAAGCCTGCAATCAAAACACATGGCAGAAAGATCTGGATTTCCTAGCCTGGGCAAAGAGCAGAGAGGGAAAAACTTTCAGAGCATCCTCGAACACCGAGTTTTAGAGCATCCTCAGCCGCAGCACGCAGTGCCCATGGAGAAGGCACTGCAGCACGGGTGCAAAGGATGCTCAGTGCTGCAAGACATCACCCGGGGTGCTTGAGGGGGATGTGCCAGGCAAGTGGATGTTTTTGAACACAGCAGGTCTATGTAAAAAGGTCTTTGCTGTGTCTTGTTTCTACCAGGCATATGTATCCCCCTGTCACACAGTAGTGAGTAGCACTGATCATACATGACATAGCAAAACAGAAGCAGAGGAGCCTTACGACGCAGCAGTAATTCCATTATATATCTTTGAAAGAAAGGAAGAAAATATTTGCAGTCTGCTGTGTAAAAAGGTCTTTCAGCAAAGTTTTTCCAGCTACATTGAGATGCATATAGCTACATATTTACAGTTAGAACACCAGGGAGATAATCCATGTACATATACTTCCAAAGGACATTTGGACAAGAACTGGAATTTTCCTCTGCAAGTAACACAATGACTAAATATTTAAATGGTTACAAGGGCAAACAATTGCAAACAAGTCAGTAACAACCATATTTCTCTCAGTTCTTGGTATCGTCCACTAAAGGACAGCTGTAAAACAAGCCCTGAGTAAACCCAAAATTATTCCTTAAAACTGAACATAATAATTCATAAACAGCTATATGGAATGGAAGTATGTATAGTTCCCCCCAAAAATCTACAGAATGACAAGGCCAGTGTATTAGAGAGCTCACCATTTTTTCATGTACCAACCACCAAACACTTCTTTGACAAATTGTTACGCAAACTGATGCTTGATGGAATTCTGACTAATTCAACAGTATTATGTCAGAGACCGACTCGTAGAAGAGGCTTATATGGGTACCCAGTGTCCCAGTAAATGCACCAAGTTCTGCCTGCTCGACTGATGCTGTGCCCTGCAGACAATTCATCTTGCGCCTTAACGAGTCCACACTTCGCAAATAATGACTGAACGGGCTGATTAGAAACAGACAGCGATGTTTTGTGGTGAAAGCCTCCTGTCCCCCCCAGTGTGGGGGGTATGGGGAAGGACATGATGTGAAGGAAGAAGTGAAGCACTACAGATGTCCTGCCGGGACAACGCCGCAGTGTTCCCGCTGCATCTCTGCAGAGAGGAACACAAACACAACAGCAAAGAGGGTTTGTGTGCATTCAATGAAATTGTTTTTGTATACAAAGCGGATTCCAGCTGCTGTGAGGCAGACGGAAGGCGCTTTTGGCCACGCTGAAATGTCTGGTACTGCCTGCGTTCGGAAGCATGCGTGGGGCAAGAACAAAATACACTACTGTGCAATGTAAGTTGTCAGATAAAAAATTAATTCAGCACAGAGCTAGCTGAACTACATGAAAACAAGGAGGAGTGGATGGCTTACCCTGCCGCTCCACTCTTTCCTTTCTCCTAGAAGAAAGAGAGCTGCTCACGCTGTTGGTCATGAACCTGGGCAGCCCAAAGGAAGGTGAGGGGACAGCAAGTGTCAAGAGGGCAGCAACAACCACGAGAAACTTCTTTTTCAGAGCAGAGGATGGTGAACGGGGGAGCAGCTACAAGCAGGGAGCCTTCACCTTCAGCAGGGCACCGCTCACCTCCTCTAGTCGCCGTTCTCCAGGCCGGCTGGAGGCGTGAGCAGCTCCAGCCACAGCCCACCCTCCCTTGCTCCCCTCTCCCCCAGGACCTGCTTCTGCAGGGCTTTCAGGGTGGCACTGAAACAGCTGAGCCAAAAGGGAGTCCCACCTTCAGAAAGTTTGAGAAACCCTTTACTAGACCAGCCAGTTCATCCTACTAGGGTAACTGCATCACTTAAATATCTGGTTTGCTAAACTCTTAAAATGGGCAAATGTTTTTCTATTGAAATTTGCGGGTCTCTGTAGATCATTTACCTTCCAGTACTCCACGCCTGTTAAAAATCTTTCTCCCAGCCTGGTTTTGTATGGTGCTAATGTCAATCCACATCAAAGTCCACAGGAATTCTACACATGCGAATCCAAGTTTAAGCAAGAAAAAAAAAAAAGGGCTCAGATTTTTATTACGTGAATTTTATTGGAACATTCCCTTCATGTTCCTACATACAGAAGAGCGTCTGGATTCAGTTACAGCTGCATTTACTCCCACACATCTGCTCCCTTATTGTTATAGTTACCTTTTCTCAGGGGATTTAAGAAACTACCAAAAAAAAAAAATAAAAGCCCTTCACCTTTAAGTCCATGACAACAAAAATCAAAAAGCCTTTGGCATTCCTGCACTGTGATATGAATTATGCTTTGAAGCTGTTTAAAAATTGCTTTTCTAATTTGAATGCTGCCATTTGACCACTGGGTTTCTAACACCGGCGTGCAGCAGGGCCAGTGCTCTTCCTCTCCGTGTAGGTGTCCAGCTCTTGTGTATAACACACAACCTGTCTGTGAGTGGCATTTCACTGGGAGGGATGTAAGGCAAGAAATAGCAAATATCCCTAGCAACAAATGTAGAAACAGAAAAATAAAATTTGGATGCGTGGGGGTCAACTGGTGACACAAGACGCTGGGCTGGCTGCATGACGGAAAGCAGTAGGACAGCCTCAAATGGAGATGAGTTGGTCAATAGCGGATGTCACCAGGATTAAAGGTACACAGAACATTGAAACATAAGGTCCGAATTGTGTCAAAAGTCTTATTTTGATACATAATACAGTATGAGGTGAGATACTTCCCTACTTCCCAATTATGCCCGTGTGCAGAGCCTCCGTAAGGCTGTCAAGACCAGATCTTACCATGGTCTCGCTGCAAAGATGAATCCCGCTCCAGCTGAAGGCAGGAGCAAAGTTCTGGTTTCTTTCAGTGCTAACGAGGGTGGGCACTAAATGTGTATGTTGATGAACCTCAATGCGGGAAGGCAGACGAGGATGCCAGGGCCGTCAGGGATGAAGCACTGCAGCAGCACACCTAAACATACACCCTGGAAGGGGGGGACTTGGGAAAAGCGGGGGGAAAGGAGGAACCACTGAGCTCCTGCAGCGGCTACAACCGACACGGCTATTATTGACACGAACAAAAAAACCATGGCTCATTTTGGATTGTTCTCATTAGCTGGTTAAGGCCAGCTAGTGTGTATTTGGGCCTGGGGCTTGAGCTGATTCAAAGACAGGCACTGGCTGCATTTTCTATGCAGGCAAACATGAGCTAGGTCCCAGAAGCAGTCACTTTCCAGCGAGACAGTCTAAAACTATTTGGTTTAAGGTACGGATGGGCATGATTTAGAAGAACTAAACTGGCGTATCGAGAAACATGTGCATGGCAGGAATGAAGGTTAAGACAAGGGGAGGCATAACTCGAACTATCTGGCAGTAACCCCACTAGTGAGCTAACATTCCTGGGACCCGAAATGACAGGGGCAGACGGGGGTGCAGGCTGCAAGGCCGCCTTTGCCCCGGCCAATGTGCTGACTGCCCTGGGAAGATGCTCGTTAGTCTCGACAGCAACGTGAGCGTTACCCTCACGACCATACAGTAGCAGTCCTATCTGAGACCCGTAAGGAGAACCAGCGTATTCCTCAGCTTGTAAATTAATTTCATTCCTGGAGTGCACTTACGGAGCAATGCCTGAGGCTTACGAAGGCAAAATGGAGCTAGAGACAGCACATTAGTCTCTGGAGAGACACACCAGCTGTTTCACGTCCTGATGGGGGTAGGGTGGAAAACACTTGTATACGGTCTGCACCATCCACTTGAAATAATAATATTTTCCCCTTACTTTGCCATACTATTTAATAATCGAATACATGCATAAATGTAGGAAATACACAACTACACAGAGATGCATTAAGTCCAAATCCTGTGGCACACCCCTGAGGTGCAATGCCGAAATAGAAATGGCAGCCTTCTCCTCCTGCAGAGAATTACCTAGAAATAATGATTTTCTCTGATGAAGAAATAGATTAAAAGGGAAATTAAACTGCAGATTTAATTTCAATAGTAGTGCACCCAAGTCAGTCTGTAAATAAGCCAATCTCACCATCTAAATTAGGCATCAATATAGAACTAATGTTGACCTTAGGAAAATTTTAAGCCTTAAGATAAGAAAATGGTAGATGAGTGTTCGCCTTTCAAATATGGATCTATAATCAACCTTCTCTAAACCAAAGATGGCTAGAGGCTGATGGCAGGCAAATTTGTTTTAATAAGTATGTAAAGGGTTTTCATCTCACTGAGGGTGTAGGGTTGACCCCAAAGCTGTGATCCAATGGTCCTGAACTTTGTTGAGGTCTAAATTTATATCCACACATTGTGATCAGGCCATATCTTTTTAATAAGCTATATTGAAAGCCTGCATTCAGATACCTTACCATGTTGAGACACCTCAGATGCAAAGCTCTTCTCTAGATCTCAAGCTTTGGTTTCCAAAAGAAATCCCCTTCCAAAAGCTTATAGTAAGTGCTAGGGGTTTCTGTTTTGGCATCCTCATTTCTGCCTCCCAATGAGCGGTGGTTTGCACAGTACTGAGCCAGAATATCATGTCTCCAGCTCAGCTTGAATCAGTCAGGTAAGGCACAAAGCAGCTGAACGCTTCGAGCACGTAATTATAGCATCCCTGAGCTGCTCAGAAGATGCTGGCACTGACAAAGTGAGAAAGGCTAAAAGCATCATATTAAAATGTCATAAAACATTCATTTTGCCTGATTAGAGAAACCGGTAATTAGCATTTTTCTTTTAGTGCTTGACTTTTTATTCCAGCTGCTCTAATCCTGCTTCTTTCTACGGCAATTATTGCCAGGAAAGCTGAATTTGGCATTCTTTTCATGTCCACTTTAAACCTGCTCTGTAATCTGTCAGCTAGGCAAGTCTCATATGCAGTATTTGAAGATAAGTGAGAGGTTTTTTTCCCCATAGTCAAATTATGTTCATAGTAAGCTTCAACTGCTAAACACTGAACTGTAGGAATATGTCCATACTCTATTAAACAAATCATATAAATATATTTCTTCTCTGTTAGTCTAGATTTATCTTGCCAAGGCTGAAGCTTTGTGTAAAAGGACTGACCTCAGGAGTGCGTATGTCAAGCTGAATTAACGAAAAGAAAAAAAAAAATAGAGCTGTATCTGAACTTCCTAAGAATAATAGGATATTGATTAAATTGTTAGAAAGTTAAATAAACAAGTGATATTTTTTTAACTGTCCTTTGAACGCCTCAGACTTTCACTCACCCTAGCTGTCTCTGAGGTTAAGAAGGAGAAACAGCCCATTGCCAGAGGGCATGCAGATTTCAGGAGGCAGCGCTCTGCCAAAGCTTTTTGAGTGACATTGGGTAAGTCACTGAAGCCTAGGGCATTTTGACATCTCATTTCCATCAAACTAATTGAGTTGTTGTAGGAGTAAATAGAGAACAGAGCTTTGCAGCAGAAGGGCAAGCTAACGTCTGCTTCAATGGGTAAGGCCAGCAGTCGCATTGCTCTAGTAAAGAGTCGTGCACAGGCGGTGGGCTGACCTCTTGGAAGGCAAATGCCAGCACCATCCTTTTAGGAGCAAGGCTAGAAAACCTGGGTCGGGAAGCACCGAGAAACAAGCCATTGCAGGGCTCTGGCTGTGCACTGTTGATGCTGGCAGTACCAAGAGAAAAAGACAAAAGCTAGCAGGTACCCACAAATCTGGTGGCTGCTTCTGACCATGAGAGGGTCATACGCCACAGGTGGGGAACCACCAACCTGAGGGGTGGAGAGGGTGTTCTTTGGAGGCTAAAGCAGTCATCCATCCCACCCCTCCCCTGAAGGTTTTTCACCTGGTATCGCTTTTGTCTGGCTTTAGGAGAGCTATCCCGGCTCATGTTCTGTAAATGGTTTGCTGCCTCTCACTTCCCTCAGAAGACAAGTGCAAACCCTAAAACCTCTTAACCTACTGGAAAAAGATTCCCTTGGAACTTAATCTACATTTTTGCTTTTTCAGTGGCATTCTGCCCCCGCCAAGCTCTTGCCATCAGTCCTGATTACACCCGTCCTGCTTACCAAGAGTCACTCCCTCTGGCCACCCATGAGCTGAACTGCCTATACGCTGCTGGAAAGCCACACAGCCGCGTTAGCAAGGCACCTTACTCCATTCACCATCTCCATCTTCCCAGCAAGTGCATCACCTCCGGGACAGCCTCACGCTCCCCCACGTGCACAGACTTTGGACTGGAACTGGCTTAACCTTCAACCTGCCTCTGGTGGGCCAGCAAGAGGGGTGAGCGCAGGATTGTCTGCATCCCCCCACTGTGACCCACAGCCACTCAGAAAAACAACAGGCATCTTTCCTCATACAAGTCTTTTCAGCACTCCTCCACTAACATGCTTTTGTTCTTTCTGAAGCCTTGCAGTGCTATCAATCTCTTTCTGACAAAGAGTGTCAATTTTTCCAATTATAGCAAAACCGTACAGAAATGCAATAGCATGTCTTGGCTCATTAAGAATTTCAGAGAGGTAACCTCATTTTACCTCTGTTGTATGATTTACGAGTCTGTTTGTCATCTCTTATTAAATATAATAGGTAGATATTAACTAGCTGAACAGAGATACTCTTATTTCCCTAAAACGATGCTTTAGATATTTCACATTCCAATCTGCTTTCTGGTATCACATAAATTCCTAATTAAATAAGTAACTAATACATGCCCTTCTTCAATATGTTAATAAGAAACCTCAGTATGTCTGCACATTGCCATAGAGGTCTTTAATATCAGAGAAACTTAGAACGGTGCTTGCATTAGTTTTACTTACAAAAGGACCTCACCAGCACTGAGGAAGAAAAACATGGAAATCAATACCAAGACACACAAACACAAACAAGGAAGATATTAAATTAAGCCGCATTTGAAAAGTTCCTACTCCAATGAGTACATGGTGTGCAGCCAAAAACCTATTTTTATACTACAGAAAGTACTTAAGTGAGCACATCTGCAATATGCTTTTGTGGGAACATATACTGGGGATCTTGTTCATGCAACATGCACAGGTGGATTCACGCTTAGACAGTGGACTTTGGAGCATCGCGAGCCTCCTATGCCTTCTGCCCCCGTTCCCTGCTGCACATAGCTTTGGAAAATTGGTTCAGCCTGACTTGCGAGCGTTTTCAATATGTCTATACATATAGCTGTGGATCTTCCTATTGCCTCTCTGGTTTTGCTGAAAGGGACCGTGATTTCCAGCACATCGGCTTCCCTCTGCTATTTCCCTGCAGCACGCAGGGAAAAGCATTTCTCTTTGCCAAGCCGAATCTCGAGCCTGGGGAACATTATCTGAGGAAAGCGCCTGCCCTTCCCTCCTTTGCCACCCCCTCTCCTTTTCGGAGCCCCCGGCCCTCCCATACACGACCCAGCACGCCGGATCAATAGGAAGGGCCCTCACGTTGCAGACGGCTTCCCGGCAGCTGAAATTATTCCAGCAGAGCCGGTCGCAACGCAATACCCGGGGGAAATGGCAATTCCTGACAGATACCATCTCCTGTCTTCAGACAGGACGTCAGCAGTGCTCTTCATTCATCTTAGCAAGCGATAAGACGAAGTGGCAAGGTAATGTTGGACCTCACAGGAGAAACCTGAAGAGCAAAACTTTCACGCTTGAACAAAAGCAGTCCTTTTCAGTCGCCCTTCTCTTTAGCTCACAGAAATGGCAAGCTCTGTAAATGTTTTCAATGGGCTGCAATTCCTTTTTGTGCAATTATAAATATTTTAACATATGACATCAGTACAATATGTTTTCATTGTGTTTAGATCTCTTTAATTAGGATGGGGCCCGAGTTCTCCTTGCTGCCTTTGGTACTTGGACTTGGCAACCAAATTTGTTTTGTCTCAACTTACTGTTCTTTCTTCCAGTGCAGAAGGAGCAACGCGCACTTCTTTTTTATTTATTGTTCTTGATAATTGGCTTCATTTTCAGTTAGAACTGATCTGATCATCATGGAAAAAGAAATAAAACACATAAAAAACCCATTAAGGGATATTTATCTCCAAGTTAGAAGGGTAGTGAAAATAACCAGAAGGATGAGATAAGTGGTATTTCTAATCTAAAGGATAAAATCCCCACTTAAACATCTACAGACGATGATACAGCTTTCAAATGCAACTATTTATGCCCTTTTATTTCTGGACTTTGCACTTAATACAGTGGTTAATTTATAGCAAGCAAAGGCATAATTTACAGGATTGCAATAAGCCAGGAGCACAATCCCAATACGAAAGAAGTCAATGACACACCACCCGTTCCCCCTCGGTCAGACGGGCCATGGCTGCATGCTGGGTCACACCTGGGCAGCATCACCAGCAATAGCCCTGGGTACCGACCGGAATAGGGCCACCCCAGGTACCCACCACCCCCTTCTCCTCGGGTGAGGACCAGAAGAGGGTCCCGTCCCACCCAGCTACTCCAAAAAGCCCCCAGTGCCCTCCCAGTGCCAAGCCCCACCACCCTTCAGCCATGCTGGGAAACTTTGGGACTATTTGCCCCGTGGCTGCAGCCCTTGTGCACCACTTAGTAATGTGAGAAGTGGCAGCGAAGGGTACTTTCCATAGCTTGTTTAATGTTTTTTGGTAATCACTTAGGCGACAAGCGGGCCCAGAGGCTGGGCAGAGGGGGCTGCTTTGCTGGGGTTTAGGTGAACGTTGCGTGGCGGGTGGGAAATTTCTGTTTGGGTACGTCCGACTACCAGAATTAGTGGGCAACTTTTGCTTGCTTATTTGTGGTCATCAAAATTGCACTGCTACACCGCATTATTAGTCAAGGCAGATACTAAGATGACTGAATTGCTAGAAGATGGGAACAAGCTAGTTAGAGCGAAAGATTACAAATTAGCAAAGTACACAGAGTAAGAATGCAACTCCTTTTGTAAGCCAGTATGGCAAGAACAACTGTTTTTCTCCCCCTAAGCAAGCTAATAAGGAATGTTAAGCAGGGCTCTATTTGCTCTCTCTCTCTCTCTCAGCTTTTTAAGTAGATTTAAATGTATTAACTAACATACCAAGATACTTTATGAGAAATCCTGGCAATAGAATTACAGAGGCTGACAGCACATTTGAAGTGAAAAATTAAATCATAAGTGGTGTGCCCCATCTAATCCCATTGATTTTCATCAGTACAAGAGCAAAATTTGTCATAGAAAGAACAAGAACTAAATGAGCAAGATGCTTGGGGACTTTCTGGTTCTTTCCCTGATGTCTCTGAGAGGCATACAGAGGGAGTTTCATCCTGTAATTCAGCCAGCTGGCCAAAGATTGCATGTATGATTCTCCGCTCCCTGCCCAAGCCCAGGCACATCAAGTCATGGCCAGATCCAGAAAAGGCAATTGCAGGCGTTTAAGCAGGACACAGGCTCCAAAGTTTCAAGGCTTTCAAGGTTTCCACCACCATGGAAAGCAGCCTAACCATCTGAACAGGCGTGGGGAAAAGAGCCCAAGCATGGATAGAAGGAGACAGCACACTACAATGACAGATGAACAGCAAGAGCCAAATTCACTGCCCTGTCTGAAGTGCCTGCGAAATCAAAGTTTACAGTGTGTTCTCCTGAAGAAAGAACGACAGCACTGCGGATGTAACAAAAATACATGTTGTGGGTTATTTCATTAAATGCATTAAATGCAAGAATATGGCATGTCAAAGTACTGAAGCAGTAACATGGAAGAGACAGATATCTATGCTTAAAAATCTCCAGTTGTTATGGAACTTAGATTTTTTTCTTTAAGGATAAACATTTCCATACAAAAGAAATAAATGTTTGGGGGATAAAAATAAGGAGGAAGAGCAACGTGATCCTCCCTTCGGATCTTCCCCAAAGTTTTGAAAGAAACTGTGAAGGAAAGCAAAGTCAAAACTTCCACTGATACTGTAAGTTACTCAGTAAAAGTCTTCAGGAGCACATGTCTTTGAAGTACCACGGGGAAGGCTCAATCCTATTACAGCTCTCCTGAGGAAGTGTTAATCTTCTAGACGAAGAAACCAAGGCTCACTTTTTATGAACTCGCATGTATTTTTGATTGCTTCTGGCTTGGTTTATTTGTTTCTTTAAGGCTCATCAAACCTGATTTTTTTCTGAACCACTAAACCTACAGACCAAGTCAAAGGCAAGTGGAAGCTGATAGGAAAGATCAGGCTGCTTTCTTTTAGGAAGGGTGAATTTATGAGCCTGTATTTAACCATTATTGATGAAATGCTGACATTGTGGAAATCAGTAAAATAGCCCATTGCTAAAAATGGCACTAGGATTTTATTCTCGATTTAGAAATGGCTGGCTCTGGTCAAAGGAAAAAAAAAGGACAAAAAGCACGTTTTGCAGGCTCATAAAAACAAAAAAGGTAGAGTGCTAGGAGATAGGCTATATTGATAAAATGTAATCCTTTTATGCTGGAATTAAAAAGGATTCAAGGTTTATATTTCTGGGGCTTTAGACTACATTTACCATAAATAAGCCTGAATTGCTATAACATCGCGGCATTGTCTGTTGGGAAAAATTTACGAATCAGCCCCTTTATTAGGATTACTGTTATCACTTTAGGTAGGGCAATCAAATCGAAACTCTGGGATTTTTTTTTAATCTTCCAGAGACAGATGAACAGCTTTTTTGTGTTTGGTTTTGGTTTGGTTTGGTTTTTGGTTTTTGGTCTGTTTGTTTTGGGTTTGGTTTTTGTTTGGGTGGGGGGGGTGTTTGTTTGTTTTTTTAAAGTATAAAAACCAATTACTGGTCTTGACTGAACCTGAATTCCTTTTTTGATGTTCTGCAGTGCACTTCTGAGCAGCTTTTACAAGCTATGACTAGTGTACAGCATTTGCAGTCCCTTCAACAAAACAGAAAATGTATTTGTAAGCTCGTTACTACTAGAATAACAACATAGACACAACTCACACAATTTGTTCTTGCAGTGATGATGAAGAAAATTCACAGCATGAGCAAGGGGAAAATCACAGTGATCAGCTTCTGATTTATCTAACCATTTTAGGGTTTTTTTCTACGTTTAGGTGTGGATTCATCATATCAGATGTTTTTTGTCACCTCCACCTTCTTGCTGAAAGGTGGGCAGGTCCCAAAGGCGAGCTGTCCCAAAGGGCAGCATGCGTCCTGCACAAATCTGTACTCCTGCTCAGGAGGCCTTCAATCTGGGTTTAAAGGTTTTAAGGAAATTCTGCATTTCTTTTTCCTTCACAAGGACCAGTGATGCATTGTCTGCCATGTTCACCCTTCCTCTTGCTAACCAGGAGATGGGCTGCCTGTGGTTTGGCTGCTCTATCCCCTGGGCCCCAGCCTTGCTCCTGGGCTGTGCATCATCCTCCTGCCGTCAAACAAGAACTGCTGCATGCGGCCAACCCATGGAGGAAGATTTGCGACCTCCACGTGGGCTCCACCTGGTATCCGAGACCAGGATCAAGATTTAAAACGCAGCAAATGCATATGTTGCGGTGCTAAGGCTGTTGTGCTTGCACTCTGCGAGCTGCTCGAGTCAGTTATTAAGTGGGGGGAAATGCGCCATGGAATTTAGTTATTACATTAATTTGATTTTGTTAAACAGCAAAGGGGAGTAAAAAAGATATAAGAGAGCAGCTTCAGACGTAAACAAGGAGCGTATCCCATTTTGGACAGCGTCACGCGCTGTGTATGGCACAACACGTAGTTTTCTTCTTTTTGTTTGTTGTTTTCGGTTTAGGTTTTATCCAATTATATATCTATTGTGTGACAGGCCTGGCATGAGAGATCCCATTTACAGGAAATATTTCTGAGATCACAAGCCCTGCAGGCTAAATGCAAACACTGGAGCAGATGGTAACTGATCCAGTAGAGCCGTACCTAGGGGTGCTGGAAGGGGGAAAAGACTTGGAAAGTAAAGCCGCTAACAAAATAACCTCGCATTATTAAAAACTACAACAAAATCAGCCCAGCGAGCAGCTAGGGACCTCATTAGGGGTGCCTCTGACCACCGCTGTCGACCTGCTCATGGTGAGGGGCTGAGGGTGGGAGGGAGAACGGGCAAAAGAAGGTGTCTGGTCATAAAATGACTTGCTACCTGCCCAAGCGGAGGGCAAAGGGGGTGTTTCGCCCATCGAAGAATCACTGTAGGATAGCAGCAAAACTCTTAGAGGAGAAACATGAGAGCTAAATGTCAACCCACCCTTTAACACGGTCATTCCCAGGCTCTCCCTTTGGCATGGCCGGAGGATGTCGAGACTAGCCTTGCGAGACCAGCTCCCTCCCCGTCCTAATAATGCGGTGTCTGCGCCCAGCCCGCACCCGCTGATGCTCCTGTTCAAGGGGGTGCCCTCCAACCTGCCACACATCTTGTGTTTACAGCAGCCCAGGCTGAGCCCAGGTCGGCACTAGGAATAGCTGCCTGGCCTAACTGCGAGAGCTTAATCACACAGGCGAGCTCGGGAGGTGCAAACGCCGTTTATCCCAGGGGAGGGTGGGGATTAAAAGAAGGAAGCTTGCATCAATACGGTCTCTAGCACTTTCTTGCAGCAAAAAAACACCCTTTTGATGATAAAACTGCATCTATGCCAGGATTATAAAAGTGCCATGATGAGAAATCACAGCCCTAATGAACCGTACTGTAGCAGGAAAACAATTCAACCACAGACCTGCAAAAGCAGGTAACTCTGCCTCCCTGTATATTTAAGTAGCATCTACCACAGTTGATTGCCAACCTCGTTATTATGACAGTGTAATGATTGTAAAGCTGGTTTTAAACGCATGAGGGGAAGCTCAGGGAGACTGGATGATAAAAGTGAGATTCCAGACCAGTAAATGGGAACAGCTGACCAAAGCCCTTGAGAATCACTGACTCATTCATGACCAGTATTTTAAAGGTTGGTAAAAGTTACATCACTTCGTAGGGCAGAGTGCAAAATATCAGCTTACGTTACTTTACCTACTTTATTTGCTGGAGAGGGACTAATTATGTCCACTTACCTATGTCAATTGTACTGTCTCATCTTTACCAAGTGACTGCACAAATTTCATTAAGCTAGAGGTGGTCCCTGAACTATGCCTACCTCATTTTTGACACTTCTGCTCTTGTCCTACCCGCTTCAGGCTCTGTGGCTGCTTTTCCCTCATTTGAAGACTATTCCTGTCATCCCTTAGCCTCCTGCGCTCTTTCACAGACCGAACAAGCAGTGTTTGCTCTGACTTTGCTTGTGGGCAAGGCTCCTCAGGCCACAGGGGAGCCTTCTGGACTCCCTCTCAGCTTGGTCCACTGCTTTTTTATTTGAAGTGAGGCACAGCATCCAGCTCAGACTTTAACAGCGTGGAGCCTCTGTATAAAGGTTTCTTCACGTCTTGCATCGCACTCCCCTCATATGACTTTTTTGCCCTTTGGAGTGCAAAAATAAGCCTTGATTTACACAAGCAGTCCAGTTTACCAGGATCCTCTAACACAAACCCCTCTGCTGCTGTGGAGTCCTGTTTAAATCAAGAGGCCTCCACATGGGTGAAGATGTCTTAATGAAAGATCAGGATGTAACTCTGTCACAATTATTATGATTTGGTAACATTTAGCAGCTGTGGGTTTTTGCTGTAGACATCAGTTTTATAGCTGAAACTATTCCTTTAATTTTTTTTTGCAAGAATGTTTCGCTATTTTTTTTTGTCATTGTTGTTTCCTGGACTCCTAAATATAGCCAAGTGGAATAACGAGCACCTCTGTAAACTGTTGGTTAAATGCCATGCTGAGTTTCATTTCGCAGTCTGAAAGGCCATTTAAAACACATCAGACTTGTAGAGCTCAAAATTTAGGAAATTATTTACATTCTGGGAATAATTTCTAACCATTTCTTCAGGCTTTTCTGCCTTTAATACACATTAATGCTATTCTCACCAAAAAAACCCACCCGTGGCCTGAAAAATACCAGGTGTCAAAATAAATGGCACTTCAAAGTTTAAAAAGCACAATTGAGAAATGAAAAACTGGAAGGGTTGCTCTGCTGTCATGAGGTGTTTTGTCACTGGGATGTTAAACAGCAAGTGGACTGCTTTGGGTTTCACGGGAAATTTCAGCAAAAGCCAAAGAGGCAAATGCACTGGCAGCAAATGAAGCCATTGCTGCACTTAACCCTACAGAGCTGAGTTCATTAGTCTCATTATTTAGTATAAAGGCACACTATTTCAAAACTAAAAACATCATGAAATTGAGTGTCACATTTCTGCCTGAAGGGGAAGTAAGATGTCCACCCATCTAGTGTCTACGTGCCACCAGGTGTAAGATGGCGAATGGCATGGTCATTGGAGACAAGGCATGAGTCCCTCACTCCATTGTAAAACCACCAACAACAAAAAACCCACATATAACAGAAAGCTGAGGTATAGGTGTCAGTTTTGGAAAACACCATAAGTCCTCGGTGATCTAGCAGCCTGTGCTATATCCCTTGACTCCAAAGTAATTTGAAAGAATGGAAGCTCTGACGTCCCTTTGAAAATAAGACTGCCTGACCCACAGAGAGTAAAATTTGCTTATTTATTCAATTTTCTGTCAACATTTCAAAGGAATTATCATCTCCACTTTGAAGCAACTAAGCTGTTTGCCTAAGGTCAAAGAGTGAATTAACGTTAAACTAGATTACAGAGTATCATGGTTCCCATTCCTGTGGTCAACCAGCCAGCATCTGATTAGGTCACACCAGTACATTTAATTTAAAAGGAATGTTGAATCTAACACTCTGCCTAAGAAGTGCTCAGGCCTTCAACAAAAAGTCATGTGAAAGTGAGAGAGGGAAAAATAAACAAGAAGGCTTCCTAAATCTCAGTAACTTGCAAACCCAAATAAAAAAAGAGTAATGCAAAGTACTCTACTGAAATATTGGCATATGCTGGGGGGAAAAAAAGAAAAAATAAAAAAAGTCACATAAATATTCTTGACTTTTTGGGCACAAATGTAGCCTCCAAGGTCTGACCATTGCTGAGGCCCGGGGCTGGAGCGAGCAGCTTTGGGGAGGCTCAGCAGCTGCTCTCCAGTAGCCCCCGCAGTCCTCAGCATCTGCAAAGACATCACAGCCCAGCCAGAAGGAAGGTATAATGAAAATTAGGTAGAATGAATACCGACCGAAATGACTTCTTGTGTTTTTTCGGCTTTAAAACAGAAGATGGGCTACAGAACCTGTCCGAGGACAGAGATGAAGAGAGTCTCTTTCAGAAACACCAACTGGCCTGTGCCAGAAGGGAGACTGAAGAGGTTTTAAGCTTTAAGGCATTCCTCTTCCAGGTGCCGATGAAATCCGTAACACCAAAACAACTGAGATCTTTGCTAATTTTTTTGTATTTGCTGAAAGGGCTGGAGCTTCTCAGAAGAAGAGAAATACATGTTTTTGCAAGGCCCAGCTATTGCTTCTGTTACCACTGGCGAGCCAGCAAATAGCTGCCTGCCCAAACCAAACTGCAGCACCTCACTTGTACCCCTGTGCATTTAATACTTTCAAACCAACTCTGATGTCTGAATTTGTACTTTGAAGCAGTAGGAAACTTACAAAGATTTTGCTGAAAATATATATTCGACATCGTTTGTTGACAATTCCAAACATCAAATAGCCTCCTGTACCTGTTTGGTTCTTCAAACAAAGCTTGTTCAGTTTGCCTGCCAAGCTAAATGTTTCTGAAGTCACCATTCAGACAAACACTGAGTAACATAAACTGTGAAGACTGGTCTCCAGAAGCCCCAAACCAAGCCCTGCAGCACCTCCACACAGCCCACTGAAAGAATAGAGCTCGGCTTTATGTGGGATTACTGAAGAGCAGCTATTTCTGAATTCTTCCATGAGTTGCCAGTCTTGCTCTGCAGTAAGAGCACTTTGTTCCTCTTCAGCAAAAACCAACGCTGCAATACACTAAATACACTAAAGACTGCTCAGAAGCAATGTCGCCTCTTTCCGAAAAAAAAAAAAAAAAGACTACTGGTTCACGGTCTCATTCAGAAATAGCTGCTCCTCCATACCTGTTTCTGAATAACACGTGAGTACAGAAATCCTGGGAAATTTGAGTCATCAAAAATTTCAGGCTACGGACTAGTGAGATATGTTAGTCACCTACATGCAGGTCACTGGGTACCAAATATAAACAGTGGAAGTTAACTAACTGTCCTGGATGAGCTGTGTAAAAAGCTCTTAAGAAATCAGAAGAACGCTCACTACAAAACCTTACAGATCAAAGAGCAGAGTTTTTGCTGGCAGAACCACCATGGGTTTCCCAAAGAGTTTCTGTGGAGCTCTCCCTGTGATACCACCTTCCAGCTTGGATACAACCAAATCACTAGTGATTTCCATGGCCTATCCCTCTGTGTACACATGGCCGCTCATGAACATGCCTTTTCACACACAAAAATGGTATACTCACATGGAAAATAAGCAATTAATATTCCATATAAGTTCAGTCTTCATGTGCGAAAGTTAACATGCAAAAAAGTACATGAAAATTAGTTTTGTGTTTTCTAAATCTAATTCTAAATGTACGTTGCACAAAGAATACCAGGAAGACATACTGAACAGCTAAGTACAATTCATACATTTTAAGAAATACTTTTTTTACTCTTGCCTCCCTGAAGATCTTCCTTAATTCAGCAGAGTTAGCCACATACCCACTTGCCTTCGAAACATCTCACAAAGGTCTGTGAATGTGTAATAAATGCACAAGACATGCCTCCCATAGACGGCATTTGTAAGGGTAGGGTTACATTTCAATCAAAGGAATGATAATTATGTACTTAAAGAAACTTTTCTTAATGGGCAGGTAGCAGTGAAAAAGAACGTATTCATGCATCTGTGCAATGTGGTCTCTGTCCATGAAAATCCAGTGAGGCTTAGTATTAATAAATAGTTGCATGAGGAGGATGTAGGATGCCTTTCCTCCTGTCCACTTCCCCTGGCTCACGCACTTCTAAAGGTCCAACCACCGCAGCTCTACAGCTCTGTTGGTAATTTCACCAACCGGTTTTACCAAGCCTCTCCAAACTCCCACACAGAGGAAGTATCCAGCTTGCACCCACATCTTGTATCCTAGCATGGAAGAAATCTTGAGAGCTACTGCTACACCCACAGCTGTTTTCCACGAATCTGAAGAACACAATCGGCCTAATTGTTTCTTTGAAGATAGACCGTGCTTTTCCTGTGGCCTAATTTAGACTCAACATTAAAAGTATATAAAGCTAAAAATGGAAAATCACTCATAGTTGAACTTGTAAACTACAGAGTCTATTTTTCATGAAACAATCTCAAATTCTACTTTTTTTTTTTTTTTTCTCGTACAGACAGTTTCCTACCTCAAATGGAAAACACTATAGCAATGACCTACTCTGTTACATACTCCAGCACTTCTGACCTGTAGCAACTAGGACAACCTGAGGCGAAAAGAGACGGCTTCGGGTCTGACTCAAAGTGTACCAAGGTCAAGTGAGAGTCTGCTGGGAAGGAGATCATGCCTGCAAGGATTGCAGACCTTCTGAGACAAAAGTGGTGCATGATAGAAGAGCAGAGAGGCAATAGCAGGAAGCCAATAAACACTGGTCTTCCGCTGAAAATGAGCAGCTGTTGGGTGTTATGATAAGCCACTAAAATAATGCTGTTTACTGCCAGTGAGTAAGCAGTTTCAGAGCACGCTTATTTGAGGGAATGTTATACTAGCAACACGCACGATTTTGACTCATGAAACATCTCCAATTTAGCAGGAGAAACTGAAGTTGCGATATACTCAATAACTTGTTTGGCTCAGACCTCAGGGCCCAGGTTGCACCTAGTTGATGATACGACCTCCACACAAAGACCAGCATGCAAGCCAGTAAAATGCCCACAAGAAGAATTCTTAATGGGTCCTCACAAAACCTGGGAACTGTGCTATCCATTCTTCAGCACCATCTACTGGTACCGTACCTAACATCGAACTATTTATTTGCCTATAGGCCGCCGCCAGCTGTCATTTGCCCATTCCGCCAAGAAAGCCATGGAGCCCACAGGGTCCAGGGTCCCTCCATCACTAACGACAGCTTTTTCAACATGGCAGATACACCCTAATTACACTTCTGGGACTTATCAAACTCCTTCCCATGCTGAGATGTCTGGAACTTAGACTTGAACCAGCTCATACGATACCAGGGTCCTAGATTAAGGCTGTTGCAGCTTAAGAAATAAGATTTTATGTATTCCCATGGCCAAGGCATCCCTGACCATACCTGCAATATTGATCTATAAATACCCTTGAATCTGCTGACTACAGAGTGCTATCTGACAAGCGTTACCTTATTCCTCTTCGTGCCTCTATCAGCTTTTGGGCTTCAACCACCATCTAAGTGGCATCATCATACAAGTGACTTGGACGACAACACTCCACTCGTTCAAGAGTGGCTTCAGAAGGACAAAAGACAAAGTGAAAGTCACAGCAGCATCCCCAAGGATGGTCCAACACACTAACCACACACAAACAAACAGCTTTGCATGAGGCAAGTGCAGATGACCCCAGTTGAGCCTCTCCAAAATGGAAAGGTGTTTGTGTCTCACCACACAAGCTCTGAGCAGTGCTTGCAAAAACAGCCCCCAGCAAATACTGGAAACGTGGGTCGCAGCTCGTTAGGCTGCTTCTGGAAAGCAAAGCAGTTGAAGGAAATGTCCTCATTAATACAAAGAGGCCTTCTGAGGCCACGTGGACAGTTCTGGAGACCGGAGTCAGTACAATGCAAAGGCTCTCATCTCTGCTTCAGCATCTTCACGCCCTGTTGTTTCACAGCTTTAGCTGAATGTTGGGAAAGTGTTGACAGGGATTTCAAAGGGAAGTTTCGAGTCTAACATTGTTGAATCCAGGCCCTTGGTAGCTGTTTTGTTGCACAAGAGAAAGGAGGGAAAACATGAAATTAAAAAAAAAAACCACCACCACTGCAAGCACTTTCCCAGGGCGCAGGCACAATCACCCAAAGGGCTGAAGCCCAGCCGGTCCCGTGCCCTGCCCACCCACCGACTTGCTCGCACCATCCCTGCGCCAGCCTCCAAATGTCACACCGCCAAATCGGTCAGCACCGTTTCATTTGTTTGACTGGCGACTGCACAGCAGCTGATCGGCATTGCCGCTCTCCTGGAGCAAACGCCCCGCCGCACCTGGCGCTACTCCCCCGCTCCCCCTTCTTGGTAGAGCATGGCCTAAAGAGAAGATGAAAATCACCGCCAGCAAAAAAAAAAATTCCAAATGGGATTTTTCAGCCTGTTTTGGGAAGACATAGTATATGTAAAGACAAAAAAACCCCACAAACAAAACCACCACCAACAAAACCTATCTTATTGCATAAGAAAGCATCTTTGAAGATTCAGAATAATCAGAATAAACAAAATTTACCCAAATGGAGGAGAAAGGAGGACCCAAACAGAGATGATAATTCCTGACATTCCACTTTAAACCTAATTTTTAGGTCTGAATGTGGAATTTAAATACACACTATATTATGCAGGCAGAAGTGAATTTCACTCTCTGATACCCGTGGGTTTTTTTCCTGTTTGGCTCAGTCATTTAAAGGAACAACTTTCCCCTTGAACTCTAATCATTTCTGAATGAATTATTAAAAAACCTGACTTTACAAGCAGATTTCCTTTTATATAAAACAGCACACAAATACAAGAGGAAACCGATTAAACAGGGAACATGACAGTTTTCACTTGACAGAAAACTTTGTAAAAAACAAATTGGGCATGTGTGGTGCATGTGCACACGTCTGCAGGGAAGGAGGGGTGGTTTCTTTCTTCAGTCTTCATTCTCATTTAGAATAACCATATACTGTTCTGGCACTTTTGAATATTTCCAGATAATTACGATTTTTGTTTTAAGTTGGTAATATCTCTTTAAAGAGATAAAACATTTTAGTTTGTATTTCTTTGTATGCATTTATTTTGAAGTAAAGGAGCTTAAGTTACATTCTTGAAAGGCTTCCACTTCATCTCCAAAAACTCCTAATAACTCTGGAATATATAACTTATTCCTTCTTGTTGCAAAGAGAACCTTGATTGTATCCATAACAAAAATGGACGGATGCTGTCAGGTCTCTTTGGAAAAGTCATGGCAATAAGATGTCTACGTTTTGCAACTTCATGTACTTATTCAAGACCAATAAAAGACTTCTTTTGAAGTAAATTATAAGTGTGCAGTACCTTCAAGTGATTTTTTAAAAAGAGTAAAATAGCTAAATATGCCTATTTTTTGTGTGTGAAAACAACCAGGAAGTAGCATGAGTGGGTTTTTCTGTATCTCCACACGTTAAAGGAAAGCTTCTCTCAGGGCAGATGGGCACAAGGGACCAGCCATGGTTTTCACGTCCAGACATTGCACAGGCTGAGGTTTTTGTCAATGACAAGGGAGCCAGAGCCACCTGCCCCCCTGCACTCCTCATTGAGGCATTTCTCACCTGTGTTACCTTTGCACCAAAGACTTTGCTTCAAAGAACAACTTAATCCAAAGCGTAGCAGGCTCTGTGCTCTGTGCTTCTTCTGCAACACCTTTTTTTCAGAGCCTGTCTGTCCATTTCTGTGGAGGGCATACATGTTCAATAACTTACACCTTTGTCCACACTAAATACTATTAGCTTCCCATATGAATCTCATTAAAAAAAAGATAAATGAGGAACATGGACACACTAGCCAGTTTGCTTTCAGAAAATTACAAATCCATGCAAGAACATGATGACGAGATGATCTTGAATAAAAATAACACCAGTGCAATCCAAGCCTAGGAAATGATTCCTCTGATATTAAGGTCACAAAACACTAAGGCTGGTTTTCTGGGTACAAACTGGACTGTGAATCTCAGTCTACGCGGCTACCCAGAATGATTTATCAGTCGTCATCTCTGTAAAAGCCTCCTGGCTCTCCGCAGGACCAGTGCAAGGCTACACATCCCCAAATGCCAGCTGGGGCTCACTGGGAGAAGCACGGCGATGCCGACGCTTTGCCTGACCCTCGGCACTGGGGTGAGCTCTGCCCCCAGTGAGTAGCTGGAGGGGACACGCTGCCAAGCGATACACCCGATACCAACCAGCCAGATCACGTCCCCAGTCACTGGCGAACGGCACAGAGCAGACGGCACGTATCCGCTCCAGCGCGCGATCCTGCAACCTCGAGTGATGCTGACGTCCAAGGACTGTTTGCCAAGATACTGACTGTTGCACTGGGCCCTGGGGTCATACATCAAATGTTCACATGCACTGACAGATGTTTATGTTGGTCATCCTGATTTAACTCCCATTACATCATTTACCAAGCTACCGATGTTATCACAAACGATTAAACAAGCCGGCAAAGGAGACTCGAATACAAATTTGATTCCCTCGTGGTATGAGGGCATTACACTCCAGACTGTGTCTTGCTCTTAAATTAAATTAAAAACTGTACAGGTTCTTTAATTCATCTGAATTCTGTATGAAGAAGAGCTTTTTTTTTTTTTTTAAAGACTGATTTCATTCATCATTTGACCACCACGGATGAATGAAAGGCATTAAAAGGTAATAGGGGGGTCAGACTTTGAATAACAAACTCTTGGTATAAAACTAAAAACAGTTTTGTACTTTAATTAAGGAGCCATTCAAGCTGGGATTCATTTCAGCTACCTTAATCCCTGAACGCCTACTGCATTATTTAGTGCTTCCAGTCACTTCTGGTTTGTGTCTGGACTATTTTAACATACTGAAAATAACTGAAAGTTTTGAGAGAGCAAAATTAATAAGCAGAGGAAGTCCTCAGTTTAGTTGTGCACATAACATGCTTGCTGCCTGCAACTGAAATACAGTTGTCTTATCAAATATAAAGGGTTAAACTCCAACTCCATGACCGCCTCCCCGCTTGCTTGGTTGTCATTAAGTGTGGGGAGGGAATAGGAAACACTTCACAGATCTTGTTTTCCGCTTCTAATATATTGAGTTTTCTAGTGCAGGTTTTGCTTGGATGTGTAATCACTGTGGAATGGCTACTATACCCTTGCTACACTGCATAATACTTTCCCTTCCTCCTTCTGTAGGATTCCTCATGAAAATAGGCGCTTTGTGTTTTTGGCCCTAAGGACAGAACATAACGTACTGTCTCTAGGAAAAAATTTAAAAAAAATCAGAAAAACATTTTCCGCTACTTAAAAAAAACCCCAACACATTAAGTACTACTGTATTTCTTTTACACACATGACCTCATAGATAGATGTGTGCATCCACACAGACACAAATGCATTCAGTTTTCAATTTAGCTATTTATAGAGCTCCATAATTTTTCCTGGCTCAAGTTTTACTAAGCCTTCTCTGATGGAGTTCAGTTCACACGGTTCTGCAGCCCTTCATTTTACTTCGAGTTCATATCCATGGAACATCCCCTCCCTGGCCCCACCTCCTCATAGAATCCCATTTAATGTTTTGCCGATTAAATTGGCTGGTTGCTTTACTGAACTCATCATAAAAACCAGGGTTTTGTTTTGTTTTTCCAAGCAGCTGTGTGTGTTTTGTCAGTTTTTCTTGCAATCTCCTTGTGTCTGTCTACAACCACCTTTTTTTTTCTGATGTAACATAAAACGCACATCTAGGGGGTCTTCGCAGAGAGTCACATAAAGGTCTTCCAGCCATGCTGTTGCTCCCTTAAGTAGGAGCGATGCAGGTTTCCGGAACATTTGAGAGCCATGGAGCCTTCCAGCCAAGCTGGCAGCAGTTCTGCAAGATGGGCATCCACATGATGCTGTTTGCTTGCTCTGCTTCCAGTGAGATGAGCATCAAGATCGAAGGGCTCAGAGACCTCAAGGCGGGGAAAACTTTTTCTCACTCTGGATTCAGCCTACGCTTTGGTCCCCTCATATTTCAGCAAACTGGCTTGACCCAGGGTGAAGGACACCCTTGGCTGATCTAGGACAGCTGGGTCTCGTGGTACTTCGTGTCTTCGCATCCCCTTTCCAGCTCTCCAGGCTGGGAGACAAGGCTGAACTGCACTGCGACCCGGCAAGCTCCTGTTAGCATGCATGCCCACTGAGAGCTAAACGCCTGCATGTGTGACTTCCAGCTAAGCTCTGCTTTCTTCTGGTAAGAAATCACCCCCCTGCTGTGCCAAGGTGCAGTGCTGGAGCACACAGGCACACAACAACAACAAGAGAGAAATAACTAATTGCCCCCCTCTCTCCACTTTACAGAGCTCAGCCGACTTGGGCCGGAGGCGTACAGCCTGCATAAAGGACAGAGAGGTAGACCTCAGAAAGTAAAAGGCTATTAAAGTGAAAACCCATGAGGCAGATAACAGCTTGCTGCCAGACTTCTCAAAATTTAAGTGTTGATTGTTCAGAATTTATGTCTAGATTTTTCTTAAGAATGCAATTTCCTGGCACATGGTACAAGTCGCTCTAGACCTGCATGTCAGCACAGCAGGCATCCTGTTGCAAAGGTTATTATGGAACTATTGAATGTTTTCATGCCAAATTTGTCCAAATTAAACCAAGGGGAATGGAAATAC
Source organism: Caloenas nicobarica (assembly GCF_036013445.1). NCBI lineage: Eukaryota > Metazoa > Chordata > Aves > Columbiformes > Columbidae > Caloenas > Caloenas nicobarica. The sequence goes on along the minus strand of NC_088246.1, from coordinate 77,868,459 downwards.
TTTCCCTGGATACGTGGTGGTTGCATTAGGTGGGTTTGTTTATAAGGAGAATAAAAGTTAAAGCTAAATATAAAAGCAGATATATCATAATATTGTCTGAGAACTTGAATAACATGTCATTCAGCCTGCATGCTGTGGAAAGAACACGAAGGTCAAGTCTAAAATAAGATCAGTGACTGTTTGACAATAGAAACATGTAGGAGGTAGAACAGGAGAATTTTCCACATTTTTTTAAATGAAAGTATTTTTTAAAAAAATATTCTTGCCTACCTTGCTATGTGTCTGATGCAAAACCTTGTTTAACTTTGTGCAAAACATATTGCTGAATTTGGCATGTTTTTGATCAACCCCTTGGCAAACCCGCATTAGTCATTTGTGCCAACTGTTTACTTTTTGCATTGTGCTCAGTTGGGAAAAGGAAAGAAGGCTGCTCTGTTGCATTTTTGTTTTCAGAGTTTCACTTTCTGCTTCAGCCCTCTCATCCTGCTTCCCTTTAAGTCAGGGACTTCAGGGAGGCTATTGCTACCTCTTAAAGGTGAGCACACCTGGGTTCACAGCACTGGGGAGCTAGCGGAGTTCCTGGCAAGGTCAAAAAGAGGAGGAAAAACCAAGAAAAATACCCAAACCACTGCTTGAAATATTCTGTAAAATCCTAGGCATTCCTTTTTCATTTTGTTCATCCACCAAAACCTGGGGTGAAGATGTGACACCAGGGACTTGCCATTTCCAAAAGTGCAAGCAAGGCAGGGATTTCAGCCCCTGCCCTGCAGCAGAGGCAACCGCCCCTCAGCAAGTCTTGCAGGAGAAACAGGGAACTCACAACCCCACTCTTGACAGATTAATCAGCGTATGCAACTTTTACTTCAATCGGTAGTGTCGGAGGTACATTTCTTTTTCGTCTCTGTATTAACTTTTAAATATAGTTTCAGCCACCTCCCTGTAAAATGTGTTACAAAAGGAGCCTTGCAAACACCTTAATCCCCCTCTCCAACAGCACCATTGACAAAATCCCACGATTTTGAAGCAAAGGCAGAGACAGAAACTAGTCCAAGGCCAAGGTCTGAAGGCAACCCCCCCCGTTCCTTGAGCTGTGGCAGCCAGCCCGTGTAGTTTATTGAGCTAACACTAAAACGTTCATTGCCCTCATGTCACTCCGCGGGAGGACTCTCAAGGTTTCCAGGAGGAAGGGTCTGGGGCTGAGGAGGGAGACGTGGCGGGCAGAGCATCCTCTCCACAGCTCCCCCAACCTGTCCCTGTCCTCTGGAGACTCTGCACCAAAGCGCAGGATGGACGCGGGCTGCCAGCTGCCCTTTGGCAAGCCCAGCTCCACGGCCACCCTTTCGCTACCAGGCATCCCCATATTTCAAGGGGGAGCTCACATCGAAACGAGCCACGCGGTGCTTTCTTCTCTCTCAAGCGCAAAGGTGCCTCTCTGGAGCAGCAGGGGAAGGGAGGGAGGGAAGCAGTCTGCAAGGTCACCATCCAGGGGAGGACCCATCTCCTCTGAGGGACCTTTGATGAGGGCACAGGAGAAGTAGAGCAAGGAGCTGGTGCCTTGTAGCACACCAGCCTTGCTGGGGGGGGGTCAGAAGAGCCCCCAGGCACAGCACGGTCAGAGCCCGCTGCAGGGCAGGGGGGCCACAGAGAGAGGTCCTGCTTGGGTCCATGCTCCACAGCTCCCTTCTGTCTGACCTCCAAACCTTGGAGAAGACATGGCCCAAATTAGTACTACGGCAAGGGCTGGCACGCGATAGCTTTGACCCTAATGATCCCACTGGGAATGCAGTATTGTTCTGGCCCTGTTAACGATAATTTGCATGTTGTCTAATGGCCCTGGGAGGAAAAAAATAAAAATAAAAAGGGTGGCAGGCCCTGAGGGAGGAGAAGAGGAAATGGGAGTGCTGCCACATTCTTCTGAGAACTGGCAAAGTGAGAAGGCTGACTTTCTGATGGAGCCAGAGGTAAAACTAGTCATTGCAAAATTATTTAATATCTAACTTAATCATCCAGTCTTTATCACTTCAAGGCAGGGTTCTGAGAACCTGGGCCATTTAGCTATGTCAAAGAGCTGTTGTCAAACCAGCCTGGTAGGGACCTTGATCACGGGAAGCTTATTTTAGTGGGACCCTGAGTCTTTCCCAAGGCGCTGGTGACAGTGACCTTTCACGATGAGGAATTGCTTTCAGCAGAAGGGCTTGAACTACAAAGACCAGGGACATCTGCACACAGTGGTTCTCCATCATACTTTGAGCCTTACCTATAAAGAGCAGTCAGTAACACCAAGCTACCAGTTTCTGTCATTTTTTGTTGTTGTTGAGAGCTGTTTCTTTAGGGAGCAAAGTGTCCTCAAAAGCAAACAAGCTGGCTGTCCATCCCTTCCAAGAAAACAGGTAGTTTACTCCAGCTGTCAGCGACTGCAAACCAAACAGCTCCTCTCCCACTGTCAGTTTTAGCTCTAGGCCAGTTATTAAAATTAAACAGTTTCATCTGTGAGAATGATGTGTTTGTGTTTGCAGGGGGGGAGAGAAGGGAGCAGACAAGGGAAAAAGAGAGCAAGTTTTCTAAAACAAACCCTAAGTCCGTTTACACAGCCTAACAGCGGGTCAGTGCTGCCTCTTCCTTCAGCCCATTAAACTGCCACAGAAGTCCCAGCCTGCAGGATGTGCCACCATGCCCCAAGCATCCTTCTCACTGGGCTGGGGAAAAGAAAATAATAATTAAAAAAAAAAAAAAGGCAAAAAATTCCAATTGCTTGCAAAATAAATACACTATTCCTCTGTGAAATGATCAACTTCAACAGATAAGAAAAATGTATGAAGAGATGCGTTAACGGGTTCCCCTACCACTCGTGCCACCCAGGCTGGAGAGCAGATGGGGGAACCTCCCCTCTCATGGTCCTAAAGCACCAGGGAGACTCATCAGCTCATCCCTGGGGCTGAAACACAGCTTTACTGGCTGAAGCTGAACAGGACCAATTTCTAGGAAGCTGTTGTGGTCCTGATGGGACACCACTGCCCATGGCCCACGCAGGCACTGCCAGAGGGATGCTGGCAGCATCCCAGGCCAGGTTCCCCTTCGAGCGAGGATGCCCAGGGAAGCTGAGGAGCACCCTTGAGGCAAAACCCGTGGCAGCTTCGCTCCAGCTTTCCACCACTGCACAGACATGCCCAACCACCCACTACAACCAAGGCTTTGTACGATGCTTTCTAGATCCTTCTTTGGGTCTGCCCACATGCTCACTGCTGTGTGAGGCTGGATACCACCGGTTTTAGCATCCGTACTGGAAAAAAACAGCTACTGACTCCAACCTGGCAAGAATTTCACACATTCAGTCCAGAGCCAAATATGCGAATTTTCTGCTGCAGGAATTCTTTGCAGACAGCCATGAGCTACTGCAGAAGCCTGAACAGACTCCAGGCCAGCTCATTTGCTTGCAGCCTTGATTGCCACCTGTCATTTCCAGCGACTGGTTTTATCTCCTGCCCTGCTGGTACACCCGACTGCCACACTCCAGCCCCGCACAGAGGAAAGCCTTTCCCTCACCCAGGCTTCACGGCAGCGCTGCTATTTATTGTAGGTTTGGGCAACAGAGAAAGGAACAGGTCAAGCTGGAACCTGAAAATAATATCGGCATTAGGCCTCCTTCTCGGTTATATTCAGGACCTTTTGCATCCAGCAGCAGACTGGGGATTAGATATTTAGACAGCGTGATTTACTGTGATTTGCCAGATGACTTCAGGAGAGGCGCTTTGGATATGTGTAACTGCAACTAAAATTTGCAGATACTTGGAGCACGATGCAGGATTTGCTTCTATTATGAACAAGGGAGTTTTTACTTCAGGTTTTTTAATGTAATTTTTTACTTGAGCTGTGCGTACATTCTTGAGAAGTTCAACAGCTTTTACTAATCTGCAATACTGACCGTCTTGTTCTGCTAAAGGAAATTGCCAACTCATCTACTACTGTGTTTGAATTTGTCGTTGAATTATTGTTAATTTTTTCTTTAGAAAAAAGATCAGAAATAGGGTCCTCTACTACATTTTATAATACACGATCTGAACATGTGATTAATTTTCTTAAGAAAGTAGTTGTTTTCTTTAGAGACAAAGCTGGCAATTGTTATTCCATCGCAAAGACACGCTACCGGACTCTCCTGCACCGCAGAGGGAGGCATTTCACTGGCCTCCTGTCCACGGTCCTATCCTGACTTTCCAGTGACTCAGGCAAGCGTTCCAGAGCACACAACAGGAATTTTGCCTCCTAAGCCTCCGTTCTGAAATATAGTAAAAACTAACTTCAACCTTATGGTCAAATCCCAAGACTTGATTACTACCCTTTTTTTTTTTTTTCTAATGTTTTAAAACTGGAGAGGTTTTGCCTGTATCTCAACACTTAACGAAGCTTGTGAATGGAAGCAAAAGAATATATGTGCATGAATACACTTCTTATAGGTGCATGTAATGCAGCTTATCGCTCCTTCCCCTGAAGTGCCACAGCCAGCTTTTACACACAGTGGGAATAGCAAAGGAAAGACAACTTCCTTCATGAAATGCCCCATTAACTGTTCTGATACATAAAGAAAAACACTAACGTTGTCAGTTGGCATTTCTAACATTGCTCACCCTTTTCCTAAATAAAAACTAGAAATAAAGACCTACAACCAATCTCTTTAATCTGTTTCCATCACAAACATTGCTAAACCCATCCGAACAGTGGAGCTGAAAAAGTTTAAGTCTAATTTCCATTTAGCTTTTTCTTTCTTCTACCTCCCCTCTCCACTCAAATCTCACCCCCAGGTAGTTTCACAGTCTGACTCACTTTGCTCTTTCCCAGGCGAGAGCTCCAGCAATGACAAAATGTAGTGCTACAGATTTGAATTTTATTCTAAGCCCCAAATCACCACGACGGACATTTTGTTCAATATTGTACCTTGCATGACTTTTTTTCCAATTAAAAAACATCAGCCCAATTCACAATAGCATGGTGGGCAATAATACATTTCCCAGAGCTGGAGTGATGTATAGCTAGCAAGAATACCCTTTTCATAGCTGGGTTAACTGAAAAAGAGAGATATTAATGATTTGCCCCATATCCTATCGGGTACAGAGTACCAGAGCCAAGAAGAGGAAGTCAAGTTTTGACTCTCAGTTGCTTTCTCAAACAACTGCACAACAGCCTCCACTACGCGGGAAAAATAGGGCCTTTTCTTTTTAATTGTAGCTGGGCCACATATATAAATTACTCACTGAAGTACCCCAAAACCCACGGAGCTGCCTTCTCAGTGCACAAAATGGAATCATCCTTTTTATGCTCCAATAAAATAAAATAGCCATAAAATGATGTAAGCACTGAGAGATGCTGACTTTCTTTTAACTAGTTCTAAATGTGGCAATTCATAACAGATCTTCAGTCAGCATAGGAGTAAATTCCATGGTGTGGGTGCTCTTAATGACACAACGAGCATATTTACAATTATCTTCACTTTTACATAACAAATGCATAAGTAAGAAGTTTTCCCTGGCTGGATGAGTCCAGCAGAGCATCTATCCCAATATCCCCAGTTACTGACCAGCAGCAGGTGCTCTGGGGGAGAAGCAATGTAATAGATAATTTCAAAATAGCATTCCCCAGAGAAAGGTCTACCCTCAGCACCTGGCGATCTCAGCAGCTGATGTTAAATTTACCCCGTTTCACCAAGTGTATGCCTGCTCTTCCAAGCAATTTTATTCAAACGTAAGTATAGATGTTTTCCTTACCCTTATAAATACCTAAACCTTTCCTGAATGCAACTTACTACTTCCACTCACAGCTCTCCCACAAAAACAGCTCCCAAAGGTTAATCATGCATTGCAGAAAAGGCTGTTTTTCTCTATTAGCTGAAAACCTGCGCCTTTTTCATTTGATCTTATTTTTCTTGCCGCATATACAAAGTAAACAAAACTACAATTGTCCAATTAAGTGCCTCTTCCTGCTCCTATTGAAGTCAATGGCAACACCTTCTAAAATCAGATTTGTTTTCTTATTCATTAACTGTAAAATCCAGAAACCCGCAAGGAACTTGCCAGCGAGAGGGTTTAGCAAAGTCTATCAATATACAATAACTATGACAGCAAACTAACATTAAGATAAAAATAACAGAAAATAAATTCCAGACTTTTAGATGCATTTGGAAAAGTTATCTGGCTTCATAGTCTTTCAGGGGCCAAAAAAGGAGAAAAACTACAAAAGGCAAAAAAAATAAAATAAAAGCCATCAGATTGTTAATGAGACTGAAAGTAAAATAAAAATCTCTCAAATCTGTCATCAGCATTCCTGTTTGCCAAGAAGGCCTGGATGTTATCCTGCTGGGGAAGACAAGATTTATGGCACCGCACACCTTCATCCATCCTATTATTATATATGAAATGGAAAATAAAACAACCCGGTACTGCGCTCAGAAATAATCAGTGTTTTGCTGCCACCGAGTAACAAGTGTTGTTATTCCTAAATCAGCAGGTACGGGAGCAGCCACGAGGTGCTCACAAATAAATTCTTTTTTAAAAAGCCAACAAAGCAAACAGGGCTGGGCTCCATCCTCCCAAGGGCGTGAATGGAAATAAAAGAGGCCAGGGGGGAGGTGGGAAGGGCCCGACCCGGCACACGCGGTGGCCGATGGCCGGGCAGCAGCACCCAGGACCGCACCTGGCGCCGGGAAGGGACGGTCAGAAAGGCCTGCAGAAAGCCAGGGGCCGCCAGCCCTCCATGAAGTGGAAAGACGAAGCTGGTGAAGAACCAGGCGCCTGCCGAATATACAAGCGTGCGCCCCATGGGAGTGGGGAGCGTGCCTGGCCAGGTCACCCCTGCCCAGCCACACCCCTCACCATAACCTGTCACAATAGCCAAAAACAGCAAAAAAAACCCCCACTTTGTCACAGGAGGTTTGTTATTTAATCACACCTCTCCCACCACTTTTAGCTCCAGCTGTAGACTGCCAAGGCTGCTGACCCAGTTTACAGCTGCCCTGACCCCAGGCCAGGAGCAAACGCCACGGGTAGGACCGCGGTGCTAAAATGCCGTGGGCCAGCCTGGAGAGGCGGCTGCGGAGCGAGAGGGGAAACAAGGACACAGCAAGACTGCTGGCAGCTCGCGTTAGCAAGCAGAGCGGTGTAGGGAGAGCCGCCACTTCAGCCTGTCCTGCCCCCAGCCCCAGGCCCAGCATCCCTCCATGGCGATGGCGGAGCACAAGGCTGGCTCGTCACCGAGCCAGGGACAAACCATCACGTGAGACCAAAACCCCAGCGGAGGTTTCGAAGCAACACGCGAGCGTGCTCCTGTTTCCGCATCCACCTCCCTCTACTATCCCAGGTCAAGCTCACTGAAAGATGAGCCCCTCACCAAGGGTGCTTGTATGGGGCACAAGGGCTTAAGGTTTGCTGGTGATGCACTACGAAGTTCCCATGCTGCCTTAGGAAGCCCGGACCCTGGTATCTGGCCGCTGAGAAAACGTTTCTGCTCTACATGCAATTTCACACATCATTGCATAGGTCTTGTGATTCTCCGGCTAGAGCCGTGCTTTGCCATCGGAGAAATGCTTGTGCCTTGGCAGAAAAATTCAACTGGATTTTCTTCATGGATTACTGACTCCAAATTTCAAGCTACATACGTGAAAAACTAAGCTACTTACTGCCCAGCAGAGCTAATGCAGCAGCTTGAGAGAGGCCTATGTTAATGCAGGCACAGAACTAACTTATTTCTCAATATTGAAAGTAAAGTAAAACTTTCTAATAGGATTGCTGTTTGAACTTTATGGTTCTTTTCAAGATCAAGGCAAATGACATCAAGACCCCTGGTTCTGAAATTTTAAAGGTCATGGTCAATACATTTCTTAAAAAAAAAAAAAAGAGACTTCTGAGAAAATACGCATCCTAACACTGCAAGTTACAGAGAAAGCTATTATAAATGTAAGGGACTAGAGAACCACAATCATTTTCTCTTTCTGCCCTAGCTCCTCTGCTCCTTGCCTCAGCACAGATCCTCCGCAGAACTAATTACTCGCTCTTCAGCAACAGCAAAAAGAAAAATATTTTTATAATATTTTGAGAATTCGATTATAAACCCACAAAGCCACAAAAACTGGCAAAGGACCTAGAAGGTGTAACACTTGAAACTGCCAATTCATTTATTTAACTGAGTGGATTTCAGACAGTTTCCTTTCACCAGTCAAACAGTGACTTGGGGTTAGCCCCGCTGGGGATTGAGTCGTTACAAGGCCGCACGTCGCTGGCAAAAAAAACCTCAAAGTGCCTCTGCTCCAGCACGGGGCATCCGACTCTGAGAGAGGCACCGTCCCGCACCAGATGAGCGAGAGGCTTTTGCTCGGGACTTGCAAGAGAAGCAACGCGCCGCACAGCAGAGGCCTGGCTGAGCTGCTGGGAGAGCAGCTCCAGAGCCCGAAAGCGATGAGATTTCAGTCTGTCATCCCTCGCCTTCATGAGGGGGCCATGGACCATCGCGGGGCATAGCAAGTGGAGAGTTCCACATTTCCTTTCCAAGGCGTGCGACCAAGCAAAGAGAATTAATGATTTACTAGGGGAAAAAAAAAAAAAAAAAAAAAAAGAGGAAGCTCAGTGATTAGGGCAGTCAACCCAGGAGAAGGGAAACCTGGGGTTTAGTTGCTGGTCCAAGAAGCGTTTATGCTTTTGGCTGTAGACAGCCACCTGCGAAAACACACTGACAGTGAAATAGACACTCCAGCTCTTCCTCCTCTGCCAAACGAAGTCTCATCCCTGCAGAAGGAGGAGCCCTGTCGCCAAAGGGAAAGACACCTTGGCAAAACCAGCAGCCATCTGGTAGGCAAAGCCTCTTGAGATGTTGGAGATGCGAGCGTAAACCCCACTCTGGGCTAGAGAAGGTGTCGTAGGCAAATCTTCCTTTATCTTGGGAGAGCGCTTTAACCAAGGATCTACCAAGAAGAGCAGAGGCTTCTCCCTGCCTGTGTTTGCACATGAGGATGGCACATGAGTGACAACGGCCAGGCCAGAGGATGCCAGCTGGCTTCAGGACAGAGAATGTCTTGGGAAGGGTGTCCCCTGCCAAACAGGTCCCCTCTCTCGAGGCTGGAGCAGCTCCTGGCTGACTTGGGCGAGGAACAGCGGGAAGCTGGGGACTTCTGCCACCGTTCTGGCCAGGCAGGCACTCAGAGGATGCGAGTGCTTATACTCCACCTAAGGTCCACTTCAGACATCTAAATCCTTCCCCGGATCTGGCCTTAACTCTTGAACAGAAGAAAGAACTGCAATAAAAGAAGAGAACTGGACGAAAACACATGACTAATGCATTCCCGGTTCACATGTAAATATTGTCATTTAAAGTGATGCTTTCTTGGCTGAATTTTCAACATGACGCTACTTCTCTCACCTGGGTTTCTTTACATTCTTTACATCAAAAACGTACTTGTCTACATATATATGATGGTGCCTGTGTCTCCCTCTATAGTTCTCATGCTCTTGTTTTTTCTTGAAAAGCTCGGGGAGGAAGCTGTATGTTGGACTAAAAGCACCAAGAGCTGAGCACGGCTCCCACAGACATTAGGTTGTGTGCCCGAAAAGGGAACCCATCACTGCAAGACAAATACAGTTATTTTCCCCACACCAGCTGCACCACATTCAGTGTGCCCCGCGTCAAAGTCAAAAGTCACCAAGTGCAACGACCCACTGCCAAGCCAGTCCTTCTGCAGCTCAAACACCAGCCTCTAAAAAAATGAAATAAAGCCAGTAAGTTGTCAATCAGAAAGCACATATCATAATAAGTACCACAAAATTGCAGAGATGAGCTGGGTCTCCTCTTATTTCTTTTGTAATGCAATTAAGGTGTTATCAGGGCAAAGTACAATGTTGTGGTAACCTGGCCTGTGTGAAAATCTTTGAAAGCTGCATTTATTTGCCACCAGAACCACAAGCTAATAATACAGCCTCCGTGCAGGCAGGACTCATCTGTTGCTTTTTCCAAGTTTCGAACAAACCCTTGACACTGTGTATTGTAAGGGTATTAACAATCCCAGACACCATTAACAGCAATGTTCAGTGCCTAAAATTGATACTCCACCAGCTATATCCCCTTCAAACCTTCCTTCCTTCATTGTACTTGCAATACAAAGAATTCATGTCCTGAAAATACACTGTCAATTATAGAACTGATATAAACCAAAGAGATAAATAGGAAAAGACATGTCAACTCACTTCAGACCTGAGTGTAAGACCTAGGCCCATACAACTGACTCAAAGCACGTGCTGTCCAACTTACTCGCTGTGTAACATACTCTCGCGACTAAATCCAATGCTCTCTTCTCTACTACTACACAGCCTCTAACAAACTTATCACTCCACAACATACCGTGGAGCCACAACACAGAGGAGGAGAAGGCTACAGCAGCCAGCAATCCTGCTTGTTGCAGTAGCCTGCGTGATGGGGAGATCTTGCACGCAGCTGTGCTGAGGTCCTACAAAGAGTCACCACCCACAAGGTGACCAGCTACCTTAGAAGAACCATTTATGACACTTTAATAAGGTTTGTACATTGGGTATGGTGCAACTGCCAAGCTGAAGTTCAAGCGCATACATTAAAGCATACTCTGATGGATCCTGAAAGCTAGAAAAAGAAAAGAAGAAAAATCTACCACCCCATGCCATCCTTGATTTCTTCTGTCTGAAGAGAGGATCCGAACAGCTGTGTTTGTAACTTCATGTTAGCGTTTTGCTCTTTGTAACCAGCTAGAAGGTTTTGCCTGTGTTTAATAACCCCATGGCTCAAAGGTACCAGCCATCTACCAGACAGATAGGCAAAAGGTACCTTTGAGTAATATTTGGCACATCTTCTTCCATGTGTACATTACAAATAACATGCGGCAGTAAACGGCATCACATGCATCCAAACTCTGGAGCTTTTGTTTATAGGAAACCTCAATAAACAACTAAACGGCTATCGATAAGAAGCATCTTTTCCTTTCAAAGGTAGTCAGTGTTTATAGTCCGAGTTTCTTGTATTTCTAACCATTGAGAAACAGCTCCAGCACTCGCCTCATCTGGCCAGTCGCACCTGGTAACACCTATCTTTTCACACTCAAGGTTTTATTCATTATTTATGTTTCTCTTTACACAATACACCCGCAGGACAATACATCTCCAGCACGCTTACGGATTTGATCCAAAGCTCACTGGAGTCAACAGAATGACTTCACTGGCTCTGGAGCGAACCGAGGGCCCCAGCTCCGCAAACGGGCTTCCAGCCTGAGGAGAGACTTACGCACAAGTTAGGCATCCCAGCCCAGAAGTGCAATCGCAAAATCCCTAACTAACCCTTTAGCTGCTTGTCTTCTAACCAGCCAAGGTCTCCAAAAGCCTCAACTGTTTGCAGATGTTGTTTTGTTTTGTTTTTCCACAGTTATTTGTTTCATTAAAAACAACAACACCACACCGATAAACGCTCTGTAGTGATCCATGAGACAGGGGATAGGTCTCCCTCTCCCAGGGGTGGTCCCAGCCACTAAGCACTGGAGTCATTTTGTGTGTGTGTGTCTGTGTGTATACGTGTGTGTCTGTATATGTATGCATATTTGTATATACATATGTATATACATACATAAATACACAGACACATGCACACACACACATTTTTTGCTCCCCCTTCTGGCCCCACAAATCTTGAATTTTTTTTCTTCCTGGGGGAAGCAGGGGAAAGCAGGAGAACGATCCTGTCTGCAACAAGACTTGCAGCCAGGGATCTGCAGCAATCCTCTGGGAGGTGAACAATGCAGATTACTGCTGAGAAACAGACCCCAAAGCCTTACTCCCTCTTTTACGGCAGCGTGTAGATGTCCTCTGGACCACTGGACACGTATACCCTTTAGCCAGGTGGGTTCAGCAGCAGGAAGGCAACATCTTCATTTTTTAACAGAGATGGTCAATGTGGGTGGCACATTACTGAGCCTAACACTGACTTAGCAAGAGACCAAATGCTGAGAACTTAATGTGTTAATGCTTCACAAACATGGGGCTTGCAAAAGATGTTAACTGAGAAACATATATTGTACTTTACATTCGTTTACACACGGCTCTTAAAGGTGTGCTGCGTAACTGAGTCAGCTCTCTGACTGCATTTCACAGGGGACTGGACCCGAAATAGCCGGTCTCCTACCTAGCAGACCTCCATTTCCAGGTGACTTACGCCAGCTCTCAGCCCACATGTGAAGTTTCTTCTTCAGTGTAACTCTTACCGTTTCTTCCTCCAATGCATTAACATGATAAGCTTTACACGTACCGAGGGTTTGGTTTGCGGGCGAGCAGCTGGGAACACATTTTGTTACAGTATATCAATTAATACAGGAAAAAGGTGAAAGAGATACCCTTTCAATTTAAATGCGGTTATTTATTTTGGAAAGAGAGAGGGACAAAAAGTAAAAGGCTTTTGATTGACCACCAGTGTAAAAGCTGTCCATTTTCCACAAGTGGAAATCTTCCCTGTCTGGATGACGCTGAAGCCAGCCCCGACCAGAGATGATCGCTACCCCAGAAACACCCATTGGATCACAACAAATACTCATTTTCCAGAACACTCCCACAGGCACAGCTCCTGGCACCTTTGTTTCATCTTGAGACAAAGACAGATTTTTCACACTAGATACATCCTATACTGTAAAACCCCATTGCCAACGCAGCTGTAGACACTGGTACTGACGGACACCTGCCCGCCCGTAGCACCGGGATCCCATGTTTGTCATGTGCTCGCCTGGCACGTCACCCCTAAAGGGCAGGGATGCCTGCACATACACGCGTGCGCACACACGCACAGGTGCACACGGACACACACACGGTCCCTTCTGTGACCTGCCTACCTGGGCGCCTCTGCTGCCCCTTCCCACCCCGCTGCAGGACCGTGCCTTGGCCAGGGCTGGTGCTGCCAGCAGGAGAGGGTGGACCAGGGTAGGAGAGCAGAGATTGCTGCTGAAGAGGGTGCCTTGCTCATCCTTCTCACTCCTGAGCTGTACCTGCACCCCCCATCCCAAACCACTCCACTGTAATCCCACGACGAGGTGAAACTCAACAGCTGATGAAAGGCCCGTGTTGCTCTGACACATGCCAGTGCAGATGCCCTCCAGGCAAAACTTTTGCTCCCCAGAACGCGAGTGCAACCCCCCTGGGGAACTGCCAACGCCAGAGCCCCACTGGCCATGAGCCAGAGCCAGGAGAGGGAACGAGCAATCGGGGGACATACCCAGCCTCCGTTGTCCTGGATCCAGTTGTGCAGGTGCCGGTTCAGGTACTCGGTCATCCAGGCGGCGATGCTGTCCACTAGGGGAGACATCTCCCGGTTGACGCTCTCCACGCACATCACGCCACCGAACTCGAAGAAGGCCACGATCCTGCCCCAGTTAACCCCATCTCGGAAGAGCTCCTCCACCACCGCCACGAAGCGGCCCCTGGCCGTGAAGGGCGTCAGGTGCAGCTGGCCAGACATTTGGGCAAAGTCCCTCTGGTAGCGGCGGGAGAACTCGTCCCCTGCCTGGCGCAGGGTGAGGTGGACGACCTGGGGCACGGGGTGCAGCCCCTCGGCTGGGGGCGCGTGGCTAGCAGCAGCCGAGCCGGGGGGCTCGGGGTGCGGAGACACCAGCCCAGTGTGATCAGAAGAAGTCCCAGCAGCAGCAGCAGCAGCAGCAGCAGCAGGAGAGAGACTCGGACGCAGGGGTGCCCTGTCCTCGCCGGCAGCCCAGTCGTATCCCCTCTGCGAGAGTTTATAGTGGATGTACTTCAGCACTATCTCCCGGTTATCGTAGCCTCTTCTCCCCGGGTGAGCCATTATTCCCAAGAGGAAGCAGCAAGAGGAAGGGAGAGAGGAAGAAGAGGAGTAGGATGAACCCAAAAAAGTAAAGCAGCCAATAATAATAAAATTAATAACACAAAAAATTATAATCCAGTTACTGTATCGGGCACGGTTTCATTCATGGTGGTGTGGGGGAGTTCTCAGGGTCTCGGAGGTACTTTTGTCTTCTCAGTGTTTCCTCCTCAGTTTGAGATGCACGGTATAAATAGGGATTAAAATGCTGTAAATACTTTACTTCCAGGTGCACATTTATTACTTATTATAAATTTACTTTAGGACCATTTCCTCCTCGGTGTTGAAATATATCTTAAAAAACATTATACCGATTCAAAATCAGGTGCATTTTCCCTTAGGTGCTGAACTACCACGGACATGAAGGAGCGGACGAACACACACCATAAAAATTGCAATTCAATACGATTTGCTAAAAAGCCTTGGATGAAGGTTAATCCAACGCACTTTAAGCTAGAAACCTCAACACTGGGTTTGCTTTTTTTTTTTTTTGGTTAAGTTACACAAACTAAATTTCCTCTGTAAAGTACTTACTTGGACTATAAATATGTTCCTCTGTCAAGTTTCCTCTAAAAAAAAAATAGCAACAACAAAACCCAAACATCACAAGTCTTCAGAAACGTTAAGTTCTGGCTGCTTTGATGCTTCAAGTCACCAAGGGGATGGGAAAGGGACAAAAAAAAAATCTCTCTACGATGTCAAATGTTTTTTCCCAGACTCCTGTTTAACAGACATCTCCAAAGATGTGTCAAAGCTCACTCAGAAAATCCCGCCTCGCAGCCCGGTAAGGCGAACAACCCCAAAGAGACGGAAAATCCTGGAGACCAGATGAACCACATTTGAATCCAAGCTCTCGCAGAAGTGTTCCGTTTTGCCCTCCAGTGCAACGTACAGACATATGCATTTACGTAGTCTCATTCAGACACCGATCGCAGGAGCCCGGTGCTGCCACACACATGCACGCACACACCAAAAAAAAAAAAAAAAAAAAAAAAAAATTCTAGGTATTTAAAAAATTAATTCTTTTTCACAAGAAAGAGCGTAAAAAAATAATTAAAAAAATATACAGAAGGAAAATTGCTTTTGACTGTGGCTCCGGGGAGAAATGCCATTTCCCGAGCAGCTTTGTATCAGAGGAGGAAGAGCCCCTGGCGCTGCCGAGCAGGGGCGCGGACGGGACGCGTGTGCGGTGTGACCGGTGCCGATGGGGACCGCGGCCGCGGCGCCGCTGCCCGCCCGCCCGCCCGCGCAGCCCCGCGCACCCCGCCGGCTCCGGGCGGCTCCTCCGGGCGCTCCGCGCTGCTGCTGCCGGCGGTGGCGGCGGCGGCGGCGGCTCCGGGCGGCGGCGGCGGCTCCGAGCGGCGGCGGCGGGCGCGGGCGGGGAGCTCTCCCGGCGCTGGCGGTGGCGGTGGCGGGGGGAGCGGAGCGGCGGGGGCGGGGAGAGGCGGGGAGGAGCGGAGCCCGAGGGGGAGGCTCCAGCCTCGGCCCCGCGCGGCGCAGCCGGCCGCGGTGGTTTCCTAGAGCTCCGCCTCACGCTTCATTCAAGCAAAGGGGGAAATGGGGAGGGGGGGGGTGCTAAAAAAAAAAAGGCGGCGGGGGGAGGCGAGCAGCCCCGGGCAGCCCGGGCCCGCCCTCCATCGCGGCGCGGGCCTGGGGCCGGCGGCGGGGCGGCGGCGGCGGGGCGGAGCGGCGCGGCGCGGAGCGGAGCGGCGCGGCGCGGAGGGGCGGCACTCGGGGCCGCGGGTGGTGCTGGCGGCCGCCCGCCCTCCGCCCGCGCCGAGGAAGCGGGCGGCGGCGGCGGCGCGCAGGCAGGCGGGCATGGAGGCGGCGCGGCGGGTGGCTGCGGGCTGCCGGCGCTCCGCGGGGGAGCGCGCCCCGCTCCGCGCCTCGGCCGCCCCGCCGGGCCTGCGCCGGCCCGCGCGGCGGGGCGGGGGGGGTGGCTGCAGCTGCGCGGGTTTGTGTCCAAAAAAATTTTCTTGATGTAATTTTTTAAAATGGCCTTTTTATAAAGAAAAAACGTCCCGAGGTGGGCGGACAGGAGCTTCATGCGGGGTGGCCTCTGCGCGGCCGCGGAGCCCGTGCGGGGCCGGAGACCGGGCCCCGTGGGCCGCCTCTGCGAGTGGCGTCCCGGCGGTGCGGGCTCCCTCACACCTGTGCTGCCCCGTGGGTTTTCAGGCGTGCCCGTGGGGCAGGCGGGGAGTTAGGGTTTAGGACTTTTTGCGGAAATGGGACTCAGATTTGTCCCCGCGCTCGGCCGGGATAACTTTTTTTTTTAGATTGAACAGGGAGGAACCGAACTGGAGATTAGATTAATCTGGAGCTTGACCAAAGAAGCAGGCTTAACCTTCAAAGTAAGTTAAATCCACAGCGGTGGGAAATAGTGGTGGCTCAGCGGCCCTGCTAACCCGACAGGTGACATCAGGGCAGGGATGAGTGATGCTGGGACAGCCTCAGCTGAAATGGGGAGCCATCCCAGCCCAAGTGAAACGGCAGCAGGAGATACTCGGCACCTTTCTCTGCTTACTGTGAGAGAGGAAAAGAGACGTTTGATAAATTCTGCCAGTTTGTGTCGATATGGAGGTTACTGGGATGATCATCTCTTGCATAAACTACCTAGAACCTAAAAGGGATGCTATGCATAAAACCGTGAACCTGAGGGTTTTTTGACAAGGGACATAGGGAATGAACGCATGCTGCCCTCCAAGTCTCCATTTTCAGGGTCACTTTTCCTCGACACGTTGACCCATCACGCGTGGCTCACAGGCTGGCAGCTCCCCTGCTTGAGGAAAACGCACTGGTGTGGGAAGGGTGATCAGCTTTTGCTCCGTTCAGACGGGGAGGTCCCGGCGTTCAAACGGGAAGGATCCTCCTTGCGCTAACAGAGCTCGCTTGTGCCCTGGGTGATCCAGGGATTTGTTTGGAGGCCGCAGCAGGGAATTCGTCTCTAACGTGTGCAGAACAGCACCTTTCCAGGTACCTGAAGAGACGTTCACGGTGTTTAATCGTTCTGGCCTCTGTTATTTCAGGTGCGCACGGCAAGGCGCTCGGCACCATACCTAGTGCCAGCAGTTTCCACCTCCCTGCCGGCTCCTCCTCCCGCCTCCCCGCCGGGAGCCGAGCACATGCAGACCCCGAAAGGAGCGATGCTCCCGCTGGCTGGGGCTCCGCTGGCGGCAGGCGGTGCGGAGCGAGTGCCGCCGGCGCCGTTCTCCGCCGGCCGCGCCTCCCCGGCGGGCGGCTGTTGCCACCCAGCGGCCGCTGCTCGCCCCGGGCTCGGCCGCGGCAGCCGGGACCCCCCGACCCGTCCCTGCGGGCTGGAAGGAGCAAAGGGCTCACCCGCCTCATAACACGCCCGGGGAGCTGGGAGAGTAAACGCCGTCCCCCCTCCGCTCCGTCGCGTCTTCGCTCCCGCCTGCTGATGTTTGAGGGGCTGTTTGCGGTTCCAGGGACTGAGAGGGACAGAGGTTGCGGGATAGCAGGTGAAATGAGGTCAAAAGAAGATGGACGATGCCCTATGCAGACGCGGGCTAAAGGCTGTACCCCACCAGGGCACGCATTTAACTGGCGCCATGGTTATGGTGGAGTATAAATGCTGGAGTGCAAACACGCCCGATCTCTGTCTGTCTAAAAGCCTTCAAAAATTAAGGCGTTTGTGATGAGCTGAGGGATTGCTTCCGACGGCAGAAATGTAGACAGGAGATCTGTCAACAGAGCAAAATCTCTACGTTTATATTCTTGCACCAAAAGAAAAAGAAAGAAGTTTCCTCTGAATACGGAAAGTAATCTGACTTTTTCATGTAACATGCTATGGTTTAAATGGAACAAGTGATGCAGAAAATCAGAATAGCCACAACCAAGCAGGCTGTTGGTTCAGTCTGTCACTGTGCTAGTGACTAAAACTAATATAGTTGGACCTGCAAACGAACATACATCAGACACAGATGTTAAGTAACACAGAAAAACTGTCTGGGTAAGCTGCACAACAATGTCATAGCAGGATTGGTTTTAAAGCCCAGGAGATAAATCAGTGCAGGACTGATGCAGAAAACAAAGATATGTATAAAATGGATGGACTTTTGTAAGGAGAAATGGAGAATATCACTGAATTAGCTTAGGGTATTTACATGTATTTTGTATGTGGAAATGGAAGACGAACTCAACAAACAGAGTGTCCTGAGGGCATGTAATCAGTAAAATAAAATAGTTTCAGAATTCGTAATGCATTGCTGATAGAAACAGGTATGACAAAACTTTATGAGATATTCTCTTCAGAACAGATTTAGTAATGATGCTTTTTCCCCCACCAGCTCTCCATGCAGCATATAGGAATGATAGAACCTGGCCTTTTAAAAAGTTTAATATGAACATAGTGTTCACGGTTCACAAGAAAGCTTATTAATACCCAACACAGCTGAGACTGTACAAAAAAAAATTAAAAACACGAGAGAAAAATCCTAGGAACTGTTTGCTTTAAGCAAGGGTATTAGGGATGAGTCATGGGAAAGAAAAGCTGTGCGTTGAAGAATGACAGATTGGGACTCTGTAAAAAAAACAAAACAATTTAATGTGGATTTACACAGTCTTTATTGTTCTTAACTTAATGTGTCCAATGCATTGCATCTGACCTGCATTTATGTCTGTAATTGAAAGGAGTGGCATCTTAAAATCAATTATAATGCTACCTGAGTGGGTGATGAGCATCCATTAAAGTGTCACAAGTTTACATCACAGTGCTGCTTTTTACCTTGCTTGTTTGTGTGAGCTCAATGGGATAAAATGATAGTTAAAAAGACATCCAAAACAAAGGCAATATGCTTTTGGTGGCAGATAGAAAAAAAAACAGCAAGAAAGGCTCAGGATTTATCAAGGAACCTGGAATGAGCACATAAAGTCAGCTAAGAAATCATTATGGTGCTTTTAGGTAGCAGAATAACATGCTGACTACTCAAGATCTGATCCTGCAAATCCTTCTGCACACACATTTACCTTTATGTGAGCTGGCTCACCAAAGTTAATCAGACTAATAAGAAGAATTAGCTGTGTAAAGAATTGGAACTCAGGAATACAACTAGAAGCTCCCGTGAAAAAAGCTCCCTGGACAATTACAGAGGTAGGAGCATTGACAATAGGCATCACTCGGGTCTGGCAGCATAAAGGACAGATCATTTTTGTGAAATGGCTTTCTTATCCATGCTTGGGCAACTGACTGAACAGGCAGGATCCTGAAGTGCCTGCTGTTTCTTTGATAGCTTCCCAGATGCCTGATGTACAGTGGATGCATTATTAATGAATGTTCTAGAAAAGTTCTTTATGCCTGGCAATGCCTAACTTCCTGACAATCTGAAAGTGGACACCTTTTCCCTGTACCTTTGTATTAACATCAACAGGATTTCAACGGCAACCCTGGTTCCTGATGACCTTTTATTTCCTTGGCTCGTGAACAGGCAAGTTGGAGGGAAGCAAGTGATTGTTTAAAGCCCTGCCTGAGCAGGTATGAAACAAGTGGGGTGTATGTTTGCACTAGGTGACAGCACTCAAAGTGATCAAGGACATTGCCACATTTTTTGCTGTAAATCTGCAGAGATTTTCTATTGTACAACAAATCAAAATGAAAAAAACCCCTACAAACAACTAAATTTTAGTAATCCACA
Organism: Caloenas nicobarica; assembly: GCF_036013445.1. Taxonomy (NCBI): domain Eukaryota; kingdom Metazoa; phylum Chordata; class Aves; order Columbiformes; family Columbidae; genus Caloenas; species Caloenas nicobarica. Next base: position 77,848,942 of record NC_088246.1, on the reverse strand, counting down.
AGTAATTATTTACAGGGGTACAGGTAAATACAATTATGACAACCAACCAAAGTCCTTTGCCTTTCTAGCACAGTTTAAATACTGGGTTTATTAAGAGAGTCCCCTCAGATCGTGCCCGTGGATGGGGAATTTGCACATATGAAAATCAGCAGCCAGTGGCACTGTCAGTGCTTGTTGGTGCTGTGTCCAGCGAGGCACCTGCCTGTGCTGCCCACAGCTGTGCTTCATCCAGGTTCCTCATTAATGTTTATAAATATGTAAAGGGTGAGTGTCACGAGGATGAAGCCAGGCTCTTCTCAGTGACAACCAATGGTAAGACAAGGGGTAATGGGTTCAAGCTGGAACACAAGAGGTTCCACTTACATTTGAGAAGAAACTTCTTCTCAATGAGGGTGACAGAACACTGGAACAGGCTGCCCAGGGGGGTTGTGGAGTCTCCTTCTCTGGAGACATTCAAAACCCGCCTGGACGCCTTCCTGTGTAACCTCATCTGGGTGTTCCTGAATCTCTAACATTCTGTGATTCTGTGATCCTCTGTTCCAGGCATTCGGTGCTTCTCCTTTCCACGCCACCACATATTTGCCCTGCGCGCCTTTGTGCCTGCGAGAGCTTTCTAACTTGCCCTCACTAAACCTAACCACCAACTGCATGATCTTTCTGCCCATGAGACCATGATATCCACAGCCCCATGGTACCTCTGCCAAGCTGCATGAAACGTGTCAACAACAGTGCTCTTCTAGAGACTTCCATGTGTGCATATAACTCTCTGCTATCAAGTGCACACCACCATTTATTGCTAAGACTGCCTCATATATTTTCCTCAGCTTGTTGCCAAACATTGCTATCTAGGCAGAAGCTAGGATCTGTTGTAAAAAGCGCATTAAAAACCAGTTTTCTGCATGTAAAAAGTATAGGGAAAAGCAGCACCCGTGAAGCCTGGATGCATATTTTCCTCATTGTTAACTGGGATGGTGGCAGGTTGACCTGAACAAACTTCTTCACTTCTTCAGAGTGCATTCCTGAAATGGGAGATTGCCTTTCATCCTGCCGGTGTTGCAAATGCTACAGGTGTGGAGTGGATCCATCTGGCTGTAAGCACTTGCAGAGCAGAAGAATGCAACTGTAAAATGCTTAATGCATGGTCAGCCTGCAATTATGGCTTATTTCATGGGGCTTAATTGTGCTCATCAGGACAGGCAGCTGGATGAGATACTCAGATAATACCCTTAGGGTCCAATATAGCAAACAGCTCCTGACTTTCAGGCCTCTTTTACCGTACTCACCCCTCAACAATCTCCACTTCTTGTCACCATACAGAGGCCCCATGTTTTGGACTGGAAGGAGGCAGAACAACTGCATCCAGCTCTGGAAATCGTTGTCATCGCTGCTTTGCCATGTGGCAGCAGGGTCTCTTGGTTACAGTCTCAGAGCTGTCTCACCACCTCCCAGAAGCTCCCGAGCTGCTCCTGTGACCTGGGCGACGCTGCTGATGCCCTTCTGTCTGCCACAAAAAAAAGGAATCAGACACCAGCTTCCCAGTTGAAACAGCAGAAGAGCAAAGGAGGCAGCTTCAGCTTGGAGGAATAGGCTGCTGGACAAACAGGAACATCCATCTCTGAGCCATAAACTTTTATTACACCTGTTAAAATTTCTCAGAGTAAAAAGGGGGAAAGCATTTTTTGAGTAAATGCTTTGAAATAAAGACACATCTCCTTTTAACTACTTTATTTTAAACACCTTTAGCTTTGAAAAGCTGCATCAGCTGCAGGTTACCTAGAACATTTAAAATTTGGTTTCAGACTTATTTTTATATACATTATCTACAGCTGGCATCTTTGCAGATTTAACACCTTGTTTTGGCCAAGGGAGTTGATTCTCATTTTGCTTTCACCCTGTGTGTTTATTTACATTGCTCTAGCAGCACTGCTACAGAATGAACTTCATAGTTAGAACTGGAGAGGTTTAAAATTAACATGGGGATTCCCCTCCAAGCTGAAAACAAACTTGTTTTCAACTTAGAAAAATAAAACTTCAGACTGCTTTGGTGGCATTCTGCCACAGAGGCAGTTGGGTGTTATAATCCTTCATCGAGGATTCCCCAATCAGCTTTATGAAATGCTCTCTCCCACCCCCACCTCAATCAAATTAGGTATGCATCTTTGGGGTTAAAAAAAAAAAGTATTTGCACTTCCTGCTTTTTATTTTATTTTATTTTTTTTCAATGCAAGTTCCTGTCCAGAAGCTTAACAACAGTATTATTTCTCCCACTGCAGACCACCACCAGAAGATTAGCACAGTCTTCTTTTCCACCAATGTAGTGCATATAGGTTGAAAGAAAGGAAATAAGAGAGGATGGGAGGTGTGGCACGACAGACACCTCATTTAAAGGTCCCTGTCTCTCGTGAGAGTCTCCCCCCACTGACAGAAGGAAGGAAATGACTTCATGAGGTTTTACTACCAGCCTTGGCAGTCCAACATGCACCTATCCTTCAGTGTGCTCGGTACTGGCTGTGTATACAAAAAAAAAAAAAGAAAAAAAAGGAGCCATCAGATAATTTAGCCTTGCAGCTGGAATCCAATTATGAGAAGGAATGAAAAGCACTCTACTCTGGCCTGCTACTTTTACTGAAAAGAAAAAAAAAAAAAAAAATCAGCAGCTCCAGTTGCAACGTGGCTTTCTTCCATTTCAAAACTTTTAATTCTCCAACATTCCAAGATTAACATCTGCCCCTCAGCTTTGAAACACATTTTAGATAGCATATGCTTTCCTCAATCCATCTTTGGTTTTGGCTCTCTGATAATTGAATGTCTTTCTAAAAGATTGAACTTTTGCAATTTTGGATTGACTTTGAGAATAAGCATCTTAGGGCTCTTTCTCCCCTGCTATTATCTTGGCACTAGCCATCCACTCAAGCCCTCCTACCACAGAGCTGAAATATAATGCAGTAATTTTCTATACAATTGCATGCTCAGTGGTGGTGCAGAAAGACAGCCACTCTAACCATTATTTCTATTGTTTTCCACTAGCAAGAATGCGCATCACTGGTCTCACCAGGGTTCACAAGCACTAGTTACACTGGCACAGCACCTCCTGCAATAAGGGCAGATTGGGTCGGTTTAATCCCACTTTCATTTTGGTTTGATGACACTGGGGCTACTGACAACATTCAGTTGAATTCTTTACCTCTTTCATCTGCTGTACGCCTCTGCCGTAAGCTACCACAGAGGGATATATTGCCCCCCTCTGCTGTCCTACAAAATTCAGAGGATCCTGCTGAACGAACCCCAGATTTAAGAACAAAACAAACCACACACAACAACAACAAAAACCAACAAGCCCTGCAAATGAATTAATCCATTGCTCTTCATCCCCTCAGAGAACTTAGTTACAAGCTTTGTTGATTCTCCATTTATTTTGAGAAATATAAAATATGAAAACTAGTTTACAGTTCTGGCACAAAAATGATGAAGCAATAAGCACAAAGTTTTTTTTACAAATAACGCTATGTACTTTCAGCATTTAAAAGTGCCTAGAGTTTTTCACAGCAAATAAAGTTTATTTACCTGTATCTTTTTTCTTAGTAAAATATTAAGTCTTTTTAAATTGCACATGAACACCTTGGTGAAGTAAACTATATGTAAAGTTACAATAGATCTGTATTTAAAGCAGACAGTCATTAGGAAGTACATGGAATGGAGAAGACTATCAAAGCCTACATCAAATCTTAAGGATTGATCAAGAAAACAAGAGACAAGACATGGACTGATATGGCACAAGTGATTAAATTATTGACAATTTGACAAAAAGTAATCAAGCCTATTTGAAGTTCTTCACAGATCTAATACAATGCTAAAACATTTCAACACAGAGGTTTTGTAACATTTAAACTGGCAAAACATTTTTTGGCTGCTAAATGTTTTTCCATAAGTTTACAAGGCATCTCCTTCACTTAATATTGGACCTTAAAATGAGTACATTGGTAAATAATGTGCATTAAGAAAACAAAATTTACATCAAAGTCTGCTGTAGTTGACAACATACTATGATTCTACAATATATCTGTTAAAATTAACTGCATTAATTTGCAACAGCAGAAACTAGAACATTTTAAAATGTTATTCTTTACTTGTTCCTTCAAACAACTTGCCTCGTTCTAATTTCCAGAACTACTGAGGGGTTCAACCTATAGTTTCACCATCAATACAACCATTTAGACTACGCAAAAATCAGGTGTGAACTGAAGTCTCTACAAATCATGGCCATAATTTTTCACCCAATATTCTTATTCCTCCTTCATAGACACCTTAACTGAACTATATCAGTTATTATCTGGAGGACTCTCCAGTCAAAAAAGAGTAATTAGTGACCGAAGATGTCCAACCTGAAATATTTCAAAGAGGCCCAGCTGCCATAGCATCTCATGTGTGCTCTGACCTTCTGGATTATGCTTCTTAAATGCAAACCCTTTGACATTCTAAGTTGAAGATCCAAAAATCCAAGTATTTAAAATCTTACTGATTTTAAGTCCTGACCTTCAGGCTTGTGTTGATGTCAAGTCATTTACATAAGCATTTATTTCAAACTACAGCACAAGTGATTCACCCATTTTGGTATCTTTTGCAGGTGGTCAAACAAGTATTTGATTTGCATAAAGAATTAACAGGGATAATAGGGTCCAAATACCATTGTTATGTTGCTTTAAGAAACACAGCAATATTGACAGTGGATGTATGATAAAAGTTCCATTATGTCATCCACAGTAAGCAGCACAGGAAACACAGATGCACACTGGATTTCTTTGCACTGAAGCCCAGCTGCTTAAAAATGCAGGAATAAACTCTATTCTCAAAATTAATATTAGATTATAGGCATGCGCAACTTCACGTACCTAAACAAAATCAAGAGGCAGGCCCTAAAACACAGGCTTTGTGAAGAAGTCAACAATGCATTGACATTTGCAATCTAATCAAAGTCTAACCATTTAAAATGAGAGTGACAATGTGACCCTCCCCCCAAAAATGTTTGTAAACCAAGTATTTAAGCAAGTTTAGCCTACGTGAACAAAATTTGAAAAGTGATCTACCGAACTCAGAGATGGAAAATAAATAGCCTCAATAAATTACACTTGAAAGGTTTTCCAGTTAACCACCTATTATTTTTCATCTCACTTTAATTGAATAACTTCTTAAATAGATGTAGAGCATATTTTAACAAAAATAATCGATTTTGCCTATTTTGTTGTTAAACACTACTTTCAAGGAAGTGAAAGTGCCCAGGATTTACAAGTAGATTTAGATTCAGATTACGGACTGAAAAAATCGAAAATATTACATTGAAAACACAGCAGTGCTAACAAATACAAAATATGCAGCATTTGGAAAAAAAAGCAGCTCACAAGGCACTTACTATAGTGGTCCATTAAATAAACAGTATATATAGTGCACCCTTAAAACATTGTTATGCATCAAGCTTTTTCAGTGTTAAGATTTATTAGAAACAACCACTGGATTCTGTGTATTCTAAAGCAGCTATTGAGCAGCCTTGTTTCGTATAATGTAAATGAAGCAAATCAGAAGTGGGGCATAGAAGGAGAGTATTTTAAATCACTTCTTATCATGTGAAAGTTTTTGTGTGTTGTGATAAAATTAGGTGGAATGCCATTCTGACACACACTGCTCCTCCTCTAACCCCCTTGCCTAAAGAAGCTACATTCCTGCTACTGTAAGAGCCTGGCATTTTAATTACTATTGACTATAATCAACTACTGTTTTGGCTCAGCATTTGCAGCTTTGAAAAATAATGTGCATAACAGCAGCATTAAGCTACTTTCCTTTCCAGACCAAAAACTAGCAGAAAAAGTATTTGTAAAAATTGTACATTATTTCAATGGCTTAAAATGCTGAAAGTCATAGTCAACACACTTGATACTGGTTTGATTTTTTTTCTTTTGTTCACAACATACTTCGAAGGCCAGAAGAGCTACACACCCAGTCACATCTCCTAGCATTTCTCTGTGGGAATGGGTTCTTCGTCTCCCTTTAGAAAGTATGCATATATTAAACCATACTTTTTAATTACTCCCAGACTGAGAAAGCTTGGATGATACAAATGTATCTGCCATCTTAAGGTTTTCCACAGTTGCATGTTGGACAGAATAAGGAAAGCCGTCACTGACAGAAGGATCTGTAGACTGGCCAAAGTTAACATTCTAAATTAAATCTGTCCCAAAATGTTGGCAAAAAGTACCAGCTTGTTCAGGGGACTTCATTCTCTTTCAGCCCAGTCTGTCGTGGTACTTATTTTGTCCATAAGCACCAAAGTGAGAAAACTTAAGCATTTGTCCAGAATTACCACACCTAGTCCACTCTCAAACTCTATTCGGCAGATCACTTACAAGCTCCCTCAATTCTCTCCAACTCAAATAACCAAAAAAAAAATCTAATCCTCATTCACACTTTTGCATAGTTGGGCATCTTCTGGATTTGTACTTCTGTTTTCTTTCATAGCTTTTAAGAGGACTCATCTGTCACATATGCAAGTACTTCCAGTCTAAATCCTTCAGGAGAAAAAACAGTCCCACTTGAGCAGCAAGCTGTCCAGGACTGTTCGACATTCTTCTTTCAATTCAAAGTAAAGATTACTCAGTTTTATTTGCACCTTCAGATTTTTCCCTTTGCATCATGCAGCGACGAACTATGCTGTCAAAACTTCCCAGGTAAAACAGGCCAACGATGCGAAAAATGCCCATGCAAACAACCTGGAAAGAGAGAGAAAATTTTTCATTTCGTTTAAGATCCTGGATTGCAACATCTTATTTATTTGTGAAATAAAAAAAACTTCTAGGCAGGCATGTTGTAAATGTCAAGAAAACAAACTCACAAAAACCATCATAACTATGCAACAGTTCAGGACTGAGAAGCAGGTAGGAATCTCAGCTTTCCCACCAACTCGATGTTTCAGCTTGAAAATACTACTTCAGTTTCTTAAACCCAAGCCTCCCCAGTATTGACAGCCATTTGATGGAGGAAAACAAAACAAAGGTTTGCATAATGTTCTACATTTTAAAGAATTTTAAACTATAAAATTGCAACTACAGGGCCTTCCCAAATCTCACCTGCTGAAGCCCTTCAGTAATAGAAGTGACTGGTGACATTCCACTTGTCAATATTGATAGCATGTAACCATCTGATCCAACAGAGCTGTTAAAATTCCCTTGCTGCATGGAAGGAAAACAGCGATTAAGAAAAAGCAATTTACCCAGTTGTGGCAAGTCACGATGTGTCTTATTTCAACTGCTATTCTTGGTGAACATAGCTGATTGACGTCACTAACAACAAATATTTTTATGTAAAAAAAACCTAACACAATTAAGAATTTTAAAACTATTCAAAAATACTTTGTGCTACACAGCAGCATTTCAAAAGGCATTCACTTAAAAATGGACAAGGCAGCTAACTTCTCTTTAGAGAGAGGCATGCTAAATTACTGCAGATTTCTTTACAAGATAGAAAGGCTCTAAATTTCTTCTTGAAGCACATTTATGCTGGAGAAAATGCATGATGGTCTCCCCGTCTGTAAATATACTTCAGAGACAAAATTACACCCTAACTCTGTCAGATCACCAATCACTACTATAATTGTAGAATATAATACTGCTTTCCTTTTGTTAAAATTAGTTTGCTATCACATGAGATTTGGAAGGAGGATGTATTTCAAATGCTAGGTAACAGGTCTTCCTTCATCTGCAACCAAGGATTTTTAACTTGCCTCGTCAAAACCACAAGATGCAGCCTCTACACCAGTGTCGAACTCTACACAGTGTCGAACTCATTTTCAGTGTGGGCCACATCAGCTTCACGGTTGCCTTCAAAGGGCCCAATGTAATTTTAGGACTAACTACTGCTACAGTTACACATTGCCTTCAAAAGGGCCCAGTGTAATTTTAGGACAAACTACTGCTACAGTTACACATTCCTAAAATTACACTGGGCCCTTTGAAGGCAACCGTGAGGCTGATGTGGCTCACGGTGAAAATGGAGTTTGACACCCCTGCTCTACACAATTCAGCTGGCAGAAGAGGGCAGGACAGACATCAGGAGAAAGTTGTTTTCATTGGTTTGGTTGGCTGGTTTTTGACTACTCATCAGGAAAATTGCAGCTCTATAGCTCTGGCTTGGGCTTCTCCCATTTGTTTCCAGCGGACTTTATGCTGGAAAACACTTGCTGAAACACTGCAGGACTAAACCTACGGAATGCAGAAGTGAAAGGAGGTGGTGGTGTTCCTGAATGAAAAATAATTACAGATTTTAGGATTCAATCGCTGTGCTTTATCAACATGAAATTTCGTGTTTGCTTCCATTCTGAGGTACTTCATTAAGTATTCAAGCATTCCGAAGCACAAAACATCAAAAATAATTCCTCAGAACGACAATACATGTTTAACCACTAAGAGCAGCATTTTATGTACTTTAATCACTCAAATCACATACTTAGGGCATTAAAAGCCAAAAAGGCTAGACTGCCTTCACTTATTGTAAAGTTATTTTATATGAACTAATTTTCAAGAAAAATAAGATTAGTCCAACAAGCTTTTGAGGTTGACAAATGGTTATTTGATTCACAAAAATTCAATAGTTTACTGCTGTAAAGTCAGTTATAATCTGCCTTTGAGACATTGCATCATTCTGATTCATACGTTTGTTCTGTCTAACGTACAACTTCACATACCTTTTAGCTCCAAGAGATTGCATAAAAACATTTGTGGGCACGGTGGCAGAAAGAGAAGAAAGAAAATGCTTCCTGTTCAAACTAATCAGCAGAGTACTATTTCATGTAAACTGCTTTTCCATTTTACTTAGCCATTGTCTTACAGTCTTAAACAAGTATAACATGCGATCCCAGTATCTCTAACAAAGAACATACTTCAAAAAGATAATTTACTTACTATGGCATCTTTGACTATAACTCTGGCGACTTGTTCTGCTTGGCAAACAGATGAGGTTTCAGAAATCAGCTTTGTCTCTAAGGGCTTTAATAGAAAAACACCAATATAAGTTTAACTAACAACACACAGGAGAGAAAAATATGAAGGTCAAATTTTGGTTTTGGGTTTTTTGTCATGGATGACATCACTATTAGCAGGAGGTATCATATCATCACCTAAAACATCCACTTAAAGGTAAAAAGCACCTTCATAAATAATAGTCTAATTTATGAAAGGAAATGCCAACTTTTCCTGGAGTAGTTACTTTTTTTTAATAGTTTATTACTAATACAATATGCAGGGGTTTTTTTTAAATTTCTCAAACTCCACACACTGTTATCCACCTAAATCTATAACTGCATTTCATTTCTTCATGTTTTAGAGCTTTTATGCCACTTCACCTTACTAGAAGAAAGTAATGATGGCAGTTATTTTAGCAATCACAATGCCTTTCACAGAAAAGTCTGATCTGTTACAAAAACAAACAGCAAAAATATGCTTCCAAGTATGTAAAAGGACATGAATGACAAATGTGCTTCTAAGAAATAAAACAACGATGGAGTTAACTGCACAGCAAACTATTTAAATATGTTAAATATGTTAAGATAGACGGTTCTGTTGATGGAGAAAAAACAGCGCTACATTAGGGAGAAAAGAGCACTTGGTCGTAAGTCGACTACTTGTATTGGCCAATTCAGTTACATTTATTAACAAAATTTAATTAAAGCATTCAAACCTAGTCAAATATTTGGACTAGTTTAATTCTGAGATTAATATTTTTAAAAGTCACTTTTAGGGAAGAGCCGAGCAACTACAGGTTTCTCTCATTATCAATCCAAAGTACTACAGAAATTAAATTTCAGAGAAACAGGCCTATTTACAAATACCTGTAGAATTATGAATCCTGATTTCACTGACTGGGCTCACTGAAAACTTTTTTTTTTTTTCAAGTATGTGTATTTTAAGGGGGGGGTGGTGATGGAGAGGGATCAGTGTCTTTGCCAACAGAAATCCCACACAAACACCTTTAACCTATATCATTGTAGGAAGGCAGATAATGTTATCAGATCTCCATCTCATAACCCCTGCATACTTTTGAGTTTACAGGCCAGTATCAACCAAATCTGAAAGAGATATAAGGATGTCAACAGTAATAAAAATAGTATAAGATCAGGAAAAAAATTAACTGCTGTTCAGGAGCAACAGCTAAAGTTAATGATGTTGAGAAAAAGGCGGGCAGAAATCAGCCATTAAATACTTGATATCTGGCTAGTCAGCCAGCCAAGGCACAGTTGTCATTTGTAAAGCAGTTACTAAAAAAAAATAAAAAAAGAAAAAAAGAAAGTTTAATGATTAAACACAGGAAAGCTGTATCCTACTTCCTGACATTTTTTTTTACTATGTTAAATTATTACAGAGAAAAATAGCACAGTCCTAAAGAGATTCAAGCTATAGAGACAGATGTTCTAAACTGATATTAAATAAATGCAACAATAATGAATGAATATCTGATCTGTCAGAGCAATGCAATATTGCAGAGATTTAAGGTGCACTATCACAACAGGAGCAAGTCACCCAAAGACTTCATGTATGCTAAAACAAAGCATTAGTCTTCACTTAAAAGACCACACCTTTTTGACAAATAGGATAAATCTCACTGAATCTCTTTTAAAGAGAAATCTTAGATGAACAGTGCACTGTACTGGTGACTGTATTTCCCTGAAACAGGCTATTATGAAAAAAGGAAAAGTGTCCCACAGAATATGCAAGCTATACAAATATCTGCAGATGTCTAATTCTGGCACTTTATATGGAAGTGTGGGAGTATATATTTAATACAGAATATCTATATCAAGATGTGATTAAGTCAGAATTGTGTTATACAGTCCCTACTGACTCCTATGCAAAGGGTAATAGATAAAATGCAATTCAACCCCAATTTCCTATTATATATGATGGGGCATCTTGAAAAGGCTGATCTCCTCAGAGACCAGGTTTCCAGTTCGCAGTACGCAAATAAAAAGAGAGACACATTTTTCTATGGTTACCTGATACTTCAGTCTGAACAGGAAGCCTGAATGTGGTTTTTAGAATTATACTTCATATATAGGAACAAATGGCAAGCGGTGACTAAATGGCCCTTCTGAAAAGTGATACTGTCATTTGCACTACAAACACAATGCAAGAGTTTTCTTCCTACTTTAATACTAGACAACCGCCACTACTGAATCATGTCATTACATATATTCATGCAACATGGTTAGTTTGCAGACTTCACTGAAGGAACTGAGGTTTATCTTGATCTGTCACATCTATCAGAACAGCTGCAAATAATTCAAGATGCAAAATAGGAATATTGGGTTTGGCTCATTAAGCTTTAATATAAAAATAAATGGTGGTTTTACAGTTTACCATTCCACAACAATATTTTGATTGTGTACAGAAAGATTTTGCAGTGTTTCAGATATTAAAGGTAAGTAGTTTTCTCATTTAAAGCCAGAACAATAAAATACACAAAGTTATCCTACAGGCTATTTAACTCTGACTAGTTAAGATGATAAAATTGGAACGTTTAAAAGTACTTCTCAAAAAATTTAATACGCATCAATTTCAAAAGTACTATGTAAATGAAAGAAATCTGAAATGTACTGCATACTACAAAGTGAAGCTTTAAAAACATTACAGTATTACTGAAGAACAGTTTACCTTTGTTTTACTTTCTTCTGCAAAGCCAGGTGTGTCAGTATCTGGAGGATAGGCCACCGTTATGTAGATATTGTAAGGTTTTACCTGTATTTTAAAAAAATTAAGTGTTATCTTAATACTGACAACCTTCACACATCCCTCATAACTTCATTTCTCTTGTACTGAAGAAATAAAGCAAGCGTGAATTTAAATTGCTTCTAGCGTTTAGTCACCCTCATACTCAGTTCTTACAAGATGCAGAGCTTTGTCAAATGAGAAAGCAAAACAGCAAAGATCTTAAAGAGATAGCTGTGTTGTTTTAATAAAAATATCAAAGAACTTAGCGTTTGATGTAAATTATTTGATGAATCTTATTGCTTTTTAAACTATTTGGAGGAATATGAAAGTAATTTAGCTCTATAATTATACCAATTTCAATTAAGAAAAAAGTCTAAACCATTGCCAAACACCAGTACTCAGCATCCAGAAACAAGGCCAAAAAGGCTTTCACTAATGCTTATTAGCATGCTTTTTTGTTGTTATGTCAACATTCTTTCATTGCTGGACAAATATGAGAGAAAAATAACAAAAATGTAAAACTCAAATTTGATATCTTTAAGAGGTATACTCATGTCACAAGGCTTTTCAACCCATGGTATAAACTTGCAAGGGGTCAAAATCTAAGGAAACAAAAAAATAAGTAGAAAATGTGAGGAAAAATGGAAGGTCTTATGGCAAGAATTGCATTTAGTTACATTTGTATGCATGTGCCATAGAATTACTTCACTTACTGCGCTACTATTCACAAACTACTCCAATGCAAATAAAGAAGCTTTTAATGAAAATATTCAGAGGGCTAAGATGAAGTATTGTAAAGTGCTAAGCACTTTTATATTATGAAATATTCTGTATTGAAAGCACTTACTGAAATACCACATCTCGGGTCCATAAACATCCTATTTTTAGTTTTGAATAACTCAGTTCCCACAAAAATACCTGTCACCAGTCTGAAGAAAGACCCTGCAGTCACATTGTTCTATTTGGCAGGCCAGAAGTGACTAGAGGCAGTTTTACAACACATTGTTATCCTGATCAAGGCACACAACTACACTAAAGAGAACATGGTCACAACAGGGCCTATGCAAGGGTCTAGAACCAAACACAGACACTAAATAGGTATAACATTCTTAGCAGAATAATAGGGGAAGTAATTTTCTTATCATTTTTACCTGCCTTACTACAATGTACTTACCAACCTTGTTCCATTGAGTAATGAAAACAGTGTTTGTTTTTTTGTCTTGACTTAAGCATAAGCTTAGATCATTGCACTATAAAAAGCTCTTATATACCAAAATTTAGAAGGGGAACCACTGTCAATATTTTTTTTGTGGACAATCCTCAGATTATAGCTTGCAAGTTTTACTGTTTCATAGGGTTCATGAACCACTTTCCACAGCGTCACAAACAAGCTTGGAATCACTGGCCTGCCCCTCGTGCATCCATGGGATCTTCAATATCATTCTGCACTTAGAGGCTTGAAAAACACTTTTACTCAAAATACTTAGAATCCAAGTCCTTTTAGTAAAAATAAAAGAATAAAATTTAAAAAGTGTCTGCACATGTGGTCATCTTCAGTTCTAGGAACAGATTCAATCTATTCCCTCTTAGGCAACTGAAATCAGCTTAGTTTCTGCAATCCCATGCAGAGCAATACAATTGTACTGTTGCCAAAAAAAGGGCCAACATAGCATACAGGTATCAGCAGTGCTGCATAAGACAAAGAGAGAACTATTGAATTGAAAATATGCTGTTCTGCTAGTTAGAAAAAATGTTTACAATCAAAATTGCTTAAATTATTGCACACATACCTCCATTTGCAGGGCTTCAGCCAACCCTCGAAGAGCAAACTTTGTTGGAGAATAAGCTGTATAACCAAATAGGCCTAATTGCCCAGCCTGAGATGATACAAACACAATCCTCCCAATTCGTCGTTCCTTCATGGTAGCGATTACTGCTCGACTCGGGTAAACGCTACCCAGATAATTGACTGCCATTAATCTCTGTATAAATGATATTAATAAGGTATTTCAGCCACAGCATCCTTCAGCTGTTCAGTGTTATTTATCAAAATTACATATTTTAGTCTGCTTTATGAAGTTTAATGAAGTTCACTAGATTTGTAGTTCTATCAGCTGGCAAAAGAAACAACAATTGTTTTCTATTCCACAGCTTCATAAACTGCTTAATAGCTAAAAAGTTCATCTCAAGCCAAAAGAAATCCAGTCTATCTACAAGTCCTAACAGCATCCAGGATACTGATAATACTGTGAACCATATGGCCTTCAAGGAAAAAAAGAATATTTGCAAGAAAAATGTAACCTAAACAGTGTCCAGGAAGCAATCAATTTATGCGTTATGTATGAAAACATACTGAAATAAAAGTTTAAAGAACTTTCCAAAACAGGAAACAGGAAAAGTTCTATGCAGTTATGCATTTCAGAGCTTTTGATTTTTGGCAGGATAAGAGGAAGTCCTTAATTTCACTCTCTGGAAGACCTAAACCACAACTGAATGCCTTATACAAGCAATATAATGGATGACTCAAATTTATTACAAAATTATGCCTATTTAGTATTTTCATATTATTCAATGTTACCTGTAGATGACTGGGGGCCTGTGGACTGTGGGCATAAAGTTGCTTTTCTGCAAACAATTTGTGCACCTCAGGGCTGAACACTGATAACAGCTAATTTTTTCTTAAACAGGTTAATATATATATAAAAATCTTCACCAGAAAAAAAAAAGCAAGACTATGAAACTTAGTGCCTTTCACAGTGCATGAAACTATAAAAATATATGCCAAGCTATTTTGCCATCTTGAGGAGACTCTGTATCCCAGAGGGAGAACTCACTGTTCTGAGCATTCAAGGGACGGATAGTTAGATAAAGAATTAGAGGCAATCCTTGCAAACCTAAACATACATTCTAATTTTGACAGCTACCACAAATCAAGTGTATTGCTATTCATACAGAGTCTGCAAAGACACAGGAATGCAATCTAATTGTCAGAACAGTTGAATAAGAAATCATCATATAATAAAATACAGACGTACGCTCACTCACTTCAAAAGAATTCACTGCAATTTCCTCAAATTTTCCTGTAACTGATGTTCCTGCACAGTTTACAAGCATGTCAACTGGTCCCAGCTTCTCCTGAGCCTGGAAGAGGGGACAGAGGTTAAGATGTTCTTTAGCAGGAAAAAAACCCACCACCTTCCTACAGCACAGTGTCGTTATAAGTAACTACTTCCATTAGAAAGACATGACACACAGATAAGCTTCTTAGGATACATAGGTGAATCAGTTACTTCCTCACCTGTTTTAGAACATTCTCCACCTGTTCATAGTCTTTAGATACATCAACAGAAATACATAGTACAACCTAGAAAAGGAAAGTGAAAAAACATTTTTACAACACTGCAAGGCCAGTACCTCTTGACTCTGCACATTTCAAAAACAAAACAAAATCCAGTGGAATATCTTTTCCAGAAAAACAAGAAATCTGCTTCACAGGACAGTTTGCACTTCTCCCAAATGGAAGAAAGCACACCCTGTCCCCTCAAGCTCCTCCCCCTCACACACAAACATTCTAGTATAATAAAGATTACATTAAGAATGAATAAACACTTCAGGATCTTCAAAGCAGCTACTCATGCAAAGTATAATTTTCTAATTTACTGTATCAAGACATACTATGACTCCGGTTATTTACATAAAGTTTACTAAAAACTTTTCTCACTAAGGCGGTCAAAATTCCACAGTGCTACATTTAACTTTCATCACCACTAAACACAAGTTAAACCATTTGTGTGGCTTAGGCTCATCTCTAAGAAAAAAAATTATTTTTTCTACATCATAGAAAGGCACAGTTGCAGAGTGTTGCTCTGAAACTGTATCAGTACTGAAAAAGAACACTTCAAAAATTTATGAAGTGTTAAAAAACCTGATAACTTTAGTACTGGCAATGCACACCACCCACTTTTTCGATACTACTATTCAAAAAAAAAAAAAAAAAGAGGTAAACTTAGTTGGATACTCTTTAATGGAGACATGTCAAGGACAAAACTGAAATAAAACTTCTGAGAAACTGATTAGTTGCAGTGTCATAAATATTTAAAAACTAAAGTAACGTGTACATATTTGTCTCTGTCTACTCTGCCGGAGGCTGTCCTGAGGAGCCCCGTACCCTTGAGGCCCCAGAGAAAGGCAGGGCAATGGAGGAGTTTGCCTCAGTTGAGGAGGACTGGGTTAGGAACCAGTTAAGCAATCTGGACATCCATAAATCCATGGGTCCAGATGGGATGCACCCGCGGGTGCTGAGGGAGCTGGCTGAAGTCATTGCTGGACCGCTCTCCATCATCTTTGCCAAGTCTTGGGAAACGGGAGAGGTGCCTGAGGACTGGAAGAAAGCAAATGTCACTCCGGTCTTCAAAAAGGGCAAGAAGGAGGACCCGGGCAACTACAGACCGGTCAGCCTCACCTCCAACCCTGGGAAAATGATGGAACACCTTATCCTTGGTGCCATCTTAAGACATATCAAGGATAAGAGGGTCATCAGGGGCAGTCAACATGGCTTCACCAAGGGGAAGTCATGTTTGACCAACCTCATAGCCTTTTATGAAGACGTAACAAGGTGGATTGACGATGGCAGAGCAGTGGATGTGGTCTACCTTGACTTCAGCAAAGCATTTGACACCGTCTCCCACAGCATCCTCACGGCTAAACTGAGGAAGTGTGGACTGGATGATCGGGTAGTGAGGTGGACTGCAAACTGGCTGAAGGAGAGAAGCCAGAGAGTCGTGGTCAATGGGGCAGAGTCTGGTTGGAGGCCTGTATCTAGTGGAGTGCCTCAAGGGTCAGTTCTGGGACCAATACTATTCAATATATTCATCAATGACTTGGATGAGGGAATTGAGTGTACTATCAGCAAGTTTGCTGATGACACCAAGCTGGGAGGAGTGGCTGACACACCAGAGGGCTGTGCTGCCATCCAGCGAGATCTGGACAGGCTAGAGAGTTGGGCGGGGAAAAATTTAATGAAATATAACAAGGGAAAATGTAGAGTCTTGCATCTGGGCAGGAACAACCCCAGGTTCCAGTACAGGTTGGGGAATGACCTGTAGGAGAGCAGTGTAGGGGAAAGGGACCTGGGGGTCCTGGTGGACAGCAGGATGACCATGAGCCAGCACTGTGCCCTTGTGGCCAGGAAGGCCAATGGCATCCTGGGGTGTATTAGAAGGGGGATGGTTAGTAGGTCGAGAGAGGTTCTCCTTCCCCTCTACTCTGCCCTGGTGAGACCTCATCTGGAATATTGTGTCCAGTTCTGGGCCCCTCAGTTCAAGAAGGACAGGGAACTGCTGGAGACAGTCCAGCGCAGGGCCACAAAGATGATTAAAGGAGTGGAGCATCTCCCTTATGAGGAAAGGCTGAGGGAGCTGGGTCTCTTTAGCTTGGAGAAGAGGAGACTGAGGGGTGACCTCATTAATGTTTATAAATATATAAAGGGTGGGTGTCACGAGGATGGAGCCAGGCTCTTCTCGGTGACAACCAACAGTAAGACAAGGGGTAATGGGTTCAAGCTGGAACACAAGAGGTTCCACTTAAATTTGAGAAGAAACTTCTTCTCAGTGAGGGTGACAGAGCACTGGAACAGGCTGCCCAGGGAGGTTGTGGAGTCTCCTTCTCTGGAGACATTCAAAACCCGCCTGGACGCCTTCCTGTGTAACCTCACCTAGGTGTTCCTGCTCCGGCAGGGGGATTGGACCAGATGATCTTTTGAGGTCCCTTCCAATCCCTAACATTCTGTGATTCTGTGATATTTACTCCTTGTTTGGAAACCAGAGATTATGGGGTTTAATTTGAAGGACGCAGAAAAGTGGCATTAGCCTGGGGGGGGCAGCAGGCAGGACAGGTGGCAAAAAGAAGATTACAGCAATACCTAAGTTTTGTCACAGTTAAAAGATAGGCCCTGGGTTTTGGCTTTTTTTGAAAGTTCCTGATTACCTTCAGCAAGATGACTTCAGAATCTATGTTTTGAAGCACCTTCAGATTAACTTCTGGCCAAAGGAAAGACTGCCTTAGGGTTGCTGCTTACAGATTCTAAGATTGCTACAAACTCCAGATTGGCCAGGTATTTCCAGAGCTCTGAGGCAATTCATCATCTTGAAAGGAGAAGCAATTTCATATCACAATAAAAGGAGAGACTCTTGTATTCCTGTTCCAATTTCTGTCCTTTCTGTTACTTTGGTCGATTCATTTAAATTTGGTTCAAGGTGAAATAAAAGTAATCACCAGTTTGTAACAAGTACCATCATGACCACTTCTCATCCTAATGAGGACACACACGCACATGTGGACACACACGCAAAAAACCCAACTTACCACAGCGTAACTAACTGCTTTGGCAGCCAGTCATTTGTCAGTTCTGCCACTGGTCAGACTGCAACACTTCTTAGCTGCATAAACAGAACCTGCTTGCCATTCCTGTACAGCAGGTTGGCTATTCCTGCCTCCCAGCATTGTGTGTAGTTGGACATCAGTGTAAACTTGTGGCACAAGTTACTATTGGTGGGTCTGCATGTATCTCCCCTTAGGGTATTTATTACATTTTGGAAATATTTATCTTTTACATAAGTTTGAGAACAAAATAGCAGTTGAATGAAAACAACATTGATTTGTTACCTGGATATCTCTGCAAGATCAGTGAGGAGATTAAAAAAAAAAAAAAATCACAGTTCTGTATTAAAATCGTAGCAGTTGCTTAATATATAAGATTGCATAGATTAGTCATTCATACTGTCGACAACTACCATAGCTTTTACTGATAACTCTCACATTATAAACTCACCCCTTTGCCTCTATTATTATACCTTCTTTCTTCCACTACAATATACTGGTCACCTTCACTCCAGAGCACACGCTATAGATCCATGCCTAGGACACAGAATATGCTGCCAGAAGTCTAATATCCCCAGCCCTGTTCCTTGCCTTTGTTCTAAATATTGCATGGTGTTGGGTCATTAATAAAGCTTTCACAACAACAACAACAACAACAGCATCAATTCAACTCCCAGTGAAGTAACTGGGTATATTCTGTATAATGAAAGGGATTTTAAAAAGTATTGAAAAAAAAAAATTTAAGGGCAAGGCTTTTGTTCCATTGCACACCTATACCATAAAGGCTGCACTGTCAGCACTCTAAATAAAATGCATGCAAACATCTTTAAAAAAATGTTAACCAAGCTGGACACTAAGATGTACGTAGATGCCAGACCCTGGTTGTCCATGCAACCTGGTTTCATGTCTATATCCAAGAGCTGAATGGTGACAGCACAGGCTCACATAATAAGTAAC
Source organism: Caloenas nicobarica (assembly GCF_036013445.1). NCBI lineage: Eukaryota > Metazoa > Chordata > Aves > Columbiformes > Columbidae > Caloenas > Caloenas nicobarica. The sequence continues at coordinate 77,829,860 of NC_088246.1, read as the reverse complement.
TTTTCCTGAGGATCTTTTTCTCTTAGCTAAACATCTAGTAAACATAACAGTCTCTGTGTAAGTGATCTATATCAGACATCATCTTTCTCTACAGTCTCTCAGCAATCCTTTTGTGCAGCTTCTCTTGGTTCAGCTACCTTCACTTCCCAGCTTCTGATCTGCTGTTCCAGTGTGAGCTCTGCCCCAGACTCCTTGCTTTTTCCAGTATATTCCTTGCATTTAGACCAGGCAGTGATATTGCCTACAAGCCAACAATAGCTACAGGAGAGCTAGCCTGCCTATCACTCCCACTGCCTAAACCTAACCTGGCTGCAAGTCTAAAGCTGCTTCTGCAAAAGCAGGTCTGTTCAGCCCACACTGGAGCTTGCTCAACCTCAAAAGTAAGTTCTGAGATTTCAACTGAAACTCTTTATGAGCATGAATCAAGTAATATTAGTTTAAGAAGTCTACATTTATTCAAGCTTGGACAGATTTTAACAACATCCTGATACAGTGTTTAAGAAGGGATTAACTGGAATGCTAATCTTGGGAAACTACTAGAGCAGCTAAAAGAAAATAGTTATTGGGATTTTTATTTTTAATGGGCAGAATGCAGTTTCTCCTCACCTCAAATGGCTTAGTTTTTCAAATAAAGTTGATCTGAGTAAGGTAGCAAGCAGAGAAAAAAAAAAAATCAGTTTGAGCCATTTGACAAAAATATAAGGAAAACGGAATCTTACCTGATAAATAGAGGTATTAAGAAAATTTTCTGTCAGCTAGTACTAACACTATTGCCTCCAAATAGCTTTTTCCATTGCTTCTTTTCAACATAATATCAAATTTATCAATTAAAATCCCTTTGCATAGAAATAAAAATTGCTTGTAATTTGTAATCAAGGAATTAACAAAAAAATTCTGGTACACAAGAAAGGAGAAGTCAAAGATGTTAACAGTCTCAATACTGTTTCCCTTCTCCGTTTCATTGTTAGTACTGCAAAAAAATAATTTTAGTATTTCATCTTGAAGTTGCATATTTTGAACATAGCAAGCTTACCTATTTTAAGTTAGTACCTCTGCAAGCTCTAAAACTGTGTCTTTATGCATGACTGCACTATCTCTTCACCGAAGCAGCTTCAGTGATTATAAGTCTCAAAACTCCACAAACTTGTGTATCTGTTACAGTACTTTGCCAGGAAGAGGAACGCAAGTACGCTGTAGTGAACAAAACCTGGAAACAAGTATCTAAACTTATTTCCAAGGAAATTACTGTATTTATGAATTGCAAAAAGCAAGAAATCAGAAAAAAAAAGTTGTTCTTCCACTTGATCTTGAAAAATACAAATGCGTATTGAGTGACAGTAAATTGCAGCTATCCAAAAAAAGCATACTATACCTACAGTGGAAGACATCAATCTTTTTCTCTAAGAAAAGCAGCCTAATGCAATAGCTGGGCAACATCCAACGTAGCAGAGCTCAGAACATAGCATGTAAGCAGATTGGTATATTTTAATTCAAATTCCGAGTCCTCACTCATTTTTGTCAAACGGCTTTGTTTTAAACACAGGGCTACTGAACTATGTTGCAAAGTGACTATCTTAAACAAAACACACAACAGCCACTGTGAGCAGTAATCTTACCTGCTTGTCATTAACAGAATACTTTTCTATTTCCTTCTTTGTCTGCAACAGCTTGTTCTGAAATGGATACAAGAACAGCTAAAGCATTGCAGTTCTGAGAGCAATATTTGTCTTCAGTGTTTCAATAAGGCTTAAATACATTCCCTAAACCCCGCCCCCCCCAAAAATCCTCAACTATTCGTAACACTTTACTATTGTCATTTTACAGACTTATAACTATATGATGAAAACATGAACTCCATAAAGCTATCAGAAGGTGCTTATCTGTTTTTCACTTCATTTTCTAAAGCCAGTAACAACTTCTAGAATAGATTTTAAGGCTTTGATTTCATACAACTACACAGAGCACCTAAGACTGTAGGTATTCATTTTTCTGCTGTATTTTGGTTCTATTTTATATTTCTGTAACATTACACTATTCTGAAGAACAACCAGTGTCACAGAATTATCATAAAAATAAAACTAAAATTTGGTAAATTCAAATTGCCATACTCCTTTCAATAAAAAAATGTGTTAATTCTGGCTGCATTCAAAGTTATGCAAAACAAGTTCTCAAGTGTAAGTAAATTATCAAAGACAGCTGGGACTGAGGCCCCCCCAAAAAGTGCCTTTATTTCCTGAACAATAACAAGCCATTATGAAAACAGAGTCTTTTCAACTAAATTCTGAATACATTAGTTAAAAAAAAAAAACAACGACGCTTTTTCCTCCAAAGTGGTCTTGATGAACAGTTTCACTAGTAAAAGTATGATGAAACGCTGATTAGACACTAAAGTATTCTATGAATTTTAAGAATTGTCTTTAATCTCCCAGTTGTCACTTACTGTAGTTCAGACTACAACTACCACAGTTTTAAAGAATACAGGGGTTTTCCTGCTTTTGTTCTCTAGCAAAGATCTAGATAGTGAAATAACGAGTGCCATTAACAGAAGTGATAACACTGGCAGAGTTTTAAGGCAAACTAATCATAAAGTGCATGTTGGGCTACACTCCTTAAAAAGGCAGCCGCCTCTCCTATTCAAATCTGAGTAATTTGAAATGCTTAGGATCCTCTTAAGATATATATGGAAGGAAGTATGAATAATTATCAATTTCAAAATTATCCCCCACCCATACAGATTTTGTGAACAGAGTTTAGCCAGTAAAAATACATGTACACTTACCTCATCCCTTGCAATCAGTGTTATGAAAGCACCTTGCTTGTAACACTCAATAGCAATACATTTTCCAATTCCACTGGACCCTCCAGTTACCTAAAAGTTATTTGAAAATGGCAGAATAAGTCCACTATTCTCATCTCTTCTCCCATACGGTAAGACAAATCAAATCAAAAATTTAAAAATATACCGAGATTAAAATATCACCCAATCAGGTATGAATATAGGAGATAAACTAAAGTTAGTTTACTTATTGATTATGAATGAAAAATAAGATCTGAATAGATCGATGAGCATTTGTTTCTACCTCAAAACCAGTTTTACCTCAGTTGTATTTTTTTCTCATTTCTTACATTGGGCACACTTAGACCCACTCCCACACTGGCTCTCTCACATGCTTTTGACTAAGTTCTGTATGTTATTTCTAAGAGCAGAAGTAGTTAAAAGTTTGAAATCACTATTAATCTTAGCCATAATAATACAATTATATACTGCCTCTCCATACCAAGTTGCAACAGAAATTATTTATAAAAATAACAATTGTAGATTGCCTGCTGAAGGTATCATCACATAAACAGAAAATGTTATTATTAAAAAAAAATTAATTCAACAGTTGGCCCACTGTAGAGAATTTCTTAGTCTCCCAGTCTGGATCTCGAACAGTCTGTGCAAGTCCAGTTTTGTGGGGATGCCAGTACCCGAACTACCATTCTTCCTCTAAACTGTAACACTGAGTAGTCTTACAGGCAAACAGGAAATTAATAGTTGGTCTATAGACAAATGCAGGGTGGTGTCTACAGCCCTGCATCATATGTTGTAGGAGGATACACTGCCAAATACTACTAACATGCAGGTTAAAGTTGCCTCAACACCGCTCTCACTACCCTCCATAAACCTACTTATGAACTCCACGTTGAACAAGATGTGGATGGCAATTCTGACATCTCTCTTTGACTGAAATAAAAGTGTCTGCCTGTCTGACACTGTCTTTAGACAACTTGTTCATTTAAGCCCAGTCTCAGGCTGCATGAGCTTCAGTCCTTAAACACCGGTATCTTCCTTACATACCCAAGTTACATTAATTCTCTTTTAACAGCATATTAAAGGGCTATAACTGAGAAAATACAGGAACAAAATGCCTAGAAGCATTTATTGTAAAAAAAAAAAAAAAAAGAAAACTGTTGATGAAAATACTAGTTCTGAAATACAAATTTCATCATAATTGGAAAATCTGATCCAGATTCCTCTGCAAATCAACAATTTTTGTTCTTTATCAAAACCTTTCAAAAGACTTCAGAGAGAATAAGGTATCACCTCCATTTTTGGTATGAGAAAAATGGAGGTGTTGAGCTAATTAGTGGAACATCAAAGATCCCCAATCTAACTACACACCCTATCAAAAGCCTTGTGTTTTCTCCTCATCTGCCAACGCCTCAGAGTTGCATTTGCAGAGATGCATTATCCTTAAAATTCTTTCCACTCCTGGAGGCAGTAAAGTCAGAAGAACATTCTCATGAGTCACTAAACTCTTATTTCATATGAGTATTTTATCACTCACTTTCAAAAATAGCTTAGTGTGAGCCAAATAATCCCAGCAAACAACGGTTTACAACATGGTCCATGGTTTCTGACTGGTTCATCTGCAGTCACAAATGGGTGAAGAATGAGTATAACATTCACAAAGACTAATTTCAGTTATTTAGGCTTCCTCTATTACTAGAGGTGGCTGCTTCAGATTACCTTCTAATAGACTCTCTCTGCAAGATTCGCTTCACACTACACTAACCTTTGAGGATAACTCCAAGATGCATGTCCTGTTCTGGAAATGTGAAACCTGGTCTGTAGTGTTCTGAACCAAGGATGACTGCTTTCAAAGTAGATGAAGACCATGAGAGTGTGAGTGCTAGTTCATGAGTTGGGACTTCAGCAGAACCCCAGAATTAATTTAGTGCTTCATGATGGAAAGAAGTTAAGAATTTTATTGTACTCCCAAAATAGCTTGCAAGATTTCAACACATCTCTGAAAAGGATTCAGTTTGATACATTTAGGCAGATCTCAGCTCCATAGCACTCATAAGTTGCTTCTACAGATGTTCCACAGCAGCAGGTACACCAGCACATGAACGAATCTGTGCATGGAAGACTGCTTCAATTCCAATTTTTGGCATAACACTGGGACAGACATTTACTACCTGCACAAACTGCTGAGTATCATGAAAAGGTCAACTACACCAGTGCTTGAGGAATTCTTTGAAGGTGAAGGTACTGGGACCAAGCCTCAGGCTTGTCAGACAACACTAACAATTTTAGAAAGACAAGGTCTGAAGTCATGCAAGAAACAGAAAAAGTAAAAATTTTATTCACGGTCACACCTGAGAGCACTGTATAGGGATCATGTAATGCCAGAGACAAAAAGCAATATCAATTACCCGGGAACTTTAGCATTTAGGTGGGAGGTTTTTACTAGAATGTGGGAGGTTGCTACCAATATGCACATATTTTGGGAATGTTCACCACGAATGCAACCACGAATGTAACAAAAAAAGAAATCCTTAACACCAGTGAAAACTTTGTGCTACAATGAAATTAGCCTAAGAAAATCAATGAAGTCTGTTAGGTAAGTAAGTAACATCGATGTTCAGAATTAAAGGAAGAGCGCACATCTACTTCACTAAACAAGACATTATTACAGTTACTTACTGTTGTGGCCAATAGTTTTACAGTGCTACTGCATTTCATTAGTTTGAGACATATGAATTACCACTGATCCCATTTTAAATTTCACTGTAACCCAGCCTCAGAGGAGGTAGTAAAACTTGAAGTCTGGTCACAGTAACTCAAAACAGACTAATTTCTTGACGAAAGGGACAATTGAATCCTAGCAGTAATTCAGATGTTCAGAATGCAATACCACCAGCCCTTGAGCAGTGTTATTTAGCTGTTTCTGTGTTTGAGAAGAAGAGGCACCAAACCAGCTACTCCAAAAAAGGTCTGGCTCCAACTTCTCAAACTATGATCCTTGATAAGAGAGTTCAGCTTCTATATATCATAGGGTTTATTTCCCCATTGATAAATGCAAATGTTGGGGCAAGGTACAGAGAATTGCTGTGTTTCACTTTCAAAATTGAGATACTGGAAACTCACTTCAGTTGATGAGACAGTCCAACTCCAAATCAACAGAACTGTCACCAGGGAATGATGAAAACCAAGACTGGATTCATACAGTATGTCTAGAGCTTACTAACTTTCACTCAGCACTGGATACAAGCTGGCTTCACGCTTTTAGACAGTGCTCTGACAGAAGGTATTTAGTTACAGTGAAACAGAACATCCCTGTAACCTACTCTTAAGTGATTAGCATGCCTGACAAGACTCAAAACAACCTCTTGCTGAACCACTCAAATGCATCCAAACCACAGATCATATCACTCCCAACACAAGAGCTACAATGCTGAGACAAAGATCGGCTGTCCTTAAAGTTGACTGCAGTTATCAAGTTGAGCTCTGCACAGATGTGGTGGAACTACTTCTAGACCAGAGACTACTCTTACACATGTGGATTTGGCATGACCATCTTGAACTATGTCCAAGCAAAAGGCCTTTTCAATCTGAATGTGAGATAGTCCCAAGCAGGGAACACATTTACATTTCCTGCCATCGTTAGTCCACAAACTGCATTCATATCACTGAGATATCAGGGGTTTTTTTTGCACAAATTTCAACTTGGTACTAGCGAGGTTAAGGCTGAAACAAGGAGGGGAAGGTTAGCATTGACATTTCCCCAAGGACAGTTCCTAAACATCACTCATGAAATGCACAGAAGTTGCTTTTGCCCTAACAAGTTTTTGTTGCATTCTGCTCCATCAAGCAAAGCACCTTTGTAGAAAAATGCAAAGAAAGAGCAGAGAGGATGTGTGTAGGGCAAGTGCAACATCCCTGAAGAAGGGATGCAAATGAGCATGATGCACATGAAGCAGTGATGACTGCCTTATCCTATTATATTTTCCTGCCAACCAGTTACCAAAATAATAGCTTATTTTCACAGAACATGTGACATGTGCTAGCGCATAGCTTGAGATCCAAGGAGAAAGTTAAAGCCAATGGCAATATAAAAGATGCACAAAATAGTCTTCCAGATTTCAATACATGGAGAAGTTTACCACAAGAACTAGCAGCTTTACAGAACAAAAAGAACTTTTATACCCTTTGAGAACACTTTCCTAGTTGTGCTAGAAACAAAGCAAGTAGTATCAAACACCTAAAACCATTTTGTTTTAAATAAGCTAAACTTGATGCTTGAGCCATTTGATAGCAGAGAAGTCCTTTTTATTTAATGGTGCTCACTGAGGTCACCAAAATACATAGCAGATAAGAGCACAGAAAAAACACCCACAAGCTTAGACCATTAGTAATTTGGAGTTCTGTAGACTTTCACTTTGAATAACAGTTCTATTCTTTCCTAAGAGACTCCTCTGATCATGATTCCTCCAGAAAGCATGCCTCGCCAAACACAGCAAGCACTTTCATCATGCAAATGCCTCTGGGAGAGGACAGAGAGGGAAAAAAAACCCACAAATTTTCTGCTTCAAACTTCTGTCCCAAAAGGCAGCCAGAGTCAGTCAGTTAGCCATAACTCAAACATCTATTAACCATAACCATTAAGAGTGAAGAGAAATATTTTTTAGGAAGGATTAAGAGTGAAAAGAATACTGATCTGAGTTGAAAATTCAGTGACTGGCATGTGAAGTTGCCCAATGGCCTTCCTTCAGAAATGTAACAGGTATGTATTTCAGATATGTATTTCATGATACTTTCAACAGGCCCCCAGAAATAAGAATTTCTGGATAAGACTGACTTTTTCTGCTTCAGACAAACAATTTCTTCAAGTATATCTTGAATAATTATATTTACAGTGCAATGGTAATTACTTGTCCTCTTGAAAGGGCTTAACCAGCTACATATGAAATTCCTGGTTCCTTAGTCCTTTATTCTTTTATTCTTCATTTCAAGATTGAGTTTAACTGAGGCCTGGCAAAGATTAGCAAGTGTTAATCTACAGTCTTATCTGAATTATCATAACCTAAAAAGAATTTAAAAATGCAAATGACTTCGATGATGATTTTGATAGGTTTTTTGGATATTTTTCAGTGAGAAGACTTCAAAGAAGTCCTTCGATAATGTCATGGTCCTTAAATATTTTCATGAAGTGTCTCGGTCATTTTAGTAGCAGATAATACTTAGTCCCAGTATACGATGTAGGAATTCACTTTACACACACAATGTGGAAAGCCTCCCTGAGCAAGTTTTTTTAATTTACAGTACCATCATCCAACATTTTTCCTTATGCGTTACATTGGAAAATTTCGTATCCAAACGTACACGCGTCCAGAGTTGACAGCATCTACAAACTGAAGAGCTAGTGAACTCTGAAACAATCTCTCATTAGTTTGCATGAATACTTTAAAAGCATAACTAAAGTCAAAATAAAACAAGTAGTTCTGCCAGTGGTGACACCAATAAAACTGTTTACCTGCATATTTTGATTTGTATCATCAAGTTAAATATATCTACAACATTTTCCTCCATCAGTATATTAATATAGCTACTTCTGTAGCTAGACTCGTAGTTTTATAAGACCTGCAGGAATATGGTTTTTGAGACTTCCACTTGTATCAAATTGAGCTTAAACTGCTAATATAATTAGCTGCATTGGTTTTATGGAAGTTTATCTAACAAGAATATTCTCATAATTTTCAGTGTGAACGTTTAAAAATTAACCATTCTGATTAGAAGAACCAGCACAGCAACTTTTAAAGAGTTTAATCACAGAGGGAGGAAAAAACCAAAAAAGAAAAAAGACAACACTCGGGATAATCAAGATACATATAAAAAACAAACCAGCAAAACTTTGGAATAAAAATCCATTAAACTTTTTATTGTTTGCTATTCTATTTCTGCTTAAAAGTTGCAGAAAGTCTGCTTCAACTTTGCTTTTACACAGTATTGAAGGCTTCTTCCATAACAAGCATTACTTCTCTGGGTAGAGCCACAACCAAAGAACCTTAATGCAAGCTAGAACACACCTAGCACAGTATATGATGCTGTAAAGCCAGTTACAGCATCCAAGTAACACCTATTGCATAAAGTGACCTGGGAATACTGTTGCAACTTGAACAGATCTAAATTATTCTGGGGACAGCTCCATCCTCCAAAGAGGAGCTCCAAAAATAACAATTAATCCCCCCCAAAAGATTTTTAAAAAGGCATCATACAGAGCTAAAAACCAAAACAACACAAACTTAAGAGTAGCTGTAAATTCACTTGCACCTAAAAGGTCTAACTTCTAGATTACCCTAATAAACGGCACCTGAAAGTGCTACTCACCCGTTAAAAGCAAATTAAACCAAAGAGTAAACTACAGCTTCTCTACATAGAACATTTGTTAGGGATTTAAAGCTAAGTTAAGAGAACTGATTATTGGACTCCAATTCTTTCAACTGCTTAACTGATTTGCTCTCATGCATCCAAATTCACGGCTTTGCGATCCACCTGAAAGCAGCCGGGTATTGTTTCCCTTCCCCTCGCCAAGCCACGCACCCATGTAACTTCTAGTGGTGTATTCATAAACTGTTTCAACCCTATGTTCTTCTGAAGATTTCCTTCTAAAGACTTCCTTCTACGATCTCGACTACAGACAGAACACTGCTTGTGGACATTGATATCTGTGTGCTTTAAAAGGTGCAAGAGCATCACTTGACAACTTCCTTTGTACAAGTATGCCCATTTCCCCACCTCTTGGTTTTTAGACCAAGGAAACCATAGATTTTGCCTTTTTTTTTTTTTTGTGAGCACACACAACACTGAAATACATTGGGAGGTGCTGAAAGAAAACGAAACTCAAGGTAACCGGTAACTTCGAGAATACAAAAGGGATGTCTCAAAAAGTCAACATTAACACCCAAGATGGTTTGAGTTTCTGGTGACTCAGAAGATCGCCTTAAGCCAAACAAAATAGAGAGCCGTTGTCACAGTCATCAGTACAGGTCATTTCCTTATCGCTCGGACTTGCGGCTCCCGCGTTTTGGTATCCTGGGGTGCCGCAGCCAGCTGCCAACACTCCTTGCAAACCAGCGGGCACCCCTGACGCTGAACCTTCCCAGCGCGGGCCTTTGCCAGCAGCCCCGCTCCGGGTGCCGCCGAACACCAGCCCGCGGGCATCCACCGCCAGAGCCTCCCCGCCGCTCTCGTCATCGAGAGGCTTCCTCCGCTCGCCCCCCCGCCCCCGCCCCGGAGCGGGGCCTTCCCCGCGGGGGCCCCCACGGCCGCCGTACCCCCGGGTGCAGCCTGGCTGGCAGCGGGACGCTCCTTCTTCCCACCGCGGCGGGAGCGGCCTCCCTGCCCCCCAACGGACAGAACGGCCGAGGGCGGCCCGCGCGGCAGACCCCGCCGCCCCCGCGGGGAAGGCCGCTCCCTCGGCGCGGCGGCGGCTCCTCCTCGCTCGGCGTGTACCCCCCCACACTCCTCCTCCTCGGGGCACCTCACTCACCACGACGTGAGCGCCGGGCAACTTGAGGGGCTTGGGGCTGATGAGCGGCGACACCATGTAGAGGAGGAGAACGAAGAGCACGATGAAGGCGACCACCAGGAGCAGCATGGCTCGGGCCGCGCTCGCGGAAGGGTGGCGGCGAGCAAGGGGAGCGGGGGGGAGGCGAAGCCCGCCAGGCGGCAGCTGCTGCGGGGATGGGGAACGCCGAGCGCAGCCCCGGCGCAGGAGCCGCCCGCCTGCGCCGCGCCAGCCGGCGGGAGGGAGGGAAGGAAGGCGGGAGGGAAGGGCGACGCTGGTACGGGGCGAGCGAGGGGAAGGAGGAGAGGCCGGCCGCCGCTCCGCGACCTGATTGGCTGCCGAAGCGAGCTCGGGCCTGCGCGTTCGGATTGGCCGGCGAGGGAGAGAGGGTGCCCGCGGATTGGCAGAGGGGCGGGACGGAGCTCGGAGATTGGAGCCCGAGGGTGTTTTTAGGGTCGTCGTTGGAGGCAAAGGGCGGGCGGGGAATAGAAAATGTCTGTGGAGGAGGCGGGGATCGGGCGAGCGCCCCCTACGGGCGCCGCGCCTGCCGCCCCGTGGGGTCTTTGCGTGGGGTGGGGTGGGTGGGGACGGGAAACAGCGGGTGCCGGTGAAGTGGAAAACACAACGTTTTATGGGAGATAATAACTGACTTTTATCACAGGCGGGCTTCAAAGCCTATTTTGCGCCATTGCCTCCAGTAATAACAGATGTGAATTCTGCAAGACTCTTTGTTTTCCGAGCTGTGGAGCTCCACTGGTTTCTGCTAGCTGCAGTTATAGCTAATGCTGCTCCCTTGTTCAAAAATCTAAATCCGATTTTTTTTTTTTTTTTTTCAGCATGCTGTTCCCTGCTGGGTGAAACCACAGGTTTTTCATGTTATTTGTATGACAAAAAGATAAAATAGTGGTTTTCAGCTTCGAAGCATAGTAGTAGAACAAAGATTAAAACAAAGAAACAACCCTTCCAGAGCAGTCCAAATAAAGTGATTCCATACACAGGACTTAGATATTTAGATATCTATTTAGCATAAACGTCTGCATTTGGTATTTTTCTAATTTAAGGTGTAACTATTTGTAACTGAAAAAAACCCTCAAATTACTTTTTCTCACTAGTTATTACGCAGTCGTTGTCTTGTACAAAATAGTTAAAGAAACCCAAACAAACAAAAGAACAAAAAAACGTAAAAAAAACCCACCACAAACAAAAAACCCTTAGGCAAGAGGGTGTGAAAATAACATTGGAGAGGAGATTAGAAGTAGTGAGTAGGCGGAAATGGGAACAGAGATGTGGGCAGGGATTATGCAGTTTTTAAGGTGAGAACAAAGAATCTGAATTTGATGCAGTAAAAGGATGAGAAACAAAGAATTAGTCCTGAAATGGAATTGAACTGGAATGTGTGTTTGGTGACATTTTGAGTTCAGTGCTGCAGAGGTATGAGGAAGTGAGAGGAAGAAATCGTGCATAATAAGGTAAGAGCTGCTGCAGTGACAACAATGGAAGTTGATAAGTGATCCACCCAAGAAAAGAGAGTATATTAGTTATGTCGTTGGCAGAAGTCAAAATAAGATGTGGACTGGAAAAAGCAGCAATCAAATACGTTCATTTCCTCTTTTACATATAGGACAGTCTATATGCGTTATCTTTCCAACACTATTAAATGAACACAAAAGAGATTAATCAGATAATAACTATAGACTTCCACCGCAGAAGACTGTGAGACTTCCAAAGCTCAAATGTCAGCAGTATGGAGATAAAGGAAAGCGGACGGAGATAAATCATCTTTCACAACATCTTTTCTCAACATCAAGGTGAGGTGAGGACATGGGTGCAAGAAATCATCCGCAGTAAATTCCTGGTAAAATTAAGGTTAAACATGTTGGTAGGGGGCCTTTAAAATCCTTGAACGCATGATCAGTCACAGTTATGATCACATCTTACTAACCACATTTTAAGGGCCCTTCTAGACTAACATGGGAGTTCCCTTATAGTAGATCTTACCAAGAAATCCATACTGCCTTTTTTTTTTTTCTAGCTAAGAGGCCACCTTATTACCTTGGGGTTCACAAAGCAGGTTGGATAATGTCTGCTCTTGTTTTGTGCTCTAGATTGTAAAATACCATGTATTTCTGTGTGAAAAATATATTCGAAGGTGAAGACCTTATGAACTGTGTATAATTCACCCATTAATTCCCCAGCAGATTCTTTTGATTCTTTTAAAGTATGCCAGTGGAAACTGAAGTTTACTCTCCCCAAGTTACCTGGTTTGTATTCCTCTCATATGACCTCATTCATGGAGGAAATGCATTCCTGGCACAAGGGAATTGTTTACTGTAAAACTGTTTTCTCAATGACTGTGGAACTGGAAATTGAATGCTAACATAAACATAATTGCTCTCCAGTCCAAACTGCTGTTTGTACACAAAGCAATACTTACTTAATCTGACCTTCAAAAACAACATCCAAAATGTATAATTTTAGAGAGCAAGTTGACCAATGTCTTTATATACCCTGAGGATGAGGAGGGAAAAAGAATACGTAAAACATGCTCATTGCTTTCTAATTAATCTTTCGAAGAAGCTTCAATACAACAGTGATGTGTTTAGAGAGTGAGAAGGAATACAACACAAGTAGATCAAAGCAGCCAGGCTGCAAGAGCTGTTGCAGCTGTGGTCTTCTGCTTCCTCAGTTTTGTTAATTTAAATCTTTTAACAGACTTTTGCAATAACAATATTGTGGGTTGCGATATTCAGCATGAACCAAAGTGTGGCAACTGAAGAACCATCAGGCATTTAAACATGGAAACAAATTTGTGAACTGGTAATACTGCAGCACAAATGGCTGATGTTACAAGTGTCCTTCTGATCTTCTTCTAAAAATATAAGTGCTCCCCAAACATACTAGGTACATGTAAAAGAAGTACATCTTGCTTTTAGATGCCTGCAGGAAAAGGAATGAGATTTTAGAAGTGCAGGTAGCAAGGTTGCAGCCTCCAGCCTCTGGAGTCACTTGTATTGTGCCCGACTGTTCATCTGCTGGATTTTCTGGTTGTGTTGTCTGCATATTGGGAAGGGCGAGGGGAGACCACAATCTATAGGCTACTCTGTGATAACGCTGGCGACATCTTGATGTGATTTCCATCCAGCCTGTCACATTTAGAAAAAGAAATAGCATTGAAAATGTAACTTTCACAGCCATAAAACCCAACTTTTTCCTTCTATCCTTCCAGATTAACTTGCTTTCTTTTCCAGCCTTCTCCTTTTTTTCTGTAGCAAGCGTAGGTCTGACATCCAACAGCCCTCTTAAGAAGTGAGCATGAATGGTTACAAGAGGTTAGAGCCATGTTAGTAACGCTGGGATTCTGTGAAGCTCCAAGCTTCAGAATAACGGCAACCTAGATGGATGGTTCCTGTCATCCAGCTTTCTTAATCTCTTATCTTCTGGGGAAGAATAGCTAACAGGAACATCAGAGCTGCTGTACTTGATCAGAAAAGGATCTATCTAACATACTATCTGTCCCTGGCGGTTGTCTTATAAATTGTGAAACATTATCTGTTAATAATGAGTTCATTTTTAATTATTTTTTATTTTATGCTGAGGAAATAACTTTACTGATATTTTGCATATTGAGCAATAGATCTGTTGAAATAAAATTAATACAATTAATGACAACCCAGTAGTAAAAGCAAATCTCCAGCGTCTAATTTCAAAAGACGTAAATTAAACTTGGGACCAAGATGACCTTGAATTTCATTTAGTATCTGTGCTTTTTTTTTTTTCATTTGGTACGCCTACTTATACCGGACTTCACACTGGAACAATTTTCTATTCACACTTGAACATAAGGGACTCCTTTAGTTTGCTAAATATTCCTAGGGCTGCTGCGGACTGGAGGAGAAGGCTGAGCAGCTTCCCTCTTGGGGTGGCACGGAAATCACAGTGAGGCAAAGGCTGCTGGAAGCAGCAGGCGGGAACGGGCACAGGAGGGGACAGGCCATGGACGTCCTTTGCATTGGAAGGCCGAGTGCTGAAACTTGTTTAAAGTGTCTGTAAGAAGCGAACGCAGGCTTTTCTCACAGGGACATCCGCTCCGTCTCGTGACGTAAGAGCACCCATTCTCAATTGTTCTTATCACCTCAAAAATTATATTTGAGCAGGTGATTACAATGGGAGTTCATGTTACAATTCAGCATGTGACGTTATCGATAACAACAGTTGTCTGACCAGACGAAGCAACAGAGACACGAAGCAACAGAGACACAAAGCGTGTGTTTGCCTGGCCCAGAAGCCATGACAGGCTGCACGATACCCACGTTGCCTCGCCACCTGTCCAACCGTATCCAGCCCCTGGGAACCCACTGCCAGGCCACCATAATTTGAACGTGTACAGGAAAATGCATTATACAAGTGGAAGCAACACACTTGTGAGGTTGAAAAATGCAGTCCCACCAAAATCTCATTCCTCTCAGGTGTGGGAAGTATGGTGTTCTCCACTACTTACTCTACCTTGGATGCTGAGTAAGAGGATGTTTTGATTCATAATAAAAAGTGGTTGTTTTTGTAATAGCAGAGATGCTCTAGTCTTTATTGAAGAAAGTTTAGTCCTTGCATTTTGGAGGTCTTCATCCTAAAATGGGTGTGTAGAGCCCCTCTTTCAATAAGAGTATTTCAAGATGTGACGCACGTCAGTTTTCTCTGGAGTCGCTTTGGCTTTCCGTGCCTTCCCCCTGCAACCTTCCACTTCTCAGCACCGCGGTAGAGCCTTTCCTCCTCTGCCAGTGAATGTGGATCGGATCACATAACTCCTTTCGCCATCCTGGTGGCAGCTGCCCGCTTTCTCCAGTGTCCTAGGGAAGGGCTGAACTCCTGAGTGCATAAAGCAAGGATCTGCTGCCCGGAGGGAGGGAAGAAGTTGTGCTTCGACGGGGGATCTGTGCTTCAGGGGATGCAAGAAGAGGAGATGGCAGTGCTGTGCTTACTGTGGGGTGGCAGCTACCTCCCGCTTTAAAACTGGATAGTGAGAGAAAGGGAAGAGTCTTGCAGATGAAGAAGCACAAATGACCCCTTGTTTAACAAACCTGAAGTGCATGTGAGTATTGTAATTTTTTTTTTTTTTTCCTTAGAATAGTAAGGTAAGGACTGCCATGGTTTCACCTGCCCTTGCTCCCTACCTGTCTAGGAAATCCACAGCTGCTGTGGCTTGCAGTTACCGTGTGGCAGTTGCACTTTCCCCCCCCCAAAACGCCCTGAGAACTGGTGTGGCAGTTGCACATCCCCTTCTCAGAACTGGGGCCTTCAGTGGGGCAGTTAACGGCTCTCTTTGTGGGGACCCCGGAGTCGGTTGACCAGGGTCGTTAGCAGAGGAAGGGCCCAGAGTGCCCACAGCCCAGAGGAGAGGCCCGGAGAAGCCGAGAAGCTTCTGGAATGCCCACAGCCAGATCTGAGCAGACTATAAAACGGGGTTCCTGCCGAAGACCCCCTTTGTGTGGGTCTCCTCGGAGCTGCGCGTCTGCAGCGCCCTCCGGAGCCCTCCCCTTAGACAGAGAAGCCGTCTAAGGTAACTTCCTGCGATGGGGAGCGCCTCACCTTCTCATTTGGGTGAGTGATAAATTACTCAATATATCCTTGAATAAGTCCTTGCCGAAACAGGGGAGCGTTTATCTCTTGTGGGCAAAAAGGGGCAGAGGGCTCTGGTTTTGTTTCTTGCGAGTGCATGTATGCACGCTGTGGATCCTCATTATTCTTATTTTACTGCACCCCACTAATCTCCTCAACTTGATATCCGAACCTGGATCTTATGTTATCGGAGTGCTAACTAATTGTATAAACCCTGTTTCTAGTCAGTTTATTGGCTGTACTTTTCCGGCCAGAATAAAGTTTGTTTTGGACCTTGTTGTCCGCCTAAACTGATTTTGGAGTGCCTCCATGACATATAATCTCTGATGTTTGATAGAGCAACAAAGAGCTTTCATACAGAATTTAATCTGTGGAGAAATTTCCTCTTTGGTCACTATGTGTTTTAGATTTTCAGATAGTAATTCTAGGTCATCAGCAAGGGAGGAAGCCTTTCCCGGCTGTTTTCAGTTAAGTAATTTAGGAATTACCACTGAAGCTATCACATTGCTTGAGCAACCTTTGTATCACATTTTACTTTCTCTCAGGTGCAGTCTTTCACCTATTACTGTCATTATTACTTTCCTGGATATGTATTTTCATGCATGATTTCACTTTTTAGCCAGATAGGGAACATCTTTGTAATTATACTTCCAGTAACTTCTGGCCTATTTCTTTCACTTTACCCGATTTCTGCTCAGCAATTAGGTGGTGAAGTTGCTCCCACCCAAGCCACTATTGTTGTTTTTCCAAAACAGGCATAATTTTGTGGTTTATATTGTGCCTTTAGAAACACAAACCTCAAGGTACTCCTTAAAGACTGGCAGGTCCTAGTCTTTGGTGAGTTTGCTCTCTTTTGGAACTAAGCTGCCGGTTGTACCACCCCCAGTCAATCATTCAAGCCATGGATGTAACGCGCACACATTCATCTGACTCAGTCTTACTAGAAAAGGTCGAGTTAATGATTTGCAGTCTTGGAAGGCCTCCGGTTTCTTACAAACTTACCTTTGGTAGGTGATCATCTTCGGTAGCTTCTGTGCTTGCAAAGCTACTGCTTTGCTCTCGAGATGTTCGTGCCTCTCGTTGACAAGGTTTCATGCTTGTAGAGCTGCTTGCCCTTCCCCACGTTGCTGTATGGGAGAGCCTCGTGCTCTGCTATTGCTCTTTGCTTTGTTGCCACACTCTTAAAAATACTGGAAGAACTGAAATTACCTCCTCCAGGTTCGTGCCAGGTTCTCTTTCAAGGCAACTCAGAGAACTTCGTTTGCTCAATCTTTTAACACAAATTAAGTCTGTTTCCAGTTCCAGGTAACACATGGGATATACACAGCGCTGGCAAGAGGCTGGTGTTTATTTCTTGGATGCAATTACACAACATCTGCCCTTCTTATCAGCCCCAGATAAATTACCTTTGGCATGCATTGAAGAGAAGCTACTGTTACACTCTGGAAATTTAAAAGACCTCTTGTACATAGCTCAGTTCTCCTCCTCTAACCCAAGAAATGAGCGCAAAATAGCTTGCTGAGAACAAGAAAACTTCCACTTTCAGCCATTTCTCCCCCTTGCATTGCTATCAAATAAATCCGAGTTGCTTGCACTCTTCTGACTTTGTCTCCATCCTCTGACAGCGCAGCCCATTGCCATCCTGCTGTCAGCCAGGGAAAGGGTAGCACATCCAGGTGTGCCCTGTCGCTTTGAAGGGATAAAGGAAAATCAGAGAGACTCTGTCAACTTCTGCTTTGTTGCCTATAAGTTTGCTTTGGTATAAACACGGGAGAAATAGGAACATAAAGAGCTTTGAAATAGGATTTGAAAAGGAATCCGTGCCTTGTCTTCCATTTGAGGAAAAAAAAAAAAGGTGTGAAGGACAGAGGGTAATTTAGACAAAACAAGAAAGAAACCGAAATTAGAGAGAACAGGGAAAAAAAAAAAAATAACACTACTGAGAAGCAACAGGAAAGAGACAGGCATAGATTGCCAATTAACATTCCACATCAAAAGAAAATTCTAATCAAAACCTTTTTGTTCTTCTAAGAAGCATTTCTGGTATCTGCTATGGTGAAGCAAGAACGCTTTACACAAAAGAAGGCCCGAGAGAATAAGCCTGGTGGCTGCAAAGCTTGTGGAAACCCTTTTATACAGCTGACAACTAGGACAAAACCCCATAGGAATCCGGAGCATCGGCATCACTGCTCCTGTTCACCAGTCGATTTCTACCCTGTGCCAGCGGCAGGAGATCGGAGGCACAGACCGGTGTCTCTCACCCCGCCTATGCCTCTGTAGATGCATTTACCCTGTGCATTTACCCTGAGACTGCCCAGGAAGAACATCACCACTATGCCCACCCAGAAACCAAAACAAAACCAACCACGAATGCTCCAACAAGCTCGTTCCCGGCTGGACTGAGCCCATCTAAACCCGGAGTGAGCAGGCACCTCTCAGTGCTACAGGTGCTGGATGAAGTAAGTACCTGTTGTGCATTTGATGGGTCGTCACACAGGTGCACGCACCTTTTTGTTTGTTACCAGCGTTCGCGTATATGACTATGCACGTGCATCACAGCCCTCTGTGTACGTATAGGCAATGACACTATCTGTATATACAGGCATCCCTTCTCTGTCCTGAAGCTGGTGAAGGGACAGTGAAGATGGAGGGCAGAGAGATTTTAGGCTGTCAGCAGGCTCGCTGGGAACTATTGTTGTGCTGCAACTGCACAAGGTTTGCCATCAGGCAGGCAAACCACCTGCTTGTTTTCACGCTGTGGACATAGGCATCATGGGCATGAGGTTTTGGGGCAGGTAAAAACAAACCAGAAGAACATTTTTAAGTTATAGAGACCAGAGCAAGGCTGGATGTGAACACACAGGTCCACACCAAAACAAGAGCAGATGTTAAGATTAAAAAAACCCCAGTAACTGCTTTGCTGTTCAGTTGTGTAGAGGGAAAATCATGGCTGTGATTAATTAATTAAAACATTGTTAAAACTGAGTGAGCTCAGGCTTAGCCAGGAAAGAGCATGAGCATTTCAACTGGCATTTTAAATAGCACATTTGTAAACAGATTTTCTAAAATCTTCCTCCCCACAAAAAAAAGAAAAAAAAGCCTTGGCAGGTCAGAGCCTCCCAGCTATAGCCTATGCTCCAGCCTTCAAGGGAGGGAGGTTGGAAAAATGATCTTTTTAATTCATATAGTTTGAATTTTCATTTTCCCCTAGCTTTCCACTGAGTGAACAATTCACTTGAGTCTTCCAGAGCCCAAGTGACAGCTATAAGTAACAGTCCTCATTTGCCACTATATTTCCTCTATCAGATAGTGATATTTATAGTGACTTTCTCAGTCCCTCACCTAGTTGACTCGTTGCTGCTGAGACACTGACAGAGCAGCAGCAGAATGCAAGTGCTCCAGATGAGATTTTTGTAACAAACCACTTGTGGATGGTCATCGGCCGACAGAGTGAGTCAGAGGAAATTATTGTTTATGGTTTACAGAACACATGTGACACAGAGCATGTTTGAAAGCAAAGTCCCTGCCTTGAATAGTTTAGATTTAAATTAGCTGAGGCAGCAGAGGAGGAGGGAGGGCAAGGAAGTCTTGCCAATTGATGGCATGGTGCCTGGTAATAGGTCACCAAGCAGCAACAAAAACCCCGGCTCCATTATTAACACCAGGCCCGTGCTCAGGTGTTGGTGACTTATTTCCTGGAGATGTCTTAAAACATGACCAAAGCCTGTTTAGGAGATAACTTTTCTCCCACTGTGATGCAGACAGGACATCGTATTTTGTTTTCATGACTAATGGTTGAGAACTTTCAATAAATGAGCCCTAAAGTGTCAAGTATTTCTGCAAAAGGCCAGCAGATTGTAGACACAGCAGGTACTGCTCATAGATGGTACGGACAGATGGACTCTGGTGTCCCCAAACACTGAGTTGATGTGACAAAGGGAAGAAGTATCCTTGAGCGTTGATTCATCGAGTTGGAGCCTCTTAGGCAGGATAAAGGGTGAAAAAGTGAGTAAACAGAAAATGGCACAAACCAGTGACCTAGACAAAAAGGTACCATCAGAAGGGCATGTGGGTGTACGCAGAGGTGGGGAGGGAGAGGAAGAATCGTAATTAGGTCACAGGCACCAAAAGACAAAAGAAGAAAAGAAGCTTATTTAATACCTGGGCTGTCAGTACAGAGGATAAACAAACAATTAAGGATTTTTACACAGCTTATTATGATGACAGAGGATTTGTGGAATCAAATCACTAGATTGAAGTATTGTTAATAAAAAGCTAAAAGAAAAAAAATCAAAGGGGAAAGCGCTGGAGCTATGCCATAAGAGTCTACAACAAAACCTACCTGCTCGAGAATAAAAGGAACAATGTTTTGCTATGAATTAAGTATCTGTTGGAAAAGCAGCACAGCATGAAACAGTTTACCAAGTTCTTGCCACAGTTTACGTAAGTTATGAGAATGCTTTAAGTCAGCCATGATTACTAGGATGAAGCTGGTTAAGACCAAAACCATGTATGGAAGCCAGTCATGAAACAAGCTTGTTGTTCTGGAGAAAGGAAAGAGTAAACAGCAAAATAACAATATTCCTGCATATTTCAACAAATTCAGAACTATTAAAAAGCTTCCTGTCAA
Organism: Caloenas nicobarica; assembly: GCF_036013445.1. Taxonomy (NCBI): domain Eukaryota; kingdom Metazoa; phylum Chordata; class Aves; order Columbiformes; family Columbidae; genus Caloenas; species Caloenas nicobarica. The sequence goes on along the minus strand of NC_088246.1, from coordinate 77,809,280 downwards.
GATAATCCTCAGCAATAATATGAAAATATATCAGACCATATTATTAGGAAGACAACTAAATAAACGCAGAAAGTAGATCATAATGTTTGACCCGAGAACATTCAGCAGCTTTTTTGCTTCAGTTGACAAAAAGGGCAAACTATGACCAGACACCCCTGACAGACAGGAGCGTGAACAAAAGCTGATTCAGGAGTATCTGCCTCAGCTACCTGTGTTCTGCTCCACGAATTAAAACAAAAGCATGTTCAAAGACCAGCAGATAATTTGAAAAACAAATCCACTCAAAAAAACCCCCTCAAATGAGGTTTGTACATTCTGTTTTTGTTATGCTAGAAAATCACAATGCAAAGCTGACAGACAAATCAGGGAAAAAACTACTCTGGAATTTGAGGTCAGTCAGGCAGCATGGGAAAAAAAAATAAGTTAATTTACTGAGCTTTTCTAACTCTATGGGTATATGTATTGAGAAGTATACCACAAGTGACAGGAAATCCAAAGTTTAATGTCGGTGTGAAGAAACCATCTGTGAAAAACATAACAAGCATATATACAACTAATTTAATCGAAAAAACTACCCACAGGAAGGAAAGAAAATGACATTTTTTCATATTGCAGTCGGAGTACAAGCAATAACACCAGAAGTCAGGAAAAAAAATCGTAAGCTAATTAGCCAAAGATGAGTCATACACCAGACCTTATGAAAAATGCATAATTTATCCGGTATTTACAGAGTTTTTGATTATGTAAAGCAAATATGACCCTTAATTTAGAGTATTCTCAATTAACACTGAAAACAAAGAGGTGATTTCACAGCTCCCTCGCCTCCCATTTGCCTGTCATCTGTTCTGGGATAACTTAGCTAGGAAGCTCTCTGATATATATTAATTGATTCCCATTTTACAAAGACAGCAAACCAAAAAGTTGCCCTTGTAGCTGCAATCCTAAGCAGCAATGTTTATTTGGAATATATTTCTAAAACCAACTTTAAACATCAAACATTAATGCTTCTGTTACAGATGTCATCCCACAACTGAGCAAGCAGCAACATGTAAATTTAAAACATACAGTATACTTTTCTTCTACATTAAAGGATTACAGTTAAGCTTATGGAAACCCCTATGATTAAAAAAAAAAAAAGTTCCTGAGAATTTTAAGATTGCAGTAAGGACTCTCACTCTAAAGAGGTCAAGAGACAAGTATTTCAGACAGTAGCTTCAAACCTCTGAAAGAAAGCCCTGCCAGTTATGTGGCTCACTTCTAAACATTAACAAGAGACAACTAAGAAAAAGCAATCCTGCTGCAATGAGGATTAAGTTTACTAACTACAGTTGTCTGCACCTAAACTGGAATTTCTATGCTCCCCTGACCCCCGCAAAGGTCCACAAAAAGAGTTGCAGTCCACTGATTCACATTTACATGTTCCAATGTAGGACAAAGGTAAAGCTGTGTGTAACTGAATGATTTTGGAAAGAATGTTTCATCATGTTAGTAAACAAAAGCTCAGCACCTTGCAGATCAAAGAATCTCTAACTAAATATTTTGTTTAGCTGTTAAACTAGAAACCAAAGTCTAAAAAAAAAAATTTTTAAAAAATCAAGCAGTAAATTCTTGAACATAACATGGCAGAAATACTCAAAGAACATAGCTGATGTTGTACTGTAACATTTTACTTCATTTAAGTACAGCAAATTTTACCCATCCTATGATTTATAGAGTACACAAAATATGTACATAAAGGAAACCAAACCCCATTAAAGGATGATTATATATGTGCATATGTACATATAACATACACACACAGAATGTGCAAATTTCTTTTAATGCAAGTTAAACAAAGCATATGCAGGATAGAGTTGTACAATGATAATGGAACACGAAGTATTCTAGGTTTCCTAATGATGTTTTCTATCTACAGCCAGTGCAAACTTACAAGGCACGAACTCGACGCTGACACTGTAGTGTTGCAAGTTACATTCAGGCACATCTCAATCTGTTGTTCTTCAGAAGAAGATCAATGGAAGTGCTACCCTGTTTCCCCAAAAATAAGACCTACCCTGAAAATAAGCCCTAGCATGATTTTTCAGGATTTTTGAAGATGCTTGAAATATAAGCCCTACTCCAAAAATAAGCCCTAGTTACAGTTAATTTAAAAAGTCAATTTAAATAGTGTCCAGGCAGCTATACATGTAAAAAAGTATGCATCTTTTGGAGCAAAAATTAATATAAGACCCTGTCTTATTTTCGTGGAAACAGGGTACTTCTGTGCTAAAGTGCCAGCCTTCTCCCCAAGTTTAAGCACTAAATTGATGTAACCTATATGCAGTCGTTATCAGTGGGGTTCTGAGTTAATTAATCACTGGAAAGTCTGTGGCTAAAACATGTTATACTCTCCTCACATGCGAAAGTTCATTTCTCAAAACACCTCCCATACATTTTCCATAGACTACCTTGCCAGCCTTGACATGTGGAATCTAACAGAACATTACTAATGTTTTTTTTTAAAATTTAGTTAAACTCCTGCAGAAAGTAAATGCAAATTTAAAAGAAACAAGAACTAGCAAAAAACCTTCAGAGATACTTGCATTTAACAAACCTTTGCTCAATTGCATAGTGACATGTGTGTATCAGCTAGTAAAGAGTTAAAAGCTTGCTGTTTAAGGCAAAATTTTAACACAGCGTAGCAGAAAAAGCCAAATACCAGTTCCATCAGTATTTAAACAAAGTACTGGCCCATATAGTCTTACCCTCAGAGTTTTCTTTCTTACTTTAATAGCAAACCCACACTTGTAGTATGCTTGATTAGCAAATTTTGTTGCATTTTTTCTGAATAAAATGAGAGCAATTAATATGGAGGCTGACTGACACTGAAAACACCTGACAAATATATTCTTTTCCACCCCTCAAAAAAGTGTTTTTTGAGGCTACTGGGAGTTTAAAACTCACTTGTACCCAGCTCTAATATAACACCTAAAACTGAACTAGTAATTTGAAGTTTTCTAGTATTTAACAGACATTACCACATCACTTTGCCGTCTCACCCTAAAATTGTATTTTCCTATTATTTTTCAATAGAAGACATTTAATAGACATCTGAGGAAAACAATACAATACAAAAGCTTAAGGGTCTTTGCAAAGGTATCTTCTATTCCTTCTGCAAAGTAAGAAAGGACTGATTTTATTGGCATTTATTTGAAGTGCCATCAATAAAGAGACAAGAATACTTAAGAAAGCAAAAAAAGTTCTAATGCGCCACATATATCTTTGGTTTAGCCTTCCTGACCAAAATCTTCTGTAAACTTCTTTAACTTCTCCAGGTCCTGTTCATTAACTGTTGGTTTTGTGCTAGATAGTGACCTTAGCATATCGGCCTGTTGGGAAAAAAGAAAAAAAGAAGAAAACAAGTGTTTTCAGAAACAAGTATAATACTACTGCTAACAATCTTGTTGCCAAGACAAATATGCATTAAAACCCCTATTAAAACAACATGACCATAGGAACTCCTATTTACACAAAACATTAAGTAAGCTTAAATGTCCTTCTTTTTTTTCCTTGTCAGTTACTATTTTCCATCCCATCTTTAACAACAGCAGTTTAAAGTGGAACATAATCAGATGTTCCCATGTACTCTTCATAGTCCAACAATATAGAACAGTAGTTTGTGATTCATCTCTAGCAAAGTTTTACTATTCATGACTGGTAATTTCTGTCTCTTCAATTCAGTCAATTTCCTAGATAAATATTTGGACACCAGAAAATGGAGTTCAGAAAAATCACAGGTCTATGGAGTTGAAAGCAGCAGTTAAAACACCCCATGAATAAAAAGGAGCAAGAAAACTAACCAAGTCCTAGCCAAAAGCAACTGAAAAAAGTAGATGCCTAACACCTCGTATTACTATAATATTACAGATAAACCCAAATGTTAACATCATTATTTTCTAGACTTGAGATGTGTCTCATCAGACTAGAGATACCCTGCTTCGAAAGAATTAAAGCCTGCTCTTTTTAAGGACAAGAACTGACTTTGGACAGTGAAACAACTGCCTGTGCAACTACATTGCATCAGTGCCCAGGTACCATTAGTAGCACACAAGGAATTGTTATGTTTTATTCCAGGAAAGACTGATTAAGAATCTACTTAGACCATGTGGATGGAAGTTTTAGGGCAGGCTTACACCTGCATGCATCCTTTTGTCCTTCCTCAGTATGTAATATGCACAGAAAATTATTTTCTGAAATACAATGACATTTATATTTACAAAGCAGTGCCTACTGTTTTAAAGGTTTGTGAGCCCCATGAAATACACTGACATCTTGCATTCATTACAGGACTGTTTGCACACAAAAAGTGACAGCAGCACAGCCTTCCCTCAAGCATTGTACTTAAATTCAGAATCTTTTGTTGCTCTTGGGGAAAAATACAGAATGAGTGTGCAGCATTTTTTTTAACAGTAAATTAAAATTTTAATTAGTCTTAAAATGACATTTTTTATTCTCTAGACCAAAGCAAATATTTTAACACGGACAAAAAAACCAGATAAAGAGCTGTATCACCTGTCATTAAATTTAACCAAGACTACTGTTACATCCACCATCTTTTTACACTTTATTGTTTATGCCTGTATTGATTTCATGGACAATATTTGCCTACAGCAGACCACTTCCCAATTTACACTGAATATTATTTTCCATTTCCCAGTATCAATATTAACGCTACAGAGTGGTGGTGGGGAAATATATCTTGGGGCAAGGATTCCAAAGGTTTTAAAAGAATAAAAGACAAGTGAAAGAACAGTGGAAGAGCCAGATGCTGTCTATGGATGAAAAGACAGCAGCTGCATGCCAGGAGACAAGAACAATAAGAAAGAAATGATTATCAGGGATAGAGCGCTGGCTTTTTCAGAAGCATGCTGTACTGTAGCACTTTATGTTGTGAATTCAAGTGTCATCTGTTATGTCCAGCATTTCTGAAAACAACCAACTCATCCAATTCCCTTGCATTACCATTCGAAAGAGTCTTTACCTAAAAGTCTTTTCAGAGTTCTGCAAAGCAAGAAAGAAATGCTACAGAAGAATACCTACCATGGAAACCTGAGGCTCCAGTAATTTATCACCTGGAACCTCCATCCATGTCATTTCTATGGCTTCAGGATCACCTGGAGAGCAAGGCGTGAACAAATCTACCATCATATTTGGATTAGACAGTGATGGTCCTTTTACCTAAAAATAAGAAAATACTCAGTTTATAGGAGTTATAATTTTAAGGACAAAAACCAGAAGCGGAACAGCATCTTTGGAGCAAAAACATTCTTTCATTTTCAGCAGATGTCCCACCCACTGGGAAGACATGTCCTGTGAAGAGAAATTGTATAAATGCACTGGCATCATTCACTTTGAAAACATGCAGCTGTAGCCAGATACTGAAATTCACATAGGGTCAAATCCCAGGAGCTACTTCTTCCTGAAACTGAGTATTTCTGTGGAAAATTAACATGCCAGGAAATCTAGTTGGAGAAGACCACCCTTCCTAGTCCCTGGTCACTTTGTGAGTTCATTCATCACTGGTTAACAGCCTCCTAAAAACTTTTTAGTAATTATCCTTGAGCCCCTCGAGTAAGGAAGCCAGAGTTGGCTTTTCAGTCTTTGACACGCTGCACTACAAAGTTCTGAGCAGCTTTCCTGATGCCACCTCAGCAGCACTCGGTAGAAAACAGGGCCATCTAGTGGGAGAACAGAAACCACTCTTTTTTTTTTTTTTTTTCCCAGACACACAACGGCAGACCCAAAAAAGCTGCACTAGGTATCTCTTCCCTTTCTGCAACACATTATCTGGGACGCACAGTTTTATTTTCTTTCATCATTACCTGAAGCATCACACGTCCACAGGAACTCAAAACACATGCAAAGATTGAAAGACAACACACTAACTGGCTATTTTTAACAGCAGAGAACTGGATTTGCTATTCTAAACTGCATTTAAAGCACAATGCTGAAAAGCACAGATTGTTATGTTCAAAATGCACTCTGACAAACCTGTGTTATGATAGAGAGCAAGGAATAGTTTACAATTAATTAGTAATAAATTGAGGAAAGCACTATTTAGCTGGGACAAGTTGTCTGTTATGATTAAAATAATTAATAGAGCTAAGATTTTGCTTATATAAACAGGAAATCGCATCCAATGAAAGTGCTAAAAACACAAGTGGAATCAACTTGACTTATGTCAGAGCCCTCAAAGTACTGTAGTTGTGGGTTTTTTCCCCATCCTTTTTTTGGGACAAAAGGAGATAAGAGGTAAGAATCGCTTCTGGGTTGCTCTGCAAACTGTGAAAACTGAGGTCATTTCATTGCTCCACAGCAGTGAGACACTCCTCAGATTCTTCCAAATTTGAACGAAAGTCTAAAAGGTAACAGCCTTTAGCCAGAAATGTCATTGTTATTTAAAGTCAACAGTGGATAAATACTTCAGGCAATCACTGCTTAAGGGAAGCAAGCATCTATAAAGTCCTTGATATATCAAAACAGCTGCTTATTTTTAAACAAATACAGTCTACATCACAGTGTTACTGCTGAGTTGCCCCCAGAAGAAACTTAATGAAGTGTTTTAAAATACTTATTTTGGTTTTTAACTGGGAAAAGCTCCTCAAAAACCCTTTAAAATGCTGTTGGTTTTTTTGTTTGTTTGTTTCTGTCCTGGTGGCGGTGTGGATTTCCCCCTCAAATGGCTGCAGGTTTATTTTAATAACTACAAAGTTGGTAAAGGTTTCCTCAATGCAGAATCTGAAAACTTACATAGTCCTACCACATTCTGGACCATAATGGATTTAAGTGTTCCCTTCCCTTTGAATCTTAAACTGAATGTGTTCCTTGGAAGAAAGTACATGGAGAAAAGAAGCCAATCTTCAATTCAAAATAACTGTAGCTGTTCGGTTTAGGGCCCTTAACCCTGTTATATCAGGCTGAGCTACTGGTGAAAAAATTGTAAGTGAGCTGACCAAGGACTGCTGTCAACATGAGTTACATGGTATGTATCTCTTGACAGCTCAGGACCTGATTTTTTCCCACCTTTCCCAGCCCCACACCCACTCTTTTAAGCAGCAACAAAATTAAAACTTCTCTTTACAGCAGCAAAAACCTCTGCAGAATACCTTGACTCACCTTCACCCAAGGTGCATGAGTTTCTGTGAAGTCAAAGTTTGCAGGAAAAATGTAAACAAAAATTACTTTTACTCTGGGTCTGCTCTAAAAAAAACTACTACACAGGAAAAATACCATTTTATTTAACTGATACATATTGTATGTATTTGGAGCTCTGTTTGTAACACTGATGACATTATCACACTTTTTTTTTTTTCAATTTAAGAGCTTAAGGGTTTATAGACAACAATTAATTTGATTGAACACGACTCATATGTGCAAATTCTCCAGGGGAAAACAAGTCTTCCCAGATTTAATGGATATAGATTGGCGCTAAAGGACTCTAGTTGGTTCTTTGTCAGATAAAGTTTTTGAGATCCAAACACTCAGAATAAATGTTTAAGTCAGCACATAGTACGTAGAGGTAACTGGAAGATAAGCCAAACAATATAGTTTCAAAAGTCTCTTTAGAGTGCATCTAAGTAACTGTAAACTAGTATTCACATTGCAGCAGAATTCATAGGATGATGCATGCTGCCCAAAAAATAACACTCAGTTGCCTTGCTTCTTTACTACTGTTGCAAGTAACATTGATTCAATGTTTTTACCAGAACTTTACAAGAACCTGATTTTTTCAGTTTGAAAAATATGCCAAGTAAGCAGAATGTGCTTAATTAAAATCCATATGGACGAACAATAAATTTAAACATGCTAGAAAAACATGAAGCACCAAGTAACTATTACAGAGGTTCTCTTTTTCTGTATCAATTCCCATTTAAGTCAAACTTTGGACTGAATGCTTTTAATTCCACCTAGAGTCATGAAGAGTCATTGAATCTTGGATTACACAGCATGGATACCCAGAAACTAGCCCCACCACAAAAAGAAGAGGGGGAATTGCCAAGTTGTCCCCCGGTAGATAAAAACAACATTCATAACACGCAGTATTACCTAAAACCAAATTCAGTTTACTTGCAAAGAATTTTCAAATAAAGATAGTTCTCAGAGATGAAGTAACTTGAAAAATTGCTAATTTCTACTTACTTTTTTAAAGTGAGTAGCTGATTGCACTTTTCTAACAGGCTGCATCAGCGCATCACGTACAATGATACTTATATCTGCACCAGAATAGCCATCAGTTCTCTTTCCAAGCTCTCGATAATCTGATTCTGTTAGGAGATTTGGAGTTGAACCAAGGTGAAGTTTGAACATTGCAGCCCTGGCATGGTCTTCAGGTAAAGGAATATAAATACGCTTCTCAAACCTGGTTCAAAAAAAGAGAAAGCAAAACATTACACAGATGCTAGCTCATGCAGGTGCACAGTGGAAAGAAGCTTATGCAAATAAGTATATAGTTCTTTCCTAACAATATTAGAAAGGAACAGTTTCAGTATTATAAACCTTTAAAAAAAAAAAATCTAAGGCAAATATTCAACAACCCGTTCTCATAAATAATATTGTAGCTAGCATAAGCTAACATCCAGAATATAACATTTACTACTTCTTCATAACAAATATCTTCTCTTCAGACTGGAGTTTTTCCAGATTCTCTTCCGCAGAGTTTGTATTTCAAAAGAAAAAAATGAGGGGAAAAAATCTTGAAAGTATATCTGAACAACGCTCACACTCAATTGCCCGATTACAAGCGAACATAACCACCTTCTACAGTCTTCAACTAAATTAAACTTCACAGTTGGAAGCAAATTTGAAGTCATTCTCAATACAGTTGTCAGAAGAAAATGCTGGTAAGTACAGTTCCTCCTTTGGAGCAGCATCTATTCTCACAGTGGGGATTACCTCCCACCAACAAAATAAGAGCAACTCCAAATTCTGTAGAACACAATTAACTTGGCACACATGACAACGTGGGCCAAACCCATGAAAAATTAATTTGATTACTGGCATTGTTGTACAAGTTCCTTTATGTCTTACGGAGTTAAAGAACTACTCTTTCACACTGCAGAGAATCATAGAATAGTTTGGGTTGGAAGGGACCTTCAAAGGTCATCTAGTCCAAGCCCCCTGCTGTGGGCAGGGACATCTTCAACTAGATCAGGATGCTCAAAACCCCATCCAGCCTGGCCTTGAACACTTTCAGTGATGGGACATCCACAGCTTTGCTGGGTAACCTGTTCCACTGTCTCAGCACCTTCATCGTAAAATATTTCTTCCTTATGGCCAACCTAAACCTACCCTCTTTCAGTTTAAAACTGTTGCCTCTTGTCCTGTCACTACTGGCCTTGGTAAAAACCAAACAAAACAAAAACATCTATCCATCTTTCTTATAAACCCCCTTTATATATTGACAGGCTGCAATAAGGTCTCCATGGAGCTCTCTCTTCTCCAGGCTAAACAACCCCAGCTTTCTCAGCCTTTCTTCACAGGAGAGGTGTTCCAGCCCTCTGATCCATTTTCATGGTCTCCTTCTGGACCTACTCTATCAGGTTCATGTCTGTTTTGTACTGTGGACCCCAGAACTGGAATTTCAAGAATGACTTCAAATTTTAAGCAACACGTTCACCTCTAAATCTGTCTCACACAAAACTATAGTCATGCAGGTTGGAAGCAGCCTCTGGAGATGACCTGGTCCAACCCCCAATCAAAGTACGGCCAGCTTGAATTAAGTATATAAAAGTCAGTGACAGTCACACAAAAGAGGTGTTTCTTTAGCCTACAAAAATGACCATTATGCAAGCTGCGTCCTCATCACAACATAATTATACATGTCACATAGCTGTATTTGTCCTCTGTTGCTCTGCAGCTCAAAGAACAATCTGGCTAATCAGATACATGTATTGAAGCCTTTTTATCTACAGAAAAGCATGAAAACATGCACTGAAAGTTGACAAATTATGCCTGACTATTAGAAAAACATAGTGTTTCCCTGTAACATAAGGCTAATCCCTGAAATATCTCAAGGTATTCAACAGTTTGATAACAGCTGAAAAGGAAAGCTCTACCACCTCTTACCCTTCTGAGGTGCATATTTTGTAACTTGTCAACCAAGACCACCAGAACACCAACCAACAAGGAAACAGGATAGTTTTCTGCTTGCTCAAGCACAAATTGGCTAGCCAACAGATCAAATAAAATACAGGGCCAGTATAAGAGTGAAGAACCTACCTCTTTGAAGGGGAAAGGGGTCATTAGTTTGGCTCAGTCCATCTCATGGAACTGAGTTGCAGAACATTAGCCATGTCTGAAAACTTGAGCTAGATTACTGCTTCAGGTAGTCTCAGACCAAACCCTCACAACAGTTGCGAATTTCATACCATGAAAGAAATGCCATCATACCTTCTCCTGATAGCTGAATCCAAAACCCAGGGTATGTTTGTTGCGCCTAACACCAAGATTCCTTCATTGTCAACACCAACCCCTATATCAGGGAATAAATAATTCCATTGTTTAGATGATAAACAGGACGCTGTTCTAAAATGTCAAAATTTAACACAGTGGAACTCCAGATCGTTTTAGTGTTCTCATGCAAGCTACGTTAAAATACTTACCTTAATTCCTTTGACTGACTCTGAAAACCAAACAAACTTACCTTGCATCTGGACCAGAAATTCTGTTTTTATCCGTCTGGCAGCCTCACTTTCATTTTCACTTCTTGACCCACAGAGGGAATCTATCTCATCAATGAAGATAATAGAAGGCTTGTTTTCTCTGGCAAGCTGGAACAAGTTTTTCACTAATCTTAAAAAAGGAAACAGATTCAGTTATCTTAATGATTAGACCACTATAAACACATAGTTTAAGATTATGATACAGTCACTTCCTTTTAACCTAATCAGATTAACTCTAGGGACTTTGTAAGAAACAACACATACATTTACTTTATACAACCTTACTAAATACTTTTTATATGATAAGAAAAGTTGATTTGAAAAAACAAAACAAACCCAAAACTTAGCTGTATCTTATTAACACATTTTACTAAGCTAAAAAGGAAAATAAACAGGAACGTGCTGGGAAATTCTTCACGTTACCAGCACTAAATCTCAGGCAGCAGTCTCAAATGAAGTCAAACAGAAAAAAAGCCAAGCTGGACTCTAGTTCTTTATTCCTTTTGCAACAGAAGAAAAGCAGCTTAAGGTTTCCAGCTTTTGGGAAAAAAGCCCCAGTTCAAACACTTTCTCTAAGGGCCTTTCTTTTTCATCCTATCAACTTTAAATAGTGTTGCTCAGTTGTCCCACACTTCGAACTATTAAAGCATGGTTTTGACAAGTATTCTCATAATCATATCAAAGTCCTTTCTGTACAACAAACCCAGAGCTTTTTCTTAATTCAGGAAATCTTCATTGGAAGCCTAGATGGGCAGATGCCCGCACTTCTAGACTACAGCCAACATGTCACTTCAGGCTTCTTGGTCTTCTTCACATATCACATAGTAACAAACAAAGAGTTAGCATGGGGAACCATGAAATTTTCTCTCCTTCCACCTATTTCTGGAATTCTCTTATGTCTCCCAGATTTTGTTTGAAATCAGGATAAAGAAAAAACACCTCTGTATGGACAAAGAAATGCCACATGGTAACAGCAGAGCTGCTGGGAGAGATGAGTGAGGAGATACCAAGAGGCAAAGTACCCCAACACTTCAGACCAATGCAGTGTGCAATCACAGCTGAATTTAGAATGGGCATGAGGCTCCATAGTGCCCCCAAGCCTTTCTGAGCTATTTTCTTTTTAAACTATCTTGAGCACTGGAGAGAGGTCCATCTGCATCAGCACAAAAGGCAGCACATAATGATATCTTTAGATGGCACTGCAGCATGAAGTATAGAAATACCTGAGGTTTGTTTTTAAAAAGACATGACCCTCCCATAAAATTCAATTTCTTTACAGCAACTTATCTATATTAATTTCTTCTTGCCAATGTTTTGCTGGACCTCTGACAACTCCAACTTACTTTTCACTTTCACCCAACCACTTTGAGACAAGGTCAGAGGAAGATACTGAGAAGAAGGTAGAGTTGTTTGCTTCTGTTGCCACAGCTTTTGCTAAATAAGACTTTCCCGTTCCTGGTGGTCCAAACAGGAGAATCCCTCTCCAGGGTGTTCTCTTTCCTGTAAGAGAGAAACCAGCGGTCTTCAAAATATTGTAGAAAGACTGAACCTATTCTTCTGATAAAGCCCCTCTAATTTACTCAGAGGTTTTCCACATCTACCCATGAAACTTCTGTCAGATGGATCACAATCTTTTTGTTAAAGAGCTCAGCTTCAGTCTCTGACACACTGGCATAACACTTTCCTCAGACCCCAGCGCTGGTCCTGATGGGCCAAAAGTAAATAAATGCTGTAATTCTGACCTGTAAACAGGTGTGGAAACTTAATGGGCAAGATGACTGCTTCTTTAAGTGCTTCTTTGGCACCTTCGAGACCAGCAACATCACTCCATTTGACATTTGGTCGCTCCATAACAATTGCTCCTTTAAGAAAAGATTGTATAAATTAGAGGTGCACATACCTTTTCACAACTTCAATAAATTCCATTTAGGAAAAAAAGAAAAAGTTAAGAGATCTATGTGCATGTCCATACTGAATAAAACCAAGGCATTTCTAAGTAGATACAAACACCAAATACTGTTAGTCAAATGGATGTTATTGCTACAGAAATCTGTCACATTGTTTTACCACAAGAAACCATAGATAACCAGAATACTTAACAGTTACACTCCTGCAGCTGTCAAAGCTAGTCCATAACTGACCAGCAAATGTGCATTTAGTAGTCACAGATGAGTACCTTTGCTAATAGGTACCCAGGCACCATGTCCTCACTAAACCACCATTGTACTTCTTGAAGAATTCAAATGTAGCTGCACTAGCCCAGGATTTATAAGATTCTCCAGCAGATGAAGTAATTTGTTTGGTATCTCTAGACAGGTAGCAAACAATGAGACCATTTAATGGCAAAGAGCTTTGAGAGCTAGGGCTGAAACTATCAGAAAAGTTATATGGAGCCTGCTTAGCTGCATAAGTGTGTTCTTAGCTAAGCCATGTTCCCTCAAAGTTTATCACACCAAGTCTCGTTTTGCTCAATCAACAAGTTCAGCTTGATTTTAGCCAACCAAGCTGTAATTTAGCCTTCTCTTCAGACTTCGGATTGGTTAGTCTGACATGCTAAAAATTATTTTGTTGACTACTTTTAGATGGAATAACTTGGATCTGAGCTGGTGACTGAATATTAGATCTCATAATCCTAGCCAAGGCAAATCCAAAGGGTAAGAGAAATTTTCTCAGATGAACAAATGCCAACCAACCCAATGCTTACCTAAGTACTCAAACAGACTGCAAGTTTCAGTTGCCCTATTTCTCTACAAGGGGCTTTCCATAATTTCACAATTGGCTCTCACCAGCTATTTTCTTGACACTTTCACCTTATGCCTTCAGAGCTCTGACATAATTTAAGGCTTTTTTCCTTTTACAGGATTGAAAATTTACTGTTACTCACTGGCTAATGAATAAAGCAAATAATGCTTCCTTTTTAAATATTTCCTTTGAGATTTTTTTCTTTTGCTGCATTCATTTTCCATCAGATTGAAACAAACAATTTCTGTTTACAATTGCAATTGTTAACAAATTGGAATTTAGAGTCCAAAACCAACATCATATTGTTAAAGATGTTGAAAATGTTATAGAGGAGGTTGATTGCCAACTCTCTTAGCTTGCAATCTATAACTGGAATTAATTCAACCACCCGCTTCCAATGCATTTAATTCCTTTGGCAGGTTGATTACATCTCAGTTTTTCTTAAAGTAAACAGAACTATGTGCTTCATCACTAAAATAATTAGCAGAAGAGGTAACAGTTCACATAGGAACAGGAGATTATTTCAAAGTTGAAATACCAGAGTTAACCGCACCAGACATAGCATGGTAACTGAAATTACTGCAGTGTAAGAGATCACCTGTACCAGGACACAAATGGAACCAGAATCGTAAGGTTCCTAATTTTGTAGGTGTACGTTAATAGCTGGAAGGTTAAGCAATAAAGTGCCAAAGGCCTTTAAAATTCTAAACAAGAGTACATGGCAATAGACCCACAACTACTATTCAGTCACTTCTCCCACAATACGCCAAATTGCCATTATAACTAAAATCTTGATAAATACCCACGGATTTGGGAAAGTTCCATAAGGCAAAGTCAGCTAAGAGTAATAAGGCAGCAAAATCAAACATGAAAAAATTTCTGTGGTTGTTGTGGGAAGCAAAATGAAGATGAGTAATTTGAAGACTGCCCAGAGCTTGTATTATCTGAATAACAGATTCCTGTGTTAAGTTTAAAGGTACCAAAGATCTCACACCTCAGACTTCCAAGCAATCAAATATATAAGCAAGAATGCTGTAATTTTATAGAAAGTATCAGAGGAGTGGTGGGTGCAAGAAACTGTTTCTTGAAGTAAGAACTGAAGGTCAGATACACGTGGGAAGAAATGAAGCCTTTAGATTGAAAGACAGGATAAGAGTTCAATGCTCATCATTTTTCCGTTATTTTAAAATACAGAAAATTGTTCCACAGAACTGTACATAGGATTAAATAAATGTGTAGAGCAGTAGAAAAAGGATGGCAGAGTTTCCAAATACGGTACAATAGCTCCTGAAATTACACAGTCAGAAATCTGGTAAATACATTTGGTCTTCGTTACGCTGAAAAACAGGGGGAGAACAAGGAAGTTCCTTCAGATACATAAACACCTTCTTGCAGGGAAGCTCTTAACAATCCTTCACCATTACAGGGTAATAAATATCAAACAAAACCTCTTTTTTTACTGTGCACAAAACTTACTAGTAGCTGCTATACATTGCATCACTGACTATATTCAGCATTTGAGTTAAAAAACCCAAACTATTATCTTACTCAACTGGGAGAGCATCATCACTGCATATGAAAAAATGGTGCCCATTACTATATAAACAAGTAAGAATCCATATTCGCAATTCCTACACTTGATCACAAGATTTCTGGTGAAAGTAATCCTGCTTACACTAAGCGTTTGTATGATGTCTGGTACCTTAGGCAACACTCTAATGCACTTAAGAGTAAAAAACTACTGATTCAGTCTAGCCAATAGCTACCTGGGATCTTGCAACTTCTGCCTTTGGAAAATGCTATCCTGATAAATGGTACAATTTTAACATGAAGCATAGGGTACAGGAGATAAATTTCAACAGTCGTTGTATAACTTCACGGCACACAAACCCATACTTACATAAAGACTATGCTTTTGTATGTGAAGAGTACATACTAGTAGTTGAGTAACTTACAGACAGCAAGTGAATCCATAACATTTCAGTTGCAAAAATACAGGAATTTGCTTGACTGAAGCCACACCTATTTAAAGAAAAGGATGCTTCAAAATTACCTTGAAGTTGATTCTGTAGCTTCTTTTTTTCAGGATCTTCTGACTCTTCGTCACCATCACTGTCATTCCTAATTTGGAAACAAGAAAAAAATGTTGGAATCCAATTAAAGAGACTGCTGTCTTAGGATAAAAATCAGAAAGCAAAAAGCAGAAACACACACCAGTCTGAGGAATGAAAGAAACCTTGAGATGCTTTCAGATCTCTACAAGTTTACAACATAGTACGCCTGCTTTTCTACATGACATTCTTTCTAATTCAGTCTCCTCAGCATTTCAACTTCCTCTTATGGGTCTGAGCTCTATTAACACACTTCTACATGCTTTGAGCCAGCTGTAGGAAACTAAAGTCCTTGTATTGAGCAACATGGAAACACTAAAACGGTTTATTTGTAGACATTGGCACTTATTCCCTATCTGGAGTTGCAAGAGGACATGGTCAATGCCATTTACTACTGTGAAACTCTATACCCTCCTCTTGTCAGAGCACAGGAACGTGGAAGTTAAAGAAGGAAAAAAAAAAAAAAAAAGAGTTAGTGAACAACTGGAGTGGAGGTCATGAAAATACAGGTTGCCCCTGTGATATTACCAACTCCTTCTGTCATACGCGAGCAGAGCACAGTACAGCTCCAAAAACAAAACTGATGAGACAAGTAGACAACAAAGGAGACCAAAAAATCATGTGAAGTTTCAAGAGACAACTGAGCAACTCTAGCTATTCAGGACTGCTAAAAAAGAGCAATCCCACCAGAAGGTATCATCCTGAACCCTTACTCTCTCCTATCCCAACAAAGGTAGTAGCAAATGCAAAAGAGGCACTGCTTGTTCAGCTCTCCAAAATGCAACCCAAATCTAATAAAAAGAAAGCAGTGGAGAGACTAGGCAGCAGCAAGGCATCAGAGCAATTCAGTCCATCTTACAGAACTTCGTCCTGCATACAGCTTTGCACCTCTTACCAAGTGCGAGACAGATCAACCCTAGGCCACAGTAATCATCAATCTGAATTTATTTTCTAGTTAGTAAGCGTTCACATGTAGAAAAACTTTAAGGGTCATCGGGCTCATTTCCATTAAATCCAATAAGCATGTGTTAGTCTGAAGCAGCTTTAATTCTTCAGTGAATTTCCTATGCAACTGTTCACACATTTTAGTAAATAAGCACAGAAATGCCCATGATGTAATTCATGTTTGTTTGTTTGCTTATTTGTTTTATTACCCCACTGTATTTCAGGATTAGTAAGTCATGTAAAGCATTTCAAAAACACTAGTTAAAATGATCTTTGAAGAGTTGAATTTTTGAATAAGCTTAGTTCAGGAAGTATTTTGCTTTACCTTATCCAAAAACATACCCTTTTCCATCAGTAGGACCAGACTCTTTAACTGGTTTTTGTGCAGTTTTTTGTCTCTTCTTCAGATATTCTTTCAGCTTCTCTGCTCTGTCCAAGTATTCTGTACATTTCACTCTAATGCTCTGTTTTGCTTTATCACCCTGTGCTTCATCTAAGAGTTTGAAGAGAAACAATAATTTGTTAACAGCAAAACATATGTGCATCAATCAGAAAACATGACTAAATCCCTGTCTCCTTTATAACTTATCAATATATCTCTCTCAGGGCTCACCACATAACCAAACACCTCAATTACTTATTTTCCACTATACTATGTAAAGAAGTGACAGGAAGGATGCCATCACCTACCAGAAATCCAATACATGCTTGAACATTGCTTTGGCTTAAAATTTGACTGTAAAGGATTAAGGACAATGGCACTGGAAGCTTTTCTGTCAGCCTTTCAAGCTGCTATAGCTCATCGAGAAGCTCTGTGTGTTGGGGAACATTTATTTAGAAACATACTTTATTTTTCCATAGCCTGCTAATTTTAAAAGATGTTCACATCATAAAGAAAAAAATTATATAAAATATCTGAAAGAGTTAGGTGTGGTTCAACAGCCTCACTGTTCTCTTAGTCACTATTACAGTATTTCAAATCAGCAATCAAAATTTAACATGTTAGGTTTACGTGTTAAGTTTCCAGAAGTACATCAGTATTGCTAAAAACAATGAAAGCTATATTCTGATAAGGTCCATAAGATGTAAATGGATAGGAAGTGACAAACACAGATCATCCTAAGTGTCTATAAAGAAAATAGTGGGGGTTTTTTTCAAATTATGGAGATCTGTAAGTCACTTACGTCAGGCAAGCAATCCTAGTCCACCTAGATTATGGCTGTATCTACATAAAGCAAGCCCACTCCTTGCATACAAACACTGGAGGTGATGCAAAAGGTACACAGAAGTGGGAAAAGAAAGGCATAAAATAATAATTATGAGAATATGGGAACTGAAGAAGAATTACAACATACAAATCCATCTCATACATTTTTTTGGCCAAGATGAACAGCAAGACTAAGAGTTTAAGCAAAAAATGCCAGCAGAGAGGTTGTAGAAAGGCAAGCGGCATGAGTTGAAGAGAAAAAAAAATGCTCCGTAGATACAACAAGAGCTTCTTGCGTAACATGTGGTTTTCAGCACAACAGAAATATAGGGATCCCCATACTTATTGTTGTATTTCTTCATGCGCAGTGGCCAGACTGAAACATTGCTACAAAGTTCAGAGGAGAGAGAGCAAACCCCTGCCTCCCTGTCTTAAATATATGACTTCAATCAAACTACAATAAGCAAGTATCAACTGATGATGAAAGTAAAAATTTAAATACTGACGTCAACATAAGAGATTACTCTGGGCAATTTGACCACTAAAGTCTACTTAAGCATCCAATACATTACACTTACATTTAACAACATGGAGAAAATACTGCACAGCGTGTTGGTACAAGCGGAAGGCTTCCTCATAATTTCCTGCTGTATCTTCTTGTGCTGCCTTGTTAGCAAGGTCTATTGCTTTCTGTAACACAAGCAAATAATTACGTGCTTCGCGAAAGCATTTTGCATGATTAAAGAGACATTTTAAGCTGTTTTTTGATGGCCAGTTTTTCTGCTCTTCAACATCTACTCCAAAAAGTTGAAGGCAACTGATTGTAAGTCTTACATGGTGCATTGTGCATGACACAATATTTCTATCCTTTTATGAACAATGATTAACAAAATGATGAAACTAGCACACACAAAAGTCTAAGTGAGAAGAATAAGTTTCTGTGTATGAAGTTGGAACTACTACTGGTTTGTCTATGCAGTTTTTCTTACCAATCTCTTGCATTTATTATGGAAAGAGTTGGAAATCCATTTTAAGGTTTTTTTCATTGCAGACACAAACACTTTGAACTATGAGTTATAACACCAGTAAACTCTGTCGACAGCAGAGTCAATGCAGGAAGTACATGATTACAATGCACTGAAACTACTACTATCACTTTTCCAACCCTATGCTGGGAGACATATTCAAAGACTGACTATTTGTTTGGCTTCTCCAGAAAGATTTAGGTTCTCGATATTCAAGTGAGAAATTCTAGTTACCACTCCAGTAGGAAGGGAGAAAAAACCCCACTAGACAGAAAACATACCCAAAATGAGCATCAAGAAAAGTTCTAGAAGTTATAGATGGATTTTTAATTTGTTTGCTGAGCTAGCTTCAAATAAAACTGACTGTGATTTAAGACATCATATTGCATACACTGGCCTGTGGATTTGTTGCTATCACCGTTACTCCTTTGCTCTTAAGTGCTTATTACTTTTTATTACACTTTGCTCCTTGGAATGCCTATACCACTTCAGGGCAATTAAAACTGTCAGTTTGAACAACGAGTTCATGTAAGCTTAAAAAAGGCAATTGATTAGCCAGAGTTAACCAACAGTAAATAAATCTTCTATAGCCCCACACCTACTTTTCCACTTTCTGTCAATTTATCAGGCTATGGCTTGATAGTTTGATGAACATCACCTTCAGAAAGAACAGTTGCGCCAGGGGAGGTTTAGATTGGATACCAGGAAAAAATTCTTCATGGAGGGGGTTGTCAGGCATTGGAACAGGCTGCCCAGGGAAGTGGTGGAGTCACCATCCCTGGAGGTGTTTAAAAGGCGTTTAGACGAGGTTCTTAGGGACATAGTTTAGTGCTAGAGTTAGGTTATGGTTGGACTAGATGATCCTGAGGGTCTCTTTTGACCAAAATGATTCTATGATCAGCTTAAACAGGTTTAATTCTCCTTCTTATTCTAGACCCTGTGATATCTCCCCCAGCTTTGCCAGTACAAGCGTTACATGGCCATAATAAGTTTACAGATATGATCATGGTTTAAAATAACCAAAGAGAAAAATGTGTATTTTTAACTCAGGTAGTTTCCAGACCTGTTTCACCAACCACCCACAGAACCAATTATGCTGCCCCAACTGAGGGTTAATGCAAATAGAAAAACGGAACAGGCGAGGAGACTTAGAAAAAACCTACAGCAAACTACGTCTCCAGACCACAAGAGGTAACAGTGCTGCCCAGGCAGATACCGGGCCCCGCCGCTCTTGCGTCCCGAGGGGCTGGTGCGACCGCCTGCCCGGCAGCTCCCCTTCCCGTCCCCTCCCCGGGGACTCAGGGCCTCCGCCAGAAGAGCCCAGTGCGGATGCAGGGATTCACCTCCCGAGCCCCAAGCCAAGTCCCCTCCCCGCCCCCAGGCCCGGCCCAGGACACCTCCCGACCGCCGCCGCCTGCCGGCTCCGCCCGGCCCCGGGCAGGGCCGGCGCCACTCTACCTGCAGGTTGCTGGAGACGCTCGCCATAGCGGAGCGGTGGAGTGGGGGGAGAGCAGACCGCAGGAGAGAGCGTGGGCCCGCGGCTGCCGGCGGTGGAGCTCAGCTCCTATCCCTTCCCCCCGCCGTCCCCCTCAGCACCGACACCGCGGCCTCCGCCAGGCGCTTCCGCAACCCAAACGCCGACCGACTCGCTTCCGCTTCCGGGCACCGCCCCGCGCGCCTCGCCTGACGTCACGCCATGCGCCTTGCCTGACGTCACGCCACGCGCCTCGACCCGCCCCGCCCCGCCCCGCCGCCGGAGGGTGCTTTGCGCATGCGCACTGTGTTCACAGCCAAGCTTAACTGCAGAATCCTGGGTTGGTTTTACATTTACATACACGAAGTTCGCTGCTGGGCTTTGGGGTAGAATTATTTTTTCCCGTCTCACACTCAGTGCGAGAAATTTTCTTACATTGCTTACACCCCCTCCCAGCGTCCGGTTGCTGTCAGGGCGCTATCTTTGCGTGACCTGGCGCGGGTGCGCTGTGTTTTATCCACAGAACCAGCTCTTAGTGGGTTCGGACACAGTCATGGGCAGCCAAGCGTTGCTCACCTGCGGGTTAGTAATAAAACACGGGTGATGCGTGTGGAGGAGGAAGTGACTCAGAAGACAGCAAATTATAAACCTGTTTTGTAAAGTTAACTTGCTCTGTGGATTCATGAACGTCTGCTAAATGAGTGCCGTATCCTTCCCCGTGCTACTGTAACTCCCTTAGGGCCGAAATGAATACGTGGGAAACTTCACTAGATTCATAAACCTTCTTCCAACTACCACCAAGTAACCACAGTGCAAGATTGACTTAATTTCAGTGCCACTTTTCGGTTTTATTTTGTAATAAAATGATTCAACGAACCTTTTCAAAACTGTCAGTAGACTGCCCGTTCTGGGCAGAGGGTAAAAAGTGCACCCGTGGTCACCCCTATACCTGAGGAGGTGGTGGTAATCTCTTAGTCAAGTCATCTAGTTGGCAGTTTATTTTCATAAGTGTCATCATATATCCACATGCTGGAGGGCACTTTGGTTGATATTTAGGGATGCCAGTAACAGCTGCTCTCCTTGGATCAACTGCAAACATGTAAAGACACGATGTACCACAGATTAAGTCATGTAATCAGGCTTTGGGAAATGAGGTGGTAAAGAGAGATGGTGGAGAAAGTGCGGTTTGTTGAGTTTGTCACAAAAGACAACTGGAATTGACCAAGTAATGGGAGAGCTAATGATTTCTAAAGGAACCTTACAGCTGTGTTGTCATTAGGATTCAAACATAGCATCGATGGTGCAAAATGCTCAAGAAAACTCTATGTGTTAATCACATATCCATTTCTTTCTTGTTCTGTCTTCAAAGCATGAGGCAAAACCATCCTTTTTACCTTTTCACCATTGATTATACCATCCTGAAGCCTTTGGCCTACTTCTAACCTCCATTTTATTTAAAACACACTACTTAGTTTGGGATAAAATTTCCCTTCTCTCTTTACCTTCTCATTCTGATTAATGTAACAGAGTAAGTTCCTGTCACTAATATTTCTGGCTGTGTCACCTGCACTTGTGATTTTCAAATCTATAAGGTTATATTTAGCTTTTAGACCTAGGTCTAAAACAACAAGTATGTCACAGCTGTGTAAGTAGTAAATGCCTCTCCAGTCACACTGAACTGGCTTCTGGAACTCCCGAAAAAACAACTGTTTTCTGCAAACATGCATGAGAATAGAAAAAAAAATCTGAAAAGGCACCCATGTCTTTACAGATAACAGGCTAAATCTTGCATTCCTTACTTAAGTCTTACTCATACAGGATTCCTACTATAATTTGACCTTGCAGCTTGTTTTGCCTGAGGAATGACAGGCTGAATGCTGAGTAATGATATCAAGATTAATTCCTGAGAAGCTAATGAAGAGTCACATCAAGGTTATTACTTCCATTTGATGGACAAGTACAATCACATTGTCTAATACTTCCCAGTGCTCAAGTTCCTGTGTAACCATATTCCAAGAATCCACATCACAATGATTGTGTACAACTAAGTGTAGTGAAAATAAAACATAATAAAGATATTAGTATAGGTACCTGTTGGCCTCAGATAAGCCCGTCTTCTAGTTGCCTGGGGCATTGTTATTCACATTGCTACTACTTAGGTGGCACAGGCACACATGATCTCCTGTGTTCCTTAAGGCTGAGTAAGCTATTGTGGAGAATACTTCCTGCTACTGTCTCAGTGTGGAAGGAACGCGTCCACACTGCATGCTGTGTGAATACCTTGGGCCAAGAACAGATCGGCACACCAATAAAACAATTCATGTCTACAGCACAGCCGTGACTCATATCTGTGATTTTCCTCCACCGTGGCAGCTGAGAGGTAGCTAGACATGATTAATGTCAGTATCAGAGTGATCACAGTGCAGATAGACAAGGCAGAGAAGAAAGGTAGGAAAAGATAACTTACATTTTTCTATATTTTTCTACCTGATGAAATCATGCAGAAAGATCAATCTGACCTAGATAACAAAGGCTGTGAGTAACAAAACTAGCAAGTAAAATTCAGGTTGTCCAAATCCCATTGCGTTGCTTTGATCCAGTTTGGTGTACACACAATGAGCTCATACACCTGAGACTGGACCTTCAATGGCTGGACAAGCAGCATGGCGAGCCGTGGGCAATCCCCTAATTCCTTTGCAGTATTTCACTGGTGTTTCCCTGTTGGCCTCTGGTACCTCAGGGGCCTCTGGTACCTCAGGAGCCCCTGGTGCATCCCTGTTAGACTCCAGGAGTGCTCCAGTGAGGCCAACATGTCCCAGGGCCACCAGCTGAGCTTCCTCGCCAGCACCTCACCCCTCTAACCTTGGTGTCTAATCCCACAGTTTGTCACGGGCTTGTGGGAGGCCACACCAACTTCCTCACGGTCCCCGTGTCCCTGATGGGACAGAATTAATTCTTCATTCTTTACACTTCCTAGCCATCAACAGTAACCACAAGTAGTGGTTGTATTCAGTTGATCTGTAATTTCTCCCTGTTTAGGAAAACGGTTCCTTAATTCAAACTCTTGTGTGTCTGCAGGGCGTTGAGGCTGTTCTGTGTGGGCACTGTGCATGTGAATGGCAGGTTTTCTGCAGGCTTGTGGCTCTCTTTGAATGAGGAAAATCTTGGTGTGTCCTGCCCAGGAACTAAAGAAATGCAAAGAACTGATGGAGAAAGAGGTGACAATCAAGGAGGGAATGTAGGTTAGCTTTAACTTTACATTTTCTCGGCTGTTGTTGTAGCCAAAAGCCTTAATAACGAATGCTGCATAACTAAAGTTGCTTTGCCAGGTTGGACTGTGCTCGGTGATGGGTGGTGTGAGTGTTGGTGATTAGTGAAGTCATCTTGTGCCTGAAGGACTGAAGGTCATCAGAACCCCCTGTAAAGCCCCATTTGGGATGTGTCAGCTGGGCTGGGGCACAGCCTGCATGTGGAGAAGTGTTTGCCCTTGTAATTCTCTACTTTGTGGTCTGGCCTCTCTCCTCAGTTGGCACGGGACGGGTGTGAATGTTCCATGGCAGTAGCTCGCAGCCTGTGACGCTGGAGCTGGGTCAGTGATGGTGACGCTGGAGCTGGTGCAGTGATGCTGGTGCTGGGGCAGTGATGGAGGCCTCCGTTATCCAAGCACTGATGCCATCACCGTGGTTTCTCCCCCGGGTGACCATCCGCTGGAGCGATGCCCTTTGTCCCCGTCCACTCTTTGTGTCCATTCCCAGCCCAGCTCAGCCACCCTCAGGGTGGGCAGGGGCTGTGTTCACCCCCTCCCACCGCACAAATGACCACAGGCAGAGACGCTGCAAAGCCAACACCCAACTGGTTTAATGAATGAAGCAAGAAAGTGGGATCTAGGAGGGGCTGGGGCTGGAGAGGGTGGGTGGGTGCAGGTCTCTGCCTCCGCATCTCCTCTGGGTGTGGGTGCCACGGGGACGGTGCTGGAGCAGTGGGTTACGGGTGACTGTACAGGTCGCTATTTCCATGTCCACCTCCCTGTGCACAAAAACCTGCAGCTGCCCAGTGACATCTACAGGGCCACCTGCTCCCGATCCTCCTGGGCCAGCTTCTTCAGGCACTGCCGCTGTGGCCGCTGCTGGGTTGTGATGGGCACCGAGTCCTGCTCCTCAGCGCGGTGGGCACAGCCACAAGGTCCCAGTGCCCAAGAGATGGCAGGGAGTCAGCGGGAGGTGCGGCAGCCGTGGGGCCTAGGCAGCTGCTGCCACAGCCCCTGCAGTGGGTTTGGCCCTCTGGGCACAGGCACAGCCAGCTCGGCTGCTGGGGTTTGGAGCCCCTGGTGTTCAGTCAGTGTGTCCCCTGGTGGATGCGTCCTCAGCCCCGCATGGGGATGCTGCTTCTGGGGATGCCGGTTCCAGTGGGTGGTGGGGATGCCAGTGGTGGGGCTGTCGGCAGCAGGATGAGGTAGAGGTGGTGGTCCCAGCGCTATTGGTACCAGGCTGGGGGACCTCTGGGTAACAACGAGGTGCTGGGCAGGGCCATAGCCTCTTCTCCAGGGTTGGGCCAGCAGGGTCGCCAGGTGAAGGTGGCAGAATTGGTGCTCGGCAAGCCTGAGGCCAGTGCTGTCATGGTGAGCAGAGTGGGCTCCCATGTTGGCTGCGCCACTGGCGCCCCATCATCTTCTTCTCTGCTTTGGTGGGATGGTGTAAATCAGAGAGGTCTCCTGCCTCTCGGGGGCTCTGGCTGGTGCGGGGCGCTTCGTGTGGGTGGCCCCTGTGGCTCCCGGTCCTGGCAGCACCCGGCAGGAGACAGTGCCTGGTGGCAGGGGCAAGAAAGTGAGCAGCACCCGGGGATGCCTGCGCTGGAGATCCTCCATCAGTTGGGCCATGGAGGGTGGGTGAGGCTGGCAGGCAGGCAGGGGGCTGGCCAGGGGACTCAGCAGGGGGACCCGCAGGGGGCTGAGCAGAGGCCTCTTCAGAGGGTCCTTCAGGGAGTCCCTGCATGGACTGGCCAGGGGACTGTCCTCTGAAGGTTCCTCAGAACTCTCTGGAGAGCTCTGCTCAGGGGTCTCCAGGGGACTTATCTGCAACCAGGGGGACAGGTCTGTCGCCCCAGTGCCCTGCGTCCCCTGAGGAGCTGGCAAGGGGGAGGCTGCCACCCCCGAGAAGGGGTCAGTGTCCCCCAGCATGGCTGCTGCCAGGCAGTCCTGGGGCTGTCACCCTCTGCCCTGTACTCCCAGAAGTCTTCAATGCAGGAGGTGCTGCTGGCCGGGCTGTTGGGGCCATTGGGGAAAGTGTTGTCCCCATCCAGGAGTATCTCTGCTGCCACTGGCTCCTCCTTGCAGCCACCCTCTGCCCTGCGCTCCAAGAGCTGTGGGAGCTTGTTGAGGGAGATGGCCATGTGGGGGATGTCCTCACCATCCCTCAGCGCCCCCCCGCACTGACTCCTTGGGACAGCTGCCCTCTGCCACGTACTTGGGGCGGTTGGAGAGCTCATCAAGGACCTCAGTGTTCATGCTGGGGCGATTTTGGTGGTAAAGCCAGTGTTGCCGCTGTCCCCAAGTGGTGCCAGTGCCACTTGGCCCTGGGGGTGAGTGCTCTCTGTCATGTACTGCCAGAAACCCTTGAGGTCCCTGAGGCTGTTGGGGAAATGAAGGCCATAAGGGACGGTGTCCTTGCTGTCCCCCAGCCACCACTCAGTCCTCGGGGCAGCCGCCCTCTGCTGTGTACTTGGAGAGGTTGTGCAGCTCACTGAAAAGGTGGGAGAGCTGGGGACATGGCTGGTGACCTTGCTGTCTTCCAGCCCTGCCACTGCCACTCGCTCTCTGGGGCTGGTGTCCTCTGCCCTGTGCTCGGAGAGATCGGGAAGCTTGTTGAGGCAGGTGGTGTGTTTGGGGTGTAAGGGACATGGGAGCTGGTGTCCTTGCTGTCCCCCAGCCCCAGTGCCACCGCTTGCTGCTTTGGGCAGCTGCCCTCTGCCACATACTCAGAGAGGTCAGGGAGCTCGCTGAAGAAGGCAGCCAAGCTGGGGCTGTCGGGGACATCGGGGACAGCGTCCCCGCAATCCGTGGCATTGAGCCAGGTAGACGCGTTGTTGGCCGCAGTGTCCTGGACTGGCTCAGAAATGGCCTTGGCACAGGTGGCTGGTCCCTGCTGGGGCAGATCTCCCGGGCTCCCCAGAGCTGCCTGGGTGGTCACCGCTGCTGACAAAGCAAATAAAGCCACCCCAAGCTGGGCGATGCCAGCTGTCCTCAGCCTGGCCACCCACCCACAGGCTCTGCCACCCCCAGCATTCACCTGTGGGCTTCCCAGTGGTTGTGCCGGTGGGGGCAGCCAGGGAGGGCTGGTGGGGGCTGGCAGCAGGGACGCCAAGCTCCATGGCCACCCCGTCCTTGCTGGAGGCCTCCACTGGCTCCTGGGCACTGCTGGGCAGAGTGTGGAGCACAGGGCGGCCCTGCACCTGCTGAGCTGCAGGGCCACGGGGTCTTGGGGGACTGGGGCAGGCAGGGACAGACAGCTGGCAGGAGCCCGTGGGGTATAGGGGCTGCCCCTGGAGCATGGCCCATGGCCCCAGGCCCATGGGCTGCTGTGGTATCAGCATCCCCATCACCACCTGCTGTCCCCAGTGGTAGGATGGGGCAAAAGCAGCAGGGACAGGGGGTCCCTTGGGGGACCTGCACTAGCCGCACCCCTTGGGGGAGCTGGACTGGCTGCACAACTTGGGGGAGCTGGAGCCTGTGCAGCAGCTGCACCTCTTCTGGGAGCTGGGCTGGCTGTAGCCCTTGGGACAGCTGCACCCCGTGCGGGAGCTGCACCAGCTGCCCCAGGGCCCCTGGCATCCCCTGCCAGACACTGTCCTGTGCCAGCTGATAGGTCACAGGGTGGCCCTGGGCAAGCTGGGGGGACACCAGAAGCCGTGGGACAGAGGGCAGCATGTGGGCAGGGACTGGTGTTGCCATGGCCAGGATGGTGAAACTCATGGTCCGTCCCTGTGATGCCATTGGCAGCTGGAGAGCGATCCTCTCAGTTGGGGGAAGCATAGAGGGGTGAGGAGTTGAGTTTTCACACCACAACTTCGCATCTCGGTGATTTCCCATCCTGCTGGTGATTGTCTGGCCTGGCCTGGCCTGGCCTGCCCTAAATGATGGTTTCCCATCCTGATGATGATTTCCCAGTAATGATTTCTCATCCTCACAATGGTTTCCCATCCTGACATTTTCCTGTCCTCATGATTTCCCATCCTAAGCATGAGGTTCTTGCTCCTCATAAACAGCACCCTGACAGAATTTCTCCTGCTGTCCAAAGTACTTCCAGCCTGGTGATGAATCTCCCATCACAGCCAATGGAGCCCATCATTGGTGCTAAACTGCGGCAGGGAAGCTCTGAAACCTCCCCCAGGTTTCAGGTCCTGTTCTGTTACCTGTCTCAGCTGCAGTGGTCAAACGGGAGGAGGATGAGGGTGAACGAGGATGAGGGTGGAGGAGGATGAGGGTGGACGAGGATGGAGGAGGATGAGGAATGACGAGGATGAAGAATGATGAGGACAGATGAGGAGGAGGACGGGTGAGAATGAGGTTTGATGAGGATGAGGCTGAATGAGGTTGGCTTCGTCTGCTGTTTCTCGCAGTGACAGAAACTGGAGAGCGCTGGGAAATCCGGCCAGACAGGTGGGCTGTCAGCGGCCAGATGGCCTTGGGGACAGTGTGGGGTCATCCTGGCAATGCACAGTAACATCATGGAGGCCTTGGGACCCTGGGTGATGTCACCTGTGCTGTGGTGTCACCGCTGGTCTGGAGCTGGGGACATCCAGTGGGGCTGTAGGGATATTGTCCCCTGAAGAGAGGAGGTGGGAGAGTGAAGATAACACCTCTAACTTACAGAATTTTCCAGAATGTTTTCACAGAATCACAGAATGTTAGGGATTGGAAGGGACCTCAAAAGATCATCTAGTCCAATCCCCCTGCCGGAGCAGGAACACCCAGATGAGGTTACACAGGAAGGTGTCCAGGCGGGTTTTGAATGTCTCCAGAGAAGGAGACTCCACAGCCCCCCTGAGCAGCCTGTTCCAGTGTTC
Source organism: Caloenas nicobarica (assembly GCF_036013445.1). Taxonomy (NCBI): domain Eukaryota; kingdom Metazoa; phylum Chordata; class Aves; order Columbiformes; family Columbidae; genus Caloenas; species Caloenas nicobarica. The sequence continues at coordinate 77,781,015 of NC_088246.1, read as the reverse complement.
TGTCACCCTCACTGAGAAGAAGTTTCTTCTCATATTTAAGTGGAACCTCCTGTGTGCCAGTTTGTATCCATTGCCCCTTGTCCTATCATTGGTTGTCACCAAGAAGAGCCTGGCTTCACCCTTGTGACACTCACCCTTTACATATTTATAGACATTAATGAGGTCACCCCTCAGTCTCCTCTTCTCCAAGCTAAAGACACCCAGCTCCCTCAGCCTTTCCTCATAAGGGAGATGCTCCACTCCCTTAATCATCTTTGTTGCCCTACGCTGGACTCTCTCCAGCAGTTCCCTGTCCTTCCTGAACTGAGGGGCCCAGAACTGGACACAATATTCCAGATGAGGTCTCACCAGGGCAGAGTAGAGGGGAAGGAGAACCTCTCTCGATGTACTAACCACCCCCCTTCTAATACACCCCAGGATGCCATTGGCCTTCTTGGCCGCAAGGGCACAGTGCTGGCTCATGGTCATCCTGCTGTCCACCAGGACCCCCAGGTCCCTTTCCCCTACACTGCTCTCCTACAGGTCATTCCCCAACCTATACTGGAACCTGGGCTTGTTCCTGCCCAGATGCAAGACTCTACACTTGCCCTTGTTATATTTCATTAAATATTTCCCTGCCCAACTCTCCAGCCTGTCCAGGTCTCGCTGGATGGCAGCACAGCCCTCTGGTGTGTCAGCCACTCCTCCCAGCTTGGTGTCATCAACAAACTTGCTGATAGTACACTCAGTTGCCTCATCCAAGTCGTTGATGAATATATTGAATAGTACTGGTCCCAGTATGGACCGTTGAGGCACTCCACTAGATACAGGCCCCCCACTAGACTCTGCCTCATTGACCGTGACTCTCTGGCTTCTTTTGTTCAGCCACTTCCCAGTCCACCTCACTACCCAATCGTCCAGTCCACACTTCCTCAGTTTAGCTGTGAGGATGCTGTGGGAGATGGTGTCAAGTGCTTTACTGAAGTCAAGGTAGGCCACATCCACCGCTTTGCCATCATCTATCCACCGAGTTATGCCCTCATAAAAGGCTATGAGGTTGGTCAAACACGACTTCCAGTTGGTGAAGCCATGTTGACTGCCCCTAATGACCCTCTTATCCTTGATATGCCTTGAGATGGCACCAAGGATAAGTTGTTCCATCACTTTCCGGGGATGGAGGTGAGGCTGACCGGTCTATAGTTAGCTGGGTCCTCCTTCTTGCCCAATGACTTGAATGAGAGCCTTGCTTCCTCCTGTTCCTTCACACCATCATGAAGCAGATTTGTTTATTTGTTTGTTTTTTCCCCTTTTTTGTCCTTTCCGTAGAACTAATACACTTGAATCATCCAGAACTTGGAAAACTGTCCCTTTGTTTCTAAGCTCATGGCAGGGGGTTGGACTAGATGAGCTTTGATGGTCCCTTCCAGCCTCAACCATTCTGTGATTCTTTGACAGAATAAAAATACCGGAGATGAGAAGGTACTTGGGAAGTGCAGGGTCAGGATTTGCAGGAGGTGGGAGGCAGCGTTTACTTGTCTGGGGCCGTGACTGGTGCAGGTGGAAGGGAACTTGTTTTGGGTACAGAGAAAGCTGGATTCCTCAGGTGTCTTCCTCCTTACTATCTTATCTGCTTTTCTTTTTTCTTTTTTCTTTTTTTTTTTTAAGTTGTTTGTGGCCCTAACACTAGAAGACATAAGCAAGAAAGCCAGTAACCGTGAAATAAAAAGAAAAAAAATCTGTAAACTCTCTAAGTTTATGAGCATCCTTTCCCAGTCCTTACTACATATATTACATCCATGTTTGCTCAACTCACATAAAGGCACTTTCCGCTCTAACCCCCTGTTCTTCCTTTTAGCAGTAGCAGGATTCATGTCAGTGTCTCCTCGCGGAATTTTCTAGTTTTGCTTCCTTTCCATGCCTCTGTCAATTGCTTTCAATGAGTATATTTGCTGTGAAGATTTATTTTATTTTTAATAAACCAGTCTGCAAAATCCACATCAATCCGTCATATGCATAACACTGTCACAGGTGCCATGATGTTACCTTGGGGTTTATTGACATAGAGAAAATTATTTTAATGTGCTATACCTTTACAGTGATGTTAACATGTCAATAAATGTTCCCATAGAGCCACTATTTTCATGGAATCGGGCCTTCCCCTTTTCTAGGCCAGTTTACCGAGAAATGGAATTAAGTAGAATCAGAAAATAAATGTTAGAGGTACTTCTGATGGGAAACTTTAGCAGCAAAGCTGATATTGGGGACTTCAACAGGGCTCCCTGTGTCTCTCGGTACCTGTCATGGGGCTCAGGTGAGGCTGAGGATGAGCCCCTGACCTTAACAACAGGTTGGAGAGGATGTTTTCCATAACGGTTTTCTTAGAAACACATCAAAATTTATCCTGATGACTTCAGTGGCAAGTGAAGCATTCCAAGTCTTCGGTCTTTCCGTGACAACAGAACAAATGTGATGGGATGTTGTCCTGGTTTTGTTAAAAACAAGTTTCTCTTTTAGTGAATTCCCCTGTCAGCTAAAGCCTTCTTATTAACTGCCTTTTCTGAAAAGTTAGATACATGTTTTGGTAGACATAGCAATGGTATGCAAGGTCATTGATAATGATGCATCTCGTGAGACGTGCAAGCAGGAGGTGAACTGAAACTGACCAACTAAGTATTCCATCCCATTCACATGATACTTTATATAAAACTGGGAGATCACAAGGATCTCGTCCCTTTTTCCTTATGGCCGACGTTGGGAGAGGACCTTGCGAGTTGTCCCTGTGAACTGAGGCCTAGTGACAGACTGAATCCAGCTCTGGTTGGCTGTAGAGTCCAGTCCAGGACTTCAGGTGCCGGCCCCACATCTGCCGGAGCAGTTGCTGGGACTTTTAAGATTGGTTTTGTATATTTTGTATTATTTTCTCTATTTTTATTGGTAACATTAGTAAAACATTTTTAATTTTTCCAACTCTCTTCTCCCTGTCCTTCTTTCCCTCCCAATCGCCTGTCTGTAGTGGGAAGGAGGAGAGGGGGTTAACAATACATCTGCCACGGTTTATTGTCACCCCGCAATCAAACCATGACAGATGTGTATTTCTCCGTGTGGCAAATATGAACAAACCCCCATGGAAATATATTTTCTCTTTGAGTGTTTTCCCATCATATCTCCATCCTCCAAGTGCCTCTTGTTTTTTCTTTTTCTTATCTCCTGGCTGCAGTTGAATGTGCTTCACCCGAGTTTGTTAACTGGAGGGCTGAGGTTGTAGGTGAGCTCATACTGGGAAGCAGCATCAAGGAGGGAAAAGGCGAGAAGTGAGTGATAGGACAAGAGGAAATGGAGGAGGTTGAGGTTGGATCTTGGGAACAATTTCTTCCCGGAAAGGGATGTCAGACATTGGAACAGGCTGCCCAGAGCAGTGGTGGAGTCACCATCCCTGGAGGGGTTGAACAGTCATGGAGATGAGGTACTTAGGGCCATGGGTTAGTGCCACGGTTGGTTTATGGTTGGACTTGATGATCTTGAGGGTCTCTTCCAAGCAAAATGATTCTATGATTCTATGCATGTGCAGTGTAGTGCAGCTGTGCTGAGCATGGACAGTCAGTCTGGCCACGTGGCATGCAAGCCTTCTTCTCTGCACTGGGAAACACGATGGGCCAAAAAGCAGGAGTACTGCTGCTCTAAGAGATCCAAGCCACCAGCTGTCCTTGGGAACGTGTCCTCCTGTAACATAGTGCCTGGGGGAGTACTGCTGCTATTCGCAGGTCGATGGCTGCCATCCATGACCACTTTTAATAGCACTAACACCACGCGAGCATTGTGGAGGAGGTCTGTGTCCTAAGGGCCCTTATTTCTGGCTGCAGAGAGGGTGTTGTGTAGCTATGGAGCCCAGGAGTAAAAGAGTTAAAGCTGTACTCAGTACCAGAAAGACTGAAGCCAAAATAAAGCCATGTTACATCTATGGCACTAGAAGCAAGGGTGAGCTTCGGTGCAAGACTTGAACCACTGGATTTTGAGGAGTAAGTGGTCCTCAGACTCTGTATTCTATCCCATGGCCTGAGGTATCAGTGCAAGCATCTCTACTTTAGGTCATGGATCCTTTCCTCAGAGCCCTTAGTCTTTGCCTCCTTTTCTTCAGCAGCAGCAACTGAAGGAAAGTAGAGCCCTGCTTTAAAAGCCAGAACCTTCCCGCTTTGATGTATCCCCTTCCCACCTTCCTTTTCCCCTGTGTCTGTGCAGGTAAAAGCAGTGGATGGGGGAGGAAGAGGCTTCCCTGGACAAACCCAGCCCTTCTAGGAGAGCCTTCAGGCTTGGCACAGGTGCAGGGAAGGGAGAAGTGGCCTTTGGAGGCCACATGCCACCTGTCCCTTCCCACACACCAGACCTGGTGGTTCACAGCTGGGAGTGCCACCAGCCACCAGTTTTTAGATTTTGCTCAATGGGAATGATCAGTTCTTGAGCAAATCTGAGCTGAGGTGGCTCGTCGGGTGGGTCAGGGCATGGTCATGGCCCATCCCACCACACCAGCCAGGAGCAGGGCAGCTGGGGTCAGCAGGGTAGCCCCAAACCCAGGCATCAGACACCTCCCTGGTGACAATCCGAGGCTGGGCTGGGATGTGGACCCATCGCTGGTGGTCAGGGTCAGGCTCCATGAGGGGAAGCAGGGTCAGACACAGCCATGGAATGGCTGGGCAGGGCCGTGGGGTCACAAGTTGTTGAGAAGAATCCAATTTAAACCAAGTTTGGAGGATGAATCATCTACCTCTGCAAAACCAGTATTCAAAAACTAACATTTCCTCTTCCATCTCCTACTTTTACAGTCTGGCTTGAGAGAACATGAAGCCTGCTGTCAGACCTTGGTCATGCTCATCCATTTCACTGGGAAAACATTCAAAGTCTGTGGTGGATGGTGGCAGTATATTTTCTAGCATAGTACAGTAATGGGTCTGGTTGTGCCTCCCTGATAAATTAAACTTAAATTTGTACCTTTTGAGCTAAACTCTTAATATTTCTTAGTTTTGTTAATTTTCACTCAACTTTCAATTTAGTTTTAAACTTGGAAATTCAAAATGCTTGAAGATGCACTACGATTTTGATTTGGGTGTGTGTATGGATGAAATGTGTTATCTTCTGGACTAAGTTACTTTATTTTAGGCAATGTAATGACTCCAGATGTATATGCATGTACTTCATAGTCAGGATAATCCAGCACATCAGTAAATAGCCTGAGAAGATGATTGTATATATAAGTGAGGGCACATTTTGAAACTGTTCACTTGATCTTTTGACAAAGCACAGAAATAAAAATGTAGCTTATTTTCTTAAATGGTGAAATATACAGTCCACTTCTTCTATGTTTTTTGAACAACATTTAGCTTAGTGAATTTCAGAACATTTTTTGTACAGTTACATGAGTACCAGCAGAAATTTTCAGGAACAGAAGTGAAATCTGAAAAAGTATTTTTCTTAGCTTTGCCTGTGTTGTCTTCAAGGGTAATATTTGCCCTATACAACATAAGTCTGGGGCTTTCTGAGGCTTTCCTCCTCGTGAACTCAGCAGAAGGGACAATCCTTTGGCATTCTGTATACAGGCCAAGGACAAACATTTCACCTAAGTCTTATCTGCATAGCATTTAATATGTTAGGTCTTGCTAACTCAGTGAGATTGAATGAAATAAAATCCCTTCGATGATGACTTCATGTGTGATGGAGCAGATGTGGCTTCAGGGCTGTATTGGTTGACTTATGTTCATTTAAAATATCCACTGCCAAGTCTTCTACCCATATATGAGTTCAGGGAGGGGTTTTGTGCCATGCATTGTTGAGTTTGGTGTAGCAGCATTAGTTTTTGAAATGTCTTCACAGTCACAGCATTTAACAGGCTTACTGCCTCACTCACTTCAGAGATTTTATTGTTAAAAAAAAAAAAAAAGTTCCCCAGCCAATGTTTCTTTAGGATTAGAAAGGTTCAAATTTGGGCTGTGCACTTTGGATTGCTTCATGTTGCCTTCATTTAAGGTTTTGATGACCCGTAGAATGTTTGGAACAACTCCTAAGGATATTGTAGATGCTCTCATCACCTGGGGCCTTTTTTGATCACTGCCAGATTTTTCAAAAATGTGTGCTGTAATCCAAAGAGAAACCATGTGTCTTATAAAATTGGTAGATGCAGTTCTATGACCTACGTTATGCAAGGGTTCAAGCCAACTGGTTGTCACAGTTTGTGTCTCACTGTCTTAAAAAGACAGAAATCTGTAGAGTTGACCCAGATTTTCTTTCCGGGAATCTGCTGTCCTGTGCAATAGAAAGCCTGCAGTATTTACTGTTGCCAGAGTACCAGAAATCTAAACTGTGTTAGGAAATGAGAAGCAGAAAAGCAGTTCTGCTCCAGTAGGTACCTTTAAAAGTATTACCAGACTCCTCTACACAGGAATAACATTTCCCATTCTAATATACAGCAGAATAACTGACTTTAGCTCTTGCAAAACAAGAGTCCCACTGCATGAGTAAGTGTCAAAACTGATGTGCTACCTCTGATGCTTCCAGCAGACTTTATTCTCATGCTAAATTCAAAGTGTGTTTTGCCTGTGAGACTGTAGAGTGCAGTGTTTACAACATTACTGAATGACTTGCAGCCTGCATGAATAAGGAGATAAAGGGGAAGAGAACTGCTCTGGGAATAAACCATACTGCAGTTCCTTCAGATCATTTGTCTTCTGAATGCTGGTTTGTTTTGTCATTTTCTTCAAAGTGGTATTTCAAGAAGTAAGGGTCTAAACATGCCCTCTGCTTCAGAACTGCAGAGGACTTTATAGAAAGAACTCTCACAGTTCTTTATTTCATGGGAGGGTAGGAAGAAATAGGACCATCCAAGGTGTCTTCCAACCACTGTGTTCCCTCTTCCCACAGTCTGCAAGATGCAATGGTGATGTACTGGGGGATGAGCACCGCAGTGGTGACACCCTTGCTGTTGCACCTCTCACTTAGGCAGGCTCAGGGGACCACAAGGAAATTTCACAACCACCAAAGGCCAGTAGCTGTACTGGGAGTAGCAGGCTGTGCAGCTACTGCAATCTAGTCTGCACTAGATTTCTGGGCTAGAATTTCCCTCCTAGATCCCTCTTCATTAATCCCTAAGCCTTTTAATTAGATTTTGTGTGGAAAGGAGCAGAAGCTGGACAGCGAAGTCATTTAGCTTTGTCTTCATCCAAGCCACTCTTAGCAGAATAATTTTCAGCAGGAAGCTCTTAGAACCAGAACATTATTCTACCCTAAGCTGTCTATAATCCTTCCACATGTACAACACTTTCTCCACAACTTTCAATACAATTATAACTAGTATCTCTGTTGCCCTGTTTTACCCCAAATCCACTGAAGTCAGTAGCCACCTTTGCAGTGGTGGCTTGACCTTGAATCTTGACCTTAGCTAGACAAATGGATAGGTATTTCCATTACCAGAAGTTCCTATAGACCTAGTTATGTCTTTGTCTCCTACTCCTGTTATATAAATGATAATGTTATTGTGCTAATAAGTTTATTAGCCTACTGGAATATGCCTGCATGCATGCAGTGTCCTGAAGTTTCCCCATAGAGCTTAATGGGACCATTAGGTCTCAGAAGGACTGAAGAAAGCTACTTCTCAGTAGGCTACCTATCACCTGGGTAAATGAAAATGGGAAAATAAAAAGTAAGCATTCTATTATCAAGCCCTAACACTGTCTTTTGTAAAATATAGAAGCATTTTTCACAATTTACGACTTTTTTATACTTTTCCTATTATAGCCTAATATAATATTCTTTTCTATGTGTTTTGTGATGCAAGTCTAGCAGTCCTGGGTTAGTGGTGGTATGTGCTGAATCAACTGCTGAGTATGGGAATAGCTCCCTTGCTTTCGTGGGCACTAATTGGCTTACACTGGCTGGGATTTTGAACCATTATTTGTAAATTTTACATCTGGAAGTCAAGATAGGTTTGGAGGTATAACTTCTATAATTTGCTGATCATACAGACAGTGTGCAGGGTGTGTTCCTTCAAGTAGTGCATAAGGATGCACACTGTGTTTTTGTTGCCTTTAACAGGTCTGCCAAACACCAACTGGAGAAGCAAGAATTGACATGTTCACACCTCATCTTAGCTGCATTCAGAGATAAACAAAGGCCTTCATTCCATACGCCACTGAAAGCACACAACAGGAGAAAATTCAGCCTGTGAAGGCACGCCCATTTCCAGTGAAATCTTCAGCAAATATTGATTCTAAGCTTTCATTTTCCTCTAATACACATATATTCAGGCTGTGAAACTGCACTAAGCAGCTCTAGGAAACTGTGTGCCTTCACCCACATTAATCACATAGACACGTAACTACTTGGATTACAGAAGATGACTCATCTACTGATGACAATGGTTAAGATGGGGAAAAAATCCCCTTTCTCTGTACATTATAAAGAGACATGTAAGGGAGTAGAGCTGGAGGGGAAGCTGTGTAGCAGAGCCCAGGTCTGCTATGGTGGGCAACGAAGGTCATGCAATCCCTTCCAGAAACGGCTGAAGCTCAGAGTTAAAACTAGTTTGGCGCCTGAGGTAGAGGGCTACTTGGTCCCTTTACTCCTCTAAGGAAAGGTACTTCTGCTAATTTACCTTATGTCAATGTGATCTCCACTCTCTTTAGAGTTTCCACATTGATATAGTCACAGGAGCAATCCTATCTGCATACAGATTTTATTTTGCTAGGTGAAAGAGGATAATTCTCAAATTGCTCCTATGCTCAGTTAGGAGTTTACTGATGGATTATTGTGCTGCAAATAATTCACTAGTTGAGGTCCTCCACAGGTCTATAGTCAAGCACAATAAAGTGTGGATATGTAGAGAAAACATCCGCAGCAACAGTACTCCCATGGTAAGGTGGTTTTAACAAGATGAATCCATTCACCTAAACAATACTAGGGAGTGGCACTTCAAAGATTGCAAGATATCACTAAATGGAAAAAAATGACTGATGATACTTGACAAGTGTGTTTGCATTTCTTCTGGGACAAACGTAAGGCCGGTGATTTTGAGTCATAGTTCCAGCCCAGCAAAGAAAGCTGGTGCAGTAACTGTGGGCAGCAGTGACAAAGGAAAAAGAGTATTATCTGTGTCCCCATGAGATGGCACCCTGAACCAGCAGTGCACACAGGGATGGGTTCAAATCTTTTTCCTCCTGGAAGGAGTGGATCACAGATGCTTTAGTGAGAAGCAATTAATCCAATGTATTGTGTCTCTGCTTTCATTTCACAGAAGTTTATCTTAGTCTTTGTACAGTGGGAAAAGGTAGTTTCAGAATAATGTGTGAGTTTTTTTGTCTTATTTACATATATGGATTTCTCCTTATATTTTGACGTCCTAGTTGTATTGCAAGGCTATTTTCACAGGCTTTTCCAAGGAGCCTGTCAAATCTATCCTCTCATTAAGCTGATTTAGTTGTATTACACCACACATTATGCTGGGTGCTAAGTGTTGGGAGTAATACCTTTAGGGAAAATAGTCAGATCCTCAACAACCTGATTCCAGCACATGGGATTATTAGTTTCCCATTTGCCAGATTAAAGGCTTTGTTCTCACTGAAAGCTGTCAGCTGTCTGGTAGCCTATTTCATTTTTTTCCCAATGAAACACACACCTCAGTGCAGAACAGCCTCACTAAAACAAAACCAAACCAAACAGAAGTGGGCACATATGAGAAATTAATTTTCTGTCTGTTATTAGAAATAATCACCGGTGAGTAATATTTCTACGTCAGCAGACGTGTCTGAAGAAAGCTGTATTGCTACCACACATGTTGAATCAGTGTGTTGCTATGTGACACCATCCTTTATGCATATCAGTGCAGACGCCTTGAGAAGAAAAAGAGAGACAGCTCGTTACTGTTCAGTTGTGTTTTTCTCAATGGAACCACAGAATAACACTTTATTATTATAAGTGTTATTTTAATTTCAAATTAACTTGTGGTTTATAACTGTTAATCTGATCTGTGATAGCATTTCTTATGAAAATGAAAAAATATTTTGTCTATAGCTAATTACTGTTGCTAAATAGTAATCTAGGCCCATGTTATGTGAGGAATTTGAACAGTTCTGCTGTGTATACCTGTTTACAGACACTGTAGTCTTATCCTTCGAATTTTTCTAGTTGTGCTAAAATTGTAGGTCACTGAATCAAAATAAAAATGTACAAATGACCTCCTATCATTGGCTTCCTTGCAAGACCCAAAGCTTACTGTGGTGAGCTGTAACTTCATTAGAAGATCTTTCATGACTGGTAGCGTAGAAAGAATGCACCAGTTTGTTCTATTCATTAGTCAGTCCCACTTGTAGATGTTTCCCCCTGTGGTCTCCAAAGCATGAGAGCATTAATTGCAAACAGACATGAACTAAGCATTAGTGAGTTTGCGGGGGGAGGGGAAAAAGAGACTACAGAGGATGCTTTGAATCTCTGAAATAGTTGAAATAGTTCTCCATGCCGTGTTTTGCGGCAGGAGTATTCCCTCCCCCCGAATGAGCTTGTTCAAAGAGCAGAGAGAAGGAGGCTGTTTTCCTTTCCAGCAGCGTGTAGGAACAGGGTTCCTAGGGATGGTTCAGAGAGACCGGTGAAGAGACCCGGGAAATGAGGATGGAAAGCAGGCTGAGTAACAGGAGAGTTGCCTGCTTGGTTGCATCCCTTCTGCAACGAAGTGTGTCCAGCTTGCTGGTTCATAGGTGAAGACACACATACGTAACTGCTGCATCCTAGTGTCCAGCAAGGCCTTAGTTTGTGTTATTCCTTGAGCTACTGAAGACCTGAAAGAGTGAGGACAAAAGCCCCGTTATTACTTTGTCAGGAGGCTGTAACTTGTTTGAGTTACAAGTATTCAGATTTAAGTAATCAGAGTGTTCCACGTCACAAACCCATTGTTTCTACCTTATTTATTTACCTTATTTTCTGAGATAGTATCACAGTAGAAGGTGGCCACCACACAGAGGCCTTAAAAATAGTTTTGATTTTTTGGTAAGGAAAAAACCCGTTATTTGTTCTATTATTATTTTTTTTTAACTTGGTGACAGAAATACAGGTCATAACAGGTGCGTGTTGAAAATACGTTGAGATTAAACTAAACAGAACTAATTGAGTGAAAGGTAAATGCAGGAGGCGGGGAAGCTGATGCAACTAGTTGTCATTCTGTCAGACTGAGAAAGAGTGTTCCTGGACTGGGGCAGAACTGCTTCACTTCTTGTCCCTTGCAAAGCTCAGCTACCTGAGGTTAAGAATCTTCTGCTTTTGTACAGCTTCCAGGTCGGGCTATAAGTAAGGTTCAGTCATATGTCAGGAATTCCCATGAATATGAAGAAGAAGCTACCAGTAAGTCACAGTTAGTTTAACATTACCTCCAACAGCAAATTAACGCAAAATATCCATTCTCAGGGGAATCTGAACTACCCTCTGAGCTGCTCAGTTACCAGGGCCAGTGTGAACTCCTTCATCTGAAGCACCAAAATTCCCATAGTGTTTATTAGTTTTGTGGCACCATGGCCAGAAATAATTAATTGCTCACCAATAACTAGGTCATGCTGAAAGATTCTGTACAGCTACATAGTGCCAGACCTCAGCTAATCAAGGAGTAGTTATCCGGTGGAGGATGAGTGATCTTTACACACTTCCAGCTTGGCAATATAGAGTCCTTTGCCTTTTGCACTGCCCAGCCTTTAAAAGAAATGGATGCATCTACTTACATCTGTATTTCCCACCTCTCACTAGCAGGGTGATGGATTGGGTGAGTTGTGTTGTCTCCAGTAAGGCAGTCTGGCTGTTCTCCCTCTCCCTGCAACTTATTCAGAAGCTCCCAAGTCACTTCACAGTGGCCGTACTTGGTAGAGCTGGATCTGAAGGGAAGTTTGGTCCTGCAGAGACAGCAATATTTGGCTTTAGATTACCTGCAGACATCTGAGAAGAATCTGGCAGCCAACATTATTGTGGATTTTCATAAAAATTTCTCTTACAAAAGACATAATTAGATACATAACAATGATGGCTGGGATGGCACAGTTTATACAGCTGGCTTGTATCTTATTTTAATTGCCTAAACAAATCCACACCCTGTCTTTGTTATGAATTCATTTATGGCAAAACATACAAATTTTAAATTTGCTGTCTGGTAACGATGGAAGTTGAACCCCATGTGCACCACAGCTGAAAGTAAAATACCATTTCCTTTTGGTAATAAGATCTTAGGAGCCTTTTGGAAGGAAACATGGGTAGGATCTGATCAGGATGCCGCAGCATGGAGTGATTTATGCTCAAAGTGACACAGGAACGTGTTGTTCCAGAAGGAGATAACAGCTCCCCAATTCCCACTGTCACCAAGGAGGCAGCATATCAGTGAAAACACATTCTTTGGTTTCCTAGTCTTTTCATTTGGGCAGCCGGGCATGCCAGCACCGCAAACCTGAAAGCAAACTCAATTAACTTGCATTTACCTTTTGCAGCCTAAAAGGTATGCAGGGCCATCTGAGGTTGCTGAGGTGTGAACTTGAGCTGTGCCTGTGGTGTGGCACGCCGTTCTTTTCTAGAGAAGGAAGTGGAGCCATGGCCTCCCAGGGAGCACTTGCTGGTGTCTCCACTGCAGGCGGCTCAGCTGCCGGACCAGGGAATGGTGTGGCGTACAGGCAGGCCACCTCTTCCTTGCTAAGACCTGTGTGCATCTTTCAGTCAAAAAAAGGCTTGGTGGGCTGCACCATCACCTGTCCCCCTCACTTGCTTCTCTCATCCTCATCACGTTTATCAGTAGTAACATGGACTGTATGACATGAACCCAGCAGTCCCCCATCCTGAAGATGAAGGGATGGGACAGCTGGCAGGAGGAAGGCTGCCCCCCTGCAGAGGACCTGGCTGCCTGTGGGAGGAACCTCTTGCTTTACAGTGACAAGAAAAGCAGATATTTTCCCTTGGGCATTAACTCCAGTCTGGCCTTGGGCTTTTAAGGCAACCAAATGCATGCATACGCCCCTTACAAGAGCAGAGTTAAGACACTATCTTAATATATACACAGATGCAAAGTGCCCAGCCACGCACTCCTACATGTTTTGGTTGTCTTCCTGGGCATCTTTTTCACAATTACAATTTTTTTTTCTGCAAACAGTGGCAATTCCGATGTAACCTGGAATATTGGTTTTGCTCAGAGGGTTCTTTCAATTGCTCATCCGCTCCTGTGTTCTCTCCTTGGGAGTGTTTGTTCATTCTTGTCTGGTGCCTTTTGTACTGCGCTTGCTGAAGGCAACACACAAAGGTTGCTCTTTCCTGCTAGAGCTTGTTGTTGTCTCCGGCAGCTGGGCAGGCAAAGACAACTCTGGTGTGAATCATTTTGCTCCTCCAGTGTAGGAGTTGCCGTAAAGAATGATTAAACGGGGAGTGGAAGAAAAAAAGCGAGAGTGAGAGGGAGTGTGTGTGCTCACGAATTAAAGTTGGGAAAGTGGGAGTGGTGTCAATGAGCAGGCAAACTAACAGACTCTTCTGCTCGGAAAGGTTTCACCACGGGTAGCTAGTTCTTCGTGCTGTACCCATTTCATTGATTCGTTTACCAGGATTATAGCCTTGCAAAGTAAGTACAGCTTTTTTTCTTCATCTGATACTCTAATTAATGCCTAACTAATAGTTAAGAAATCTCCACTGTGATAAATAATCGCATAGAAGGAGTGGGATAAGGAAATTTTTACAAAAAGATATCATGTGGAAAAAAAGGAGCACAAAAGCCCTCCTACTACAATGCTTTGGTTTCATCCCAAAACTGCTGCATGTGCCATGCTGTATTCTTTACCCCTGAAAAGATTCATTGGAAGTGTTGAGTAGGATCTGGCAGGTGAGATGGCAAGGGTGTTAGGAATTATTAAAGTATGGTGGTTTATTGCAAATGGCTTTCCCCAGATCAGAAAAAGCAGGTTGTGTATGATGCTGTGAAAATGCTCCACGTGTCAAAGTAGGATTTAGACTGTTTTGTAAGTCTCGATTACAGAGGAATATTCCTCTCATTTTCTGCAGAGGTGTGTACGCTCTGCTCTGTTTGCTTTGAGTTATTAATGAAGTGACTAATCTGCATTTGTTTAAAGTGAAGTGCAGGATCTTAGGTCCAGTAATTACCAATTTATTTTCAGCGTGACCATTTAGTTTGAAGAATTCACTGACTGTTGAGGTACAACAAAGCATATTGTGGTGGCTCGTTTCTCTCTCTGCTTCTTGGAGTGGCTTTCCTTTTGCTGACAGGGCTTTTTCCCCAACCATACGAAACACCCTGGTCCCACATCAGTCTGATATCTTGCATCGCTCAAAGAAACGTTTGTTCAGACTAAATTGTGTCCTTGTTGTGTAGCCAGGTAGTCTCCCAGGTGGAGAGTTGTCATTTGTGTAGAAGTAAGAAGAAAAGGACCACAGGAGTCTTGTATTTACTTTATATTTTGTGTTTGCTGATTAAGAGCTGAAGTGGGGTCACGTTAAAGGCTCCAGCTAGTTTCAGAGATTAATGCCTCACTCGTGAAACATGCATGGGGGTCGTTTCATATAATTTATCCTCTCGATGGAAGTTTGTTTGAACTGGAGAGACTACCATGCTGGCACTCACAGCTCCTGAGCTGTAAACCCAGTACACCCCCCAGCACGGTCCATGCTTTGTCTGACACAGGTGTGTTCTCCTGGAAGGACAGCTTAACTGAGACAAGAATAAATACTTGTTCTGCTTTATCAGATAGTCCCTACCTTATAGCTAACCTGACTTGTCAGACATTTTCACACAGACATTGTTATTCTCCTGATTATATTTTTAAAAGATAAGCTATATTTAGCTTTTATCTTAGTAAGCAGATAGTAAACAAAGCCTCTCTGGTGGTGTTTTTTGTTTGTTTGGTTGGGTTTTTTTTGGTTCTTGTTTTGTTGTTGTTGACTAAGAAAAAATGGTGTCTTATACCAGTAAACAAGTTTACATCAGGCTTTTCTAAACTGGTTCTATAGCCTTTCAGCTCCCTTCTGTATCTGACACCATTCCTATAACACTGCGGCAGGGTCACAGTTTTAAGCAAAGCTGGGTGGATCACAAGCTACTTGTGCTTAGAAGATGCTCCAGTGCCCCGGGCCTCTCTGGAAATGCTGACATCCCACTTTCCCGGGAAAGGAGGGACTCAGCAAGAATCCATGCAGCAGGCCTTTTAAAAATTTCATTGTCAATTTTTTGACTCCTCCCTGTTTGAGGGTTCCCTGTTATTACTGACTCAGGAGCTGTGTCTGGTTTCTAAGACTGCTAATGGGCAACTAATGGGCTTTCCTCTTAATGCAAGCCTCAACTCCTCTCACTTGACTGGAACTGGCTTTCATAGACTCACAAGGCTTGGGATGCTCAAGGCTTTGAAGAGATTCAAGGTTTTGTGATATATAATACAGCAAATTCCTCTCAAGAATATGAATGTCATGAGCTCCTCAATATCATAACAACATTAATAAATGCAGCATAAAAGAACTAACTGACTAAGTGCAGTTGAAAAAGATGATGGAATAGAGATTATTCTTGGCTTTCAAGCCCATCATTCATTGTTAAGGGTGAAGCAATTTTTTTTTTTTCCAACAAAATGCCCTGAATGAGCATTATGTCAATAGTAGCATTAAAAGAAAGAAATTATAAGAATGGAGACCTTTACCACTACCAGACATAGTTTCACTCAGCACAAAAGAAGCTTTGAGAGCATCAGCAGTTACTGGATGAACAAAAGGTAAATAAAAGGTTCACCACAAAATAAATCCCATTTTCCTCACTGAAAAGGAACATAGAAACTTTGTAGAAAATTACTCAACATGAACAGTATGAGAGCTACCAACAAGGACAGAAGAGTTTCTAAGTCATGCTACAGCTTTTCACTGGCATAAAGAAAAAGAGGTTCATTTAATTTGGCAAAATTTCCTATTTGATTTCCTTACTCTGAATGTCTTGCAACCCAAGGAAGTGAAACACAGGCAGCACATACACATCTTAAAATCACCCTAGGTTTGCCAATGTAGCTGAAAATACTAATGTTAGGATGAAAGCATAGCATTTGCAATATTAAGCCAGAAAGGAATAAGAAATATTTTTAAGCAGTTGTGATTGCATATTGATTTTTAGACTGTAAGGAAGATCCAGAGGCCTAAGTAGAATAATACCAGGCCAGCCAGCACTAAAGAATGATATGCTACCCTACTAGCAAATCAGATTTTTTGGGGGTGAATTACATGCCTCATTCCGCATTGTGAGTTTCTCTGTATTATTTGTTTTCTTCAGGGTGGTAGATGTCAAATGACACATTCTTGGTCTCTGGGTAACTTTCCACCAGCTCCTCAGTAAGAAATACCTGGGAAGTTGGCCCTTGCCCCAGATTTTCAAATTTGAGCTGGGAGAGGGACAGAGGGAGAGAGGGAGAGAAGGAGACAAAGTATACGTATGTATTGTATGTTCATGTATGAATGGTTGAGTTAATGGGAAAGATAGGTAGCCTGTGCAAGGGAGTTTGTTTAAGACATGCACAGGCACAAAGGTGCATGTCTGGGATGAGCAACTGCAGAGGCATTTTAAAGGATGATTTTACATTTGCTGCTTTGCTTCTGTTGTTCCAAGTGACTCCCTCAGCAGCAGCCTCAGTCCTTCGAATTTGTTTTAACTGTCTTTTGCCACTTCTGCACAAAGCTGTCCTCCTTTAAGGTGTGTGCTGAGTTCATAGTTTCTGGCAAGCTTGACTTTTCTGGTAATTAGTTGCTTTCATACGTGAGAAATTGTGACTATGTAATCGAGACCGATGGTTGCAGTGCTGGGCCAGCGCTCAGTTTCTCCCTTTACACCCGTAAGATATCTGAGACATGTTTCCTGAGCCTCACTCTGACATCAACATGATGCCTGCTGACACTGTAAAATGGGATCTCACATGGATAATCGCTCTTTACCGAGCAGCTGCTGGAAGAAGGACAAGTCCGGCCAGAATTCATTCTGAATTCAGAGTCCTGGCAAAGCCTCTAGATGTCGCAAAGTATACTCATCTATATTTTTATGTGGGGATAACTTTCTTCAGTGATATATATTTATTGTTTCCCCTCCTCGAGACAAATTCCCTTTTTTTTTTTTCCCAGTGGGAGGGGATTTGTTAGCAAACAGTTTGTTGCTAATACCAACCGTCAGAACATTTTGCAAGAGTGCAGTGAAGGTTAGGTGTGCTTTTCAAACATGGATTTAAAGCGCATTGGTTTTATGCCAGGTTTTTTTTTTTAAACTTAATTGGATTGTGCAGTGCACTTCAGTAACCTTTTACATATCATCTTTTAGCCCAAAACAAACGAGTTGTCAAATAAAGCAGTTACCAAATAGAACCAAGAACATGAATAAGTTAATCAAAATTTTAAAAAAGACATTTATTTTGTAAAAGGCCATCTCTAATCAAACAGGCTTTATGAGTAAATCAAAGTGTTTTCTCTACCGTGTCACAGGCAAATTATGCACCCATTCTGTTACTCCCATAAAAACGTATAAATACCACAGGTTATTTGGAAGTCATTCACTACTGTCAAGTACCACAACTACTCCACAGCATCTCTGTACAACGGTGTCAGAGGCTCAGCTAAGTTTGGGCAGTATGACATGTGCTCAAATAGGAGATTGCTCTCATTCGAAGTGCCTTTCCAAACTGGGCTGAGAGTGATGAAAGGTACCTTGCTGGAGACAGTTCCCTGCCCATATGTTCCCGCTTCCCCTTTCTGTCTTCTCATACCTCTCGGCTCTCACCCAGTGAGATCTTTCCCTGCTAGGATGCAAATGATTTGAACTAGGTAAGGAAAAGTTTGAGACTGCGTTATTAAGTAGTCAGTTATTGGAGAGAAATCTATGTCCTTAACATGTTTGTCAAAAGATCAGCAAACCTCTTCCCAACGTAAGAAATAACTGACTTTCCTTTTCACAATATGATAAAATAGGATGCCTAGATCTTCAGTGTCAGAGCTTGAAAGGCAAATGCAGATAGGTATGTGTCTGGATAAGAACACACCTTCTAAAATCACCCCTCCACACCATATTTATTCCATTATTTTGCCATTTTTCCTGGAGAGAGCAAGTGCTGGAGGCACCTTTTATGTTCTTTGTGAAATCCTATGCCTTTTTAAGTCTCTCCCAAAATTCATATTTTCCATTTCCTTTCTGTCTCCGTGAATAGCTTTGATGGAGCTGTTTAACACCAATTTTAACATATTACCCTTATTTTTAGGGATACGTGGACACTGAGGGTGGAGTAGTCTCAAATTTGCTATGCCAAAAGGGTCATCTTCTGTGTGCTTGCTGGTCTAAAGCCAGACTTGTGCTATTGACTGAAATTCTGAGGTTCACCCTTGTTAGCTTGAATCTACACAAACGTGCTTACACCAAAGTGCAATTTCAGGTGTGTGAAAACGGTCTGGAAGATGGGAATACTCCCTGGCTTTCCCAGAGCGTGGACTACAGCAATTGTCCCATGAGCACCACTCATCCCATTCCTGACTGCACAGATCATCTAACAGCTCCTTGGCAACTGCAGTTATTAAGAACAGCTAGGAAATTATTTGCAGTTAAAACAGTGTGAGTGATGAATGGGCACAAGGCAGTATTTATTTAGGAAGCCTCCTTTAAGTTTCTAGGACAATCTCAACCTACAGGACCAGACAGCTTTCTGGAGACATCCAGCAAGGCTAGGGAGAATGGGGAATCACCTCTTAGAGGACATATACCAAAGCGAAAGCTTTAATGAACAATTAGCCATGAAGCAAGAAACAGGAAACATTGTGAGACTATTAAAGGGCTGTCTGAGAGCCAGGAGAGCCCAGGGCATAGGCAGAGTACCTTATAAGCCGGCACATTTTAAGAGTATCAATTAAAAACAGATTAAATTCACATATGATCCAATTTGACTCAATATGCGTGGGTTACCCCGACCTACCCAGATTTACCCAAGTACTTCTGCTAGTCCTGCCTCCATGTCACACTAGCATTGCCAGCTGTCACTTGAAGATAATGGCTTTTACTGAACCACTCGCATTTCCTTGGTTGGACATGGATGAGACCTTCCTGGCTCCTCAGGACCTGCTGGTGTGCTCTGAAGCTGAGCGGGCTCAGTCAGCCTCTCCTCTGCCTCTCCTCTTCCTCTCCTCTTCCTCTCCTCTTCCTCTCCTCTTCCTCTCCTCATTCAAGGTACCCAGTCCCCATACTGGTATCTAGACTCCTTCGTGCTCTGACCCAGCCCCATCACAGCAGGAGCTAGAATTACACTCTGAGTCATCTCTCTTTTTCCTTTTCTGTTTCAGGATGACAATGGATGCTCTGCAACTAGCAAACACTGCCTTTGCAGTTGATATGTTCAAAAAACTGTGTGAGAACGACAAAACAGCCAATATTATTTTTGCACCACTGTGTACCTCAACGTCTCTGGCTCTGGCATATAAAGCTACGAAAGGTGACACTGCAGACCAGATGAAACAGGTAAGCTGTCAGTGTCCTGTTCTTTGGCTGCAAAATTATATGGCTGTCAGAGGTAGCTTTCTTTTTTATTCTTGTTAATATTCTGCTGGATGTCTGGTTCCCTTGTAAGCCAGGCTGCAAACCATCCATCTGAAATTCCTAAATGGTTCCACAATCCATGGCTGCACACAGCAAGAGGTTGAAAATCTGGCATAAAGAAAAAGCATTCTCAAATGTTTACATGGTGGAAGGGGACAGGCAGAGTCCTCAACAGTTGCATTAAAGCCTTGTCTCCTTTTAGTGTAGTGTTAATTGTGGCTGCAAGTCATAGCCAAGATCACTGCATTTGCTGGATTATTTTTTTCTCATTATTCAAGAATGCTTTATAGAACTGGAAATAACTTTGCCATTATCTGTCAGCAGCAAGTATGCTTAGCAGCTGTGTCACTGACATTTCCCCTTTCTCCTGCAATGTAGCTGAGAGGAGGCTGATGCAGCAGAAGAGGGCACAATGTGAATGTTTCTCCCTACAAGCAGCTCACGGTGTTCAAGGGGTTTCCAACACTGTGATGCAGCATGGCAGTCATGATGCAATCAGTCTATCAAGCTCAGTCTGCGGTGCAGGGAGGCCCCTTGCAGCCTCTCCTGCTGCCCTCATGTGAGGAGAGATTTGCATCGTTCCTTTGTATCCCAGCAAGGGTGCCCACGATTTCTGCAGTTACCTAGAGGTGAACGAGAAGCAAATTCAGTATGTATTGATATGCTGATTATCACCTTGCTCTGAGGGACATTCTATGTATTTGAAAACATTTTCCCTCTGTTGGGAATTCCTCCTGTAATTCCTCATTCACTGAAGGTACTCCTGAGTGCAGCCTCCTGTGCCCCTACTTGTGCCACAGGTTATGAGTCTTGTGCTATTCACAGAACTGCACAGCAATATATCCATGAAAATCTTCTAGGCATTCCAGATTTTTCCAAACAGGATTAAAAAAAAAATTACAAATTAACTCTAGATTTTTTTTTTTTTTTTTAAATTTAAATGGCATCCTGCAGCTTCCTCAGCATTTCAAAATTCAGGTGCTATCTTTCTACTGGGAGAGTTCAAAATATTAACCTGTGCTTAATTTCATTTTCACTCGTGTCTGCAATTTGCTTTGAACCATCCCATAATAAATTAGTGTACACATCCACAAATGCAGTTCTGTTACATAAACATGTTTATGTTTCATATTTCTCAAGTGGTATATAAAATGTGCTGACTACAGATACTAAGGAGAACTTGCTTTGTTTCTAAATATAATATCCCCTATTTTCTGTGTCTGTTCTAGCTTCTGCCTGCCGAGTTCATGCTTGGGTTTTACCAGCCAGACTAGTAGTCTTACTTTGGAGTATCAGTTAACAAACTCATGCCAAAAGCTCTCCCGGGTAGAGAAGCTGCAGTAGCATAGCTTTCTCCTCAAACATAGTTTCCAGGCACAAAAGTGTCTTCTGCAGTTAACATACTAAGAAATAGAAGTGTTGGAGGAAAAGGAAATACTTTGAGAAAGTTGTTTCTGAGGAAATGACCATGGAGTTTGGCTATGAGGGACATGCTGCTGCGATGTCCTTGGGTGTTTGTTTCCTTCTGCTCCAGCTGAGCAAGGAGAGCAGAGGACGTGGAGGGGTGGCTAAGGCAGAGCAGCAATTTGTCATGTCTGTGCAGATACGATGTGTTCAGGGAAAAAGAGCAGAAGTGAGAGACAAAGGGAAAGGAAGGTCCCTTATGCCTGCTGTGCCTCAGGCAGGAATTTGAGACAGGTGAGGAGGGTTGGGCAGGCTGCCTGTAATGAAACCACCGCCACCCTGTAATAAGCAGGCATAGGAGTTCAATCTGTGTTTACAACGTTGTTTTCAAACAAAACCAGCAGGAACCTCTCACCTTTGGTGCCTAAAAGTGGTGAGTTTTAGGTCACCCCAGAACTTCCTCGAGCTGGACTTGTCATTCCCAAGAGCTGGAAGGTGGCCACGTGTGGGTCAGCAGCCCTACCTCCAGCTCATACTTTGTCTACCAAACCAGACACAGTTATCTGATTATTTTTTTTTTTTTTTGGCTGAAATATCATGTGATGTCATGTACTAATCATAGCAATCAGAAAACTTGATGATCTGTTAAGCATTTTTAAAGGTATAGTCCACTTCTAGAAAGATTAACTGGGACCCTCATTTGCCTGGCTTAAAATCTCCATTTTTTTGGACAGGAATGTAAATTTGGTGAAAACATTGTGATACCATAGTGCAGAGTTTTAATCAACTAAGTAACATCACTGCACAAACAGGTCTATTGATTTCTTTGGACTGCTCACAGGAAAGAAACACATTTGGTTAAAGTTCTGGGAGAATCAGGTTTTTAGATTTATGTGAGGATGTCAAATACATAAATTATTTTTGAGTTACAACAGCAAGAGGCTGTGTTGTTAGCTTAAATACAAAAAGCCACAGTTCCAGTCACAAACTAGCATTCTTTTTTGCTAAACTGTTAGGAATGTTTAGATAATAAATAATAAATAAAATATTCTTAGTATTTTATTATGTTCATTTAACAGGTACTCCATTTACAAGATGTCAAAGACGTTTCTTTTGGGTTTCAAACAGTAACTTCAGATGTTTCCAAACTCAGCTCTTTCTTTGCACTGAAAATGGTCAAACGGCTCTTTGTAGACAAGTCTCTTAATCCTACCACAGTAAGTACTTCAGAAAAGCCCTGGTCCTATGAATTGCTTGGCCAGCATGTTGACTGGTTATGGTGTCAGACCTCAATGTTATTTAAAATAAATTATCTTACTTTTGGCTGTTACTGGTCTAGATTCAGATAATGAATGACATAATATTCTTTGCTGCTTTAAAAGTTTGTGGGAGGATGAATCTGCTGCTTGACCCCAAGCTATGTGACTATTACAACATTCGTAATTCTCTCATTAATATGCTTTAGGTCAGTAGGCTCAGTAAGTTTTGAATGCAATATAACTTGTATGCCACATCAAGATCTTTACATTGTAAGTATGAGCAAAAAGGAGTTTTAAAACAAGTTGATGGCGCAAGTATGTGTCCAGTTCACACACCCAAGTAATTACTGCATAACCTGTAGTTTTCTTAATCTATCTGAGGAGGCAGAAGCCTGGCTACTGAAACAACACAAGGGAGGAAGGTGTTCTTTGGCCTTATAGACCTTCAAATAACTGATTTTTTTTTTTTCCCAAAAGTTGCCTTTGAATAGGGCCCCAAACAAGGGCAGCATTGTCCTAAAAGTGATCATGCAGAAAGCTCATGGTATCCTAAATGATGCTATAATAAGATTTCCTGCTGCTCAGCCTCTGCTACAGCAAAGGCCAATACCCATCCACAGCAATAAACATCTCACCTGGCGAGTACAGACATGATGTGAGCAGCCCATGGCCTTTATCTCAGTCCTTTCTCTTACCCAGGCCTGGACTGGGGGTTGTTTTATCCTTTCAGACTCTGGCAACATTCTCACTCCTGCAGTACCAAAGTTACGTTAGCTGCTGATGTAACACCACCAGACTGAAGACACGCTTGGGAGCGATGTGCCAAAAGCAGCTGTGTATCCTGATTGTCACCCCCTGTTATTTAATAGCTATCCATCATAATAAGCTCCCCAGCTACCCCGTGGTGAAGCTAGGGATGCCGATGTTGCAGGCTGTGTAAAGAGTCATTGAGCGGATGGCGTTTAACCAAGGAT
Organism: Caloenas nicobarica; assembly: GCF_036013445.1. Lineage (NCBI taxonomy): Eukaryota > Metazoa > Chordata > Aves > Columbiformes > Columbidae > Caloenas > Caloenas nicobarica. Next base: position 77,757,811 of record NC_088246.1, on the reverse strand, counting down.
GACTTTGGTACCTTTTGTCTTTCAGGACTTTGTCAACTCCACAAAGAGGCCTTTTCCATCTGAACTAGAATTAGTGGAGTTCAAAGAAAAAACTGAGGAAACCCGACAGAAGATTAACAAATCTCTTTCAGAGCTGACTGATGGTGAGTCCAGCTTAACCTTGGGGATGCTGTTTACCCTTTTGAAGAAAGAAATCATTGTTCTTGTGACACCTCTTTACTAATGCTTTTAGGAATAAATATGTAGTGAAAGCACTGGAATTAGACCTGTTATTTGGATTCATGAGGATTAGCAACATCAGCCTGTTTTGCAATCACTAATTATAATACTGCAGCATTTCTGAAGGTGGAAATGTGAGACTGACCTTGCATTAGCCTTGGGGAAGGCTGCTGATGTTTCACTGCAGCCGGACAGTTCGGGAGAACAACAGCTCTTGGCTATGGAGCTTCACAAACATCTGACGTCAATACATCAAACCCAGGCCCTGGTTTCCTTTATAAGTTTCATTCTAATGGGAAGTATTTGCTGGCCTCTGACTTTCAGGCAGTTAATTAGTAGCTCAGCTCAGCTCCGGGGCTTTGCTGCTGTAGCCAGCAAAGGTGCCACAATCGAACGCGTGTCTCTCATTTGGAGGTGCCTTCTTGCAGACATGGGCCTGCGGACACCTTTCCCGTGGTGCCGCAGAGCCACCAGCCGCTGGGCCACGTCGCAGGAGCTGCCCATCAGTGACCGCGAGCGTCCTTGTGGGGCAGAGGTCCGGCTCTGGCCTGTGCGAGCACCCAGCACCCATAACAGAGCCCGTTTGCAGCCTGTGCACAGGCAGCTGCTGCCCGTTGCCCTCGTGTGGGACAAATATGACAACATGGCTGCATGAGTGGTGTCTGGGCCTTCCCAGGCTGGCAGAGGGGGAAGCACCTTGCCCTACCCATGCAATTCGTGCGTGAAGGCAGGACCCGCCTCCCCGGTGGATTCAGCCTCTTTTACCACAGTGCTTGAATGGATCTGAAAGAGAGCAAGAGGAACACACAACATTTTCATATGCTTTTTGAAGTCTGTAGCAGCATTTGGTTATGATTTGCAATCAGAGCTGCACTTCTGTTATTCTGGTTATTTTATCCTCACGTATCATTCTAGAAATTAGTCACTAATCTCAAACTTCCCTTCAAGACTGTCTCTCCAAATGACAAATCATTTTTTACTTACACCCGTTGACTTTCACTGAAAATTCAGTACCTTCTGTAAAGTACTGAACAAAAGTAGTAGACATATTTTTGATTCCATGCTATATAAGCCAAGGAAACAGAAGATCTGCCTTGATCCCAAATCCCATCTCAAACATTAAGCTGCAATTTTAAGTAAGTGCTTCTTTTTGGAATTTTCCATTAGAATTATAATATTTTATCTGTGAGGTGCAGGATGCAAGCTTTTTAATTCATTGGAATGTTTCCATCTTCATTTGATGCAATTGATATACTGATAATGCGTTGTTGTATTAACAACCATCTTAAACCTGTTCACAGGCAAAATGGAGAATATTTTAAACGAGGATAGTGTAAGTGACCAGACTCAGATCCTCCTAGTTAATGCAGCTTATTTTGTCACAAACTGGATGAAGAAGTTCCCAGAGGCAGAGATCAAAGAATGTCCTTTTAAAGTCAACAAGGTATGTTCTGAAAAAAAAGAGAGCACTGTTTCTACTCAAGAAAATGCAAACTTTGAGCTAAGGAAATCCCAGCCAGAAAAAATGAGAAATGTTTATTATTACTACGGCATTCTTAGACTCCATCTAAACCTATATGCTCTTGCAAGGGTCCCTAAACCAGTTTGGTTGTTGTGTTGTTTTAAAACTGTGCTGGTGCTTTCACATCCATCTTTCAAAGGCCCAATGTGAAAACAGACTGTCCTGCTGGTATATTTAGACAGCAGGAGCTGAGTACAAGTGATCAAAAGCAGCCATTGCCTACAAGGACATGCACATTCTCATAGGTAGCTTCTTACAAGAGATTGCAACCTGTACCAGAGGCTACATCCCCAAACCAGAAGGGTGAAGTAGAAAACATTGCATTTCACGTGGTCACAGAGCTAGTGAAACATCTACACCCACGGGGTCTCTTTGACCCTGTGCTTTCCTCTTCAGGGATGGCGCCCATCGACCTCCCTCTTTGCAGTCAGGCTCAGGACTGCAGCCCTTTGCACATCAGCCCTGCTTAGCCATGAGGTCCAAGCAGGTACAGCACTTGTGGCTGTTGCCTTCAGGAGTCTGTGACCAGGCAGACAGCTTTAAACCAAGATATAAAGCTGGGCAACATTTGTGAGTTAGAGAGATTATACTCCAAATATATACATACATCTATGTGCATGAGAAAAGTTGGAGTTTCAGGTTCACTGAAAATTCTCATAAACTACCAAATCAGCCAACAGCTTCAGCTAAAAAAGTTTTAACAGTTTTACAATTAACATTAAAAATTTTAAGTGAAACACCTCGAGTTATTTTTTTTTCCTAAAGTAACATTTTTCTACTGAATTTGAATTTTAAATGAGTTTCCAGGTGAGCAGAACAGTTTGTAAATCTTCCCTGTGAAATAAATACTCGGGTTTTTTTGTTGTTGGTTGGTCGGTTGGTTGGTTTTTTTGGTTGTTGTTGGGGTTTTTTTGTTTGGTGGTTGTTTTTTTGGTTTGTTTTTGTTTTTTTTTTTTCTCCTCATTCATGAAAAGCAAAGACATAGGGCTTCAGGTAAGCCTGATATTTCTTCATATTCTTTTTCAGCTCCTGAACCAAAATATCGATTATTCATGTGAACAGCTTGACCTTTACTGTTGAGATGTGCTTAGTGCTTGACACTTACTGGCATTACAATGCCTTGTAGACAGCATAGTTTGTAGCATTCAGTGAAACAGGCACTAAAGGCCACCGGTATTAGGTAAATTTCTCTTCTAAGGCACATCCCCAGTATATTGCTATTATATTAAGTAGAGTTCTGTTCCACTTTTCTTTGCAAAGCTGCCCACTGTAAAAAGCCATCAGTGTCCTGTACAGCTGGTTTCATTACCTATGAAAGCCAACAAATTGTGTGATGGTAACTCAATATACCGCTTCCATGCAAGCTTACAAACTTTCCTCTCTTGCCATCTTGTCTGTGAATTAAAAAGAATGCTAGATTGTTTCCTCCGTGTTTTGCAGACTGAAACTAAACCAGTGCAAATGATGAATCTGGAAGCTACTTTTTGCCTGGGCTATGTAAAAGAATTAAACGTTGCCATCCTTGAGCTTCCATGCCTTAATAAACATATAAGCATGCTCATTCTGCTGCCCAAAGAGATCGATGATGAGACCACTGGCTTGGAGAAGGTGAGAGAAAAAAATAGAACTGTTATGATTCTTCCCTTGGAAACAGCCCGCTTATAATGCCATATGCCTATGGAACATTTTTGTTATTTAGATGCTATAGAGAAGGAAATAAAAAGTAAGTTTCCTGTAAATTTACCTTCTCGCTCTGCTTCTCTATTCCTGACCTCATAATTGTCACATTATTACTTCCACTGTGGCCAAGTATGAGGTTGTGAACAAGACTTTTGTTTCACACAGAGTGTGCACAGAAGACAGTGTAAAGGGCAGAAGGTGCTCATGATGCACTTTAGGAATCTGCAACAATTTGAAAATCTGGATTTTCATCTTAAGATTTTTGTTCTTGCTATAATAAAGTGCTTAATGTCATACTTACTGGGTACTCAGTAGTGCTGACATAATTTACTTCTGTGTCCTCATTATTTTCAGTTGACATGTATCTGTGATTTATTTTAATAAGGTCTTACAGTTCTCCAAGTTTTGAGTTTGAACAGAGGTGCCTGAAAATGACCAATTTTTTATTACAATTGCACATAAATTTGAAAATGAACAGAGCATTTCCTAAAGAACAACTACTTCTTATGTCATATATCTATGAAAATTTTAGAACATATTTTCACATCTTCAAATTTTAAGGATTAAGAAGGAGATGGTCACTCAAGTCACCTTTGTAATTTGCTGCAACTGCCCACAAATTTTAAAGGCAGGAGGAACCTGCCTTTGCAGCTGTAAGGTACTTTTATCTGTTGGAGTAAATTACAGAACACACAAATCTTAAAATGCAAGTGAGACCTTTCCTGACACCAGTTTATTGTGGCCTCAAAATCTGCCTCCTCACTTCCCAGTTTTTAAAAAAACTGCTCAAGCAGTTGCATGTTTGATTGAGATCAGGCTCTGGATTTGGAATATTTTTCTGTCCCAAATACCAGCAATTTAATTACTCTGTAGGGTCAGGAACCAAGGCTTTTGGATCTGCCAGTTGGCCAGGTGTAACCTGGGTAGGGACTGCCTTTCTCAGGTTCCTTCATATGGTCGTTGAGGTGATTGCCTGTCAAAAGCTTTTAAGGGGCAAATAGTCAGAGCGTGCACATACAATGGAGTTGCTCCAGAGGCCTGTCCTCTGGATTGAATCATACTTGCATCAATATAACTGAAAGTATGTTAATCTGTTAAGCCTGAATGCTACAGGTGTGAATTCAAATCCAAGGTTGCCTTTTGGACTTCATTTTTTGGGACTTGGTACAAGTGGGAAGTTCAAGAATGGTCTTTTTTTTTTTTTTCTTTCCCTCTTTCCTTGGACTGCTCATTAATTTCCTTTGTTCCTTCATGTTTTCAGCTGGAAAAGGCACTTACCCCTGAGACATTATTACAGTGGACCAATCCCAGCATGATGGCCAACACCAAAGTGAATGTATCTCTTCCAAAGTTTAGCGTGGAAGGTGATTATGACTTGAAGCCACTTCTGGAAAGCCTGGGAATGATAAATGTCTTCAACGAGAGTGCATCAGATTTCTCTGAGATGTGTGAGACGAAAGGTGTGGTTTTGTCAAAGATCATCCATAAAGTCTCTTTGGAAGTAAATGAGCAAGGTGGCGAGTCCCGAGAAGTACCAGGATATAGGATTCTGCAACACAAGGATGAATTTAAAGCTGACCATCCATTTATCTTTTTATTTAGACACAACAAAACTCGCAATGTGATTCTTTCAGGCCGATTCTGTTCCCCTTAAGCAGGGCATATTCATTATGAAAAAGCACAGTTACATTTATCGTGGTACATCGCCCTGTAAAGCTTGTCATCCTGACTATCACCTTTGAAAGGAAATAGAAGAGGTTTGTTCATCAGCTGGGTAATACAATGTACTCCACATATGCAGCAGAACTAGTTTATCCCCTTATGTTTCATCCCCTTAAGCTGAAGGACTCCCACTGTGAATAACACATCATATTTTACTGAGAAGTATCCCAGCCTCAGCAACAAGTGTATTTTCTTCCTCTGTGACATCTTTTTTCCCAAAACAAAGTGAACTGAGAGCCTGTTGTAAATATACCAGGAAGTGGAAAGGGCTCTGTGAGGAAGAGCTACTTTTCTACTCCCTAGCCAAACCACTCACCCTCGTGACCCATGCTCTGTGGATTCCTACTGCCTAGAAGGGGAAAATGTGGATATGTGGTGTGACAACCCTTGTACTTGGCTACTCTCTGGTGCCCTATCAGACCCTGCCAATGCCTGGTGAAACAGCACCTGAGTTCTGCAGCATAGTGAGACAATTCAGGCTGGCATCAGAGTTTGCATCTGGGCAACAGCAGCCACAACACTGAGACCTATGGATGCAAGAGGCAATAATCATAGTGACAAAATGTATACCCAGGAGACTCTTCAGTGTGAGCTACATCAGTTCATAGACTGGGGAAGCTGGACTCCCTCTGTGTGGGATTTTTTGACTCATTGCCCTTCAGACACGGAAGAAGAGACCAGTTCACTGCAGCTATGAGGAGCCCCGTTGTATATATCCTGAGAAAAATAACATTATGCAATTCTAGGACAGAAAAGAATTTGATTAATACGGGAAGTGCCACACTTTACACGCACAGATTATCTGCCATTTCTAGTTCTGGATTCAGAATTGAGGAGACTCCATACAATTACTTAATGTCTGAGGCATGAGAAAGAAACAAGGATTTCTACTTGAGTGAGATTAACATTGTAATTACCAGTCTCCACATCCCATATGAAATAATGGTAATCAGATTTCATTTCTATTTGAAGACTGCCTGCTGCATATGTTCAGTACTGGTTTACCTAATTACTGTTCAGAATAAAGCACTATAAAACCCATGTCAAATGTCTGCAATACCTCCAGTGTCAGTGTGTGTGTGTTCACTCTTGTGTGTTCACTGACAGTGTCAGCGTTCGTTCTTGCCCTCCAATAAATGATAGGAATGGAAACGAACAGATTCACTTAGGCCACAATGTCAAAACAAAAAACTAGATCGATGTCTGGATTGCTTTTCTGGACCACATGATGATAGCTCCCAGTAAAGACTATGTTACTACCTGGTCATAACTTACGGAGAATTCAATTATATGTCTTCAAAAAATGGGAGCATTTTACTTGAGAATTCCTTTTGGTGCTTCAGGTCTGAAAGAAACAGGAAAGAGGTTTCTAAATGGGAACATGAAACCCCTAATCTGCATACTTCTCTTCTAGCACTAGAGAACAGCATGATGGTTATTGTGAATTTGGAGACAGGAGTTCTGATCCTTGGCCTTGCCAACCCATGAGAAGCCTTTAGTCTCAATGGTTCAGCGGTTTTACCAGTTTCCTTCCTTCTCTGGACCTTTAATGGGCTCTAACACATTTTAATATCAGAGGGTTAACAGAGTCATTGACCCATATCTTTGAAGTTAGTGAGGTGACTAACTTCCACCAAGAACAATAGGAGGTGAGTCCTTGCAGACCTCTGGGGGTTTTTGCTGATATGCATCGAATGTTGTGTTACATGAATAGAAGTCAGGAGAAGAATACAGAATATAACAATTACTTTGCAGCCTACCCTATCTGAGAAAGAGCTGCCTGTGAGGATCTTTACCAGCTCAATAACTTCAGTGGTAGCTGAATGGCTGGGAGATAATTTTATACACCCCATCATTGCCTGATCTGTTTTGGAGGCTGGGGTCAGTTATCCAGGGCTGTCGTCCCTGTGGTTCTCCTGCAGGAGGTGGGCCAGAGCATTGCACATGGGGTTGATGACTGACTAAACAGCTACACAGGCAGTATGTACATAGGCAAGATGGACTAGTTGCTGATAGTCTGTACAGTTTGTGTTTGGGCACTGATTCTCGGTCAGGTAGTTCCAGGTGTCCAGCAGGCCATATCACTCTTATTGCTACATCTGTCCTGGTCTGCTAGACTGATGAAAACCTCTGGCAGATTGCCTCATTCCTTTTTTTTTTTCTTACTAGATGAGACTTCCTGAAGGAGAAAAACTCAGGCATCATTTTCTCAGCTTTTTCAGGTTCTGAAAACATTCCAGTCCCGGAGCCAGTCTTCATTCAGTGCAACTCATACTCTGCGTAAATGCTGATCAGAACACTTAGCACATCCACACGAATTTACACAAGCACATCTTCTCAGAAAGTTCCTTGTGCTAACAGGAAGGGTTATCCCATGAAAGCAGAGAGACACACTGCCTCAGGGTGGGGCCCGTCTTTCTCCACGTTCTGACTAATGCCAAGGTGTCCCAGCCTATGCAAGGTAAGCAGATGTTAGAGATACAAAGATGTCTGAATCTACAGAAGGCAACCCCATTTATTGGTCATTTATAAATGAAGTAGCTTGCCCACAAAAAGCTCATGTTTATTTTTCACTTCTGCCACTTCTCTCTGCCAGTCTCAGTATGAAACGTGTCCATCTTGCAGCATGTGAGGGAGAAGCATCAGCAGGGCTCCTGCTGGTGTGAGAAACGCTGTTATGGTCTATTGTTTGGTTCCATCCGGGCTGGCCTTTGGGTCTCGGGCAAGGAATTGCATGGGAGGACATGGGAAAAAGTGTGTGGGAGCTTCTGTATAGAAACACTTATGTGCTGAAAGGTGTTGGTTACAATGGAGAAAGTGAACATAGCTGAGGACTTGCTCAGATTGCCAAGCTGCTCCACCTCACCTTTCAACAGAGCATTAAGATCCAGTGATGGGTGGTGGCCCTGATGGAAAAAAACAAGCTGCAGCTGGCTTTTGCAGGCAGTTGCAAACTGCACTATTATGTGCCTAGTCATCTCGTCACTTGCTCACCTGCACAGTCATTGCCCACTTCCTGCTCCCAGCATTTTGTAGGAGAGAAGGGATACATCTTAACGTCTCGCGGTGATGAATGCTGTTTGTGGGGAAGAGCAGTTCGGTTTTGAAGCTTGAACAGTGCTACGTAGAGCCAATTGGCCCCACTGGAAAAGCAGTACAGTTTTGAATCCCGAGTATACTATCCTAAGGGCCTTGAAAAGACAAAATTTGCACATACATTGACGTTTCCTGAGGCAAAGAAATCAAACTGATGTCAAAGGAGTTCTGAGGGAACATATGTGCACAGCAAGGGAAATAAATCAGTGGAGGAACAACGTTAATATATGAGGGAGGGAGGCAGAAAGCACAGAGATTGGAAGAAGGAAAGTCTTGAAAGATGCTAAAAATACTTAGATTGTCACTGAAAAGAAGCTAGGACTCATAAAGGCAGAAGAAGAAAATATATATGGTAAGGCAGTGTGAAGAAGTATATAAATTGAAAAAAACCCCACCCAAACATAAATATACAAAAAGGACTGAGGAAGAAGACTAAGGAGCACTACAGAAACATACAGGAAGGCAAAAGAGAAGCATAGAAATGAGTGGCAAATGGAAGAAAAAAAGTGAGGAAAAAATAGGTGTAAGAAGAACACTCATTTTATCATTGTATCTTGTATTGTTTACAAATCCCTCTTTTTGGGTGGGCACTGGAGCAGTGGAACCTGGGCAACTGGGCTGAAACCTTAGCAGAGGAGCAAGGAACAGCAAAGCTGGTGGGACTGCACCTGAGGAAGAGGGCGGCCCACCTTCAGCACTAGAAGGGAAGTGTGAGAAAGGCAAGATGGTACTGAGAGACCTTCTTCCTCTTTCCTTCTTTCTCCCCTCACCGTGTCTGACCTCTCAAATATCCTGTGAATCCAAAGCCAGTTTTATGCTTTGTAGGAAGAAGGAAGAGGTGAGAAAGGGAAGACAGAAAATTTTCAGGGTTGTTGTGGTGGGCTGACCCTGGCTGGACACAAGGTGCCCATCAAGGCTGCTCTCTCACTCCCCTTCCTCAGCTGGACAAGGGAGAGAAAATATAGAAACCTAGACTAGTTTGGGTTGGAAGGGACCTTCAAAGGCCATCTAGTCCAACCCCCCTGCAATAAGCAGGGACATCTCCAACTAGATCAGGTTGCTCAGAGCCCCGTCCAGCCTGGCCTTGATATATACAAAAGGCTCATGGGTTGAGATAAGGACAATGAGATCACTCACCAGTTACCATCATGTGCAAAACAGACTTGACTTGGGGAAATTAGTTTAATTTATTACCAATTAAATCAGAGTCAGGTAATAAGAAATAAAAACTAAATCTCAAAACACCTTCCCTCCGCTCCTCCCTTCTTCCCAGGCTGAACTTCACTCCTGATTTTCTCTACCTCCTTCCTCCCCACTCCCTGACTGCCACAGGGTGTGGAGAATGGAAGTTGTGGTCTGTTCATCACGCACTGTCTCTGCTGCTCCCTCCTCCTCAGGGGAAGGACTCCTCACACTCTTCCCCTGCTCCAGCATGGGGTCCCTCCCACAGGAGACAGTTCTCCATGAACTTCTCCAATGTGAGTCCTTCCCACAGACTGCAGTTCTTATGAACCTCTCCAGTGTGGGTTCCTTCCACGGGGTGCAGTCCTTCAGGAACAGACTGCTCTGGCACCTGGAGCACCTCCTGCCCCTCCTTCTTCACCGACCTTGGTGTCTGTAGAATTGTTTCTCTCATATATTCTCACTCCTCTCTCTGCCTGCAGCGGTTGCTGCACAGCAACTTTTTCCCCCTTTTTAAATACGTTATCATGGAGGCACTACTGCCTTCACTACTTGGCTTGGCCTTGGCCAGCAGCAGGCCCGTCTTGGAGCTGGTTGGCGTTGGCTCTATCAGACATGGGGGAAGCTTCTAGCAGCTTCTCACAGGAGACACCCCCGCTACCAAAACCTTGCTGTGCAAACCCATTACAGTTGCAAGACCACTTGCAACCCTAAAGGACTTAATTTTGACCCCTGAGTCCAGCTGCCATAACCCAACGTTACACCTAAGCTCAGTGGTGATGATTAGGGTTTATCAAACACTGGGTTGGCGCAGCTCTGCGCTTTCCATCTTTTCCATCTCGCTTTATGCTGGAGATGTAACCTATGTGAACAGCCACTCCTGGCCTTTTATTCTTAAGTCCAATGATTTAAAAGAATACCCCCTGGCTGGGGATTCCTGTTAAGTTCAAGGAGATACTTCTTCCTCTCTCTAATTAAGCTCCTTCCATACACATAAAGCTGACTTCTTACCTGAGGGAGATGGCTGTAGGCAACATAAAGCTTATGCGTTTCCCATTCACTTGCTCTATCTCTGCAAGCAAGTTCAGCTTCAAACAAGGCTTCTCTGAAACCTGGCATGAACCCTGCACACCCCTGTGTCCAGCCCAGCCCCATCAAATTTGAATGGGACAGTGCACAGAAGTACAGCCATGGATCCCCAGGGTTAATGCCCAGTTTTCCAGCTGAGGGTGACTTGTCATTTCAATCAGATGTCACCAGCTGATACTGCCTGCCTAACTTGTTGGGCAGCTTTGAGAAAAAAGCTATTAGCATATAGCTAGATATAAGTTTCCCAGTCTTCTACAGGAAACTTCACGTTGACGGCATTTGCATTCAATTGCAACATGTTGCTATCATCAGCAATTGGTTAGAGGCTGAACTTTCCCACAAGAGAGTGGAAGGTTTTTGTAATACAGTATTCACAAGAACATGCTCCAGAGCTCAGCTGTTGTGCTTTTCATTTAACCTCTTCAGGCAAGAAGGTAAAAAATTATTATTTTTTTTTCTTCCCCAAAATAACTTGTGGGTTTTTTTTGGCAGATCTAAAGTAGTCTACAGGTTGTTAAAGTAAACATCATGTTTACAGATGGGACAAAAGGGGGAGATATCTTTAGAAGCTACGGGCAGCAAACCTGCTAAAATTCAGGTAGCTCAAGAACTCACACAAAAGGAGCTGGTCTTCAGTGTGATGTAGATGGGGAATTTAGGAACACATGTCCAAAGCTATGAATCTAAAGATTCTTGCCTAAATTTCACAGACTTCTGAATATGGAATTTCCCCAGGACCTCTCAGCCATCCAGAAAGGTCTAATTGCCACAGGACTGATCAGCTCAGTAGCTTGTAACAGAAAGCAGATGTTTTTTTGCCTATGTCTCCATGAGGGCTGAAGGGCAGTCTCTTTCAGAGCACCTCTACCTGCTCTGATAGAAATGGGATTCACATGGAGCAATGGTGCTGATGACCTGAGCAAACTCACCCACAAAGTGAGAGATATGGGTTAATTTCCCTTCTTTACTCAGTTTTCCATGGCACAAGAAAAAGCCTTGAAATATTGACTAGACAAGAGAGAGGGCATGCAGTTGTCTGACTGGGTGCTTAGGCTTTTCTCCTGTACCCTGATCCCTGCTGCCAGGCGTTCGTTTGTGTTCTTAAACAATGACTCTACAAAATAGGAAGGGTGGAGTGGTAATCAGATTTAGTTTTCTTAGTGGAGATGTTAGTCTTCATCATCAAGGTATTACCTCTTGGGTTTGGCAATGATGTTTAATAGCTTGCTGAGAAGCCTACACAGGCATAGCAAATAACTTGCCACTGTAGAGCCCATAAGAGGCAAATGTACATTCATGTCCATTTGTGCAGGAGTAATTGGTCTAGAAAGAGGTAGAAAAGATACATCCTGAAGGTATGGATGCAAAATAGTAAAAGCAGTCAGAAAAAGCCCTTTCTGGCATAAAAGTAGGAGCCTGAGAGGAAGAATTTTTTAGAAAATGAACTTGGTAACATTTCCCTTGAAAAGTTGTTTTGTTCTGAAATGTATTGGTTTTAAATTTAAAGCATCTTACTTTGGAAATATTTTGTGTCTTATAGGGATGATTAGAATTTCTGTGTTGTATGAAATTTCATTCTTCTTATGTGCTGTTTTTCTCTTTCACTCCAAATCAGCACAGAAACACTTGGAAACCTCCTTTTGTATGAATGGTCATGAAAAACAAGAAAGTCTCTTCTACCAATCATAGATTTTTCATGTGAGGAGAAAGTATTATCTGGCATGTGCTCCTTTTTTAGGATAGGCACATGTCTTTTCTGCCAATTGTCTCCTTTGTATATGAGAAAAGAATGTGCATTGAAGCACCTTGATGGGAGGCAGACTGAATAAGTAAAACATGCAATGAGCATTATCACGTGGCGTCAGGGAAAACAGGTTCCTTCTTGCTTTACCTTGTAGTAAATATAGAGTTACCTTAAAAACAAGGCTGTAGCTCTCTTAGCCTCCCCACTTCATTTACTGCGGCTCCTGTTGACTGCGTAATATAATCTAATACACCTACTAATTAGGATAGCTTTGAGCACAGCTTTTTATTCTTTGGGAGTTTTTCCTCTTGATTTTATCTACCCTTAGCCAAAAACAAACTGTAAAGAGAGAACAGATCATGAATGGTTATAGAAAAGGTGTGTTCTTCCTTTCACACAGGCATGGAAGGAGATTGTTATCTTCTCAGCCTCTTTGGTACACAGTGGTTTTCTCTGAAGGAAGCTCTTTTCCTGGGTAGCTTCTTGCTCACGTAGGAAAACGCCAGTGATTTCCATCTGCCGGACTGTGTTGAAAGCTGCTGAACCATCACGCAAAGCACCTCCCTTCATCAGCTGTAAAGCCCCAACCCTGCTTGCTGTCTCTGCACTACTGCTAACGTTCAGTGCAGACGCTTTGGTTAGAGCAGAACAGCAGGTATGATCTTCCTGATCTTCTTCGCTTCTTTCCATATTATATCTTCTCTCCTTACCACTGCAAAATCTTTTAAAAATAATGTTACCATTTCTTGTCCACCACGTAGGTGTTATCCAAACTCCACTGTCTCCCAGTAAATCCAAAACTTCCTTGATTTCACAGACTATACACAAGGCTTTATGGTGTGGAATCATTCATACGCTTGTGCCTATCCCAATTTAGATTAAGGAAATTCACTAAATGCTTTCATTCAGCAGTAAGAAAGTTCTTCCACCAGCTCACACCTCCCCCCCTTTGCTTTGGGTTTCCAGGGCAGCTCTCTAAGTAGTTCCCACTCACAAAACCATGGAGGTGGCCACAGTGTTTGCACCTGGACATCACCATGAGGACAGCTTGCTGCTTTTTCTAAAGGAGTAGCCGCCTTGATAGGACAGACACTTGCTTTTAAAACCTGTTCCCAGGTCTAGGGTTTTCTCTCCATGCTTGGCAGTCAGTCCTGTCCCTGCAGGGTGGGGCGGAGGTGCCTCTTTCCTTCTGAGGATGTTTATTAACTCTATTTTTCTCCTTGACTCATTCTGAGGTTTGGGCACACCTACAATGTGCCTCACGACCTACATTCACCATGAACCATTTCACAGCTCCATTTCAGATCTTTCAAGAGGTGTGAAAGTGGAGCAATACAAACTTCAGCACTAAAGAAGCACTGTCTTGTTTTAGAATGTTCCAGATAGTAGGTAACGAAGGTGGAAGAAAAAGACATTGCACTAAATAATAATCTCTCTTGTGGAAAGATGACTGTGTTATCAAAAGGAAAACGAAAGACATGAACAGAGGCACAAACAGAGGCACAAACAGCAGAGCTAGAACAGCTGTTTTCAGAATTAATGAGATATAACTCATCATCTGCATTTGCCACACATGGCACCTTCAGCAACTTCAGCAACTTCACTTTTCAGCTCTTCCAAGCCACCGCAGCAATCTGTCTTGAGCTAAGTCTGTTTTTTCTGTGGGCTGAGTTCATACCCATTGCCTGGCACTTGCTGTGTGCTAAGGTGGTCTGCACAGACAAATGCTGCATCTCAGCTGATCCACATCAGCTCTCTAAGTCCTGGTAACTTCTGGCACCCGAGCCCCAGCTTCTCATGCAAAGTTTGTGTCCGGCTTGTGGCTGAGCAAGAGGCAGCATGCGCTCTTCGCCCTTGAGGACAATGCAAGAAATTTTCAGTAGTTCTTGGAGTAAAGGGCAGGGCAGGATCTGTGTGTGTGGTAGAAGAGCTGGGGCCTCTGTGGATGAAAGGAGTGTCAGGGATCATTGGCTGGGAGGGGGTGGGGTCCCCAACACCAGGCAGCCCCTTCCCAAGAAGGCTCTAGACCCCTCTCAAAGTGGCTGCTGGGCACCAACAGCCCAGGACAGGCCGTACAACAGCTCTGCTGATGAAAAGTCCTGAAGCTGAGCTTTGCACCAGCCTTTTGTTGCCCTTAGCCTTCTGGTGACGCAGGCTGGAGCTCCTCACATAACTTGGGCTTGCGGGCTGCAGCAGAGGGGGGGCACAGGGCTGAGAAGGAGCACCTGCTGCGCCATGGCTTTCTGTAGACAGTGGAAATAACCAACTGGCTGTGCACTCATCCATCTTCTCAATGGAGAGGAGCTCTAGCAGCTTGCTACGGACCCAACCCATGCTTGTCCCAGTGCAGGCTGAAAGCTAGAGCCAGCCACTTCTGTACTGTGGGAGACATGAGGGCCTTCTCTCCATACTGTGGCTCTGTATTTTCCCCTAAATAAAGTATCTTTCTGGAACACAGGCCACAGCTACTCACCTCTATATCTGCAAGCAGGCAGGAGTGTATGCTTTGCTTTTCACAAGTTTTTCTGGTGTGCTGTCCACAATATCATTTGTTTAACACTCCAAGTGATGCAGGGATTTTCGGACATAATGATTCCAGAAAAGCTCATGTGATCCCACTGGCATCCACACAACAGCTTTACAATTCTCCTCCTAGAGGACAGAAAAGGAGTTTCTAACTTCCTCTTTTTTCAGATGGCCTCCTCCTTGCAAGGACCAAGCTTGAACTTGTTGCCAACTTCTTCACAGAGCAGATTTAATGTAAATGCCCCACAAGAAAGATACCAGACTGTTATCTTTCTAGTGCAAAAGAAAAGAGTGACACAGATCTTGTCATATCATTGAGCAGGAAATTACAGACTTCTTTTCAGGGCAGTTGAGCTATTTCTTTGTTTGGAAATTGTAGTTGTTAATCATACTTGAATCTGTGGCTCCTGGAAAACTCACGAGGAGGGAAAAAGTATTTCAAACTGTTCATGTTTCCATATGTAGTTCAGTCTCCATGGCTGTTAATGACCCCTTTTCATATATGATAACATTAATAAATAGTGATTTTATTTTTATAAACCTGTTGTTTGAAACCTTCATACCACAGCTCTGGTTACCAGACATGGTTATATGCAGGCATAGCTTCTGTCACCAAATTTCTGTCACTAATTGAATATTGTTACAAGATGAAAGAGCTGATATAACTGTATACCTCAAACCAGTCTGGAGAAGGAAAATGTTAATCCACAGGCCACTGATTTCAATGCCATGATCTGAAATAAGACACTCCATAGGATAAGATAGAAAAATGGTCCTTTCTGAGGAATTCACATATGTTGTGAACGTGGGTCTGTTTTCCAGACATGCTGTGTCCTTGCTGTGGAGCATGGACTGATAGATGTGTGCAAGGTTGGCTGTTTCAAACTCTCAGAGTTTGGCAAACTTATATTATTTAGCAAGGAGCTATGGGACAGTCTCAGAGCAGACAGATGCTTCGCCGTGTGATCTAGCTAGGCAACAAGCTGCATTAAATTTCTTCTTTGTTTTGTGCTCCAGTTAGCAGCTGCTTCATGATGGTCCCCATTTCTAGATCAATTACTGAGTTTTGCCTTGATCTCTACAATAAGCTCAACAGAAATGCAAAGGACACAAACATCGCCTTCTCTCCAATGAGCATCTCTGTTGCCCTGGCCCTGGTCCATCTAGGTGCAAGAAACAACACTGCTGCTCAGATAGAGAAAGTAAGTATTAATGAAACATGCCGAGATGCTTCCACATTGTTTGCTGTTCCCTTAATGGAAATGTCAGGCATCCTAGCATGACATATGTGTGAGAGTCTCATAGGAAACAAGCAAGAGTTCAAGCACAGGTGCTGCCTTCCCAGTTGTGCTTCGTGCACCATGATTCTTGACATCTGCTTGTGTGAGTCACACCATGCTCCCCTGCAGACTCCAGAGCATGGAGCAACAGCTGAATGAGAGGAGGTGATACACCACAGCGGGGTACTCAGTCTTTCCCCTAACCTGCTGCCAGAATGTGGTTCAAAATTACAGACAGACACTTCCTCTCATGGTTGCTGTAAGAATCCTGGAAGTGTGAGTCTGGGTGGGTAGTGGGGAGAGTTGCAGAAACCTGAAGTGATTGCACCTGGGTGGCTGGAAACATTAGCTTGCTGATCACTTATGACATTCAAGAGTCAAAATGTCTCACCTGCAGAGTTCACAGGGACCCAGGTGTGCAGGGAGGAGGTGAAGGCCACCCCTTAGATTGCTGAAGCTTTGCTTCCCACAGTGCAAGTTCTGCTATCTACAATCTTTCTTTTCTTGTTTGTACCCATGAGCAGTAGAAGACCAATAATCCTAAGGCAGAGGTTCTTATTAGTAGCTGGCTCTGTACTGGCAGATCTTCATCCGTCATATCCTAACATGTGCACAGTCTGACTGCTGGGTCACCCACAGCCAAGGTAGACATGCCCTCCTCACAAGGTTCTCAGGGTGTGGTGGCTTCACCTTGGCTGGTGGCTGCCAGCTGCCCACCCAGCTGCCCTCTCACTCCCCCTCTTCCACAAGGACAGGGAGAGAAAATTAGATGAAAAATCTTGTGAGTAGCGGTAAGGACAGAGTCATCACTCACAAATTACTGTCACGGCAAAACATACATAAGTTATTTTGGAGCAGTCTGGAACCAGCTCCATTTGACATGGGGGCAGCCCCCAATCTCCTTGCACAGAGGCCATCACTGCAGCCCTCTGGCTACCATAACCTTCCCACATAAATCCAATACACAGGGACTTTTGCTTATTTTAGGAAAGCAATGAAGATCCAGCATCCTCAATAAAAAAGAATAAGCCTATGTATAATGCAATATTATTATAATGGAGAAACTTCTGGAAAATTTGCAGCAAGAAATTTGCACATTAGAAACAAAGACTGGTTTCCATCAAGAGCACTATGGTTTTGATGTATTTCCTAAGCTGATGCAAAGATTAAGAATGGTTACAAAAAGCCAGTTTTGGTGTTTTCAAATAAAACTATTTTTGTCTTTTTGCCTGAGGTAACATTTTGTTTTGAAATATAAGGTAACTGTAGCAATAAAAATACAAATCAATTGTAAACATTTTGAGGTAGTGGAGAGCAACATTTTGAGGGATTAAGTGCAAACTCTTATTGGTTTGCTAATATAGAAAAGTGAATTTGAACATGAATATATGAACAATGTCAAGTCTTTCATTTCAGCCTGACTGAAGCTGATTTATCTTTCATAAACCTACAGCATTTATCCAGGACAGCATAGCAAACCTTTTAAACAAGGAAAATGCTTTTATCCCAGTTACAGTTGCCATAATTTGGCATCTTCAACTGCAGGTTCTACACATCAGGAAAGATGCGGAAAGAATGAGCCCTGGATCTGATCTCGAGAGTGCAGCCCTAGAAACGGAGCCAGAGCGAAGCCAGCAAAGACAGTCATCCCTCTCACAGGTACGTCCTTGGGTGGGGAGCACGGGAGCCTTTTCTTCACCGCACGGTGGGTTACTAGTTGTGAAGCAGTAGAGTCTGCCACTGGAGGGAGTCAAGATCACATGAACAAAGTCTGCCTAATGCACTAGGAAATGCCTGATAAAAGCTGTTGCCTTATTAAGGGCCAAGACTTCCATGAAGTTGATGTCAAAGCCTTCAGTGATCTCATCTGAAGGAGGATCAGGCTACAAAGCTTGAACTAGCTAGATTTAAAAATCAGTACAACAGGATTAGCCCTACCCTTAGTAAGTTTGCAGATGACACCAAATTGGGTAGGACTGTTGATCTGCTGAAGGGCAGAAGGCCATACAGAGTGATCTGGATGGGATGGTTGGGCTGAGGACAGTTGTATGAGGTTCAACAAGGGCAAGTGCCTGGTCCTGCACTTGGGTCACAACAACCCCAGGCAGTGCTACAGGCTCAGGGAAGAAGGGCTGGAAAGCTGCCTGGCAGAGAGGGATCTGGGGGTGTTGATTGACAGTCAGCTGAAAATGAGCCAGCAGTGTGCCCAGGTGGCCAAAAAGACCAACAGCATCCTGGCTTGTATTAGGAATAGTGTGGCCAGCGGGACTAGAGAAGTGATCGTGCCACTGTACTCGGCACTGGTGAGGCCCCACCTTGAATCCTGTGTTCAGTTTTGGGGCCCCTCATCATAAGAAGGGCATTGAAGTACTAGAGAGAGTGCAGATAAGGGCAACAAAGCTGGTGAGGGGCCTGAAGCACAAGTCTGATGAGGAGCAGCTGAGGGAACTGGGGCTGTTTATCCTGGAGAAAAGGAGGCTGAGGGGAGACCTGATCGCTGTCTGCAACTACCTGAAAGGAGGTTGTAGCATGGAGGGTGTTGGTCTCTTCTCCCAAGTAGCAAGTAAGAGGACAAGAGAAAATGGCCTCAAGTTGTGCCAGGGGAGGTTTAGATTGGATATTAGGAAAAAATTATTCACGGGATGGGTTGTCGGGCATCGGAACAGGCTGCCCAGGGAAGTGGTGGAGTCACCATCCCTGGAGATGTTTAAAAGGTGTTTAGACGAGGTTCTTAGGGAAACGGTTTAGTGCTAGAGTTAGGTTATGGTTGGACTCAATGATCCTGAAAGTCTCCTCCAACTGAAATGATTCTATGATTCTATGATTCTATAGTGTAATCTAATTAGGATGCAAATTAATAATGAAAGCTATATAGAGGAATCATTATAGTTGTTGTGTTTGTAATATTCCTAGTGTAACAAGGATGGGAACCTTAACCATAAAGTGTTCCAGGCACTGCTTCTACAACTACAAAACCTCGGTGAAGGCTATGTTTTATCCCTGGCCAACAGTTTCTTTATACAACAAGAATTTGAACTCCGGCAGGTAAGTTACCTGTGCCAGCTGACTGCTGTGGCCCTGACCTCAAGCTTCCGTGTAACTGTGAGCCTCCCTGTTGCCCCCCTCGTGTATTCTGGAGCACTTGATGTGCTTCTTGGAGCTGTATCTCCTGGGACTGGTGGGAAAGAGAAAAGATTGTCAGCTTTCAATTCTTTTGTTTAAAAAATCCCCACTCTGTGGCTATCAATGGCTATAGAGCAAAAAAAAAAAAGCGGGAGTCTGTTTGCTTTTGGCATATGTCTACGCTCAGCCAGAGGTGTGACTACAGCCAAATATGGCCTGTTCAAGCTGTCTGTAAGCTACTTACTCCTGGGCTTGCAAGTGGTACGACTAGATTGGAGAGGGCTTATTAACTGAGAAGTTATATAGTTTAATGCATACAGCTGCTGTACTAAACTTCTTACTCCTTTCTTACTCACAGAGTGGTCGCTAGATTATGTAGGATGGATGTCTTGTTAGTCACATCTTTGTGGTCAATTATTGCTATTGAATGATTTGGATACCTAAGTGTTAAACAAAACATCTTGCATCTTCTCCATTTTAAAATTTTTGTCTGGACCTCAGGTATGCAGTTTTCCATGGGAAGACTCTTTTGTGTAGATTTCCTTTTACTTATTTACTTTTTTTACCTGTGCAATAGAATAATTGTCTCTTCTTCAAAGATTCTCTCAATAAACTTCAGACAGTTGATGTTTCCAAAATGAAATTTTGCCTTATGGAGTCAACGGGTTGCTCACAATTTCTAAACCAGTTCTGAACTGTTGATTTCTTTTGAAAGGGAATAAGTTCTTAACAGATTTGACCAATTCATAATCTTTATTTTGCTTTGCAGCAATTTCTAACGTGCGCTAAGGAACTGTATGCAGCAATGCTGCAAACAGTGGACTTTCACGGTGCTGTTGAAGCTGCCAGAATAAAAATTAACAGTTGGGTTGAAAGTGAGACACAAGGTAAACCAAAGCAAAATCATAGCCGTACTATCACTGCCTTTTTCCACTGCTTCAACAAAAGAAATTCCAGGGTATGAAAAGCAAAGACTTGTTCACATTTCTGGGTGTTCAACCTTATGCTGTTTAAAGATGGTTTGTCTTCCCATCTACTCTTGAAATATTACAGTAAGTTATCAGCTAAATTATTTCTGAATTAAAGGTATGTTTGTGGTAAAATACTTTTGCATTCCCACCCTTATGCCTGGCATGACAATTGCAATAATACCTGTAAGGGTTGACCAGACAAATTGCTTCTGCAAACAGCCACAAATGCAGATATAGGACAGCAAGGGATGGAAGTTGTGACCTTCATGGTGAGATTGAGAACAACCTGGGGGAGGAGGGAGGACAACCAAGGATCTGGTAGAGCAATGCCCACAAAGACAACAGATGTGACCACCAGCGAGACTGTGCAGTAGCAGTGGGATGATAATTTTTTAAATCTTCTGGCTGAACATAAACTAGAAATTACTGTGGGACAGGGAAATAAATTTGAAGGCTTCTGTAATTTCTTGGTTGCCCATCTCCTGACCAAACCTGTCCTACTGGCAGACTGGCCTGTGACTGGTGTGGGAATGAGCTATCAATCCCAGCTGGCTCCCAGTAAGAAGGCTGAAGGGTCAAGAGCCACCTTGCACAGTATTGGGAGCCATCGTTGCTCTGGGTGCTCACATGAAGCCTGTGGACTTGCTAACTCTTACTTCAGCCTCTGTGTAGGAAGTCAAAAGCTCCACAGCTGGTTAACTGCTGCTCTTGGTGCAAAGGGAAAGATGCCCTCATGTAAACTGAAATATATGATTAATGGTGCTGCCTCCTTCCCCATGGTTTATGTCACCTGGCACATATGTATGGTTTCTGGCACTGAGAGTTGGCTAATTTGGTGACCCCAATCGCTCCTGTCCTCCCTGGCTGGTAGCAGTGCCAAGGAATCTACCATTTGTTTGTCTATATTGTCCCCGTCATTTGAATAAGCCAAGAACTGGATTTCTAAGTTTCTTCAAAGCTAAGTTCACAGGCAAGTGATTGAGTCCAGAGTCATAATGACAGCTAGAAAATACCTGTTTATTCAAAAATTTCCTTAGGTAAAATCAAGGAACTCTTTGCTCCTGGTGTGATTGACAGACGTGCAGTGCTGGTTCTGGTGAATGTCATCTACTTCAAAGCATCCTGGGAATACAAGTTTGAGGAACAAAAAACAGTACAGAAAGATTTTAAACTGAATCAGGTACATCTGCATTCTGTAAATCTTAACAGTATTTACCCTAGATACTGTGAGCAATGAAGCAAGCATAACACAGAAGCACAATGTCCAGGGCTCAGCTGCCCTGTGAGCAAGGTGTGGATGTGCTGGGAACTTAACCTGCTTCTCCTGTTGGGAAGAGGTAGCAGGAGGGTTTTTGACAGAAAAGCATAATCTTTACTGCAAAAATGTGCAAGACTCAGAAGTTGCAACAGCTCAGAGTTTTGCTTTGGTGACTGAAAAAAACCAAGTGTTAGCCTTGATTAGCACTTTTGAACATAGTACTCATTACAGATAGTTGTCATGGATGGAAGCAAATCTGAGCATCCCATTTCAGACAGCCACCAGGGGTCATCCTGGCGTTTACATGTTCGATGTCTTTTAACATTTGAGAAACTAAACAGACCAAACAAACTAGGCTACTACGAGCTATTGCTAGTTTGTAGTAACAAACTACAAATACACAGTTACAATTCGAAAAAGTAAAAATTATTACAGGGTATTTTGGTTTATTTGTAGTATATGCAACATTTGAAGGTTGATTTTAAATGTATTTTAATTTTAGCCTTTTTTTTCCTACCATAGGGATATCACTAAAGCCTTCGTTGTTTAACTAAGTTATTGACAATATGGTTGCAAAGTTAGTTCTTTAACAAGCACATTCCTCCAAGTGCTGTCTGTGGCATTTAAGCCTGACAGATGTTATCAGAAAAGACTCAGATTTGGTTCAGTTTTGTCTTCTTTCTATATCTTGTGCAAATATTCTATTTGTTCTCACCTGTAACAAAATTTTACAAACCCAACACATTTAGGTCTTATCTTAACTTGCAGAGTTTTGTATGGGAAAAAGTCTCTTTTGAGTGTTACTCATAGATCCAAGGAAAAAGTCAGAAAACCATGTATTTCTAGTTATCATGTTGCATTCCATTGTTAAGACACCGTAAGAAACTGTCATATTGAGTACTTATATGTATGAATTTAAATATATCTTTGAATGCGGATATAGACAATGATTCATAGATGAGAACTTTTGGTGCACTGCTGCAGTAGGAGAAACTATGAAGCAGGGAGAAGCTGCATAGATTTTTCTTTGTATGCTAATCCATATTAGCAGGATTATTTTTCTGAAAATATGTCATCTACCAAAGTTCTTCTTTCACTGCTTTAGAAGTTAGCTAAGAAGTTAGCTAACTGTAAAAGGAAACTTTGAGTCTATACACAGCTTTCAAACAACCTCATCACAAAAAAGGCAAGATAACAAGATCTAGAAGAGCATGTCTGAGAAAGGCTATGATTTTGCTCTTGACCTATTTATTACTTCCTGTCTAAACAATCAGTCTGATAAATGACAGCCTGATTCTTGCAGTGCTGTTTCTTCTTTATCCCAGTCCAAGTTAGGACCTTCAAATCCAGCCAGCATCAGCCTGTTTGGAAATGTAACAGTCTTAAGCAGCTTCACCATCTGATGAGTTGCAGGGATTTTTTTTTTTCCAGAGAATTAGCCCCTTTACTTATGCATGTCAAAGCTGATGTCTTGTGTGTCACTGTATATGTAACAAAATAAAGAAAAATATTTAGCCTAACCACAATTACTGCTGAAACCCTGACTACTGATGTTGCACCTATGATAAGTTTAAATGTTAAGAGCTATATTGCTTAAGTGACTACTGTATAATTTTCTTTTAAATAGAATGAGAAAAAACCTGTGCCGATGATGTATCAGAAAGGCATGTTTAAATTGGGCTTCATTGAGGAGATAGGTGTTCAGGTCCTTGAACTCCCTTATGCTCAGAAGTCACTGAGCATGATCATCCTGCTGCCAGGTGACGCAGCTGATGGATCTACCAGTGGGCTGGAGCAGGTAAGGCAGTATGTATCATGGACTATGGCTGAAAGCTGGTTGTCTGAATAGAGGTTGGATAAAGATCTAAACTTTTCAAATCTGCCCACATATTTTAAGCTCTTTTTTTTTTCTCCATCGTCTAGATTGAAAGCACAATGACCTATGAAAATTTAGTGCTGTGGACCTCTTCAGAGCACATGTTTGAGACAAGAGTAGAGGTGTACCTCCCCCGATTCAAACTTGAAGGCACCTTTAGCCTCAATGAGGTATTAAAAGAGATGGGAATGACTGACATCTTCACTGAATCAAAAGCTGATCTTTCTGCAATGTCGTTTGCCAATACTCTGATGCTGTCAAATGTTGTCCATAAGACATACGTGGAAGTCAATGAGGAAGGCACCGTGGCAGCAGCTGCTACAGGAGCTGTTGCTGTGACGAGGTCTCTTCCTCTCACAGAGGTGTTTATGGCTGACCACCCTTTCTTATTTTTTATTAGATACAATCCTACCAACACCATTCTTTTCTTTTGCAAATTCTGCTCACCGTAAAATCAGAGCCATTTTTTAACATTGTGAGAAACACATGGATGAACATCAGAAATACTGGTTTTTTTCTCAATGCATTCTTAACCCTTTGACAGCTAGTTTGCTTTTCAAAGTAATCACTGGAAGCAGTTTAGCTCAGAACCAATTGACTGGATGCTCTGCCGCTAGGATTATTGAATTGCAAATACCGATCTGAATCCAGAACAGGAGTAAATTTTGCCTTAACTTTGGTGGATGAGAATAACACTTTGTTTCCTTGATGCCCACGTATGATCCTGTATTCCTTACAGTTCCCCAGCCCAGCCATGTAGTATAGTACAGCACCTTTCCTGGGCTTGCAAAGGTGGAATTGGTATGCTACTGTCTGAGGAAAATTGTCTGCAAAAATTTTCAGTAAATGCCAGTAAAAAAAGAGTAGCCCTTGCTCTGTGTTTTTCGATTCCTGGTCAGCTGGATCCTGGTCAGCAGAGAGGTGATGTAGGGATACTTTTTCTTCATTTGCATTCTGTAGCTGTGGCAAATCCCTTGCATGGTGGAGACCTGGCCGTGATAATTCCCTTTTCCTGTAGTAACTGGCAACTTATTTACAGCAAATAGACTTGTTTTCTGATTATTGTACCACTTCATCCCCGGTGATGTGTAATGGTTCTGCCTTTATGCTACTCTGCATTATATAAAAAGCTTATGCTAGAAGCAGCTTTGGCTTCATTTATTTATTTAGATATGCGCCTATATCTAAAGTGATACCTTACCAATTTTAAGAATGATGTGACATGTACTCCCTCCATGAGGCCTGGAGTTTTTTGTGTGCGTTTTTATTAGTACCATTGCTTTTAATGATAATAACAGTAGGAATATTCAGTCAGGAAAAAGGACAGGATTCTGCCCTCATGGACACCTCTAGAAAGGGAGTTGATTACAACAGTAATTATGCACACAGGAGGGCAGGATTTGGGTCCTCTTTAGTGGTCTTTTTCTGCATTCATTCTTGAAATGAAAGCTTACAGAATGGTTGAGGTCAGAAGGAACCTCTGGAGGTCGTCTGCTCCACCTCCCTTGCTCAAGCAGGGCCACCTACAGCTGGTTGCCCAGGATCATATCCAGACAGCTTTTGGATATCTCCAAGGATGGAGACTCCACCACCTCTCTGGACAACCTCTCTTAAGCCCTCCTAAGTTCTCAAATTACTCCAAAGAAAATTTTGTATACGGTGTCTGAAGGAACAGGATACAAACCCACGCGTTTCTAAAGAGGCTTCATTATTCATACAGTAAAGAAGGGTGCCTTTTATATGGGGATAAAGCAAATTATTTCAGTCTCAAAGAACAGGACGAAAACGGTCTAAAGCACCTCATTGAAGTTACTGACATGGAAAACTGTAGCCACGAACTTCCAAGAAATGTGTTTTCTTCCTCGCATACTGGTGTCTGGTGAATTTTAATGACCTGAGATGCAGATCTGAAAGACAGGACTCTCTCCATGCTCTGAGGAATGAAGAATGTTTTGTAAAACGTGGTTTAAATTGCGGAAATCACAGTTAAACATAACCTGGGAAAGTTTTTAGTCTGTGGGAGAAAAATAAAACTTGCACTGATTGATAGGGAGACATTACTGCTAATTTGCTGGTTTAACATAAACAACATCTTCCTCAGAGGGATTCTGCATGAGGTTTAACAAATTAACATTTGCAACGTGCTTTATGACCCATGAAAAGTAAAACATACATCAGCCACCTGCCATATAATTGGGTGTAAAGCACCTTCATGTTCTGCCTTCACGATTACCATAGCTTACGCACCATAAGTTTCCTGGGGCGCTTTGGACAAGAAAGTCTAGGAAGTAAAAGTGAATGATAACTGAGCAAGAACAGACAGGAGCAGCACAATAAAAGAGTCAAACTGGCAAACTCTTGACTGTCTAATCCGGAGGTGCAGCACAGCTGCAGCAGCAGTTCTCCAGGCTGTGTCTGTGTTTCCCTTCTGGAGGTTGGCAGCCCAGTTTGTGTGCTAGAAAATGTTTTTGTTATCTAAAAATGTCATCGTACAGTGTTCGCATTTCCTCGGAAAGTTCTGAGAACTGCAACCTCAAAAATCGAAAATGTTTCTGAAAATGCAGGGACAGGGATTCTTGTGATGAAGTGGCAAATGCCACAGGGAAAAAGAAAAACAACACTTCCCTTTATTCTTGACATTTCTCAGAAATGTGGACACAGTCCCCAGCTCCCAACATATCCTTTTATGGCACTCCTGAGTTACAGCAGGCGTTTCAGATGGCACTGTGGGTTAGCAGGGGGATGGATCTGCACTTGCTATCAGTAAAGAATGCAGGAGTTTATTCCTGAAAGTGAAAGAAATAGAGGAGGAGGTTTGCAGTGAAAGTCTCTGTTTAGCACCAGCTAAACAGGGCCATTCCTGTGCTGCCGGGGCGTGTGAGCCGTGACGATGTGTGGTGAGTCCTGTGGGACGAAGAGATGCAGCTGGGTGATTTCTGGTACATTTTGGGTAATGTGAAGGAAAAACCCAAATGTCTATGCAACATAGTTTTTTTTAATATTTTTTTTCCCCCTCAGTGCAAACCCTGCTGAAGGGAGAGCCTCTCTGCACAAATCCCCATGTGTGCCAACAAGGTCCAACGCCTCTTCCCTCCCCACAGCTCGCCAGGGGAGCAGCCACCCCCTTTGCAAATGGCAAGGTTCAGATGCGTTTGCTGCCCTGCCCTGAGCCCCTGGAGTTGGTGATCCTCAAAGGCTCCCCTCAACACAAATCCCGTTCTATGGTTCTGTGTCTTGCACACCGCTTAGCTGAATTTAGCTAATCCCACTCGTCTCTGGTGGGTATACTGATTTACAGCTGGTCAAACTAGTTTATAATAACCTCATTGTATCACAAAATAGCTGAGTCGGTAAAAACCAGAAGAGTTATCAGGTATTGTGTCTTAAACCCAAAACTTACATGTACATTTTAAAATCTCAAATTCTGCTGACTTTAATATCCCATATTATACTAACCGAAATGTGTAGGATTTGCTGTGTTTTCCAACTCCTGTCTAGAACTGGAAGCAGGAGGAACTCAGCTGTGATTAGAATAATGGTTACTGGCCAAATACATAGCTTGTAAACGACAAGATGAAGAAATACTTCTTTTCGGTGCTCATGGCCTGAGACTTCATTTAGAAACATGATCAGTGTTGAAAGTTCTGCTTTCACAGCCTCACTTTTAATGTCCATGTTCAGTCTGAGCTAACTTTGCACGCAGTTTCCCCTGGGTGCAAGGCAAGCGCTGGCAGCAGGAATTTGCACAGCGAGTCTCTGCTGATCCTGTTGAAACTCGACACGGTGTGTCCGGGTTGCACAGTGTTTCAGCTTTCTTCTCCAAGTCGTGTGGCCACAGCCTTTCTTAGAGGACTCATTAGCAGCTGTGGATGCCCTTTCACATGGTACTCATCGTCTCACTGAATTAGGTACTCAGTTCCCCCCTGGTATCAACTGAGGGAAGGGCCATAATCTGGCCCTTAAACTCACAAAATCAGTCAGTACCTTATGAGCAGTGAAGTGAAATGCCTACCCTGTACACAACTTTTGTATTAGTCACTTGTCTTCAAAGAGGATTAAACTTTACTTTAGAAACCAATTCGACATGTATTTCAAATCTAATGAAGATGCCATACTTCCACTTCCAGGGGAGTCAAGAGCCCCAGAGGTACTGCTGTGGAAAACTTCAACACTAATTTGACTCTTGGGTAAAACTTTACCACAAAGGCTGAAAAATAGACCAGAAAAGGTTCAACTGGTACACTTCAAGAGAGGCTACTTTGCAGGATTTATTTGACCTGTTATTTCCTAAATTGTTCTGTGAACTTCTCAGAATTTGGTGCTCAATCATATTTGCTTTTGGCCTTGGTGTTACGGCCTGCTAGAAACTAGCAAACCCAAAATTTTAGACAGAAGTCCAGATAAAGACAGTAATTCCTTTTGATCTTAAGACTGAATACAGCAGTATCATTACTAAAAATACTAACGGTAAACAAATGATGTTTAGAAACAATCCTGTCACTGATATCTTACAAATACTCTTATTTCCTCCACCCCACAAAAAATTGTATTCCTTTTCTGTCTGATGCATTGTAAAACTTCTAGTTTCCAGTCTCTCTTCTGGTATTCATCAACTTTCCATCACATTTCTCATGGACCATCTATCCCACACTTCTAACACATGTATGGAAATGCCAACTCACTTTCTTGGATGGTTTCAGAAAATCACCCAGAAATAATACTTTGAACTCACTTCTTTTTTTTTTGCTTCCATGTTATACCATATTTTATTCCATTAGCCCAGTAGAGTCAGCTTGGCAAGGTAGATATATAGTAGCGTTTATATTCAGATAATACCAGCACTTGTTTCTCTTGAATAGAGCAGCAAGGGAGGAAATATGCAATCTGACTGAAGGGCAGCTGGATGACAGAGCTACTAGTTAGCACCTTCTGGCTAAGACCTGCGTGACGTATTATAAACAGAATAACAGGACTAAAATTCAAAGTGCAGCCATGGTATGATATATTATACAATATAAATGGTACATAATTTATTACATTGATTTTTGTCAATATAAATAGGTTAACTTTTATTCAGTTATATTTTACTAATTATAATAATGTGATATTTGATACAATATAAAATTACCATACATCAAAGGCTGGCTTTGACTGATTGTAATGTAAGTCGTTTCACGCCTTCTGTAATATCCAAGGTGCTATTGTATGCCAGCTGTACGGTCAGTCACACTGTAAGAGCAGTGGGATAATCTAGACTTTTAATTTCCATATTTATTAAAAATTGTCTTTTAGTAAGTCCTTGATTTTATTTTCTTGGTAAGGTATGCTCCTTTTCAATAGGGAATCATAATCACTTTTACTGGCTACTACATCAAAGGATTCATCGGCTTTATGAAAACCAGATTCAGAAGACACGCTTCCTCATTGTATTTTTCTGTGTATATATAATGGAGAATCTGTGAATAATGTATTTAATGCACAGAAATATAGATGGCTTCAGAAAGAACAGGCAACCCTATAATAATGCTGTGTTTCTCCTAAACAGAATGTAGGTTGTCTTTAAACATGTACATGCAAAAAGTCATCTGAAAGAGAAATGTACTTTTCCTATGCTTATGGAAGTATCCAAAATTTGTAGGCATTTTATTTTCACCTTTTGTAAATTCTGTAGAAGCTAGCATTTTTCTTTGTTTGCCCTGAACCGTCTTGATGTGAGCAATGATGTGCTTTGCCCATGCTGAAAACCAGGAATAAGGTGGGATGCAAGTCCCTGGGGAACATCTACTGAATGTATTCAGAGCAGACCTTGCACAAGCTATTTAAATAGGGTTCCCTGAAAATACAATACAATACTTCACTTTTTAAAGTGAAAATGATACATCATTTCTGTAGTGGAGAAACTCACATGGCTCAGGAAGTGAATGGCCTGTCTTCAGCGTATTCCACACCGTCACAAGAATTAAAGCCTGCATGTCCCACGAGAATGCACCAAGCACTATCAGGCACTAGGTTTTAGCATGTTCTGTGTCGAAAACTATCCACCTTCCTTTCAAAATTCTGTTCTTACTCAAATTACTGCAACTTGATGACACAAGAGGAGAACCTGGGGACCTGATAGCTTTGCAGTTCAATAACTAGAACACCTTGTAGATGAGTTCTGGTTTGCAGTTCGTCCTGCCAGGACTGTTCTTGTTTTAATCCAGTAGCACTCTAACAGAAAACGAGTATCTATATGTGGGTTATTATTATCATCCTAACAATATGTCTTTCTGATAGCATGAATCTTACTTCACTTTCTTAATGTCTGCCTAGAAAATAAAATAGTAAATAAAGTACTTAAGTTCTGAGCTTTCTTTCAGCTCTTCAGAGAGTGCTGCCATGCAGCTTTATCATCTGGATCCTCAGGCATGAAAGTATGTGTTCTTATTTATTGGATGGTGTGTCACAGCTTTTGTATGAGAGCACCTCCATCTACACAGGTCCGAGATTGTTTTGCGTTACTCCCTCACTTGACCGGTACAGTTTGGAAGCAGTGTCCAGCTTTTCCATGCACTCACTGACAGTTTTAAACAGGCTGGAAAAGCACTGCTGAAGGACCTCTGTTGCATACCCTGATGGATGTCTTCTTGTCTTCTGCAGCACCCTGCAAGGCAGCCGGCGTTTGGCGTGGTGCTCGTTGCTGCCTGCAGCCTCGCAGCGCCGGTCACAGCTCTGCCTCTGCTCACACCCCTGACAGCTCCTTTTCTAAGTGCCCCCCACCGCAGCCTGCTCTGCTGCCTGTCACTTCTGTCCCCTGTAATCTGTCAGCACGAAGCAGTCCCAAACACGGGCCAGCAATGACCAGTCCTGCCTTTTCCACAGCCCTCCGCCCGCTGAGTGAGAAATTATCTTGCTAAACGGTAGAGGGGCGACCACTGAGAGGAACGGCTGTCTCAATCCAGAGTTTAATAATAGGGGAAAGTTCCCCAAATCATATTTTCAGGTGGTATTAGTGCAACCATCGTGTGATATCTATACGGAGGCTTAGCTGCATTTTGCTCAATGGAGTCAGCTGCTGGTCTTCTGTGAGAAACACCTGGAACTGTGCCCAGCAGAGTGCCCGTTGGCCTAAAATAAATGCAGTGCTCAGCCCACAACCAGCCTTGAGACACCATGGGCAAACGCTGTGAAAAAGCTGACTGCTGCTTTTGAAGCGGAACAATCTCCACAGTCAAAAGACGAGTAAGTGCTTGGGCAGCATGGTGCAAATTTTCGTGTTCACAAGTGATGATGAATATGAAGGATCCTGGAAGACATACCCAGGTGGTTTTGGTGTATCTCTTGTGTCGCTAGACATGAGCAACTCCACTTTGCTGTCTTTTTTGCTTGTTGTTTTCTGCAAGCCACCCAGAGATACAAACTGGCAATGACCGCAGAGCCCAACAAAAGCTGCATGAGCCCCACAAGCACATCAAGCCTAAAGGCAAAACCATTGAAACCTTGAGCTCCCCACAGAGTTTTGCTGAAAGATGTGGGCTAGACCTAGGGGTTAGGAAACCATGTCTGTAGGTGAAGTACAGCAGCAAATATTCGGAACTGAGCACCACAGCTGAAAGTCCTCTGATTGCCACGTCTAACTGTTTTTAGCGTTGTGGGGAAAATCTACCTCCAGCCTCGGAGAAGCAAGGAGCACCAGGATGAATGAAGAAGCTGCGCCAGCTCAGCGCTTTTCCCTGCAAATGACCAGCAGTGCTGGCCACACTGAGCTCTCCTAAGTGGGGCTGGTGGTACCCTCACTTCACCTTCTCTTGCCCTTTTCCTGCGTTAGATTGTTGGAAAATCCTATTACCTAAAATTGTCGCTATATGGGAGCATTCTGGTTCCAGGATCAGTTTCCAAAGCTGTGCAACTGGGGCTTATTCTGCCCTCTGGACCAGGTCCTGTAGCACCCGGTTAGGTTTGCCACCTCCTGACCTGCAGTCCAGGAGATGCTTAAAGCTCAGGTTGGGATGTGCTGCTTGAGGGCCACTATGTGCTATCTCTGCTCTTTGGCTCTTGCTGACACAGGAAGAAAAACATGCTGAGATCCCTGAGACAGATAAAGCAGCCAAGATGAGGCAGCCTCAGCTCAGCATGGCCCTCAGGCAGAGAAGCTGCTGGGGCAGAGTTGGGATCATTGCACCTCTCTGGGAAGGCCTGGGTTAAAGAAGAAATCACATGTTGTTGATATAGGCCCAGGTCTATCATCTGCTGCAGGACTCTCAGGGGTCCTAACAAGACAGGGTTTATCAGACACACCTAAGTACTTCAGGGAGAGGTGCTTCTCTGAACACTGCCTATCAGACTCTTGTTTTTTGATTTCTTTCTGTTTCCCTCTTGCAGTTACTGTATGGTTTCTGCAGATGCTTGTCATATCTTTCAGATGATTCATCAGAGCATACTAATGAGGCGCAGCAGCATCAACAGGGTGCCTCCTCTCTGGGAGAGGAAAAAAAGATATTTCCTTCTTTCACTACTTGTTTTAGAAAGTGAAAGCCAGAAGAGACTGTATCGTGTCTCTTGCTTTGCTGCAGGACGTGAAAAGCTATTATCCTGTCGATCTGTCTGTTGGCTCTTGATTTCCTTGAGCACGCTCCTTCTTCAGAAATAAAGTGAGCAGAGAGCCAGACTACACAGCGGCCTGTTTTAATTTAAGAGAGGGCAGGACACCACCCTCCATCAGCGAAGAAGCTACCAGAGTCAGCTCTTCTCAAGAAAAGGTAACTTTCTCAGCCTTATTTTTCCTCAGGGTAGTGATTGGACTGGAAACAGAAGCTGGATGGCAGCAAAATGTGTTGCAGCCATGCACAAAGGCAGGCTGCAGTGTTTCTGCCTACAAGGCTGACCTCCGCCTTTCGTGGGTATGACAATAATCCCAGGAAACATGTAGCCAAACTCTTTGCTTGAGTGAACAAGCTTGTGCAACAGCAGGAGGGAATTGGGTAATTCCCTTAAAATGCAAAAGGAGATAAATGGCAAGGCAGTTGTCTTAGAAGTGCTGGGACATGTATGAACTCGCTACCTCAAATTCAGGAGGTAGAGGAAGGAAGGCCTTTCCAAACTGTTATTTGGATATGACTTGGCAATCCGATTTGCTCGTCTCTCTGTTGTTGTTGTGTGTAGTTTTTGTTGTCGTTGTTTTTTCCATAGAATGTACTTCACGTTTTATACAGTATACAATATACTTCAGGGAAGCATGGTGTCTGGAGGTTGACCAATGCTCCTAAACCATGCAGCAGTTCTTGCAAGAAAAGAGCATGAATGTGAGCAAGGAATTAGTGGGAGCAGATGGGGGAAGAGCAAGGTCATGCCCAAAGGGGTCATTTGCTCAGAGGTGGTTGTTCATGTCAGAGCGTGGGGTGTACTTTTCTATGAAGTGCTAAGTGTGGTCTGAAACCCACTCCATGGAGGAGTGGGTGCTTGGGGTGCTGAGTTTCATGAGAAAGGCTCTGCATTTCCAGCTTTCTCCACACTTCGTCCTCTGACCATGTCAATGTTTGTGAGATAGATTACACAGCTGTCCTGTTGTAGGACTTGGCCACCCCATGATGGGCTCCCTCAGTGCAGCAAATGCCATGTTCTGCCTGGACTTCTTCAAAGAGCTGAGCAAAGTAAAAAGAAATGAAAATATTGTCTTCTCTCCACTGAGCATCTCAGTTTCCCTGAGCATGGTCCAGCTGGGTGCCAGAGGCAACACAGCTGAAGAGATGGAAAAGGTGAGTTTCTTCTCCTTCTCCTATGAACTGCTATTAGAGGCTTACATTTGGAAACGGAAAAGAGGCAGGAGCCTTCTGGCAGTCTGGGCCACATTCTTCAGAGTCATCGGAAAGAGGTGACAGGTACTGGTCTCAAAGCTCTCCTTTCCAAACACGCTCATCTGACTTGCAGTGCCCATGAGGCTGCACTGCAACCTCAATGTGTTCTTCATGTCTTCGTTAATCTATTTACATAGATTTATATTGCATTTATATCGCAGGTGCTTCATATTCATGAGGTGCTGAGCATAGCAAGTCCAGGAACCAAGGGCACCACTGGAAAGGTGAGATAGTGTCTGAACTGTGTGGTAGCATTGAACTATAGCATGAAGCAAAGCATGGCAAGGCACGCTTACCTGCTAAATGGCATCACTTCATCCAAAAGCACAGTAAGAGCAGAGTTCAGCCCTATTCTCATCAAACTGTGGAACCCGTGTGCATGGGCAGAGGGCATCCCATTGCTTTGCTGCATAAAGTGTTGCCAGAGTTAAACGGGATAATCATTTTTCAAGGTGGAAATTACAGGAAGGGAGGGAGACAAGTGAGTGACTTCGGAGAGTCAGGAAGCCCAGGCATGTGTTTGTGGGTCTCTGCCTGCCCCTTGTCCCTACAAGTCCATTTGGGGAGAATGACTATGTTTTCAGTCTGAGGGCACACAGGTGGAGCTCCAGGGGAAAGCATCTTGCTAAAGAAAGCTTTCCTCTGCTGCTTGCAGCGTGAAGAAGCCAGAGGAGCCCATTCTCAGTTCCAGGAGCTTCTGTCTGCCCTCAGCAAAGCTGGTTCCGCATGTTCCCTCAGCATTGCCAATAGGCTCTTTGGAGAAGTAACTTTTCAGTTCCTTCAGGTAAGTGACTACTGTTTATGGGGTTTGTGGTGTTGAAAAACTTCTGTACTACACTTTGGACTTCTGCTAGGGACATCAAATTGCATGTGTCTGTATTGCTGATGTTGTGACAGAAAAGCAAGCTCTCACAGATGGGTGAAACACAGAGTGAGCAGAGCATAAAGAGTGGCATGAGATTAAACAAGTGTTTGTAAAAAGTCAAGGAGAAATGCCTACATTTCCTGTGGAGCAGACAAAAATACTTTTGAAAGAACTGGATAGCGATTTTTGCCAAAATTATGTTTCTTCATGCTTTGATATTGGTGGAATCATCACCCTTTGTCTACATTTTTTAAAATGCTATGGCAGGTTTGCATCTCTGAGATGTGGTGTAGTGCAGAACATTTCCACAGAAATCATTGTTCCGGACAAAGGAAAAAGTCCAGTTTGCCCAGGCTGCAAACTGGGATTGTGGGGAAAGAGTCCACCCCATTTTTTTCTCTCTCTCTGCACACTGTACTGAGACCTGACTTTCACGGCCTGATTCCGAAGTGCCCTTTCTGCGTGTTTGTGCTGTGCACATTGGGGAAAATGAAGTCCTTGGACATTATTTTTCATGGGTTTTATTTTTCATTATTTTTCAGGGGCCATGGGTTATGGCCAGGCTGGCAGGGTTGTGCTCTACCCTCCCCAACAGCTATCTTGCTAAAATTGTTGTCATGGTGAAAAAGCAAAACACCCTCTCATCAAGAAAAGCAGGAGTGAAAGACAGTGGATCTGGGACTCTCTGGCATGAAAGGTGTCCCAGGGACCAGTTGTTTGGCTCCTCCCTGTGCCCAGGAAGTCTGTCCTGAAGAGTCACAAAGCACATGAAGGACATTGTGGAACAAATATCCCCACACAGACCTCTGACCTACAGGCTGACATCCATTTCTTGGCCTCCTATTTTGCCCTGTGGTCAACTAGCTCTTCAATTGCCATCATGAGAGCAACCTCTCTTCCCTGTTTTGCAGCAATACTTGGACTCCACAAGGGCCCTGTACCAAGCGGAGCTGGAAGCAGTGAACTTCTTTAATGCTGCTGAAGAGTCCAGAAGGAAGATGAATTCCTGGGTGGAAAAACAAACTGGTGGTAAGGACGAGGCCAGCACTTAGCTGCCTGGGGAGTGGGTATCATGATCATGTGAGATGTCAACAGCTGGTGTCCGAGTTTCTTCCTGAGCGTAGCAGCATTCAGAAATACTATTATGAAGTGATTCGTGTTGCTTATGGCTACTGCAAAAGCAGCTCGAGGCATAAGATGGCCCTGAGCTCCCGGGAGCTTTGAGTCCGCAGATCAATTTTTGCTATGAATGGACCTCAGTCCATGTCATCCTCAGTCAATGGTCAAAGTGAAAGCATAATTCACCTTTGTTTGCTTTTTAAAGGGAAAATTAAAGACATGTTCCCTCCTGGCTCTATCGATTGCACAACGACGCTAGCTCTGGTCAATGCTATACACTTCAAAGGACAATGGGCTATGAAATTTAAGGAGGAAAACACCAGGAAAATGCCTTTCAGGCTGAACAAGGTACAGTTGGAACAAGAACTGTTGGGAGCAGGAGAAAGCAGGGAAAGTCCTGGTAACCTGTGCTCTGCTGTCTGCAGGGCAAGTCTCTGCTCAGCTCAGGTGTGGGGCCAAGTTTGTCCAAGTCAAGAGCCTTCACCCCGTGAAGTGGGAAAACAGCATCCTCTTCCCAAGTTCCTCTGCAACAGAGGTCATGTGAAGGCAAACTTTGTTACCTCCTTGGAGCAGCTAAGTTGTAGGGGAGACTTTGCTGAGGACACATCAGCCTTTCCTGGGGACACATCAGCCTTTCCTGGGGATTATAGTGTAAACTGGCAGCATCCCTTAGGAAAGAGTTAGAGAAGCAGCAGAAACTACAGTGCAGAGCACAAGAAGCTCTTAGAGCGACTGTTATGGCTTGCATGGAGCTTGAGCCTCTGCCAATGCCCTCAGCAAAAATATGTAGTGTCTTGAAGAGCATTCATGGAAAAGGAGAAAGTAATTTCAAGCAGGTTGATCCTGTGGCATTTATGATCTGCTTTATTTTGCCAGGTTTTTGTTGTTGTTATTTTGTTTTGGTTTGGTTTTTTTGTTTTTCCCCTGACTTTTTATTGACTTGCTGTATTTTAGAGAGAGCACAGGAATGTACTGATGATGTGTCAGACAGGAGAATATAAATTAGCTATGAGACAAGAAGAGCAAATGGCAGTGCTGGAGCTCCCGTACACTGGAGAAGAGTTCAGCATGTTCATTCTTCTGCCAGAAAACATCTGTGATGAGTCAACTGGCCTTGAACAGGTAACACTCCTGTCTCTGCTACTGGGAGGAGAAACTACCTGTTCATCCAGTACTTGAAGAAGATTCTTCCCAGTCATGCAGGCCAAGCTTGTATCTTTTGTTGTTATGGGTTTTATCTTGCTTTCCATAGGTGAAATACTGTTGCCTGTGTAAAGATTAGAGAAATTCATGGTCATATATATTGCTTCAGAAGAGCAGAGAAAGACAGAAAACCTGCTCAAAAGCAACACCTCATAGCCTTTCCAAGGGAGTTAATGACTATTTCGGTGGACAAAATGTAGCACTAGAGAAGGGAACTTATTTTTCCCTTGCAAAAGTATGAAGACAAAATGCTTTATTGGTGTTTGGTGAAAATCTGAACAAAGGAAAAGGATCCCTCTGAGAAGAGAAGGCTGGCTCTGAATTTGCCTCATTTCATACTCAGTAGCTGTAGGGCACAGGTTCTTTGTCATGAAAACCAGGCTTTTCCTTAATGGCAAGCGTTTCTGTCAGCATTTTGATCTAGTTTCTCATGACCATCGTACCGTGTTTTCTACTTGCAGCTAGAGAGTGCCGTCACCTATGAGAAATTAGCAGAATGGACCAACATGGAGAACACGTATCTGCAAGAAATCACAATATACTTGCCCCAGTTCAGACTGGAGGGGAGCTATGAGCTCAGACCAGTACTGCAGGCTCTGGGGATGAGGGATGCCTTCGATGATGAACATGCTGATTTCTCTGGGCTGTCAAGAAATCCTGAGCTGTTCCTCTCTAAGGCCATTCACAAGTCCTTTCTGGAAGTTAATGAAGAAGGCACTGAGGCAGCTGCTGCTACAGGGTGGTTGTTTGTACCTTTCTCATGCAGCAGCTTTCCTTATGAGTTCAGAGCTGACCACCCATTCCTCTTCTTGATCAAACACAATCCAAGCAAGAACTTTCTCTTCTTTGGCCGATGTTGTTCCCCCTAAGGGCAGAATATGTTCTACTTCTTTCTTCCCAAAGGGAGAACAATACTGTGGTAAAAAGGAGTAGGGCATAAACGACATGTTGCTATTTAATGTCACCAGCATTTCCTGATATCCATAATCTCGACCCCAAGAAAAAACACCAAGCTACTCCGGCAAGACTACTGGAAAAAATATAGTGGGCCTTTCCTGTTTAGAGCTCTTCTCAAATAAGAGAACAATACTAATTTATCTTATTTCAATCTTATTTCATTTTTTAGCCATGAAAACTCTCATTGGCATAGGGTTGTCTAAACAGCTGGTTAAGTGCTGTGTAAATAAGAAGTCTAAATGATGCCTTCCCTTTTCAGCTATATGGCAAGGCTGGTCATGGGGCCAGCCTCCAGAAGGTGTTGCAGACCTTCTTCCTCAGCCAACAGGTCCCAAGCCAGAAACGGCTCAGTGCTGAACTCCCTGCTTTTGTATTACATGTCTCCAGCAACCCCACCTCCAGTGCTTTCAAACCACCATAAGGGGAGGCTCTCGGCTGCCGTGATGGCAGTGAAACCCACAGGTCATGCTAATGTCCTGAATGCAGCTCCACACAGAAGTTGGGCATGGAGATACGTAACTGCCTTTTCCCTTACTCTTCTCCTCAGGTACCCTCTCCAGAGGTCCCCTTTGGGAAGGACCTCTGAAGTGACAAGAGCCCTTCCTACTGGGGTAGAGACAAAAAAGACATACAAGCTATCCCTGGGCAGAGGTAGCTGGTCTTCCCATTCAGCATAGGTGAGAGAAGTCCTCCTTCTCTCTGGTGGGCCCTGGGGTGTTATGGTCTTTGCCTGGCTGTGATTTGGAAGCGAGCCTTTGCAGGATGATGCTGCACCTCCCAAGGGAGTGCAGGCTCATCAGTGTTGTATCATAAGGAGTGCCTAAGAGCACCAGAGCAGTCCCATTTCCCTGCTGTGCAAGTCCAAGCCATGGACACCTTCACAATGATGCCACCTGTCTGTCTGACAAAGCCTGGGCAGGTTTCAGGGGGAGCCCAAAAGCCCTGCAGTGCTGTGTTTTCTGACCACAAAAAGTTGGCTGCAGCTCCTTTGTCCTCAGCTGTGCCATGCTTGTGTGTTGTTTCTGGGGAAAGCTGAGTATTGCTTTCTTTTTTCTCTACTGCTGCAAGTGTCATGTGTAGACACGTGGTCTGACACATCGTGTGCCATGAGTGTGTGCGGTTTTCCAAATCTTGACAAATTTACAACAATGAACTATAGCTTAGAAGTAATTTTTGCTATAATAGTCCTGTTAAACTGTAGTAGTTTCCTGAACCATATAGTGTGGTAGCAATAAAGGTATTCAAAGCATTTAACTGGTCTGGCGTGTTGAATCCTGATTTGAAGGATGCCTTAGATACTCAATACTTTTGAATATCTTGCCACCTGTCTTGTCTCTTGCCTGTTGCATTTCATACATTAACTAAAAGCACCGTGAGGTATAATTTATCACCACCAAGAACTTAAATCTCACCTACATACATTTGTCTGACTTGCCATTCTAAAAATAATAACAGATGTAAAAGGTGGGATGTATTTTTTTAGTATCACTGGGAAAACTTTCAAAGAAAACTCTTCCCCAAAGCTCTGGTGTTTGACATGTACCTGAAAAAACACACTCCTTCAAGACCATAAGATGTTTGGCTTTGGAGGAAAACTGTTCCAAGTCTACAATCTCTCATCCTTCCAGTTCTACAGCCCTTGGCCTGACGAGTGGGAAATTATCTTACTAAACAATAGAGGGGTGACCACTGAGGCGAAAGGCTTTCTCAATCCAGAATTTCATAATGAATGAAAGTGCCTCTAAAATACCACGTCCTCCAAATAATATTTTCAGAATATATTGATGCAATCATCTCTTATCTGTACTGGGGTGCACTGAGTGTGACTGGGATAGAGTTACTTTCTTCATGGCAGCCTGTATGGTGGTATTTTGGATTTCTGGCTAACCCAGTATTGATAACACTAATATTTTGGAACAATAACACTAATGTTGCGGAACAGTGCCTGCACAGCATTGAGGCTCTCTCTTTTTCCCACTCTGTACCTGTCCCCAGTAAGTAAGTTGAGGGTGGACAAGAAGCTGGGAGGGGACACAGCCAGGACAGCTCACCTGAATTGGCCGAAGGGGTAGTCTATACTATATCTCAGCTGGAATGATTCTATGATTCTATAACATCATGTCAACAATAAAAACTGAGGTAGAGGAAAAAGGGTGATTTTTTTTTTTTTTCTGCTTCAGAGGTGTCTATTGGTCAGAGACTGGCTGGGCATTGGCCTGCTTGTGTGAGTTGCTGAGTGACTGGTCTTGCACTGCTTGTTTTTTCCCTCTTTCTTTTGCCTATGAAACTGCCTTTATCTCGACTCACTTTTTTTCCACTTTTGC
Organism: Caloenas nicobarica; assembly: GCF_036013445.1. NCBI lineage: Eukaryota > Metazoa > Chordata > Aves > Columbiformes > Columbidae > Caloenas > Caloenas nicobarica. Next base: position 77,718,222 of record NC_088246.1, on the reverse strand, counting down.
TCTTCCTATTCTCTCCCCCATCCCTTCAAGGGTGGAGGGGAGTAAGCAAGTGTCTGTGTGGGCACTTGGCTGCTGGCTGGGTTCAACCCACAACAAAGGATTTAGCTGCTGTTTTCCAGATGTGGTAATACAAAGGGAAGTATTTTAAAACAAAAACATGTGGCAGTCTTTTTTGTTTTACTTTTCTTGTGTGGTATTCATATTCACGGGTTTCAATATTCATTGTATTATATAGCATGAAATAGTGAGCTGAGTGTTTTTCATGCCAAAACCTACTTCAAGTAAAGCCTTGAATAATTAAATTTGTCTTTACTGATTTTCAGTGATAAGAATTGTTATCTAAGTGTATTTGTGCAGTTTACTCCACTTGCTTCTGCATAGCAAAACTCATTTTCTGTCTGTACAAGAGCGAGTGAAGTACTGCAATACATGTAGGTTTTAGTGAACGTTAGGAACTCCAAAGGTTGGAAACCTGCAGTCCTGATTGTTGAGATCTGCAACTGGGACAGAGAGAATGGAGCTGTACAGCAAAATAAAAGTGGGTCTAATTTTGGTCTCTGCTGCCTATACAATTTTCTGCACTTACACAGTATACATTTATAAACCACTAAGATGCCAGTGAACTGATATCAGGAGAGTTATGGTGGATTGGGTGTGCCTGAGAGTAGAATTTGGCCCCCAGTCTCCAGCTGAGTTGCTTAGGCACCTGTGCATACCAAGAAGAAAAAAGGGCCATCACGAAGTCTCAATTTAGACATGAACTGACACTGTTGTGTCTCTCAATGTAGCACAAAGAGAGAATGTATTTATGAGCACATCCTGTAGCTGGTTTCCATATACAGCGGGAAAAAATGAACCATGTCTTAAATATATAGAAAACCGCAGCTCTGCAAATGAAGACGTGGTTTCACGATTTCCCCGCTCTCAAATGAGAAGGCTTGCTGGCAGGATCAGAGCTTTGAAGTCACCCCACAAGCATTTGATGGTGTTCCAGCTCCTGTTTACCTCCTGTGGCTTACTGGTAAAGTTTACTTAGTACAAGATGGAGGTTTAGGAAAAAGGTGAAATGGTACTTTCCACCACCAGCAGCAGTGGTTGCGTGTGCTGCTGTACCATGGAGACACTGTTCTACTGGTCCATGAATAGAAATTTGTGTGGGAAGCACCGTGACATGATTTCCGTGAAACCCTCAATGTCCCTTCATCAGCATTTTGTAATTAGATACCTGCCTTCACCTCGAAAAGTGTAAGACACTTCTGAGTGTGAACAGATTTCACCTGGGTAACTCAGGTCAACTACCAAAGCTACCAGACATCACATTCTGTCAAGTCATTCCTGTTCACATTCAACAAGTATGCAAGACCAAAATAGCAGGGACTACTTTGCATATTCTGCATGAAATATTGGTTCATGGAAGCATATTGCTTTAAAGTCATCTTTTCTCTAGTATCTTATTCTGGGTAGTAAAAGTATCTTTTTTTTAATGAAGGTTGTTGGTAAGTGACGTTGGTCACAGGTTCTACATTAGATTATAAATAAATGTTTACAACCAGCTGGGGCACAAGTAGCTGGTATTCACAAGGTGATGTGTCTGGGTTACAGGTAGGACAGAAACGAAGAGGCTGTCAAATTTTGTCCAGAACAACATGAGAGCAACGACCTTATCAATGTCAAAAATCAGTGCAACAGAGAGAAAGCAGAAATGGGGAGAAATGTAGAGAGCTTTATTTTTAGGACAGTTCAGTAGTCCTTGGTTACCCGAGGCATGTAGATAGAGAATTTGAATTGCAGAATGATGAAATTATATATTATACAAACTCCGTGGCAGGATGGGCAAAACATAACATTTGCACATCCACTTTATTCCGTGGCCTGAAGAACAGCCTTTTTCCATGGAAACAAATTATCTTTTCACACCTCCTCTGGAGCTGAATCAGTTTACAACAGCAGAAAATGTGACCCTGTGTTTTCAAATTATACACCTGTCAGTTCCTCAGAGGGCTTGGCAGCTTGGGAAGGGTATTTCTAAATTTTATTTTGTTTTCAGAAACTTGGTCACTAACAACATATGCATAATATTTGCTATCACACTCCACTTCTGGACCACAATACACGTGATTTGACTAGCTATAAGGACTGGCAAGAACATCCCCACACTAACTTTTCTGTTAATAACATATTAGCCCACTAAGCAACTGTGTAATTTGACTAGCTATGGAAATCATACCACGAGGATGGTCATGGGAATGAGGAAGAACAATTACTTTAGACATCCAGTCTGATGGCCAAAAGAAATACCATTCTCCTCAGAACTGTGAAATTACACAATGCTCTACAGGGCTGTGTAGCCCTGCAGGAGCTCTCTGGTTTGCAAGTCCATCATTTGTAGAAGTAGCTCAGTAGCTAACAATACCTACAGTGTTTGGGGTAGTGTGATTTGTGTAATGATAAGTTCTTGGTCATGACTACATCCACAACAACTACATTTTATGACCAGGGAGACGGTCCCAAACACCATGTCTTGTGCAATGGATAAATTGACTAAGAAGTATTTGCATGATGTGGCCAGTAGCATATGTCAAAGATGCCTGGATGTAACTGTTCTAATTTACAGTCAGGATGATTTAGGGTCAGACATGAGTTAAAACTCTGGGGATAAGGAAGCGCTGAAGTATTACAAAGGTTTGGAAAGTCTTTATCTAGAAGCTTCTAAAAACAGGTTAAACAAACACCTATAAGCCATAATGTAGACATTTTTGTTTATATTACGCTGCCTTAGAGCAGCAGATGCACTAGATGCACTAGACAATGTCAAGACTCCTTCCAGTCAGACATTTCTGTCATTTCCAATCAAAGCTAATTAATGATTTGTGCTGGATTTGGCTGCAATAGAGTTAATTTTTTCACAGTAGCTAGTATGGGACTATGTTTTGGAAACAGCTAGTATGAGGCTATGTGCTGGAAACAGTGTTGATAACACAGTTGATGTTTTAGTTACTGCTGAGCAGTGGTTACACAGAGTCAAGGCCTTTTCTGCTTCTCACACCACCCCACCAGTGAGTAGACTGAGGGTGCACAAGAAACTGGAAGAGGACACGGCTGGGACAGCTGACCCCAACTGACCAAAGGGATATTCCAGGCCATATGACATCATACTCAGCATATAAAGCTGGGGCAAGAAGAAGGAAGGGGAGTACATTCAGAATTATAGCATTTTTTCTTCCCAAGTAACCATTGCATGTGATGGAGCCTGGCTTTCCTGGAGATGGCTTAACACGTGCCTGACTATGGGAAGTGGTGAATGTTTTGTTCTGCTTGTGTGTGCAGCTTTTGCTTTATCTATTAAACTGTCTTTATCTCAACCCATGAGTTCTCTCACTTTTGCTCTTCTGATTCTCTGCCACATTCCACTGGGCAGAAATGAGTGAGTGAGTCTGTGGGGCTTAGTTGCCAGCTGAGGTTAAACCATGACAGGGCTACATGGAGTTGCAAAGGAACAACAGGTTTGCTCAATGTATCTGTTCAGAGCTATAACAAGATTTGTTGGTGGGAATAGATTTTTCATTCCTTTTTGATACATGTTACTCTTGGAAACTTCATTTGTCATACGGACAACAGATTTTATTATCGGCTTCTTCTACACTAAAACCATTGTCCGTCCACTGTATTTTCCATGGTTGGGTACCAAAGGGCCAGAGGAAGGAGTCTGCACATCATGTAGATTGTGACCAGTGGCTGAATGAAGATTTTGCAGTAAGTCTCTCCCATTTCGGCAGGTACAAAATGTTTCAGAGCAGTGCTTTGCTCTTCACAACTCAGCTCCAAGAACAATGTGACAACAAACACTTATCTGTGTTGAATGTGTTGTGTTCTCCAAAACATTTGGGAATTCCTCACCAAATTTCATTTAAATTAGCACTGTATAAATTCTTGTGGTAATCACCAATTCTCAGAAGATACACCTTGTTCTATGATATTGTGTATTCCTCTATCAGTGATGAAACAATAAATGTTTGTGAGGAGAGTTCATTGCTTTCTGACATCCTCAGTAACATTGAAAAACTTGAATATGCTAAGGAGAAATGCTTGAGTCATAAACACACAGTCACAGTTGCATAAACACACCTAACTCTCATTCCTGTCACTTGAAGCATCCCAAGGTCCAGCAGAATTATGATAGGCAGGTTTCACTTTGAATTTTTCATATGGGTTTTCCTCATTTTCTGGGCTGCAGAACAACGTGTCTGGAGGATTGTCAGGGCCTCAGCAATGAAATAATATGAGCTGGTGTCCGGAGACACCACTGCAATATCATCTGCTGGCTGTTGCCTAGATTGAAATGCCAAAATCTTTATGTTTCTCAGCAGAATTTTCATTCATGCATACATTTCATTGTTAAAAAAAAAATTCAATCAGGAATTAACTTCAAAATGCAAATCAACATCTTTTGCAATTTCAAAACCCCCAAACAACAGCTCCATTGCATGGAAATGTCTGTTATATTTTTCAGTGCTAATCAATATAGAAAAACATCCCCTTTAAAAAACAAACAAACAAACAAACATACATAAGTTTTCTGCCATGTTCATCACTGCACCCCACAATGCTGGCTGACTAGAAAAGCTATGCATGGAGACAGATGGAAATGTAACTACTTGAAGTAGAGCCAGGAAAAGAATATTTATGGACATTCTGTATCTCATGGCTTTAAAAAAATGCTGCATTTGTTATTTAGGTAAAAAGACCTGGCTTATAAAATGATTTAAACTGCCACAAAGGAAAGATATCCAGAGGTACTGTAAATGAGGTCAGTCACAAAGCCTGGATCAGCTGGTATTAAAAAATAGGTTCATCATGCAGAAATATTCATCTGCCTAGCCATAACCCCTTACTCTGTGGAATCCAGTTAAGAAGACACACACAGACATCCTTGCTCAAAGAAGTAATTTCCTGTTCGTCACGGCTCATGAGCAGGTGAGAAGGGGTGTGAGCAGAGAAGGTACAACAAGCAGAACTGGCTGCCTTCCTAGAGATTTTTTTTGGATGCTGATAAGAAAAGTGAATCAAAGATGAAGAATTTTTTGATGCTGTTTTTCATCATGTCTAAATCTCTCTGGAGAGTAAAGTGTTTCATTGCAATCATGGAAAGATTTCTGGTGCAGACAGAAGTTTGGATGAAAAAAAAACCAGTGCTGGACTCACCTCTTACCCTGGCAAGTTGAATGACCAGCATGAGGTGGCCCTCGTTGACAGTAACGAAGTCCTGTACTTTGTTGCCAATAAATTCAGTGTTAAAGAGTCAGCAGACAGCAGTGAAATTTAGAAGGTGATACTTGCTTTTCACTAGGTTCTTGATTCAGACAGTCTGGAAATCAGGGGAATTGATATCAGACTTCACTCACATGATGCTTCCCAAATAAGCTGAGACAACCAGCAACATCTGAAGTCTCTCCCACTTCCTGATCAACTTCAAGAAATAGTTTTCTGTCATGCTAAAGTTGCTTTGGATCACCACATATGCTAATTGCTCTGATACGGTGTCGAAGCTTTGCTATTTTTTGTGATGCTTATATAGCAGATGTCTGGCAATTAGGGTGGGCCCTCTTGGTCTCTGGCCCAGTGCAAATCACAGGAGTCTTTGTTTTGTTCTTGTTGTTTGGAAACCCTTCTCATCTAATGGTACCTTTACTCACACGCAACCTCAGACACATCAGGTACTCTGTAATTATCACCTGAGCAGCCTCAGAGCAGTAGCAGAATGTGCATTTTGTCAGATGAAAGGGACAAGGAGAGAGCTTGAGATCAGCCTCTAGTTTCTAAACAAGAATCTTCCCTGCCGCGTCCTTCAAACACTGGCAGCAAGTGAAGCATACAGCTGCAAACGGTGACAAAAAAAAGCCAAAGGAGAACCACAGCCATCCGGGCTTGCTGCAGTGTGTACATTTTCAGCAAAGAATAATCACAAGGGTCTGTTGGTCTGTTCTGTATGGAGTGAGTCATTGCTTCTTGCTGTGAAATTGTGCTCTGCCGATTGACATCACTGAGTGGATCTCTTGTTCCTCATTTTGGCCTTCCTGTGCTTATCATCTCATCCGTGTCATCAGAACTCTTTGTGATTTATAAATCATATAGAGGAGTCTTAATTCCCTTGGCTCTGGCCCCAAGGCCATCAGAAACAAGTTAAGGAAAAGTTTGAGACTTTCAACCAAAATGACTGCGAACAGGTAAGCAGTGCTGAACAAAGGATGTGGCACTATTTACGGTCTTATCTAAATGTGTGAAACTTCAGGGGTAGGAAGCAGCTCAGTCTGTGACTCACTTCTCTGTGCCTGAAAGCAGCTTTACCACGACAAGCATCTGACCACCAGCTAAAAGGGCTGTCTTTGAAATCTGCATTATCTCTAGAGTAGTCTATCATCGGAAACAGAATCTCTCACTTCTTTTGTACTTGCAGTGCTTTCACATCTTCATCTTCCTTTCCACACAATGCATCTCAGCAACTGCTTCTCTGTAACCTTTCAAAAAAAAATCCTTCTGTTATTTATCCTTTCCTGTTAGGAGGCTTATCCTCTGAAAGAAACAGATTCTCCTGATTCCGAGACTACCATGACCATCTTCCATCATCTTCGTTTTCCTCTGGCCAGCAATGAACCTTTGCATTATTCCAAGAGCTAGAAGGTAGTCACAGGGCTGAGAGGGGTGCAGCAGGTCCTTGCCCAGCTCTGAGTCCAAAGGCAGGATGAGCTATAGCTTTGTCTTTCCCAGCAAGCATTTGCCTACTGAGTCTCTTCAGAACCTACAATGCAGGAGATGCTTCAATCTACTTGAACAATAATTCTTGTGTTTCCCAGACATTTCCATTAGAGAGCTATACCAGTCTAAGCCACTCTCTAACTTGCATTATAAGAACCTAGAAGAGCAGAAAATATCAAAGGAATAGCCTCAAAGAGCAGTAGAAAATGTTCCTTTTTCTGGGAATTAACGCCAGTCCAGCTACTGCACTAGCTATAATTTGACCACTGACAGAAAATGATCCATGTGAAACAAACCACCACCAAATGGAGCAATGGAGTGACAGTTAATCTCCAGGGTAACTCAAAATGAAATAGGAACTGAACTACCTAAAGAAACAGAGAAATAACACACAACAACAAAGAAACATGTTCATTTAAGACAGTTAAGAGCTCAAAAGTACCAGAAAACTCAAGCCGGACTAAGAGTACAGTGTTTTACTCTGCTAGTTTATTAAATAACTTGAACTTTGCCTTGATGAATTCATACACAGAAGAATGAATTGTAAAGGGAATTGTGGCTCTAACACACAACCCTGTCCCTAAAGGACATCATTTATTGTGCTCCAGGATTGCAATTTTCCATTCACTATATTGATTCAGATTAAAAATTGCCAGTATTCCTGAACAAGAAAAATATTGGATTGTCTTGCTGCCTGAAAACCATCCCCCTTCATCTATTCTGGGGGATGACTGAACCCTACTCTGACTTAGAGCTGTTGTCTCTTTATGCTCTTATATTCCACAACATTTTTCCTCCCACTGTGCTATGCCTAGTGTCAAAAATAAGAATGCAGAGAAAAGTCCACCATCGCAAGAAAGTGAACAGCATCTGCTCAGTTCTGCTCTGCAGGTTCCTTTAGGTGACAACATGAGGAGGGTTTTGAAGTGACTGTGTGGAGACCAACCACTTCCTCAGCAGAAACAGGGAAAGACATATCTTTAGAAAGTTTTCTTGCCCCAACATTAAGCAAGTAAAACCATATTCCATGGCTTTCTTCTCTTCAGGTGAAATTTGTGCAGGTCTAACCCTCTTGTCCTTGGGACTCAAATGAACAGTGCTTTAAAAATTTCTATTTCCTCTAAGAAAATGATATGAGAAAATTCAAACTGGAAAATAAATAAACTTATCAGCATCTTATGACTGACGTGTTTGCAGTGAAAGGTGCCACTTCTGACAGCAACACCCATAAAATTTTGTAGAATTTCTTTTTTACAGGTAAAACCCCTGAAGTCTCCATTGTTTCTAGGAGTTTGTTTTCTATTTTATAACTAGGCAGATTTATTTTTATATCTCGGTATGCCATTAAAATGGTGACTTCTTTCTGAACTCCAAATGATAAGGAAAATTCAAGATTCCACAAAAGATTCCCTAATTATACTAGCTGGTTGCAACAGACAGGTGTGTGATTCATCATGAGTGAAAATTATGCTGCCACTGGGAGTGGCAATGGCTTTATATCCTATTGCTCCAGAAGCCCTGTCACGAAGCTCAACAATCGACTTGACACCATCGGTCCTGAGGAGAAGGTAAATATGTCCCTGACCTTTTATTCTAACCTTTACATTAAAATGATATAACTACAAAATATCTAAAGATGGGCATGTGCATTAGTGATGTACATATCTCTATGTATGGGCTGTGCGATGAAGCTCTGCTTAACTTCTACAATGGCTTTAGCAGGTGTTTTCTAGAGAAGGTTAAAACAAAACCTTTTCCCTCTTCTTCTGAATGACCCAGATTGGCTATTTATGAGAGCACAATCTTTCTACACCATTCCATCTTTTAAATATTCATACAGATAATCTAATTCTTCTTGTGTAATGAGGGAAAGGTATCTTGCACATCTGTGGAGAAAGTTGTTCAGACTCAGTAAGAGTCAAAACAAAAGTGACTTAGAATAGCAGAAACTCTAAAATACTGAACTGACTTTCTAAAGGATCAGATGCCTCTGCATCACTTTACTGGATGAAGACACTGGCAAAGGCTTCCATAAGAAAGGAACTCTGTCCTAGGTGTAAGATGTAAAGAGCTTTGGAGAACATTCAAGATCATCTGATAGTAAAAACTGTGATCATAACTGAAGTATATCTGGGGCAAGTGTTAAAGCTACAGATAAAATAAAAAATATGACTGGAATTTTCCACTAATACACAATATGCCTTTGTTGAAAATCTTACTAGGTGAACCTATCTGTTCTTCAATTTTCTGGCAGATGTTTCTTAAGCAACCAGCCTTAGAAAGACACAGTACATGAGGCACAGCTGACTAATAGACACAAAGATTTTAGAGAGAGACATTGAGAGTGAGGTATGATCAAGGGGTGTAATTATAAGTACTATGCCTAGATGACTAGAGGCAAGAAAGATCAGGACATAAAGTGGGCTGGGAATGTGATTAGGACAAAGATAGGGCTAGGTGGCAAAGCCATAGCTATTGCTTGAGCTGGAGAAACAGCTGAACTCAGACCACTGTTTCTGAAAATGTGTTTCTCCTACCATTCAGGGTGCTGGTTTTCACATTCACTGTGAAATGCCAGACGTGGAAAATCAGGAATCTTCTGTGAAATGCTGAACAATTCAACCATGCTACTGCAGAAAACCTTACTGTGCTCTACCAAGGCATCTTAAGCCTAGCAGGTGTAAGGATGAGAAGCCTAAATCTTTCTTTCCCTTGTAGCAGGCAATCGCAGTGCCACAATGTGCTCTCTCAGTGCAGCCAATGCCAAGTTCTGTCTCGACTTTTTCAGAGAGCTGAGCAAAAGAAAAAGAAATGAAAACATCTTCTTCTCCCCGCTAAGTCTCTCAGCTGCCTTTGGGATGGTTGTCCTTGGAGCCAGGGGCAGCACACTCAAAGAGATTGAGAAGGTGGGTTTCCTTTGCTCTGAAAACAGGACAAGTGGCAAGACATGAGCCAAGAGGCTGATAGTAACATCTGATGTAGCTCCTAAGCATCCAAAGGAGTGATGCACACAGAGGGCCCTTTAAAAATATCCTCTCTTATGCTATTCCTAACAACAAACTCTTTCAGACTAAACACTGTTACAGTAATAAATTCATCAATGAATACATCAATGCTAAAGGAAGTGTTTTGGAGGTAACCCTCCACTCTCTAGGGCTCAGAAGTGATGGTTCCCTTTGATGGGGTCTTCTGCCTTCTCTGGATACCCAAAGTCTTCTTTCTTAAGAAGAAATATTTGAAAGATTTCATGAGCTCACCCTCTACAAAAACTTCTTGTTCACTTGCAAGGATCTTGTGATAAAGGACAAATGGGACTTTCCCCATTGACCGTGTCTGGCTGCATTTTGGGATATGCTTGCAAAACACAGTTTTAGTTTTGTGGTACTGACACTCGGCTGCATTCAACCAACATTTACATTGCAGGTATTTCATTTCAGTGAAGTTTTGAGCAATACAAGCCAGGGAAACGGATACCCTTCTGAGAAGGTAAGGCGAAGTTGCAACTCTGAGATGAAGCAACAGGTGCTGGTTTGTCAGCCCTTTCCCTTGCAAACCATCACTTAATCAGAAAGCATGGCAGGGCTGCGTAGCCTCTCTATATAAATTCCCAAACCTGCTTATTACTGTTCTTTTATTAGTTATTTAGGGAGCCATGTGAGATGACACATATCAACAGCTACGCCTTCTCATTACAGGTTCCTAACCAATACAGCAGAACCAATCTAAAATCTGATAAGTGCTTAAATTACTACCCGCGAAGATTTGTCTACAGGCCATGCCAAAGGCACCTTGGAGCTTGCCCTTCCCAGGCTCTAAGCCAGCAGACTTTTACTCAGTGTGTGCAGAGCCATCACTGCAGGATACGATGTGATTTGGAGGTGGACTAGTGCAGGGCTGAAGGGGAAACGTTGTGTCATTCTGTACATCTGGTACAGGGAGAGTTGGAGGTGATGTCCTGATGCATTTATTCTGACACCTGTTTCAATTGGGTGCGCTCAGACTTCTCATATAGAGAGAAGCTGAAATTCGCCCTCAGATCCAGCTTTGCACGTGAAAGCTCAAGCCTACTATGAAACTTCTGTTTTCCTGTTTGAAGTGTGAAGAAGCTGGAGGGGTCCATTCCCAGTTCCAGGCTCTGTTGGCTGCAGTCAGTGAACCCAGACCAGGCTGCTCGCTCACCATTGCCAACAGGCTCTTCGGAGAAATTACTTATCCATTCTTCCAGGTAGGTGGCCCTGGTGTCCATTTTAACAGCTCCTGGAAGTTAAGAACTCAGCAAAAACTCTCTCATCGTAGAGTACAAAGGGAATTTAAACACGATAGCACTGTCAGGTGCTTGCGCAGCATTTCTATCCAAGGAACAAACCTCTGTGACCAACAGAAGACTTCTTTTTCTCCCTCAGAGTCTTCTCTGTTTCTAATAAAATATTTGTATTCACTCTTCCACCTTTCCTTTAGAATCTATGTGAATAGGGGACATTCTGATTCCTGCTGCCTTTTCAAACAAGGCTTAGAAGAAAGTAGCATCTTTGAAATTTTTGTCAGTCTAATTTAAGTGGAATTTACCATCTCAGAACATCCCTGTTAAACAATAACAGCCCAGGCAATGCGAGTACATAGAAATCATTTCCCCAGGAAACCATATGTAAGGTGTGTTTAAGAGTATTGCTAGAAACAGTTCTATTTTATCTCTGTAACCACCTTTCTCTTTTGGAGTCATGATTTCATCTTGCTTCCAGAACTTTGCATTCTATGTAAAGAGAGATTTTCAGAGCCAAAAAACGGTGACCAGTAGGCTGGAAAAGTTCTATACTTAATATATAAGTTTTACAGTGTAACTATCTACACGGAATAATATCTATATACACACACACACATTATCTCATTGTGATATTATCAATCCCAATTATTAGTTCAAAATAAGGCAACCTTCTTCATTTGGTGGTTAGGGGAAGACAGACAGCATAACAATGATATATATAAACATAAAGAAATGTACTAAGTTTTGGCCTTAGATATTTTTTACTGTGATGAGACATTTCTGCTGTTCAGTACAGCTTGAAAATACAGAAAAGTATATTTGCAAATATGATTTGTTATAAATAATCTCTCTCTAAAAACTGCATGCTTGAGTTAATTAAATTAATTTCTTCACATACGTCTGGTTTACTCATTCCTTTCTTGCTGTTTCTTGCCACTCTACTACATGGAATTATCTGGAAACCATGAAATTATCAATCTTATAAAAATCATCTTGCTGTGATAAAATTCTGTCATTTGTACTTTCCAGCAATACTTGGATTCCACAAAGAAATTCTATCGAGCAGAACTGGAAGCAGTCAATTTTAAATACACTGAAGAAGAAGCCAGAGAAAAGATTAACGTCTGGGTGGAAAATGAGACAAAAGGTAAAGAAGAATATGTGCAGCAATCCAACCAGTTAGGAATATCACATCTGAATTTCAGTTTCTACCTTGTTTTGTTTTGTTTTGTTTTTCTTCCCAAAGATCGAAAGTCTTCTATATATTAAACACTTACTGCATTTTTTTTCCCCAATAGGAAATAAAGGTAGGAAGAAGTACAAAAATGCCTTGAGTTCCTGGCTTCAAAAGCTGTACATAAACTTTCTGCTATTTGTCTGAGCACTATTCTACTTTTCAGATTTACAGGAGTAATTATTAATAGTCAAATGCAGCTGATTGCCTGAACAGAGTAATAATTCTTAATTTATGCATTTTAAAGGTAAAATCAAAGACGTATTTGCTGCTGGGTTCATTGATCCCTCCACCGTACTTGTCCTGGTCAATGCTATATATTTTAAAGGAAAGTGGGCAGTAGAATTTAAGAAAGAAGACACTAAGGAAACATATTTCCGACTGAACAAGGTACAGTATGGGCAGGAACTGAAATAGCTGGGGGTGGAAATCAGATGTCAATCTCCTATAACAACAGATGGGAGCTTTCCTCCTTGCTGTTATCCCAAGACAAAACATTGGTCTTCAGCTAGAACAATGGAAAGCTACCTCTTCTCTCCAGTTCGATAACCAAACATGGAACTGTTTCTGTCACTTCCCATCAGAAGTGGCTCTTGTGCAGCTGAGATCCTGGTTGGGTCGAGGTCACTTTGTTGGCAATTTCACAACTAAGGATGCTGTTTCAAAAACAATCTGCTTTTGGGACTGAATTTGAGGATTCTGTTCCTCTGCTACTGTTTACCAACAGAACAGTGTTTTCAGGAAAAAATGAGCTAGAGACAAATTATCTCAGGAGAATGCATACGTTATTCATGAAGAATTTAGATTCATGTTCTAGAAACAGTTCTATTTTATCTCTGTAACCACCTTTCTCTTTTGGAGTCAAGATTTCATCTTGCTTCCAGAACTTTGCATTCTATGTAAAGAAAGATTTTCAGAGCCAAAAAAAGTTGACCAGTAGGCTGGGAAAGTTCTATACTTAATATACATTTTAAGTTTTACAGTGTATCTATCTACACAGAATAATATCTATATACACACACACATTGCATCAGGTGCATTGGTTTCCTCACCTGACATGCCAGAAAAAAGAATGGCATAACAAGGGAGTTGTGAGGAAAGTAATTTGGAACCAGTAAAAATGGAAAAGTTTTATGCTTCTAAAATGGATAACTGCAGTTAAGAGGGAGCAGTGACCATGACCAGTGTAAATAGTTTTCTGGACTGAACTCTAATCTCAATACTGAAACCAATTACAACCAGAACGATCATTTCTGTATTTCTGTATTTTCTGCTTAGTATGTTCCATGTGTTCCAGAATGAGAAAAGGACAGTGCAGATGATGTTTCAAGAAGGTTATTTTAACATGGCCATCATAGAGGAACTGAAAATGAAAGTGATAGAGCTCCCATACTTTAATAACGAACTGAGCATGTTCATTCTTCTTCCTGAAGTTGTCTGTGAGGACTTTACTGGCCTAGAACAGGTAATACTACTTTCTCCTCTAGTAGCATACCTAAGGGGCTGCAGAGCAGCGCTTTAACATTGCTTCAATGTGGTCAGACAAGTGGGAAAAACTGAACCTTATTATTTTTTTCCTTCCATTCATTATGATGTCAATTGTTATTATCAATACTGCCTTACAGCTTGAATGCACCCTCACACATGAAAAACTAGCAGAATGGACCAGCTCCCCTAGGATGCAACAGCTGAGAGTGAAGGTGTACCTGCCCCAGTTCAAGATGGAGGAAAGTTATGTTCTCAACAAAACTCTCCAGGAGATGGGAGTGATGAATGTTTTTGACTGGGGAAAAGCTGATTTGTCAGGAATCTCTAGGAAAGATGGTTTGGTTGTGTCCAAGGCCATCCAGAAGTCATTCGTGGAAGTCAATGAAGAAGGCACTGAAGCATCTGGTGCTATGGGGCTTGTTTTAGTGCCTCTGTGTTGCCCAGTTTCTTATGAGTTCAAAGCTGACCATCCATTCCTCTTCTTCATCAGACACAATCCAACAAACACCATTCTCTTCTTTGGAAGATTTTTTTCCCCTTAAGTGGAAGTTATTTAGAAAATTCGATTTTGCTCCCCACTAACATCTCCATTGGCAAGCACTGAGGACAAAAGATGAGCATATTTTCACTAGGGTTTATCCTAATGTGTTAATTTGCCGTAAAAAACACTATCTGAGAAGAGCCAAATTAGAGATAAAAACCTAAAAAACATTAACTATTTCCTTTCTAACATCAACTTCAGGCATGTTTTACTTTTAGGAGGTCTCACTAAAATGACATCTATCTTAAAATACATTATGTGATATTTGCCAAAAAGCTATAGGCCTCTAGAGACATATACATCAAAAATCTTATTTTGAGCCTTTCCTAATGTAGTATGTCTTCAATAAACCAATGACTTTAGTGCCCTAAAGATGAAAGATGGATTCTCCCACATGAAGGAGACAGGGAGATGGGGATCTGCGTTAAAAGGACAAACTTAGGTACTCAGTCTCTTTCAGCTTTACCTATCGCACCTCTGTATAGGTCTCAAGGAAAATGACACTTTGAATGGGAGTAGCAAAGTATTCCTGTGGGACCTCTCCTGTAAGTGTTGATTTGGAGTAATGTTTCAAGTCAGAAGGAGGCGCTCGAGATTCGTTCTCAGAGAGTAGAGAAAGCAAAAGACTTTTCTGGTTTAATCTTGCTTGTTCTCAAGGACAGACCCATTGCTGCTTTTTTTTTTTTTTTTTCCTGTGAGAAACCCTGTATGTGCTAGAAAGCTCTCCGACTTCTTCATAAGCTTCCACCTAACAGAAACAGGGTCAGAATAACCGAAGGCCTTTTCTGACAAGGCGTGCTTTGCAATGGCTGTGAATTAGACACTTAATTCCCAAACAAAAATTTAAGCTGTGATCAGCCATTCCTGCTCTAAAAACCCCAGCTTTCTTTCTTTGTGCCTCCAATGCCACGAGTTTCTTGTTCCATCTGATTTATTCCTCATCAGCATAAAAAAATAATAAAAACATCTATAGTGATGGTATTTAGATGGTAGCCTCTGTTTGTTCCGTTTGTTATAATAACCCCACTGCAAAATAAATATTAAATGTAGTAGTCTACAGAACTAAGTGGGCAGAGGAATAGCCTAATATAGCAGGTAAAAATAATGGTAATCCTTTCACAAGTGTCTATGTTACACTGACATCTACCTCTCATTTTAAAATATTAATTGTGCTAAGTTTAGGCACTGCACAGCTCAACATTACAACACGTAAACCCTGAACCTCATCTGCTGCTTCTCTTTTGCATTTGATTTTATCAGGGAATTAAGAGCACAGCTTTCGGACATGGCTGGGGTGGAGGATGCTGCTCCCTTTGTCTCCTTCCTCCTGTATGTTTTCTGCTCCCTCCCTTACGCTACCATTACTAGTTGCCTGACCTGTCGATGAGCAGTTCTCCAGAACGTAAATGAAGAGGAAAATTTTTTGTAAGGTTAGTTTGCCAATGACCTAGTTCCTTAAACCACCTCCTGGATGCTGTGGAATAGATGGTGCAAAGGCATAGCAGAGGGATTGTGGAGAGGAGAGCAGCTCACCCAGTTTGGCAGTAGGCAACGTCCAAAATCCAGAGACACATGAAAAATACTTGCTTTTAAAGGAAAAATACTCCGCCTTTTTGATGACTCATTCTGCTTTTCCTGTTACTCACTGGTGGGAAGAAGTTAAACGCTGGGAACACACTAGCACCCTTTCAGAACTTCATATTCAAATGGTTTTTCCAAATGCTGAGATATGCAGGAAAAAATACAGTAAATTACACTACTCAACAAAAATTCAATTGCTAAATAAAGCAGACTCATAATAGTCTGTGGAGATGTCTCACACGGCTGCAATTTCAGTATGTGCATGCACACAGAGAAGGAGTGAGGGGAGGTGTTCATTCAATGCAGCCAGCTGGCCTCCCTCTGTATAGAGTAAAAGAGACACCTCCAGAGTGTCAGAACAGCTTTTCTCTACACCCCTTTATCTATAGAAGAAAAGGCTGCCATGTCTGTGTAATGCATGTTCTTACTGGTGCCTGAATTATTATGGCAATTCATTAAAGAACAAGATAGATCCACAATATTAATAAAAAAAAAATCTATTTAAGTTGGTGCAGAATACACAGCAGCATTTGAGGTACTTTTTGAGAAATCATGTGCAGTTCTGGCAATCTCTGCTTTAAAAGGATGCTGAAACATCATGCCCCACCGCAGAGCTAAAGCAATACATGAAGTGTGGAAAATATATCTTGCAAGGGACCAAACTACTCAACCTGCTGTTTTCTCTAAGAATCAAGAGGTACTTCCATGGGAAAGAGGTTAGTAACAGTAAGCAGTTTGTTTCTAAAACAGTAGCTTTGCGAGCTGGAAGCTGGAATTAGACCAATCCAAACTAGAAATTAGGTATGCAGTTTTAGGAGTGTATGTAATCGAAAGCTAGAACAAATTACTTGGGGCTTCAACAAACTCAGCATCTTTTAAATTGAGCTCCCCCAACAGAAAAATAATTGTATGTCTTAGAAGAGAATGGCTAGATAAATCTCACACTGTGATTTCTACTGTGATTGATTTTATAAACAAAGTCTGATGTTGTGGTCATGACGACTTTAAGCTTCTATCAACCAATAGTAAAAAGTGTGAAAACAAGTGTCTTGTGATTAAAGCATTGACTGTATTGCATTGTTTTCTCTTTGGACAAACACAAACAGGGAAAACAGACTGAAGTGTACTTGACCTAAGTGGATTTTGCAGTATGTGTGCTTAATATAGATGTACAGAAGGTCCTGTGTTATCCAAAAATGGCAATGACCAAGGTCACTGCACTGCAAAAACATGAGAATTTTGGTTAAATGCGATTGTTTGGGATGCTTGCTAGAATTTCTCTCAGTTAACGGAGTGCCTGGTTAGGATGTTGCAATGTACTATGAGAGCAAAATTACTGAAACAAGTTTAACAGAGTAATAATGTGTAGCTAAAAAGAATTCTACTGAACATACTAACCACTTATTTTTTTAGCATTTCCTAGCCACGTTGCATTTTATTAAAGGGTTTGGCTCTTCAGAACTTTTCCACAAGTGATATTCCTGGATCTCATGTCACCCTGCTGAAGGCTGCAATGAAATAACGTAATAGCTTCCATTTTCAAAATCACAGAATCACAGAATGGTTGGGGTTGGAAGGGACGTCTGGAGATCATCTAGTCCAACCCACCTGCTAAGGCAGGTTCACCCAGAGCAGATCACACAGGAATGTGTCCAGGTGGGTTCTGAATGTCTCCAGAGAAGGAGACTCCACAACCTCTCTGGGCAGCCCGTTCCAGTGCTCTGGCACCCTCAAAGTAAAGAAGTTTCTCCTCATATTCAGATGGAACCTCCTGTGCTTCAGTTTGTGCCCGTTGCCTCTCATCCTATTGCTGGGCACCACTGAAAGGCGTCTGGTCCCATCTTCTTGACACCCACCCTTGACATATTTATAAATATTGATGAGATTCCCTCTCAGCCTTCTCTTCTCCAGGCTGAACAGACCCAGCTCTCTCAGTCTCTCTTCATGAGAAAGGTACTCTAGGACTTTAATCATCTTCTGAAGGAATAATATTCTAAGGAAGATAACCCTATTTCTTGGCATCTGCTTAAATAAAACTACTTTGCTGTACTAATCTTACTTTAACAGATCAGAAATGAACATACCCAAGATAAGGCAAATAAATAGTTTCTGTTTCATCTCATGCTAATTTTCCTGTCAATGTGAAGTTGTGTATTTAGACTTCAGTAAAGCCTTCGACACCATATCCCACAGCATTCTCCTGGAGAAGCTGCAGCTCATGGTCTGGATGGGTGAACTCTGCAATGGATAAAGAACTGGCTGGAAGGCCGGGCCCAAAGGGTTGTGGGGGACGGAGCCAAATCCCGTTGGCTCGCTGTCACGAGCAGTGCTCCCCAGGGCTCAGTATTGTGGCCAGTTCTGTTGAATACCTTTATCAACGATTGGGATGAGGACACCACACTGTAAAAAAATATAAAGCTACTGGAGAGTGTCCAGAAGAGAGCTACGAAGTTGGTGAAGGGTTTGGAGAGGAAGCTGTATGAGGAGCAGCTACAGTCACTTGGTTTGTTCAGCCTGGAGGAGACTGAGGGGAGACCCCATGGGGCTCCAGCTTCCTCACAAGGGCAGGAGGAGCAGGCACTGATCTGTTCTCTCTGGCAACCAATGACAGAACCTGAAGGAATGGCAGGAAGATGTGCCAGGGGAGGTTTGGGTTGGACATGAGGAAAAGGTTCTTCCCCCAGAGGGTGGTGGAGCACTGGAACAGGCTCCCCAGGGAGGTGTCACGGCCCCAAGCCTGACAGTGTTCAAGAAGAGACTGGACAACACCCTCAGACACACGGTGTGAACTGTGGGCTTGTCCTGTGCAGGGACAGGAGGTGGACTCGATGATCCTCGTGGGTCCCTTCCAACT
The DNA here is from genome assembly GCF_036013445.1 of Caloenas nicobarica. Classification (NCBI taxonomy): domain Eukaryota; kingdom Metazoa; phylum Chordata; class Aves; order Columbiformes; family Columbidae; genus Caloenas; species Caloenas nicobarica. The sequence goes on along the minus strand of NC_088246.1, from coordinate 77,699,510 downwards.
CAGGACATTCTATGATTCTATAAGGACCTGAGGGTTGTCTAACAGGCATAAGGCAGATTTTCCAAACTGCACAACAACACAGACACAGGTTGGAGCTGCCCTGCCTGGCACAAGCTAGCGTCGTGCTGAAAAGTTACCCGCACCTTTTACCTGCCCAACGGGGACCATTCCTGGATGGGTCTCGCCTACATCTCGCCTCCCCAGCCCTGGTCCCTCCATTTAGCTTTCAGAGGGCCAGGGCTCTGAATCCATCCTCAGCAAAAGAAAACGCCACACCCACCAGCTAACGGGGGTCTTCCTGTGGTCACCAGGTTCCTCTTCAACAACTGCAATAAGGAAAAAAACCAAAACAAAACAAAAACAAACCCCAAACACAAAAAACCCCAAACCAACTAAACAAAAAAGCCAACACACCTACTAAGCAAAGCAAAAACCAAAACCAAACCCACTTACAAGCATACTTTCTATTATATCTGCTGCTGAACCCTGACTGGTCATGAAGCTCTCACCTCAAATATATGCCTCCGCTTCTCTAGCTCAGACAGCTCAAAAGCTGCGAACTACTGAAGGAACAAAGGAGCAGTAGAACACCAACCCCAAAGCAGCCCAGGAGCAGAATGAGCTCCCTGGTGAGAGGCTGTGGCTCACATAACCCGGGCCCTGCCCACCACCCTTACCACGGTCACCTGGACCCTCACTGGCAATGACAATACCTGCTCTTTTACTACATCTATTGCATCTGCAATGTGACTGAGTAGCGAGTTGAACTTAATTTTTCTAGGGCATAGGTAGAACAAGATAGATGCCATACTAAGCTGTGTAAAAATGTAGCTCATTAAATGCAGTAACTATATTATTATTAAAATTCTGTGCTGCAATTTCCTGTAAAAAACTAAAATGATATTGTGTTACACTGAATTTCTAGCAAGACCACACATACCACCTAACTTCTACCAGAACTACATTCTGGGTAGGACTAAATCACAAAGCAGAATTAGATTTGGCGAGAATCTCTTCTAAAAATAAACCAGGTCTTGCTTTGCCTCCCCAGGACTCCAAAGGTCTCCCAAGGACTCCCCTCGTCTTTCCAGTGCTCCCCAGAGATCCACAGTCCCCCGCAGAGCTCGCCTCAATTCCCTAAGGCTTGCAAGTTCTTCCTAGGGCTCGTCTCATTTCCCCAGGGCTTGCCTTGGTTCTCCAGGGCTCCTGAGGCCTCTCTTCATCTCCCTCAGCCTCCACGAGGCTCTCCATGGCTCCACAAAGCTCACCTCATCTTCCCAGGGCTCACCTCAGCTCACCAGGAATCTCCACTTCTCCCCAGGTCTCGCCTCATTTCCCCGAGACTCCCCAGTTCTCCCCAGGGCTTGCCTCAGCTCCCCCAGGCTTCCCAGCCCTCCTCAGGGCTCACCACAGTTCCCCCAAGCTTTTCTCGGCTCCCTAGGGCTCCCCATTCCTCCCCAGACCTTGCCTCTGCTCACAAGTGTTTTGTGTCTTCCCAGTCCTCTGCAGGTCTCTCGTCGGCTCCCGAAGCCTCCCTGTTCCTCCCCAGGGCTCTCCTCAGTTCCACACAGCTTCCCAGTCCTGCCCAGGGTGCACCTCACCTCCTCAGGACTCCACGGTCCTGCCCAGTGATCACTCCACTATCATCAACACGTACCACAAATCCTCTAAGAGATGCCAAAACAGGAGCATCCCCTGAACTAGATTCTAGGACTTCCCCCCAACTCAGAACCCAACCCTGCTCTAGAACTATGTGCTGACCTGGAACCTGCTCTAGAAACCCCCTAAATAACACTCTAACATTTTAATTGTTACTTTACTACCAAGTGGATTAACTAGCACACTTAAAAAAAAAAATAATAATACGAACTAGTTTTTTTTTTCTCTACAGATATCACTTCCAATTACTGCTCCAGTATTTATATTCAGCTAATTTTAGTTTTATTATATAAATTCGGAGTAATTACTGTCTGCAGAGTTTTAACTAATAGCTGGAGTAGATTATAGGCATTATTTGCTCCCAAAGACTCTTCTGGTTACTCTTATTTAAGTTTCTATTCTAAATGTTTTACAGTAAATAAGGAGTTCAAATCAAAATAATAGAAACCAAGGACCTTGGAATTTCCAGGAAAAAACACCAGAGCGCCTGGACATGACTGGAGATTGTCGGCTGCCAGCTCCACCACCAACGTGCCCAATGAAACCTGCGGCGACACAATGGAAACGACAGCGACCGTGGGGAGGACAGACCCGTCCCAGGAGGTACGATACATAACGCTGAAACACCGGGCAGCGCGTCTTTATTTCCAAGGCAGAACACACACACAAAGAACTTTATTCCGCATGAGACGCCGGGCTGTCCTGAGCAGCCGCACAGCAACATCGTCCCTGTGAGCTGGAGTTCTGGGGGAAAATGAGGGAGCTCTGCGCGTTGCAGTGGACCCTCCCCTGCCAACCTGCACACAGGAATAACACTTCACCCATCAGGTGACAGCAGAAACTAGGAAGGGTCTGAAATACTGGGGGGGGGGAAAGAAAAGTAAGAAAAAACTAGGAAAATAAGGAAAAAACTAGGTGAAAAAAAGGAAAAAAGGAAAAAAAGAGGAAAAAAGGGGGGAAAAGGAAAAAAGAGGAAAAAAGGGGGGAAAAGGAAAAAAAGAAGAAAAAAGGAAAAAAAGAAAAGGGGGAAAAAGAAAAGAAAAAACCCGAAGGGGAAAAAGAAGGAAAAACCCTAGCCTCTGAAAAACTAGGAATGCCCTCAGAAGAATTTACGGTCCCACGCTCACACAAACCGGTTGCGCACACCCGCTTCGCGTTCCCCCAGTGTCCTCCCCTCTACCTTCCCCTCGGACACCACATCTACCCAAACCCCCTCCCACACCCGAGGGGCCTCGGTGTCGCCTCTATCTCGTCCCCCACTTGCCTCGGCGCCCCCTCCTCTCCCTTCCCGCCATGCCCCCGTGACCATGTACTTTAGTTCCGCCCAACTTAGGTTCCACCCGGTGTCACAACGAAACCCTTCCCCGGTGTCCCCTCTTTTACCTTCCCCCACCCCCGCGACCCTGACCTTTGGTTCCTCCCAACTTTGGTTCCAGTCGGTGTCACAACGAAACCTTCCCCCCCCCCCCGCCGCCGTGTCCCACCTTTTACCTTTCCCCCCCCACCCCGCGACCCTGAACTTTGGTTCTGCCCAACTTTGGTTCCGCTCAGTGTCACATCAAATGCCTTCCCCGCAGTGTCCCTCTTTTACCTTTGTCCCTACCCCGTGACCCTCAACTTAAGTTCCACACAACTTTGGTGCCGCTCTGTGTCACATCTAATCCCTTTCCCCTCTGTGACACTGAACTTCAGTTCCAAGACATTGGTTCATTGGTTCCTCCCTCCCTCTCCCTGATGCCTGGATCCCTCCTGGATGCCTGGGTCCCACCCAGTGGTACCTGTAAGTTGCAGTCCATCAGTGTGTTGGTCTTGAAGTTGCCCCCGTCCTCCGTGATAAGACTGATGAGCTGTTCAGACACCTGCGGCAGGCACGCTGGGTCCCAGAGCCCCAGGGTGTCCCCAGGCTGACCCCATGTCCCAGATAGTGATGAACAAATTAACCAATCCGCAAGTCTGCTTTCCATGCAGAAATACCACCTAGAGTCCAACCACAGCTTGCCACTCAAAAAAGTAGACCAAATATTAAGCCCCACACATGCAAGCCCTAACTCCTCTGAGATTGAACCTGCTTCACTCCTGTTGAACAGCTCCTCCCAAAGGGCTCTTATCCAGTTCCCAAAACACTAGTGAAGGGACTGTCCACTCCACCTGCCCATGGCTACTCCACCCCAGATAACTGTACAACCTTTGCCTACACAATCTAGGCATATCAACGGACTGACTTTGGACTCCTCAGACTAATCCACCCACCCCTCACTCTACACCTTTAGTCAGAGCAGCTCCAGGACAAACACACATGCTCAGACTGAGACTCCACAGAATGCTACAGAATATGCGACTCCAACAGCACCAAAAACACTCAACAACATGAATGACTCCTGGACCAGAGATGCCGTCGAGCAAATGAACCTACAGGAACGCAGCGGTGAGGCAAGGAGCCTCTATTGCAACCCCAAATGAAAAAGTAGTTGAATGTAATGGCCCCTTACAAGACGGTACTGTCAAAACAGAGACGACGCATGCACAAGAAGCTGGCTTCAATGCCTAAGAAATTTGAGATGCTGGGAAGAAGTGCCAGTCCATTAAACTGAACGGCTAGAGAGCAGAGCTGCTGTTGCAGCCCAGAATGATGCCAAAACACAACCAACCAGAAATGTCTGAGGCGCAAGAATGATCCACGCTTTCAACCTGGTGACGCAAGGAAACCACCACACAACTGTCACTACATCCATCAGCACAGGCATTCCAGACCCTGAGGTGGCACCCAAGATGCCTGCCATGCCCCTCCAGCCCAATGGGACTCGAGGATTGTCTACCACACGCAAGGCAGACTTCCCAAACTACACAACAACACAGACGCAGGTTGGAGCTGCCCTGCCCAGCACAAGCCGATATTGTGTTGAAAAGTTACCTACGCCCTTTATCTGCCCAAAGGGGACTCTTCCTGGACGGCCCTCTCCCCTACACCAACTTTAAAACCCCTCCCTGCAATTCCCAGCCCAAGTCCCTCTACTCAGCATTCAGAGGACCGGGGGTCTGAATCCATCCTCAACAAAGGAAAACACCACATCAGGTAAGAGGGATCTTCCTGCCGTCACCGGGTTCCTCTTCAACATCTGCAATAAGAAAAGAAAACACACACTAAGAAGTTCCTGGAGCCTGTTTTTAAAGCCAATTTTGGCAGTTTTGGTGGCACTGCCAGTGTGACAGTGCTGTATCCATGCGATCTCCCATGAAGCCACTTGTGCCCCCACGAGTCAATCTGAGCTCCGACCACTGCACTCTGATCTGCTCTTTTAGGTCAACAGCTGGCACCACAGTGCTTGGCTGAGGTGAAAAACTGAATTCTAAAGCGAAGCAGCAAGTTGCACACAGGAGTGGTTCATGGCCAAACCTGCCCCATACAATTGCAGCAAGGGGGACGCTGGGGGTGCCCGGGGCTCTGGGGTGCATCCATGTGAGTGACCAGATAATTATTATGTAAAGCATCATCCCTCATGAAGGCTGTGTTATACTTTGTAATCAGAAGAGCAATCGCTTAACATTTCTGGAATCTGGAATCTGGTCTGACAACTCTTCTTTTTTTCTTTTTTTTTCTCCCTTCTTTTTTTTTTTTTTTTCTTCTTCTTCTTTTTTTTTTTTCCCCAATGAACAAAAAGCAAGGAAGTGTTGAGATGTCTAATGCAGATATTAGTGCTCTCTCTGCTCAATAAGCATGGCTGTATGGTAATCGTTTTCACTACTCACAGATCAGTGGATGAGTCCAATTTAAGTTTCACATCAATCATTTAGCTTAAATAAACACATACTAAACAGAATGAATGACCTAGAATTATAAGGTTGTATGATTTTTTAATATGCTCTCTGCTTCATGTTACTTAGTAAGCTGAATTTGCTGAAATCTTAAACTGTAAAGTTCTACTTATATTTACCAAAACTTCTACAGACTACACCGAGCATCTGCAAGATAAGGTCAAATTTGCACTTTCCTTGGAAGAATGGAATTGACCAGGGAGAAAAAAATGACTCCAAGGCTAACATGAAGACATTACAGACATCTGTGAAATGGGGCCTGTTTTGCACTTTGCTGAGAAGAGAATGATTCATTCAGACTAAACAGCACCTTGCAGGCTATGGACTACAAACAATATCTACAGATAAACAAAACAAAGGACCATCTGAGATGAGTGAAAAAGACCCAATGAGAAGCAAGAAGACCCCAGACTCAGGTATTACCATTGGTCTGAATCACGGTGTGAATGGTCTGTAAAGATATAAGTTTACTTGTAAGAGGATCGGTTTCAATGATTGGTCTCAATGGATCATTGTCAGCTTCCGCTTGCCAGCCGCTATGCTCCTCATCTTCAAGGCTCTCCTCTCCTCTGTGAAACTTTTTGAAGCACCACAGCACTGTACGTTCATTAGCAGTTCCTGGGCCAAATGCATCGTTGATGTTGCGAGTTGTCTCTGCTGTTTTACCACCCATCTTGAACTCGAATAAGAAAATAATTTGAATTTGCTTTTTATCTAACATCATTTCCATAGTCTAAAATAAATATAAAATAAATAGCAAGTAACAAGTCAGTAGCAAAAAAACCTCCCATAAAGTGGGAAAAGCACACTAAAATGATATATAACATAACCACATTTATTTGAGAATGTATTCCAACATCAAATGGCAAATTTCAACAATGCAAAACCCACCATTCCTTTTTCACCAAACTGAAATAGTAAAATTACCAGTAATGCACAGTTTTCATATCAATTAGCTGGTAAGAAAACAACAAACACAGGCTGCCGGCTCTTCTCAGGAGCAGGCCATGCAAAAAATAGCCATGCATGTTTTTCAGTGACTGCCATTGGTATTTCATATATACCTGGTTTTTGTTTGCTTGTTTGTTTTTCAAATTTCAATTACTTATGTAAAAAAAAAAACGAACCCAAACTAAGAGTGAAGCAAAGAGTAGTTTAATGTGTTAGCTTGCATAATCAGACCTATATATTTTCAGACAAAATCTAAAAGAAAAACAATGGCATATGTGATAAATTCAAGCGCTGTAAAATATTATCCTGAAGGGCAGGAATCTCACAAGAGGAAAAAGAATTCTGTGTGTGAGGTAAAAGGTGCGGCTGGAACAAGGGTTGTAACTTAGCTTACTGCAGCAGAAGCAGTCACTTAAGATTTTTTTTTTTAGGTTGCTCCAGAGATATCTAGATAATTTCGAAACCAGGAACAAATACAAAATATATCTATTTTCTCTTCACATAATCTTATTTCTCATTGCCATCTTAATTTATAAAGCATCTAAAAAATGTGGTGAAAACAACCAGTAGCTGGAAATTAACCTCCTGCTGCTAGTGTAGTGGTAGCAGCTCCTAGTGTAGATGGCAGTGCTACCTCAAAATCAGAGATGTTTATTTAAAATAGAAGGCAAACCCTGGCATCAGTAGTGTGCGGAACTGTCACTTGTCAATGTGCGATGCCAAACAGCAGAGCACAGCAGAGAAAAGCCGGAGACTCCAAACAGCGCCCGGAGCGGGCACAACCCTGAAGGGGATGCCACTGCATCTTTCCCAGGGACAGCACTGACACCGAGTGTTGCTGCACAGCCTGCTGAGCCATGCTGGTGTTCCTCACAGCCTGCAAACACCTACACTGCCAAAAAGTAAAGCAAAGGAAGTCAAATAGTATTTGCATATGCATCCATGGAAAGATAACACCCATTTGTCCCACACTAGACAGATGTGTGTCTTTCCATGGTTACTGAGTAACTCCCAATTTACATATTCAGCTTTCCACTGGACTCTAATCTCTCTGATGGTTGCAGTTCTCCTCAGCTTTCTCTGATATTTTGCTTTCCTTTAAACTGTTTCTTAGTACCTATGTATAACATAATTGTTATTATATGTTCAAAATATTTGCAATGGGTAGACAACAAGGGCAGAGGAAGATTTTGAAGTTGTCACTAAAAAAACCAAAGAGAGCAGTTTTGAGTGATACTTTTTTCCCCATGTGAAGACTAGTGCTTATTTCCTTCCTGGTTGAACGTTTAATACCAGGAAGTCATGGCTGGTCACGATCCCCGTAAGAAAAACCCTCAGACTCTGTAAGGTAGCGCTTCAAATGCCATTTATTTGAGCTAATGCTATACAGAAAAAAAGAGAAAGTATTAATAAACTTAAGTTCCTTCAGAGGCTGCACAGATGAGCTACTCAGCAGCTGTATGCACCAGGCAAGGAGCAACACTGCTTGCCAGAGAGCCATATGAGCACCACGCAGTTGCAGTGAGTGAGATCCAGCTACCTGAGGAGTGGCAATTGGGCAAGCTTCTTCCTTTCTTTTGGCAAGCATGTGTAGCAGAAAAAAAAATCACCATTTTACTGCTGCTTTGTTACAACAAATTGAGTTATTGCTAAAGCCAACCAGCAATCAAGGGGCATAGAGGACTGGCGGATGTGCTTGGCCTCCTTGTACCTTGGGTTGCTGTGCAAACACAATACACATGGACATACCAGCTGCTATGAGCTCTGAACGGGAAAGGACATGTTAGACATTAACTTCACCCCAGGCCTGACACATTGGCTCTCTGAGAGGTTTAATACAAGGTGCTGGTTGTCTTAAAGGTGCCAGCACCAATACCAATGACAGTCTGACTGCGTGTGCACTATGCTGAGCTGATCATCTACAGCAAAGCAAATGCCATGACTGAATAAAAAGTATCTAAATTTCTGTAACTGGAACTCCTTTGGCCACTTCTCAGTTGACTGAGGGATGCCGGTATAACCTCTACTAAGTATGATGCAGAAAGACAGGCCATCTAAAGCATAAGCAGACAAACACTGAAAAGTAGTTGCTGAGCCACCATAAGAAATGAAATGTGAAAATCTGAACAGAGAAATGTTGGAAAGAACTGGGTTTTTTTGCTGCTTAATATCTCCTTGATTATGCCAACACTGGGGAAGAACAGCAAACTCCACGAATCTGTTTAGGAATAGCTCCACAATGGACTATCTGGCAGATGAAGGGCAGTAAAGTCCTTGCTGACCACTTTCCTGGGACAAACATGGGTATGGAGCAGAATTTAAACTGTTTTTCTTGCTTTACAGTGCTACACTGTTAGGTTTGGAATTTCAAGAGAAATTTCCCCAGGTTCAATGCCCTAGTTAAAGTTACACAAGAGCACTTGTCTGCTGATGACTGCACATGGATAGCCTGTTCTGATAAAAATTTTCAGCTACTCACAGGCTGCTTCTGCAACCACTTTTTCTCTAACATTCAGTGTAGAAAAACAACACAAAGTAAACCCAAGGGTGTGTAGTGACAGACTGCTTTCTGGAGAAGTTGTACTACCCCATCCTTGACCACTGGCAGAACCAAACTTCCTCTCTTCCATGAGCTCAAGAGTGTTTTAAACTACCTTGCCTGTCTGAAAAAGCAGATTTTCACATTAGGGAAGCTAACATAATTCAGAAACTGAGCAGTTATCCAACATTCAGCCAGCTTACCTGTGTGGACAACTGTTGTGGTGATCATGCTGCTGTAGAGGTATGAAATGTAGAGTGTAAAAAGGCAAATATATTGGGTGGGAGAACATACCAAAACCACCTACGTGCCCTCTTCTAGAGGAGCTGGTGCAACAAAAGGTTTGTTGAGAAAACCTTGGTCAATGAGCTGACCACCTGGGCAAGGCCAGTTGCGTCTTTTGAGGTGCGTGCTCCACAGATGTCCACATAGGACAAACACTTTGAACTAGAGCATACAAAGGAGTGTAGGTGCCCAGGAAAGCTCTTCATGGAAGCCCCAGAGGCACATTTAAGCAATTGCTGGTCAGTAGCTGTAATTCTAATGGGAATATGTGAAAATGGGAGAATAAGAAAGGATGCGCTACAGCTCCTTCCACGCAAAACTTGTGCCTTTGGGCAGAAAAGGTTTGATAGAACAAAGTAAAAGCTACAGCAGCCCAGCTCACAGAATAAGGAACACTTAAAAAGGTGAACGGAAAGCTGCTTACTGTTTTTAGATTTCTCCATCTTCATCACTGTTATAACAACCCTAGACAAAAAGCTCATTCTGAGTTGGGAAACTGAAAGCCTGCATTTCAGGAAAATGAAACACACTGTTAAGGGGGAAGTCACTCCCTTTCCCTTTCAGAGAGGTTGCACCTATGACTGTATGCTCTGTAACTTGACATGTACAAATTTGGGATTTCTATTATCCACCCCTGTGGCCTTTATAGATGCCAGATTTGTTTCTTTACTGCTCATCAACTCTATTATTCAATAAAGAGTAATAGCTTTTTACAATTGAATTATATTTGATATTGTGCATTATGATTGTCTAACAGACCATGAACGTTCTTCCAGGTAGATTCTGTGGTTTATTCACCTGCCATAGTAAAGAGGTAAGTATGGAAGATCTATGAGAATGGTCTGTGCATGTTCCATGTGCCTTGTTGCCATGACCTGTGGAGAATGAAAATTAAAAGTTGACCCTCAATCACCATTTAAATCCTACTGGCTGGTTAAAATCCATTTATGAATATCTGAATACTCTGGGGTTTTACTTATAATGCAGCAAATATGTAATTCCTGACTGTTCCTCAAATCTCTTCCTCTGCCATGCCCAGCCTCAGACTTCTAATTCATCTCAGCACTGCTGCTTTGAACGTTTTAATCAAAATGAAGTTTTAGCAAAATGTGCTTTCTCCTCTGAGTCCTTCTCCCCTCCTCCACATGTGTGCTGTAGACCCTATAGTTTGACCTCAGGTAAAAAACTCTGATCTCTACCTGATCTGTACTCTAGGTACAGAAATAGATATGGCTGTGGTTTTAAAGAGTATAAGCTATAAACCACACCAGTCTTTGGACTACAGGAGCATACTTCTGCATTTTGGCAGACCAAAACACCTTTCAGTACTATTTTGGTCTTGAAAAATAAACAGAAAACTTTGAGTTTTTCTTATATGAAAAAAATCTATTTAAAACCCATCTGAATAGAATGAGCATCCCCACAGCTGGCTCTGCTTGGAATTGCATTATTTTGCCAGCATCAGATGGTCACTGTCCATGAGGAACTTCCCTCTGTTCCACTGCACAGATGCTGTAGTGAGTCGTTGCACATATATCAAACCTTCAGCAGTTAGCCCAGTTACCACTTTGCCTTTCACCCTTGGTGGGAGTACCACTTTAACAGTGCTTTCCGTGCTTGCAGTGCTTCACAGGTGAGAAGAAGAAAAGCAGATAGGCTTTCAGGGACTGATGCACTTTTTTGCACTCCCTGGTAATACAAGACTCTTTCCTCAGCCATATCCGTGGATGCTCACTAGTCGTGGACTGTGGTGGGAAGCGTTTGCTCACTCCCAGATTGCTGCACTCTGACTAGATCTTATTTTCCTGTAATATTTCAAGATCTTTAGCTTTACTTGAGTGTAAGAACCAGCTGATTTGATGTTACAGCTGGGTTTATTAAAATATGTTTTGTTTCATTGGATATGTTTGTAACACTGTTTTTGCTCAGGTTTTTGCGTTTGCTTTTAGTTACCTGTATGGCTCAATCACATTAATGTGCAAGTTCAAAAGAACTGCATGAAACATCATTTTAGACTCAAACTCCAATTGCTTTGGTACAGCCTTTAACTAATGGTAAAAGCTTAAATAAACCATTTTTTTCATTAGGTTTTACTTCATTAAATAAAGATTGACCTGGTGCAGATAGAGTACCAGTCTAACATTGGTCTACTCAGTGTTTAGAAGTGCAATGAATCAAAAGGTCGTGACAAAAAGTAGTGAGTCAAAAGATGACTCTCTGAGGGCTAACAGTGGGAGTGTCTCAAATGGTACAATATATATCACCTAGAGCTCAGAGAATCTGTTTAGGTTCAGCTGGCAAGTTGGATTATTATATGCCTCTTTGAAGTTTGTGGGGTAAGTATTTCTTCAAGTAAATATAATTTCTAACTTGTATTCTTTAATACAGAAAAAAAGTGATATCATGTTTAAGAACTTTAAGGTAAGTATAAGTCTGATACGTAAAAAGACAGCATATACAGTAATTTTATCTTGCCTTATCAATATATCTCATACTGTTTGACTGTCAAATACTTTTAGGTGTGCAAAATCTGAGTGTTTGTACACCACAGCTTTGAGTAGAAATACTTTTTTTTCTTGTAAATCTGGTGTCACATTAAAACTGGGGTTTTTTATAATCTTAATAATTATTTGGGGAATAAAGGCATTTATCTTTTCTCAGTCTTACTCTCTGGAGAAGATGGGGGAGGTGCAGTATAATGATTCAGAGTCTGTGGTTCCACAGCCATTAATGCCAGGTGTCTCTCAGGTTACATGATCAACCACATCTGCTCCGAACTATGGATAGGCTGCTATTCCTCCAGCTTTAACTGTTTTAGAGAAACAAGAACAGTATGCAACTTTCTTTGTCTCAGGTTCAAAAGAAAGAATGACTGCAGGTTTCAAGAAGTATCCTTAACATGTCACATTCATTTGCATGTACAGGACTTGCACCTGTCAGAATGAATGCAGCTCTGCGCTGTTTCAAGCTGTACTGCCAAACCCCATATTTATGATATGTTAATACATGCTTGCACTTTTTATCAATAAAAAAGCATCAGCTGAGATTAAATGTCCAAAATGGCACTACAGCAAAGAACTCCCCTAAATCTATAGTTCCAGCACCTAAGCAACTGGCTGAGTTTACAGAGCAATTTGTTCCCATTATTCCCACAAACTACAGGAAAGCAACCTCCAAATTTGTGTCTGGTTGTACTAAGCAACAGTAAGAAGCATACTAAGAGAACAGTGAGTATACCAAGATGCAGAGCATGATCCAGAGCAGCCACAGAAGAAATGAAATATGAAGTTTGCATTGTCTCAAATATCATTCAGAGTTCTCTGGATGGCCACGGTGAAACTCATCCATCCAGTGTTATTTTTGTCATATTGAAGCATGGATGAAACTATTTCCTAAAAGGCAAGTACAAGATACTATCTTGATGATGAGCTAGTATCTTGCTGAAAGAAAGCAAACATGCATTTAGAGATAAATGGCTCAGGATTTACAGTATTTGTAATGATCACAGAATTTGTAGGCTTCATTGGTTCAGCATCACAAAAATAGCAACAAACTAGTGCTTTCTGGGCTATTGATAGTACTTTTTAGAACAAGTGCTACATGTTTCAACTATGCAGTCATATTTCTGTTTGCTTCAGACAACACTGATTTCACAATGGGCTCCATCAGTGCAGCAAATGCAGAATTTTCTTTTGATGTATTCAAAGAGCTGAAAGTCCAACATGCCAATGACAACATCTTCTATTGTCCCCTGAGCATCATTGCAGCCTTGGCCATGATTTATCTGGGAGCAAGGGGTAACACTGAGTATCAGATGGAGAAGGTAAGTTACATACATGGTTACAAACTCCTTTTGATCCTGTTCAACTCAGCAACAGATTGCCCATGTACATCTCTGGCAATTTCTCCAGTGGAGGGGAGAAAGTCACATAGTCATATTTGGCATTGGATTCAAACTTGCCTAGAAAAAGAATGGCATTCCAAACCACGAGGTTTGGATCTGGAGCTTCTTTTTTTTCGTTTACTGTTGCTTTTCCCCATGAGGGGCAAGAATGGCCTTTGGTTTCCATTAAGACAGAGCAGTCTTGAAGAATGTTTAAGGCACGTTTCTTGCTTCAGCTTATATTTTCTCACAGACCTGATTCCTTTCAGGTGGAAAGTATACCTTGTAACACACAAAAGATGAAACATTTGGAAAACAAGAGTTACATTTATAAATACAATACAGAAAGGTTGTGTCTAGTTTATAGACTGAATACCATTAACTGGAAAATAAGGTATCTAAACTGAGGATCATAGTCACAAATTTTCCAGGTGGCACAAGCAGTGAAAAAAATCTGATTTAAAGCTCACATGAAACTTCTCAGTCCATCTATGTGCTGATCAGACCTGATTAGTCCAAACCTATAGTTTCAACACAAATATAAGTAACTCTCAGTAGACTTCATGTATTTAATTTCATCTACTGCTACTTTCTATTGCAGGTTCTTCACTTTGACAAAATTGCAGGACTCGGAGGAACTATTCAGACCAAGGTAAAGAAATCTAAGGTACATTTATTTCTCTTCCACATTTTTGTCCTGAGAATAGGCTGTTCTGACTGTGCTTCAAGTAGGTTCAACACCTTCCCAAACCTTTGCTAATGCTCTTAATTTAAGATATGTAAGTTAAAAAGACCAGGAAATGAGGACAGGCTGCACATGTTGCACCAGAACAAGTGACAGAATGGGATAGGAGCACCAGACTGCCTTCTTGTGTGGATGAGCATCTGCACACCTGCAAGTGCTGCTAGGGGACAGCACTTGAAAGGGCTTGGCTCTTGGAGCCAGGATACAGCAGTCAGACTTGCAGCTGAGACCGTGAAGTGGGGCAGGAAGATGCTTTGGCAGAAAAGAGCCGAGAAGCCTTGAAGGCTGGAAAGTAACCAGAAGTAACCAGTCTCAGAAGCTACAGGGCCTTTTCCAGCCTCCAATTCCCACTGCTACCCCAAGGGCACCATGAGGGGTCCCAATACCCTGATACCACTGGTGTGATTTCCTCCATGTTAATCTGCTGCCTCTGTAAAGATAACACAACCCATGCTCCCTGGCCTGTCTTCACCCACTTGAGATCCACGAGTACAAGGTGGGACTTGCAAAGAACAAGATGATTTCCTTTCCCCTCTGCTTTTTTTTTAATAAAGAAAAAACAAAGGTAATGTCAGCTAGAGCATTTAGTGGCTGTTTAAGCATTTGGAAAGGAGCAGTTCAACAAAATTCTCCTTTTCATATACTGAAGTCCCAGCCACTGCTTAGCATTGTGCAATTTTCTTACATGCTCTTAGACTATATCACATGGCACACTATTCTCAGGGCATTAGATAGCTGATCAAGTTTTTTCACTATTATATGAGACACTTCCTGACTCCCTAGTCATGTAGCACTCTTCTCCCATGTGCAGCTTCAGCAGAAAGCTGCCATGAAAATGCAAGCAGAAGCTATGAACTAGAGGCTCTATATCTATGACAATTTGCCAATTGCAGTCATTGACACCTGAATTTTTCTTTTCGTCATCTCACTCCTGAGTCATACGGTTTCAGATTCATCACTGAAATTGTCTGCTGGTTATCACCTAGAGTGAGTGTCATCACATGCTATGAATTAATGGTACATCATTAGTTGTTTATATTGAATATCTCTCCCATGAAACTTATAGACTATACTACATGTTCATTTGCAAATCACAGAATCACTGAATGGTTGGGGTTGGAAGGGATGTCTGGAGATCATCTAGTCCAGCCCACCTGCTAAGGCAGGTTCACCCAGAGCAGATCACACAGGAATGTGTCCAGGTGGGTTCTGAATGTCTCCAGAGAAGGAGACTCCACAACCTCTCTGGGCAGCCTGTTCCAGTGCTCTGGCACCCTCAAAGTAAAGAAGTTTCTCCTCATATTCAGATGGAACCTCCTGTGCTTCAGTTTGTGTCTGTTGCCCCTCATCCTATCGCTGGGCACCACTGAAAGGAGTCTGGTCCCATCCTCTTGACACTCACCCTCGAGATATTTATAAATATTGATGAGATTCCCTCTCAGCCTTCTCTTCTCCAGGCTGAACAGACCCAGCTCTCTCAGTCTCTCCTCATAAAAAAGATGCTCCAGACCCCTCCTCATCTTTGTAGCTCTCCGCTGGACTCCCTCTAAAAACTGTGTATTTCCCCTGGTTATTTGTATTTTATAAATATTCCTCTTCCTACTCTGTTTCCCTGAAAATAAGATCTACCCCAAAAATAAGCCCTAGCATGATTTTTCAGGATTTTTGAGGATGCTCAAAATATAATCCCTACTCCAAAAATAAGCCACAGTTACCTTTCACAAAAAAAGTAAATTTCAATAGTGCCCAGGCAGCTATATATGTAAAAAAGTAAGCATCTTTTGGAGCAAAAATTAATATAAGACCCTGTCTTATTTTTGGGGAAACAGGGCAGTAAAATAAGCTAACAGCTATACCTTCTTATCACCAACTCAGTGTGGCAAGTCTGTGAATATCCACCTACTGTTTAAAGAACTCCTCTCTGATATCACTGCACCAAAAGCCAATTATTCACTCCACATTGCCAACAGACTCTACGCTGAAAAGACACATCCAATCCTACCGGTAAGTTGTACATTAGAGTGATTTCTTGCTAAACTCTATATAAACCTGTAATCCAGGAGGACTGGCCAGAGCAGTGATCTGTTAATCCAGTGGTCCCCACTGGTGTGGACTTCCACAGCTTTTCCCTTTACCATAGCAAAGCCTGAATGAAAAGTAATTCCAGGCAAAACAACGGCCCTATTAAAAAATGAATGGAGTAATAAACAAAACTATTTGCCAATGTAATCCCCCCTCCCCACTTGCTCCCCCAAAGCATTTTCATTTTAATAGGTTGTTTGAGTTATTTTTCAGGAAATAATTTTACTTCATCACATTTCTTCACTTGAAAACCTCACCTCAAATCATCTTTTGAAAGTGTCAAAAACTTTCACTTAGCATTTTCAAAACAAAACATTCAAATACTTTAAATCAAAGAAACTTATATTTAAAAAGAAGGAAAAATGCTTTAAAAAAAGGAGTGGAAATAATTATAATAAAACACTCTCAAATCAACCTGAAACTGTTTTGGGGTCAGACATTCTTCAAGAAAATATTTAAACATTTCTAATGTCTGCTCTTAACTGGTCAGATCTAAAAATATCATGGATCAGAATAATTTTTCTGGCCCAGTTTTGACAAGTTCTTCAAGGAAGAAAGCAATAGGAACAGCCTGAAGATGGCATCATTATGAAAATCCTTTTAGCCATATTTTATTTCACCTTCATACTGTTTTAAAAAAATTAATAGTTTGGTGACTACAATTACTGTCTTTATAGATCTACTTAAAATGTGTGAAGAAACTGTACAGAGCAGGTCTGGAAATGGTCAATTTCAAAACAGCACCAAATCAAGCCAGACAGCTCATTAATTCCTGGGTGGAAAATCAGACAAATGGTAAGGTCAGACCAGATTTTGAAATATACTTCCCTCTTGCAACTGTATTTGAACTACTTCTAAAAAGACTAAATATTAGAGGAGAAATTTCCTCCTCTCGTCCCCTTTAGAGGAGATTTTCTGTGGAAAGGGATGACTCTACTATACCTGTGTGGCACTGACAGTGTGTTTTAAACATACTTGGCAAAGGCAGAGGTGTCAGGATACGCACACTTTTTGTGTCTGAAGAACTTAACTCATGCAAAGTTAGTCTCAGCTTCTCTAGAATATTGGCATAATTTCACGAGCATGTGCTGGATGAGTAAACAGTGGGCTTCCAGGGGAGAAAGTAATGCACACACTGGGCTGATGATGGGAAAGAAATGTTTCAGGAGCTGAGGTGGGAACTAAAACAAGCGTGAATTGTGAAAAAGAAGCACAGTGAGAAACAGAAAATCTATATTGCTGCTTCTCTCTCCTGTTCTTTCTTTTCTATATAATTTTTTTTCCAAGCACTGGTTAGAAATATTCCTGAGGATGCATACCACTCTTGAGCCTACCTGTCTTCTTGCAGAAATGTCTGGACAGGTGCCAGTCATTCTGAATTAAATAATCCTCATGAACTTGAATTCCACATGCAGA
Source organism: Caloenas nicobarica (assembly GCF_036013445.1). Taxonomy (NCBI): domain Eukaryota; kingdom Metazoa; phylum Chordata; class Aves; order Columbiformes; family Columbidae; genus Caloenas; species Caloenas nicobarica. The sequence continues at coordinate 77,682,137 of NC_088246.1, read as the reverse complement.
CCTTCGAAGGAGAGGAAGTCAAGCCAAGCAGCAGCATGTCAATTGACCTCTAAAATGCAAGACTATTGCTATGAAATTTCACACTGTCTGCCCTGCTTCTTTCTTAAAGGAAAGATTCAAGGTTTCCTTGAACCAGGCTCTGTTGATCTCAATACTGTGCTGGTCCTTGTGAACGCCGTTTACTTCAAAGGGATATGGAAGATGGCATTTAAAGAAGATGACACTCGGGAATTTCCATTCAGCGTGACAAAGGTAGGGGCACACAGACACAGCTTCTGACCAGGAATCCAGGCTGTTGGCTCACACAGCCAGTAGGTTGGGCGATACACACACAACAAGATGTGGTCATTGGCCGTGTGGTTTAGCTGCGGCGCTCGCTGTCAGGTTTGTAAGTGCTGTGTCTGACCAGGGCAAGCCAGCAGACAAGAGATGAAAATGGAGACACAGCTCTTCTTCAAAGGCAACATGCTTGAAGACTGAGACCTTTCTCTTTCAAAGGACTTGTACAGTTGCCTGCTTAAAGAAAAAATTCTCCCTGGTCACATCACCTCACGTTTCACATTCTGTGATTTCATATTGTATGGTTTCTCTGATTTCTGTTTTTGCAGCAAGAAACCAAACCTGTGCAAATGATGTGTCAGAACAGTACCTTCAGAGTGGCAGCAGTGGCTGCAGAAAAAATTAAGATCCTGGAGCTTCCGTACACCAGCGAAGAGCTGAGCATGTTGGTGCTGTTGCCTGACGACATCTCTGACCTGGAGAAGGTATGACAGGCAGAGAAGAAGAGTTGTCACTTCAGTAGGACCTGGCTACTGTCAGAGCTTTTGCTGTCCATTTACATCCCAACTGCCCACATCAGGGAGCGCAACAGCTGCCCAGGTGCTACCAGGTGCTCAGGCAGAGACTGGCCTCTCTGGGGGGCCCTGGACTCAGTCTGATAAAATGAAGGTCAAGGAGTCTAGTGCTGCTGTAGCCCTGCAGACTGCTGAAGAAATGTTGCTAAAACTAATGAGAATTAGGCATTCTTTGCAGGAATCACTAATGATTTTTTTTTAACAAAATCCTAATTAAACACCATAAATGGGCCGCTTACAAAAACTGCTCTGATTATGTCATCATGGAATGAAAAAGAAAGTTAGATAAAGCATGTTCTTCATAAAATAACCTTGATTTTTAAATGGTGAAACCAATCAAGCTAAACTGTCTGTTCAATAACACTTCATCAGTTAAGACTTCAGAGAGTCTTAAATATAGAGATGGAAAGGAAATGCATGAAAAATATTTGGAAATTACACATCAGACAAAGAAAAAAGAAGAGATTTGGGTCTAATGGGGTGAACATCAACAGCAGGAAGAATCCATGAACATACAAGGACAGAAAATGATAACAGCGTAGAAAATGAAAGAAAGCATCAAAAGTGCTTTAAGTCAGATTGAGTCAGTTTTTGCCAGATGCATAAAAACTAGTAAAAAAAAGTTTTGTCCTTTAAAGAAAAAAAAGAGACAAGTGGGACCAGTATGCAGTGAGGTAAGTATACAAGTATAATCTACTGACTGTGCAAAATTAAATCAAACTTTGGTCTTAATCTTGGAAGAATAGAGCTAAACAACTGAGTGAATGCAGGATGAGGCAAAGAGGAAATAAAAATAGGTGCAAGGGAGGCACAAACCTCAAAATCTTAATTTGCTTCAGCCACGTGGACTGGATTATCTTCATGCAGGATTTCTGAAAGAAGTAGGGAAAAAAAATCAGAATTCCAATGTCAATCATTTAAAATAAACCTATCAAGTGATATCAAATTACCTATCTGTACTCAAGAAAGGGAAAAAGTGATGCAACCTTTGTTATATAACCCATTATTCGTGCTTCAGCAGTTCCTTGTAATTATGTTATAAAGTAGAGCTAATAAAGATGTACAAGTGTTTGCATTTGTTTGGTACTATCAACTGTAGGTAAATTTTCAAGATCTTTTTTTGCAATCTCTTTCACAAGCTGAGTAATTTTCTAGGCTGTGAAACTGTTGGGTTGTGCTTTAGTAGACACAGGGTTAACTGGACAGAAGGTGATGTGTCAGGTGGGTAAGGAACTGAACAAAAGGACAGTGACACAGGCAGTACAGGAGAGGCAAATAATACACTACAAGAGGGATGTTGATAGGATGCACTTTGGGAAATATTCTTCTTCTTCTTTTTTTTTTTTTAATTTTATTTTTTATTAAAATGAATGATAGGAAGAAATTGTGTTCACATCCCAAGCATTTCATTCCCTGCCTCTTTTCGCAGCTTGAGAACAAAATCAGCTTCGAAAAACTGACAGAGTGGACCAGTCCTAATGTGATGGAAAGGAAGAAAGTGAAAGTGTACCTCCCACGCATGAAGATTGAGGAAAAATATAACCTCACATTTGTCTTAAAGGCCTTGGGTATGACTGACCTGTTCAGCCCTTTGGCCAGTCTGTCTGGCATCTCTTCAGAAAAGGGCCTGAAGATATCTGAGGCCATCCACAAGGCGTACATAGAAGTAAATGAAGAGGGCACCGAGATGGCTGGCTCAGCAGGGGTGATGGGAGACATCAAACATTCCTTTGAGTTTGAAGAGTTTAAGGCTGACCATCCTTTCCTTTTCTTGATCAAACACAATCCAACCAACAGCATCCTCTTCTTTGGTAGATATCGTTCCCCCTGAGGAGAGAAAGAGCTGGAAGTAATGCTTGCCTTCCCCTCAGAAACACATCCCTTTTAGTGTAACACTGTAGTATAATCTCATCTTTTCAATATTTACTCCAAGTGGAAAGCCTAATCTAAGAAATGCCCATTTGGGAAGCTTCCATAGCAAAGACATAATTACAGGAGAGGAAACAGCAGCAAGCATGTTTACTCCTTTCCCTTCTCATACTTCTTTCAGGATTGCTTGAGCTGAGCCAAGACTGAGCCAAAGAGAGTAGAGGCACCCACCAGCCAGGAAGGGGCCAAGTGATTTTCACTTGAGGAACAAGTCGTAGGCATGACTCCAAGTCTTTGGGAGCCTATTACACAGAAAGCCATGGGTGGTGCTCATCTCATTCCCAAATAGCATCCTGCTGACAAACCCATGCTGCTGTTCCTGAACCACAGGATTTGAGATCTCCAGTCTGGAGGAGATGCTTGTGGATAGGATTCTGCTATGCAGGTTATTGACTAGTGCCTATGTAAATTTTAATTTGTTTTACTTAGCTGTTGGTAAATGGTATATGTGTCCACTGTCACCAGAGTTGTCCTCTCACCATGAGTTCCTCACCTAGTTCTGAATTTCTTGCAGAGGTTCTCCAAAGTTAAGGAGAGTGTCCCACTGCAGAAAGCACAAAGACATCTAACTTTCTGTAGGTGCAGTTATGCCTTCTCACAGAGCATAAATTCAAAGCCTGAAACATGGATATCCGGATGATTCAGATGATCCAGAACTCAGAACTGCCAGACAAAAGAGCTGTCTGAATTCTTATTTAAAATATTGGAAGACAGTTCAAATTTGAGAACATTTAGATTTTTTCTGAAAAATCCTGCAAGTGGTATTAAAGAATCTGATTTATCCATGGGAGTTTTGTGAAAAAACACAGCTTTCAAAATAACCCCTGTCTCTGTTGAGCTTGCTTAGTAAGTAAAATTCAATCAGTCCCTGGAAAGCCCTCAGGTGAAGTTCAAAGCTCGAGTACATTATTCTTCTACGAATGCAGCTGTGCTTCTGTGTTCCTGTGATAGTTTAAGGCTACATCTCTTGTTTTTTAAGAAATACATGAGAATCCTAATATTATCTGTTTTTTTCTTCCTATGTGTCCAATGTCATCTGCAAATATGGATATATTGCTCAATACTATGTCCTGTTTTCATTCTAATCCTACATTATTGATTTTGATGCATGCTTTTGATTTTTTTTGTTAACAATAAAAAAAAAATCACAAATGCTTGTCATGAGAATTATATCAATTTTACAGACCACAGACCCTTAAAAATATCATTACATTGGTAACTGTTGTGAGTAAAATGGGATTTTGTACAAAATCCTGTTTTAGAATGAATAAAGCATGTAGATATGAAGTTTTCTAGGCATTTATGAAATGCATAAATCCACACATCTAGAGTTTGATTTCTTTCTGTATTACAGATTACCAAGAAATAGCCCAATGGAATACTAATTTACTCTTACGTATTTTTCAATAAAATTTCAAAGGGTATTAAAGATGCACTGACAATAAGTCGAGTAAATATTTAAAGGAACAACTATTGCAGCAGCTCTGCCATTTTAGAAGATGAAATAATCTGAAAATCATGTTACTCAAAAGGAATAAGAAAGAATAAGTAGATTGACAACTACTAGGCAAAACATTTCCCTGTTGAGTCTTGAGAGGAGGAACTCTGTCATTAATGTTGGTTATTTCCACATTAGCACATAGTGTGATATGATAAAAAGCAGATCCATAGAGGAAAGCAGCTGTTGCTATAGGTCCGACTTTCACATTATTTAACTGTCATGAGGATCTTTGTGATACAGACTCAGTTGTTTTTCAGTAGTAAAACCAGCCATTTTACCAAGCGTAATTTCATTTTTCTTCTTTAGACATGAAAGTAGTGGCATGAACAGTTCCAAGAGATGTGAAATTTCAGTGTCTTAAGGTTTATAATAAGCAGTTTATTCACCTTTTGCATCTCTTGTAGCCAGAAGCACTTGATTCAGTCTGTTAAATTTAAAAGCCACTACACTTAAACAATAAGATTTGAAAAGGGTTACATTTGCAAACTAGCCTTCCTATGATTATTAAACTGGAAAGTACAAAGATATGCCTCAGTAATCAATGTTGTTTCCTGGGCAACAACAAAGGTTAAAATGAAGGAGTAGGAAAAAAAGCAAAGAAGTTATGAGGCTTAAAAGCAATTACGAAGCTTCCCCTTTCCCAAAAGGGAAAACAGGAGGCAGCAAGAAGTGCAAATTCAGTGATGCTGAACCAAACCTGCAACAAAGTTCCAACGGCTAAGACCTGGTCCTGGTAGGAGGCACAATAAAGGACAGTTGAAAAGTATTACCCATGAACGGGGTGGCAGACGTGGCCAGTGGGATAATGAATGCCTGCCGTGGCCTCTGAAATCTCCAGAACTCAGGGGAGATTTGGGAGAAGCAGCCCTTCCTGTGTCCCAGAGAGATGGGGTCTGTGGTTAAGCCCCTCTGTCCCTTCGCCCACCAAGGAAGCAGGCAGTGGAAAGGTACAGGTGCCCCTGGAGCACGGCTGGACCCTGTGCTCTGCCTCAGCACCTCTGCACTTGCACCAGCAGGTTTGATTTCCCAGGCACGGTTCTCATTCTCATGCCAACAGGCAGCTGAGTGTATTGGCTTTAAAACAAAACAAAACAAACAAAACCACAAAACAAACAATAACACAAAACAAACAAACAATAAAACAAAGGGCCAAAATTATAACAATATTTAAATGGTCCAGAGATTTCTATTTGGAAAATACAAAAATAAGCCTTGAAAACCTCCTTGTTGTTGCTACTGGCTTTTTTGTGACAGCCTTCCAAAGGCTTCTGGCATTTTTGTTTTCTGAAGAATTGAGACCCCATGTTTCTGACAGACTGCTGTGCAGCATCAGATGGAAAGCTTGGCAGGTAACACAAGGCGGGGCAAGGCAAGATCTGAAACCTTCTGCACGTCTTGGTGCAGCTAACACACCTCCAGAAAGTACAAAGAGAGGTTCAAGGGCCTCTCAGTATGAGGAGATGTTGCTCCTCATACAACATGGGAACAGTACTCCTTTGTGGGATTTGCCATGCACTCCCATTCCAAGTCCCTCATCTATACCACAGTACTTTCTTTGCACATTAGTGTGCAAAGACCCCTCTATCTCCATATCTTTTGAGATCTTCCTCTACATATAACACAAAATCACAGAACAGCTGAGATTGGAAGTGACGTCTGCCAATTGCCTATTCCAAGATCCCCCCTTCAAGCAGGGTCACCTACGGCAGGTTGCTCAGGACCATGTCCTGCTGGATTTTGAATATTTCCGAGGTTGGAGACTCCTCAACCTCTCTGGGCAACCTGGTTTTACCTCCCTCTCCCAAAACAAATGTATTTTCTTATGTTTAAATGGGATTTATGCTATTTCAAGTTGTGCCCATTCCCTCTTGCTTGTTCACCGGAGCAAGTCTGCCTCCATCTTCTTTTCACCCTCCCATCAAGTAAGTTATGCACACGGATAACATCTCCACTGCACTTTCTCCTCTCCAGGATAACAAGTCTCATCTCTCTGAGCCTCTCCTCTCATGACAGATGCTTTAATCACTTCATCACCTTCGTGGCTCTCCTCTGGTCCTAGCCTAGTACATCCACATCTCTTTTGTAACAGAAAGCCCAGAGCCAGACACAGTGCTCCAGCTGCAGTCCCACCAGCACTGAGCAAAGGGGAAGGATAACCTCCCTTTGCCTGCTGGCAATGCTTTTTCCAATGCAGCCCATGGTGCTGTTGACTTTCTTTGCCACAAAGACAAACAGTCAACTTGGTGCCTGCCAGAACCCTCAGTTCTTTTCTGCAAAGCCAACATGACGGCATGGAGCTTCGTGCAGCAGCAGCCTTTATTCTTCTTTTCTGCAGCAGTCTTTTCCTGCAGAGGAGGCAGTAGACATGCCAGCAATATTATTAAGAATCTCAGTAGGCTACTAGTCAGAGAAGAGGAAGGCTACATGGAAAGGTTTCTGTGTTGAAACAAACCAAGAGATTAGTTTATCCTATTTTGTGCAAAACAAAAATGTTATTTTTTTCCCCAGAGCATGTGCCAAGGTATCTGACATGCTAGGCAGCCTTCCAGTGAGAGCTGGGAGGTAAGGTGAAAGGCATGGTGACATGAGCAGTGCTAGTCCCAGGCTGTCACGAGCAGTCTTCTCTGCATGGAGAGATTCTGCTAACTAAGCTCCTGTATGGCACAGCCAGTAAACTAGTTGTACCCATGCCAGTGGCCACCTGTCCTGTACCTTGTGCATGCCGGGTGTAAGGGCCCCGTTACCATGCTGCCTCCTTAGGACCCGATGAGGTAAGTCCATCCACTGCCTCACCCTGGCTGTTGTCTGATCCCAGGGACTTGAGGAATGAACAAAAGACTTCACATATGCTGTGGTGACTAATAAAGAGACTGCTGTGTGCTCTGGTCCAGAACCTATATAGCAGCAGACCCTGGATGCTGTGTGCGCTGCTAAGCAAATGCAGTGAGTAAGTGTGAGAGAGTTGTGACCAAGACAGGAGCCTTTTGAAAATTCTGGCACTGGAGAAATCCACTCTGCCAACACTGAGGTATGCACATCTGTCACAGCCAGTGAATGATCAAGGCAGCACTGCAGACAACCACGTCAGTCTCTTCAGAATGGCACAACACTGCTGCAGAAAGGTGCCAGGTGGGCTACGAGCTCCTGTCTGAAGGAGCTTGGCCAGACACATCCTTTCCTTTGACTTGGGGAAAGAACACAGTCCTACAGGACAACTAAGAGACAAATCATCATTGATAGCTACAGCACCAAGGCCTCCAATGGCAACTAAACAATCACTGGCAGTGACTCAGAGCAAGACAAACACGAAACAATCAATGTGCTCCTTCCTGCTGGCAAAAGAGCAGCAATGTGGGTGAGAACAAAATCTTGAGTTCTGTGTGGATTGTTGTGATTGGAGCAGAGGATTTGGTCTGTGAGCTGACCTGGACTTCATAGCCTTTTGTAAAGGCCCAAATGTCCAAGAGTCTGTTGGTTTAGGGACAGCTCCACAATGAAATGCTTGGCAGAGCAAAGGACAGTAGAGCCTCAGCTGACCTCTTTCTTGGGACAAGCATTGTCGAAACAAGGACACGTGGCAAAACACATCCTTTTGTGCTTGTGTTCCATTACACAGCTGTACTGGACAGGGCAACCCATTAACTTTTATCCTAGGAAGCGTTTCGACTACAGGAAGGTTTGCTTAATCTGACTAGACTCCATGACAGATCTACAGTCGGCGAGTAGACTATGCAGTATCTCTTATATTCTTACAATTCTGCACTGTTGGCTGATCATGATCAAGATTTTTACTTACTTGTGGAATGATTTTGCTGCTCCTGCAGCATTAATCATTCATTCGACCAATAAAAAATAGAAATGCTAACAACACCAGTAACCTGGGTTGTGTATTAACTTGCTTCTGGAGGGGTGTGCTGCCCCTTCTGTACTGCAAAACAAAAAAATTCCTTTCATTAATGAATGTATTCAACTCAGAAGTATTTTGAAAGCCATATCATTGCTAGCAACATTAATGCTGTGAATTTGCTGTTGTGAAATAACTGTACTGACCCACTGGACATCTTTGTCTCTACTCAGTTACAGGCTCTCTATGATGATCCAAATGTGATTCTGGTAGAAGGTGCACAGTGCCAAGGTGGCTCACAATGGTGAGCTGGAGCAAACTGCTAGACACTTTGAAAAAGATTCAAGGCATACTCCGAAGTTAGAAGTGACAGGGTAAAATATATTGGCTAATCCTTTGACTTCTGAGCTATAAAGCATACAACAATGGACCATGGCCATGAGTGTTAAAGCTTGTTTGAACAGAAACAAAGCAGTCTTCAGCAGGAAAGGCAGAAGGGACAGCAGCCGCGGGAACAGTTTGCAGTTTTGGGAGCATTCCCAGTTGTGTAATTAAAGGTTTTCACCATGTACAGATACATTCACCCATTTGGCCTATCTTTCCACTGGTGTGGTGATACCATTTTCAGCTAAACAGGACTCACAACAGTGGTGACCAATTTACGTACTCCTCCTGTGAGAGAACAGCTCATTCTCTTTATAATAGATTTGCAGTCATGCGCCACAATATATGAGGCAAGAGCTAATGACCTTTCCTCAAAAGCATTGCTGCTGCATAGCAAAGGCTGTAGCAGACTGGTCTGCGCTACAAATTGTTCTATGTAAAGTACTGGTTGTATTTAAGTGCACCAGTCCAGACTGAGCCTGTCACAGTAATTATTGCACTGACATCTTCAGCTAAATGGGATTAATAAGGACTGCATAAGGGAGAAAGGAATGGATGGTTCAGAGCCTTTCCACTGGCACAGACAATTAAAAGGGTTAAGGAATCCACCTCTTTTCTCCAAAAGCATACTGTGTTCTAGACCATTTCAGAAGCATTTTGTGTATTGACTTTGGATTTCTGTTTTAAAATCACATGGCATGTAAAGAGGTCAAAGTAGTTTCTGTTATTGTCTGTTCATTCTTCTATTTCAAAGAAATTATGTGACTGCTTTATGCTTGCTATTGTATATTATGACTGTCCTGCAGACCATGAATGTTTCTTCAGCTGGTTTGTTCACCTGATGTGCCATGAAGTTACTTGTGCAAGGTCTGTCAGAATGGTCTCTGTGTGTACAAAAGGCACATTTTGAACCTGGTATCTGGTGCTGTGACCTGTGGAGAAGGAAAAGAGCAACTCATCTTAAACCACCATTCACAATTTCAGCAGCAAGTTCTAATCCTTTTCTGGTAGCGTCTGACTGGGGTCTAAATATATATCAGGATATATGGATTTAAAAAGCAACAGAAGCCTTGTATTTTTTCTCTGCTCAGCCTGTCTTTCCCAACACACCTTTCTTCAGCTCTGTAATTTTTCTCTATACAGATGATCTGAATATTGCTTTTGAAATTAGGTTGTATTCCCACAATATGCTCACTAATGGCTTTGTTCCACTGATGTGCTGCATAGACTGTGAGTATGTCAGAGTTCCCTGAGCTAGATTGCTCTGAGTTGGAAAACTGTGCTCTGTGAAACACTGTGTCTGTAGTCTTTTACAATGCAGACTGTGAGAGGCACCAGGCAATTATACATGTTTTTGCAGAATAATCTATTTCAATATTATTAAATTTGGCAACTATTATTTGAAGGATGTGCTTTTTCTCAAGTTCCTTGGTAGCAGAAGTTTCTCCATTCCTCAGCCAGAGCTATGGATTCTGGTGGGAAGAAAGACTACTGATATTGGTAGTCCAGCCAACAACAGGAGAGAGAAAAGTTGCAATAAATATGCTGTGGGCATATCACAGCAAGCAGTCCTGCATATGCTGATCTTACCAAAGGTTTTGAGTTCACAGAATGGTGACTTTGAGAGGGATCTGGCCTGTCACTACTCATTACAGAGGAATAATAAAAAAATTAACTCAAAATTCTTTAGAGACATTGTGCAAACTGAATTTCACAATTTTTTATTTATTTTCACCGAACAACATGGACTTTTGCTGCCACAGCCAAATCATACTTACTAGTCAAGTTCCAATGAATAGCTTTTATCATTATTTTTGCTTCAGCCATTTCAACATGCTCTCTCCGTTTCTGCAAGGTTTCACATGCTGTGATGAACAAATCTTCCATTCTGGAGATTTTAGGTTAAAATCCTTTCATCAGGCATTTTTTTTTTTTTGAAAGGATGGACTTATTCCAAGTAAAAGTGCATGTGTGACATTGAGCTCCATCCATCACTCTCTTTGGTAAACAGAGAACAGGCAACATGGGGCGTGTTCCAAATTTAGCAAGATATATTTTAAGGGGTTCAGCAAGTCTGCCCCAAGTACAGCTGAGCAGCTGTACTCTTATCTTCACAGGGCAACCTGATAAGGTAAGCATTTCTTTTGATTATGGTTTAAGTTTTAATCTGCAATTAAAAAAAAGTATATGCCTCTTACAATAAGATTGATAAAATCTTATGTTTATGATGAAACCTTATGTTTATGACCTTCAATATCAGTTGAAGAAATGAATGATTAAAAGATGCCTCTGCAGGAACCTCCTCTCACCTTCCCATGTGTGTTTTGTGTTATTTTACTGTTTCACATTCTGCCATGCATAAAGTCTAAGTATTTATTTGCATGAACTAAATCTTTGTTTACTAACTCTTCCACGCTGAAAAGCTGGTGATATGTTACAACAGCCTTTTTTCCTTCTTCTTCTATCCCTTTAATTTCTCATTTAGAATTAAAAGATGAAATTGTTTAAATGCACAAACATTAAAGCTCAGTGGCAGAGTTTATGGAAGATATTATCTGAATGAAATTAAGGAATGCAGCATGTTCAGGTGACTACAGCATACTGCAGCTCTGTGTTATCCTAATAGTTACATTTTCTAAGATTTAAAAAAAAAAAAAGGCATTTGCTTCATGAATATGTTTCTTCACCAAGACCATAAATGGAGCTTAAAGTCTAAAATATAATAGCTAGCAGAACTGGTAAATAATAAAAAACTACCTTCTATTACCTATATAAGTGGTTCAATTTACAGAAGGATTGAGCATCCATTCTAGAAGGGAAAGAGCTATATGTGCTGTTCAAATTATCTCACATTAAGAGATGACTGTCACTTGAATGTATTGATTCCATACAAACTGTGATACATAAGGCGGAGTATCCTGGATTTTGTTCTCTAGCAGCCACAGAGGGAAACAAATTAAAGTTTGTACTGCTTGGAGATTCCCAAGAGCTCTGCGGATGCAAATGGGGAAATTCCACCCTAGCAAGGTTCTTTCTTGTGTCAACATGTGAGAAGTTGTATATAACACAATACTGCTGCATTAGCCTTTACAGTACTTTATTTTCTACTCTGTGTTGTCTTCTTTACTAAAAAAATCTTTCCCTTCAGTGTTAGGTGAAATGCTAGGTGCTGAAACTGCATGGAAAATTCTACAAGAATGTCAGAAACAGGGCAGAAAAAATATTTTACTATTGAAAATGTGAAGATCTCTGTACATTAAATGCAAGGCTAAACAACCGCTGTCTTATTAAAAGGTGATAATTTTGGAAAAGGTGAAAATAAAAATTAAAGAACACTTTTTAAAAAGAGTTATGATAGGATTGAGTAAAAAATGAATGGAACATGTATTAGTTTTACATGTTCTTCATAAACTGGGGGAATATGGTAAATCATTTGATGTTTCCAGTGCTGTGCCTTCATTATCCCATTATAAAATGTAAAGGTCATGTTGCTAACATTTAAGACCTCTGATAAAGTTGGTGGTTTAAGAACCTAGCTTTTTATACACTAGGCTGAAATTAGAGTAAATCTAGCAAGACTTCTGTTGTTGCTTCAGACTTGCACATTCTATACCGAAATTAACTGTAGTTTGGGTCATAGAGGGCTGATCTGTTAACTGACCTTAAAAGTGATGTTAAAAACTATAGTGAAGAATCTGGTTTGAAGTCTCACTTAACAAATCTATGTGTGTCTTTTCCCTTAAGAGATGAGAAAAGACTCTTAGTGATCCTCTTTGCAACATTTTCAACAAGGAGAACAACTCATGTTTCAAATTAAAGAATCACCATCCTATGCATAACTGGCAGCTATCAAGCATTTTGATTGTTCAGGAACCAAAATCATGTCTGCCTTTTAAATCCACACCGCTGGATTCTGTTTGCTGAAAAAAAAAAGCCTGTGCAACAAGTTCAGGAGCTCAAGTGCACTGACTTTCTTGCATTACAATTAATATATTTCATCATAATAAGTCACGCTCTTTCTGTTTGCCTTAGACAACAGTGATTTCACAATGGGATCCATCAGTGTAGCAAATGCAGAATTTTGTTTTGATGTATATAAAGAGGTGAAAGTCCAGCATCCCAACGACAATGTCTTCTATTCCTCCCTGAGCATCATTTCAGCCCTGGCCATGGTCTATCTGGGAGCAAGAGGGAACACTCAGTCTCAGATGGAGAAGGTAAGTTACACACATGGGTGTAAAGCGACCTCTACTTGTGCTTGTTCCTTCTAAGTAAAATATATTATCCACTGACGAGGTTCTCACATGTTTTAATGAACCAGAAATAAGTGAAAGTCACAAAATGGAGAACTGGATTTAGAGTTATTTAGGGAAATAGAAAAAAAAAGTATATTTTCATTATAAGCGGCAGTTAGTTTTGACTTAGAAAATAAAAATATGTCAAGGACAATAACGAAATGGATTACCAGTCAGTAAATTTTATTATATGATTTTTTAAAAAATTCTGACATCTTCCAGATAATGTGAGGAGATTTTAAAAATATATATAAAGAAGATAAATCCCAGGAAGAGAGAAGAGGAAATTATTATTAGCAGCACATAATATGTAACTCAGTTAATTTCTAGGCATTCACTAGAAAAAATAACATCTAAGCAAAGAGTGGTTTCTCAAAAGGTCACAGAGGGCATAAACCATTTGCAAGCTCACTTGCAAATTTTTAGTTCATCTATGTTCTCAGCACTTTTTCTTTTTTTTTTTTTTCTGAGCGAATATCTTTACCTCAAACATTGTGTAAATCTCGAATTCATATAATTTTTGGTCATGCTTGTCATTTCTACCACTGGCATTTTCTCTTGCAGGTTCTTCACTTTGATAACGTTACAGGAGTTGGAGACGCTATTGACTCCCAGGTAGAGAAGTAACTTGATTTCCGTTTCTGTCTTATTTTCTCCTTGCAACAAAACTAGAACTGCTCTGCCTCTCCTCCTGGCAGTTTCAGCCCATGTCAAAAACTATGGCAATGCTCTCAAACCAAACGGATCTGTGGAGGGAGGGAAGGAAGGAAGGTGCAACCCACCTGTTTGTTAAAAACCAGAGACAGAAGGCGGGTTGCACATCTTGCACCAGAACAAGGGACAGTGAGGGGCAGGATGCTTTGGGCACCAGTATGTCTTCCCAGGCAAGTGCTGCTGGCGGCAGCATGTGAAAGGGACCCAGCACCTGGAGCCAGGGTTCAGCAGTCAGACTTGCAGCTGAGAGAGTCCACTGCAGGGCAGGAAGATGCTGGGCAGAGAGAGGAGCCCAGAAGTATCAGTAACAGGAACACAACCGCACTTTTAAAAAAGCACATTTCAGGGGACTTACCTTGAAAAGGATGAACTTGTCAATTCAACGTACCATCACCGGAGCCCCTGCTGTCCCAAAGGTGACAGCCCCATGTCTGTGGGAGAGAACTCCACTGCAACTTGACTCTTACTGATAGAGACAAACCTTTAGGGTCTTATTTCCTAGCTAAGAAGAAGCTAACGCAATATATATTCTTATTTTCTTGTCATGACCTCAGTGTGGGAGTTCTGAACACATCCACAATTCACTCAAGGATCTCCTCTCAGACATCGTCAGGAGAAATGCTTCATACTCACTTGAGATTGCTGAAAAACTCTTTATTGAAAAAACATACCCCATTGTACCGGTGAGTTGTGCTGTGACCCGACCTCAATGAGGTTCTCCATAAAGGCCCTTGTGACTTTACCCTACAGATGCACCACCTACAATAGCTCCCTGTCTGTTGATGAAGAGGTGGTTGTGAGCCACGAAGGGAACTGGTTCAGAACCAGTTTGAACCTTCCTGTGGCTTTTAGGTGGAGGCCAGGCGAAATTATAACAGCATAAAGTACGCCCATGTTGCAACCCCCATAGAGAGATAACAAAGATTTATTCTCATTCGTTAGGAAATGGGTTTTAATGAAAAATGTAACTTTTAATGGAAATTAAATACATTTTATGAATTGAGTGCATGAAGACTGAAATTGTCAAATTTGGATTTTTTTCAAAGCCAAATATAAATCTTCAAGTGAAAAGAAGCTTTGATTTTGAAATCTGAGAATGTAAGAACACAGTATTGAAAATAAAAAGTGGGCACAAAGAGAAGTAAACAAACATTGTTTTTCCTTAAAAATATTTGTTAAACTAAAAACGTTTTAGTAAAATAAATAAAATAATTCAAAATTTTAACTCAGAATCCTATCAAAAAAAACCCCCACCAGACCTAAATATATGAGGTAGTTCTTGTCCAGCTTTAAGATTCAGTTACAGGAAGACAGGGGTAAAAGTTCACTGTTCTTTTAACCATTCTGCTTCATTTTACAATCTTGCATTTCACATTCATACATTTTCAAGTTCTTGTCAGTATGACAGCTGCAATCCTTCTGCTTACAGGAATACTTAAAGTGTGCAAAGAAATTCTACAAAGCAGAGCTGGAAGAAGTTAACTTCAAAACAGCTGCAGAGGAAGCAAAACAGCTCATTAATTCCTGGGTGGAGAAAGAGTCAGAGGGTAAGGACTAAAAAATGGGTAGCAGATATTTTCCCCTACCTACTATAATCTGTACTCTTGTCTTCCTCTCCTCATAATGTCTAGAAAAAGTGAGTCAAGGAAGAGCAGGTTCCTTATTGCTATGAAAACAAAACTCCACAAAGCAAGTCTCCCAGCCCCATGCCCTTCACTGTAGGCATTTGTGCACACCAGCAGGTGTATCTTAACGCTCTCTGCCCTGCTTCTTTCTTAAAGGAAGGATCCAAAATTTCCTTGAACCAGGCTCTGTTGATCTCGATACTGTACTGGTCCTTGTGAACACCGTTTACTTCAAAGGGATATGGAAGACGGCGTTTAAAGAAGAAGACACTCAGGAATTTCCCTTCAGCGTGACAAAGGTAGGGGGACACAGACACAGCTTCTGACCAGGAATCCAGGCTGTTGGCTCACACAGCCAGTAGGTTGGGTGCTACACATACAACCTGTTGCTGTCACAGGTTGAGTGATTTAGCTAAACCCCTCACTGTCAACGCGTGTTCTAAGGCCAAGGTGTGTTTGCAGGAGCTGTGTCTGACCACGCTTCCAGGGCACACCAGCAGATGAGACAGGGAAATGGAGACACAGCTCTTCTTCAAAGGCAACATGCTTGAAGACCGAGCCCTTTCTCTTTCAAAGGACTTGTACAGTTGCCTGCTTAAAGAAAAAAATTCTCCTTGGTCACATCACCTCACATTTTTGTTTTTGCAGCAAGAAACCAAACCTGTGCAAATGATGTGTCAGAACAGTACCTTCAAACTGGCAGAGGTAACTGAAGAGAAAATTAAGATCCTGGAGCTTCCATACGCCAGCGGGGAGCTGAGTATGTTAGTGCTGTTGCCTGATGACATCGCTGATCTGGAGAAGGTATGACCCTGACAGGCAGAGCATAAGAGTTGTCACTTCAGTAGGACCTGGCTTCTGTCAGAGCTTTTGCTGTCCATTTACATCCCAGCTGCCCACACCAGGGCTGTGCTGGGCAGATGGAAGCGCAACAGCTGCGCAGATGCTACCAGGTGCTCAGGCAGAGAGACCAACCTCTTAGGAGAGCCCTGGACTCAGTCTGATAAAACAAAGGTCAAGGAGTGTAATGCTGCTGTAGCCCTGCAGAAGAGGACATTGCTATATGCAGGATTCTCCATACGTACCAGAAACAGACATGCTAGCAGGATTTTTTTTTTTCATTTAGAGTATTTTCAGTCTTCCAGGAAAGCACTCAATGGTTTGGTAAACAAGAAAAGTTTATCCAAGTAGAAATAAAAAAGGAAGTGATGAGGAAAGCATTCCAAGAGCTCACTAAAAGGAAAATGAGAAAATTAGTATTAAAAGGAAATAAGATGAGGGAAGGGTTCAGTAAAATATGTTCCAGGAGGAACAGGTTTGGGGCCAATTTTATTTAATGTTTTCGAAAACTGTATTTTCACCAAAAAAAGCCTTGATTTGATGAAGAAATTTTCACATGACAAAGTTTTGGAGAACTTCACCAAGATAGATGATATATAGGCTGTAGTAAGGAGGAGGCATACAGGATAAACAAATGCATTTATGGTTAGGTATTTAAGGTAAGGTTAAGTTCTATTGTGTGCACAAAGTAAATGGAAAAAAATAGTAACAAGTGGTATAAACTCATCTGCTAAGGCCATTGCATTCTTGTCTCAGGCATTTAATTCCCCACCTCTCTTTGCAGCTTGAGGACAAAATCAGCTTTGAAAAACTGAAGGAGTGGACCAGTCCCAATGTGATGGAAAGGAAGAGAGTGAAAGTGTACCTCCCACGCATGAAGCTGGAGGAAAAAATTAAGCTCCCACCTATATTAAAGGTCTTGGGTATGACCGACCTGTTCAGCCCTTCAGCTGATTTGTCTGGCATCTCCTCAGAAAAGGGCCTGAAGTTATCTGAGGCCATCCACAAGGCATACATGGAAGTTAATGAAGAGGGCACTGAAGCCACAGGTTCAGAGGAGGTAACGGCTGACATCAAACATTCCTCTGAGTTTGAAGAGTTTAAGGCTGACCATCCTTTCCTTTTCTTGATCAAACACAATCCAACTGACATCATCCTCTTCTTTGGTAAATATTGTTCCCCCTGAGGAGAAGAAAAGCTGGAAATAATGCTTGCCTTCCCCTTAGAAACAGCCCACCCTTACTGTAGTATTGAGTATAATCTCATCTTTTCAACATTTTCTCCAAGTGGAAAGCCTTCAATATCTAGGGAGATGTTATTGAAAAAATGTGTGACTTTTCAGATCTTTAGGTGTAGGTATTTTTGCTCACGCAACTTATATTTAGGATGTATATCCCAGAATGAATTAGAATTTCAGGAGGTATCTTAGGAATATTTCCCATTGTCATTGAATAACTTGGAGACAGGACCAGTGTTTTGAGTTTTGAGCTTTCAGAAAAATCCTGGTCCTTTCCGTTGAACTTGCTGGGTTGCCATCCTGGAATTTATGCTTTGACAACTCGCAGATGAAATCGTAAAGTTTAGTAAAGCATTCTGCTTCCGGGAATGCATTTGAGCTTGGTTGTGCTGCAGGTAGTATAAGGCTGTGTCTCTTGTTCAACGGAGCATAGAGAAAGTCTGCCATTTCTTCATAAATCATCATCTCCAAATACAACATCTTCCTGACTGATGTGATTTCCCATTTTCATTCCAGTGACATATCATTGATTTTGTGAATGTTAATTGTTGGTTGTTCTCTTTATTCTAATAAAAGCATTGCAAACTAAATACACCATTGTCTGTTCTGGGTTACTTCACCACATAACCTGAAACTTATGGTATAGTGGGTACTGTTTACTGACAGAAGTGGTTTAGACTAGGATTTAGATCCTATTTTCAAAACCAGAATGAATGTACTCATATATGAAGCCACTAAACAGCTTAAGATATTTTTTTTCAATTTTGAGCTTAAGCAAGGTAAACCCTACAGCTCCTATTCTTACCTTGAGCTTATCTACATATGGCATATCAAATAACTATATTTTTTTAAATTTGCTATTGTATTTCCAGATAGTTTTAAAAGATGTCCTCTAAGTGTCCTCAGTAAGTATATCAAGGTGATGCCTAAGAGATATAACTTCGAAAACAGGAGAAGAGTGTTTGTCTTAAAAAGTGGACTACTTCAGCTCTCTAATATCTACAAGAATCACACAAGGAAATCTTTCTTTTTGCCTCTTGATGTGATAATCCTCTAGAGATGTTATTTCCTGTTTCACAGTCTTTAGAGAGAAGGTTCTTTAGGTTACATTTTATCCAATTTAAAAGATTATTACTGTTAATTGCTGAGTCATGCAATCTCCATTCTGATGGGATACACATGCAGAACTGCAAATTACAATCGCAGCACTTAAAAAGCAGTTACAAAAGGAGGCACATGGGAGTATTTGGAGCTGCCTCAACCATTTGCAAAGTTAGCATTAAGTATAACTTGAAATGATTATGCTGGCAGCAGGGAAACATATTTATATAGGTGCTACGAAGTCTATGCAAGAATAGCAAATACTGATCTTCCCAAGACAGTCATAAAGGATTAGCTACAGTTAACACAAGTACTCAAGCAAAAAAATATTTCAAGATATATGATATTTCAAGGTTTACTGTGTACATTATGTTCTGCTTCCCTTATAGCCAAAAGCAGTCAGCAGAGTTTTGCCGCAACAACATCAAAACCCCCCAGACTAACAAACAAACAAAAGAAAAAGGCAGGATTTGTCCTAAGAAGCAGAGGGTGTAAGGTTATTAAACAATTATAAAACTGTTATGAAACCGAAATAAGCATGTCTGTCACTCTGCACTTTCTAGGTACAATAACACTATAAACACTTATTATGGAATTCTTTATTACACAACGTAATAGCTATTCTCTTGTTTAATCGTTCTTTCGCTTGATTATTATTTTAAAGCAAAGAAATTGAGAAAATTAAGGCTGAAATGGTAAGTGTCTTCCTAAAACTACACACGAGAGAGGTTTTCAAGGCACAGATTCCACCTAA
Source organism: Caloenas nicobarica (assembly GCF_036013445.1). Classification (NCBI taxonomy): domain Eukaryota; kingdom Metazoa; phylum Chordata; class Aves; order Columbiformes; family Columbidae; genus Caloenas; species Caloenas nicobarica. Next base: position 77,663,059 of record NC_088246.1, on the reverse strand, counting down.
TGTCCCCACTGTAAAACAGAATTATTTGACTCCTTTTAAATCGAGCCATTAGGTGTCACTAGGGATATGAAGTCACATTTGCCAGTCTTCTGACAGACACACTTCTGTTGAAAACTAGGTTTGGGAGGTTAATGTAGGTTCCAATTTTGTTCTTCTAATTTTTGTGCAAGCAGATGATTCTGATGTGTATACTGAAAATGTAGACCAGTGGCAGTGTGCTTGGAACCCAGTAATTTTTTTAAGAAAAAGGCTCAAATTTTATTTGGTGAAAGTCCAGAGGCATTTTAAAATATCTATGCTCTGGATGAAAAAATGGTATCACAGGCAAATACTGTAGATGGGATAGAGCTACTTGTTTTATGAAGGAGAAAATGTCCTCTGTAGAGGCTAAAATGAGAGGTAAAAATGCCGATTCAACAAAGTTGAATAAAATCTATACCTCCCTATATTGACAGCTGGGCTGAGAACTGTGCCTATACACTGCTGATCTGGGTCAGCAGGACCTGCTGTGAAGGCTCTGCCACAGTGAATGTGGTTGCTGCAGCCCCAACGGCAGGGGATTCTGCAAAGAGCAGCAGGGAGTGTGTTACCAAGGGATGAGGGCAGAGCAGCCTTGAGGGGAGCAAACACTGCTGCTTCTGAGCTCTGAAGCCCAGCAGGAGTTTAAAACCAGGAATCCCAGTTCCCAGGAAGTCCAGGTATCGTGAAATAGTCCTTTTTGTTCCCTGGTAGCATGACTGAGGGAGGTATGTCAAGAAATGGACATTTGTCCATCCGCTACACTCCATTTTCACTACATGCTGTGTTGTTTTGGATATACAGTACTGCTAGAGATCTGTGGAACAAAACCAGCCACATGCAATCACATTCTTTTTAATGCTGCATAGGACAGTGTTAGAAGTGCTCTGTGGACTAAGTGTGCCTTTTCTTCTCATGTCATTTGGGGAAGGGTTGGAGCTGACATATCTTCTCTGCCCTTTGGGGAGAGCCCATTCCCCACTTCTCTGCACACCTGACCTGCAAGAAAGGCCTGCCTTCTCCTAAGCAGACAAAATCGGTGACTGAAGGCACAAGACTTTACAGGCAGTGTGTGAGCCAATGCAGGCAGGCTGCAAGAAACATCCAGAAGCCATGAATGCAATTGCAAATAGCAAATTTATTTTACAGTTCCCAATGCTACTGCCACAGTCCAGTGGTGCCCAAACAAGTCTGTAGCAAAGAGGTAGGTCAAATATCAAGCCTGGAGGTTAAGTCAATTCGTCAGGGTCTATAGTGGTCCTAACCTGAAGACTGTTGTACAGCAAGGAGTTAGTGACCCACATAAAAATTGACCTGATGAGGCACAGGCACGTGCTGTGCTGTGCTATCTTACACTGCATGTATTGCTTGGCCTCCAGGCCTCTACTGTGCTGAATGCATCATGTGGCTGTGAGACAAACTCCACCTGCTAATCATAATGGAGGAACTTGTAGATGGCCCTGTACTGGCACCCAGTGGTGATGCTGCCGGCACATCCTTATATTTATCTTGAAATGAGGCAGCTTGTTTCTATATAAATATACTTCAACAGTAGAAATGATAAACAAGATTTGGTTACTTCTAGTAACATACATTTAAAAGCTGTAAAGATCACACCAGCAGTGAACCTCTGCATGCGTGGGATATGCGCAGTGTGCTGTGCCCTGAAAAAAAGATCCATCCAATGCTGCACAGCTTGAGGTTCCCACCATCTGAAGGGACACGAAATTACCTATGCTATCTCCTTTTTCCTTCTCATGTTATCTCCAATAAACTGCATTTTAATCAGTTTCTTATTGGTGTCCAAAACAAACACTTGCAGTGGTGCATTACAGGGTCCACCTTGGTGAGGTTCCTGACCAGGCACAGGCATGCAAGGTTGCAAGGACCACAATCAAGACACTCAGTTTAAATGCTCCTCTCAAGTGAGGGAGATGTAGACCCCCATGGAGGTATCTCACAGCTCTATTGCAAACAGTGCTTTGATTCAAGGCTGGGCAGCTACTTCAGATGTGCTTGAGCCCAGGCAGCCAAACTCCTAGGAAAGGGCTGATGTTCTCAAGAGCAGAGGTTACTGAAGTCCTGGATGAGATGGAGACAATGACAGATTGATTACTGAGTATCTGTTATGACAGAGGAACCTAATGGTATTAAAAGAAGTTAGTAAAAAGTAGTAAAAAAACTCCAAACCACATAGAGGTAGCTGACAACAAACAGCTGACAACAAACAGGTAGCTGAATGATGGACCTCATGGTCAAAGGATGCTGGAGAACATAAAATTTTACATTATTTTAAGGGAGATTGGGCAAAACCATGCAAGAGTAATCCACTGAGAGCTAATAAATTTATAGAAAATCCTACCAACTATTGAAGTCCCAGGACCGAAAACAGCCCATGTTAGGACCCCGATGGCATGGCCAGCCTCAGCAGGAGCTTTCCCTCTGTACATGGGCCCAGCAGCCTGTATTGGGCATTGGCATTTTGATACTGGGGGTGGTCTTTGTGAGAGGAAGACATGAATTGTCCTCAGCCAGTTGCAGCTGGCCCTGTAATGGATGAAAAGAATCCATTGTATGCCTGTGGGGGACTATGGTTAGTCCGTGGATTCCCTGATGGAGGGCATGGGAACAGAGATTAGCCTTGAAGATATTAAGGTCTACCAGTGAGAAAGATGGGAGTAAAGGAGTATCCGGAGATATTAAGGTGTACCCGTGAGAGAAGGGAGTAAAAGAGTAACATTAATGATAGCAAAATTAGCCAATGAGATGTTGCTACTGCAACTTGTAACCAATAGCAAAAAGACACTCGAGCTGGTAAAGACTACATAAAAAGGTGTTTGTGGCAATAAATGGAGACTGCTGTTTGTACAGAAGAACTTGTTCTATGTCGTTTGTCCGTCTCAACCGTGACAGTATGCCAAATCTTCAGACAGTCAGAGGAGTGTTTGGCACCTCTGCTCAAGTGTAATTAAGAAAGGCTGGGCAGGAGAAATGTGAGACATGTTTGGAGAAACAAAACAGAGGAGACACGTGGAAGGCAATGTTATTGAGAGCACAGCTGAAGGCACACTCTTGGATGGAGGTGGTCCATGCCAGAGGAGGCACTTCTGAGGGACTGCAGCCATAGGTAACCCATGCCAGGGCAGTGACACTCCAGAGGGACTGAAGCCTGCAGGTGACCAACATGGAGCAAGGATATCCCTGTGGAACTGAAGCACCTGGAGCAGACTGGTGCACAGGAAAAAAAGTGAGCAGCTACAACTGGCAGATAGAAACAGTCACACATCAACCCCAACCTTTTGCATTATCTGCTACTCCACCAAAGGGACTGGGAAGTACTGAGTGTAACACAAAAGCTGAAACTAGGAAGTGGAGAAGGAGAGTTTTGGATGGAAGTTGAGTGCGGCGAAGGGGTATGAAAGGTCTAAGTGTCTGTTTCACAGTTTGTTACATTGGTTTTTGTCAATATCTGAATCAACAACAAAAATTTTGTGTTAATCAGCAAGAAATTATGTAAAACTCCCTAAGTCAAGACTGTTGCCCACAAGAGAAGCCCATTTCAACTGAGCCTTGGCACTTCAGTCTCTGCCTGAACTACACTCTGGGTGTGTGTCTTCAGGCCTGCCTTCTGACAGACCTCAGACTCAAGCCTTATAACCAGGCCCATGTCCTTTGCTCATAGGTAAGGGACAGGGCTCTGAGTGCACTAATAAGACTTTAATGGTCCTGACCAGCCACACCTGGAACCTCTTCCCACATCTATGGGCCCAGGACCTCTGAGCTTTGCCCTGGACCTTCAGTCCCTCTCTGTGCTACATCAGAGGTGTACCAGTCTCCAGTTCAAACATAGCTGTGGCCACGGCTGGCCAAGGACTCCTAGTGTGACCTTGGCCCTGCCTTGCGATCACTGGAGCTGAGCCTGGCTCTGACGTGTGAACTGACTTCATGGTTTTTTTTGGACCTGCCTCACAGCCATGACATTGCCTTATGATCTGGTCTCTTGGTTGGAGCTGTTGGTGATCTCTGGGCCTGCCCTGCCCAGGTCCTGTGGGACTGATCCCCAGCTGGTGAGGCTCCTGACCTGCCAGCTGCGGGATCGCCCTTGCCTCCTGGTTTGTCTTTCCCTGGGGAGAAGCTGGCCCTTGCTGCTCCCTGACAGTCTGCTCAGGCCTCCTTGAACCCTCTGACGAGTACCAAGGAGCCTGGCCTCTGGTCACACAGGGCCTTGTCTTTACAAAACTTCCTGATCTCCCTGCAGCACTCACCCATTGCTCAGCCCCAGGCTCCTGACTGAACCCCGTTCTGCCCAGCCAGACCCTCCTTCCCATCTGGCTTGTGCCCAACCAGCCTTTGTGGCCCGTTGGAGTGGCCTGACTCCCTCACTCAGCCCCAGGTCTCTCACACCATGTCCCTTTCCAGTCCACCGTCCCTGCCCTCTGTGTCCCCTGAAACAACCTGAGGTTCCCTGCATCTGAGGGAATGTAAGATTATCTATCCTATCCCATTTTTCTTTTTGATGTTATCTGCAATAAATGGCATTTTAAGAAATATCTTACAGAGTCTGAGTGCCTTTCTTAATGCAGATCATAAGCTGGTGAGGAGCCTGGAGCACAAGTCTGATGAGGAGCAGCTGAGGGAACTGGGGCTGTTCAGCCTGGAGAAAAGGAGGCTGAGGGGAGACCTGATCACTCTCTACAGCTACCTGAAAGGAGGTTGTAGCATGGAGGGTGTTGGTCTCTTCTCCCAAGTAGCAAGTGATAGGACGAGAGAAAATGGCCTCCAGTTGCACCAGGGATGGTTCAGGTGGGACATCATGAAACATTTCTTCAAGGAAAGGATTGTCAGGCATTGGAACAGGCTGCCCAGGGAAGTGGTGGAGTCACCATTCTGGGAGGTGTTTAAAAGATGTATAGGTTAGGTTCTTAGGGACATGGTTTAGTGCCAGAGTTAGGTTATGGTTGGACTTGACCTTGAGGGTTTCTTCCAACCTAAATAATTCTATGATTCTGTGATTCTATAACAAACACTACTCATAGTGCCTTGCAGCAGTGCACTACACCTTTTCAGTGACTGCAGAGACCTGTAGTCTCCTGAATTCTCTTCCTTTACCTTTCTGAAAATGAGTCACTTTTTCAAATCATCAGGAATCTTCCCTAACTGACTTGGCTTTTCCTTAGTCATCATTTTGCTGTTCTACCTAAAGAAGCTTTTCTTACTGCCCTTCACATACCTTGTCAGTTTTCTTCCCAGCAGAATTTTCGCTTTTCAAATTCCATCACTACATGCATGAGAAAAGCTTCTGTACTCCTGCCAGGTGGATTGTCCTTGCTTCTACCTCTTGTGCAGTTTCTTTTTGTATTTAAGCTCAGTCAGAACGAAGACACCTTCATCATCAGAGACAGCCTTTATATTGCTTTGGCAGCAAGATATGTGGCACATATGGGAGCAGGTGAAAGGCTTTGCATGTAGATGAGGCTAAAATTCACTCAATCCAGTGAAGAAGAACCTTCGGGTTCTGGGTCAGATACTCCCAACCAACCTGTTGCTGGCCTGTAGGTTGTGGTCATTGAAAATTATGCCATGAAGGCCACATATGCCTATGTCAGATCAAATATGCATGGGGGAGCATTAAGAAATCATCAGCTGTACAATGAAGGCTGTCAGGTTAAAATGAATGTAAGACCTGATATGCAATATCCCAATGACAACCAAGAGCAATGACAAATGCCTCTGTCATAATCTGTGGGAGATCAACGCAGCACTGCAGGCAACAAAGTCGTTCGCTTCAGAATGGCACAGTGCTGCTGCAGAAAGATGTCAGATGGGCTACAAACTCCTATCTGAAAGAGATAGGAGACACCTCATTTTCTTTGGCCTGGGGAAAAAACACACTCCCACAGAACAAATGAGAGAGAAATCATCATTTAGAGCTACAGCACCAAGATCTGCAATGACAACCAGATAGGCAGTCAGCTGCAAACACTCTGGGTGGAAAATTTCTCTCTCTGTGAATCATTGCTTCTGTCTCTCATGGAAAAGCAGCTTCCAGATTCACAATGTGGAATAAAGACAAACACAAAACAATGAACCTGCTCCTTCCTACTGGCAAAAGAACTGCAACAAGGAGGACATAGGTTTTTGTGACTGGATAAGAGGCGTTGGCCTGTGAGCTGACCTGGACTTCATATCCTTTTGGATAAAAAGTGCCTTTTATACTCTCAGGTGTCCAAGGCTTGGGTACTCAAGACTGTTGGTTTAAGGACAGCTCCACAATGAAATGCCTGGCAAAGGAAAGGGCAACATAGCCTTAGCTGACCTCTTTCTTGGGACAAGAATCGTCAAACAAGGATGTGTGACAGAACTGTTTGTACTACTTCACACAGCTGTGCTGGACATGGCAATCCATTGCCAGTTGTCCCAGGTAGCCTTCCAACTACCCAAAGGTTTGCTTACTCTCTCTAGACCCTGTATTGAGCAGACTATACAAGACGTTTTGTGTGCTGGCACTATGCTGACAGCCTGTTCTGATCAAGATCTTAATTTGCTCATGAGCAGATTCTGTCACTTGCAACAGGCCTTGCAGCAACTGCCAGTTTGTGCACAGAGAACCAAAATAGGCCTCTAGGAAAGAGTGCAACATGTGTTTCTCACTCACTATCAAAGCACAGCTTCTTATACTCCACATCTTTTCTTACTTTGTGTGAGCTTTGAACCACCAACACTTCCTGAAGAGAAAACATAGCTTTTGTATAACTCATGAAACAAAGCTCTGCAGGCCAAGCACATGCAAAAATGTTGTGCAGGTCTGGAACCAGGACACTGCACAGAAGCCAAATTCACCTGGTATGAAAAATGCCTCTGGGATAATTTTTATTCTGTACTTGCAGTGTGATGGCATGAAAAAAATGATCACTGACAAAACTGCAGGTACTCCCTGGATATGTTTGTAGGTCCTAAAATACAGGCCATTTGTAATGAGCTGGACCCGTGACACAGGTCTGGACACTTAAGTAATTCATCTATGATAAATCAGATTAAGGGAAGGGGAATCATGGTTGTTTAGGAAAGAGGCTTGAGGGATGTTTGGAAGGAAGATTTGACTGAGTTAAATGTACTGGCCAAGTCTTATATGCAAGAATGGAAGACCAGTGTTGTAGAAATACAAATGAACCCATGTGAATACAAAGTGTCTGTGAACAAAAAAGGGATAAAGACTGAAAATAGTGGCATAGATCTGGGATACACTATGAACAGTGTGAGAAAACAACTTATTAGGTGTAGACACATCTGCCCATTTTGGCATCTCTTCTTCAGCCTTTTCATCTTCAGCTTTAAAGAACTCCTGCTAACCATTGTTATCTGGACATGAAGCTTAAAAGCAAAGCAAGGTGTGATATACTCACTGTGACTCTCAGGGTCCAAGCACACCTCCCAGTATTTTATTGTAAGCCCGATATTCTTCCAGCCATCTAGCACTGGAAAGCACTACTGCCACTCCTGATGTCTATGGTACCACCTCACCTCTTCGGCTACACATATGAAATGGGGACCCACTCTGCTAGTGGGTACAAAAGATGGTACTTCTTTAAGTGTTCAGTGCCCTGGCTCACTGGTACACCAAACTGTTTGGTGAGAAAAACGCTGTTGTTATTCACCACTCTTAAGATAAGTTATGATGAAGTGTTAATAAAAGCATTTATATATAACAGCCAAAAGAAAGGTAACACACTAAATAGTATTCATTAAAATATAAGTAATTGAAAAAAAAAGAGAAAAGGAAAGGAAAGAAAAGGAAAGCATAATTGTATATCTATACACCAGGGTTACTTTGGAAACACCTTGCCCTTACTGACCTGACCTGGTATCTGCTCAGACACAGTGACTGACAGTTTTGGCCATAGTGGATAATTTGCCCCTTTTCTGTAGCAGAGACTCTCATAAGAGAGAAATTACTCAGCATTATCCATCTGACAACTCAGCCTAGGATAAAGTTTCTCCTGGAGAGATTTCATTAAGAAAGAACCATATCCTCCTAGTTTCACAAGGCTTGCTAACCCTTACAGATGCTCACCCTTTGAATGCAGTGGGAGGTGAGTGAGGAGCTGAGGTACTAGCTGAGCTGCCCAAGTCCCCTGGCTGCGTCCATGCAACACGCCCTCAGACCAGGCTTCCACAAAGATGGAAATGTTCCTACTAAAACTGCCTCCTTGCTGCCTCCCTCTCAAGGAACAGTCCAGTCACTCTTCTCAGCTGCGGTAGCACCAACTCAATGCTTTAAAGTATCTGGTTGAATGCCTTTGAGGCTGGATGTCTTCTCCAACATCTGGCTGGCTGGTAAACAGCTTCTTGCCTCAGTAAGAGGCAAAATTACCTTCTTTTCCTTGTTATTTCACTAGGAAGTTTCAGAGTGGCAGGACCACTGTGTCTACCTCAATCTGTGAATTAACAGATACAAAGAGCTAAGTAGGATACCTGTATATAACTCATTACCGATGCATGACCAGATGGTGAAGATTTTTGATTAATAACACACCTGGGAGACAGGTTCCCCATTCCCTTTCTCCATCAGCATACTAATACATGTTTTATAAGTAGAGATAATGTTTTCTGAGAAGCACTTCTGTCATCGGAAAGAGCAGACAAATTTTTTAGGTTTTCTTAGGGGCTGAAATAGAAGCAGTAGGCCTAACTTCTAAAAAGTGAGAAAAAATATTCTGTGCTTAAGTATAGATATGTATCTGTCACACTATCTGTGGGGAAAACAAAACAAAACAAAACACTTGTCTGATACTTGTGGAGTAGAGATCTAACAAAAAATTACACTTCCACTACAGCCTTGTCTTAAGTCCTCAGACTTCCTTGCTAACAACAATGCAACAAGGAGAATGTGTATTTCTCTGGCACATTTATTTTCCCAAAAGCAAGCAGACTGAGGCAAACTGCACTGTCTAAACTTTTGACAGCAGCACAGAAGCCTACCTCTTCTCCTTAACAGAGATCACAGTAATCTCCATATATGTGCTAGAGAATTATGTTAGAGTGAGTTTGGGGTTTCCCCCCCTCCATCCTTTTAAAAATCACATAGTGCTTTACAGAGGTCAGAATAGTTTCTTTACTGTTTGTCCATTCTATTATTTCAATATAGAACAATAGCTTTTATAACTGAAATGCTTTTATAACTGAAATATATTTGCTATTGTATATTATGATTGTCCCACAGACCATGAACACTCCTTCAGCTGAGTTTCACAGTTCCTCTGTCATCTGACAGGCCATTAAGTTACCCATGGAAGATCTGAGAGATACATTGCAAGTGCATACCCCAAACACATTTGGAATTGACGGCTTTTTACTTTGTCTGGGGCTATGTTTTGCTATTGCTCCCTTAGAATAAAGTAGTTTGCTATAAAACCTTCACACCCATCAAAAGATCTTTTTAAAATATCCCAGCTTTTCAAAGAAAATGTGCCTGCTTTTGACTTTCATCTAAATTGTTTTTCTCACACATACCCTTCTTTATTTCCCCAGTTTTGTTCATGGAATAATAACCCAAGTCCTGTTCTCACTTATCTTCTGTCTAGCATGGCTCAGCTGCATTTTGTACATTCAGAAAGGATCAATGGAAAGAGAGTTCTGGTCTGTTATGACAACCATAATAACAAATTGACTAATTATTGAGAGACGGACTAATAACTGATAATTCTGTTTCCCATCACTAAAGTTTTCACATTTTTTGTTTTTATTAACAAAGCAGTATCTAGCTGCAAATGAAGCTTAAAGGGACACGAGGGTTATTTCCCAGTCTTTTCTACAATTCAACAGTCCTGTTGGAAAACACTTTGTTATGTAGAATGAAACCTAATATTTGCTCTCTCTTCAATCAAAAATGGACCCATTGAAATGAAAATCTGACCTAATCCCATTAATTTATTTTTATGGTGTCAAAGGTCAAACTTCTGAAGGGCAGCAGCAAGTGGGTCACAGTTCAGACTGTATAAATTTCCAAGGGCTCAGCCAGTCTGTCTATGTACAGCTGGAGAGCTGTATTGCCTTTGGTGCTGAAGCTCAAAAGGTAAGCATTTCTCTAGGAAAATTTACCTTCTCACTATATCATTTATTGCTTATGCCTAAACTTCAAAAAAAAAAAAAAAGATCAAATATTGTGTTATGTTCCGTATCTTTTAGGATAAAATATTTACATGATATTCTCTACTAAAACTTCTCACCTGTGTCTCTGCAACCTGCACTATTTTATTATGTGTAAAACCTGACTGTTTACAGGAGACTTAAAAGTTCATTCTTTGTGTTTAAATATTATTATTTTCAGAACAGCTTATCCTCTCATTCAGTATCTCCTAAGTTTGACTTCAGCAGCAAAAGAACAGGTTTGCTTGATCGACCTCCAGTTCAACAGAGTGTGCTGAGAGCAAAACTGTGGCATTCAGTGAATTAGCTAGGTTTACTTTAGTGTGAAATTTCTCTAACAGTTTCATCTCTGGCAAATACAGCCACTGAGCACTACATGAAATAACAATGTGCGTAGGTGTGCAGACATATTTTTACAATAATCTACAAAGGTGAATTTGCATACAGAAAGGAAAGTGAGAAACATGTGTGTGACCGTATCTGTATAGTCATGGGCGCGTTCACTAAAAATCTTGGTGGGTTTTAATACTCTAAAGACAAACTTGAGATCTCAGTATTAAGCATCTACACAAGGGATTGCATTTTGAAAGACAACAAACTTCACAATTTCTATAAATAACAGGAAGGAAACTAGATTCATGCTGACTTGAAAAGTTATGCTTTATATAAGCACAATGGGTACACAGGACTTATACTGTCCAGCACTTTATAGTAGCCTTGGACAGAAACAAATATAAAGCTTTTACCGGTCTATGCCACAAACATTCATTCAACAGTGTTGTATTATGGTAGACATTGCTATTTTATCATGTCTGCATTTCTATTCTGTCTGAATATCACTAACAAAATTTAATTTCTCAGAAATGTTATAGTGTAGTATATATAGATATATTTTACTGCATTTATTTATTTATAGAAAATAAAAATAGTCAGCCAGCCTCTGCTTTTACTTGTGTCTGTTCAAATCTAGAGCAAGTCTACCAAAATTTGTACTTTAAATTTTCAGCTTTTCAGGTATGTCACAGACAGATCATAGTTTCTTGTTTTCATCAAAGGTACCACAAATTACTAAGGAATTCCAGCCTTCACTGAATGAAAAGAAGTACATGCAATTGTTGTTTGTCTGCTTTGAAAAAGTAAACAGAAATCACATACAGATTTAAGAACTTTACTACCAAAAAGGTGACTGAATACAAATGCAAAAGAAATAGATTTATGAATAGAGAGTTTCTAACACACACTAGAGGTAGGCATAGCAATAAGCATGTTACCACAGCATGACTTCAAAACTACTTGTTTATATTTCATTGCCTACATCTACTATTAAAGTGCATTGTGCTGTGTATGTGTGCTATTCCATTATTACATTGTCATTGTACTTCTGCTGTTTTTTCTAGCCAATACTGGTTTCACAATGGGCTCCATCGGTGCAGCAAGCACAGAATTTTGTTTTGATGCATTCAACGAACTGAAAGTCCAGTATGTCGATCAGAACATCTTCTTCGCCCCCCTGAGCATCCTGTCAGCTCTGTCCATTATCTACCTGGGTGCAAGAGAAAACACCAAGGCTCAGATAGATAAGGTGAGGCTACAGTTAAAGATTCAAACCTTCCTGCTGCTTAATAGAGCCATAGCTCTTAATTATATTATAATGTCCTTTGCATAGATCAGAGGCTAAAAAATCTGGATCTAGAGTTATCAAAAGCTGTCGGCCACCTCCAACTCTCATAGTGTTCAACAAATGCATCAGCCACAAATCTTGAAACTGGATTTAAATTTTAGTTTTATCATTGTTAGCAGTAGGATTCTCAAAGAGAACAACACATTCCAGCGGTTCGTTGTTTAGAGTAAGGAAAGCAGGTAAAATCTCCAGAGAAATAGCCAAAACATGTCTCCAGTCTGAAAAATGTTTCACATTACTTTTCTGCAGCTCTCACTTCACAGGGTGGCTGTCTTATTACGTGGAAGAAAGTTAGTATTATTAACAGCACACTCTGGAGCTGATTTCTAGATGTTCAATAGAAAAAAAGCAGACAAGCAGACAACAGGATGTACAGCTATGCACACATGGTACGGATGGATTGCACCTTTTGAGTCATCCGACTTCTGAGTTAGCCAACAGTTTTACTCTAAACATGTGTTAATCTCAGTTGCATAACCTTTTTTGTCATACCTGCTATTTCAACTTCTGTTAATTTCAATTACAGGTTGTTCACTTTGATAAAATCACGGGATCTGGAGAGACTATTGAATCTCAGGTACAGAAATAATTTCATCTTCTCTATGTCACTTTCTCCTGGGAGCAAAACCTAGCAGATAAAGCAGCCTCCTAGCCATTCCAACCGCTCTCTGCTGAGTAGCTAGTGCTCTGCATCCAGCAGTTCGGGAAACACTTTGTTCATAAGAATACAGAGAGAGAAGGGAGGTAACAGAGGAATCAGAACAAGCAAAAGATGAAACCCGCATCAAAATATTCGGCAAATAGGGAAAATGACAGATATTTGGACACTTAGACAAGGTAGCTGGATGTTACTGATTAAATGGGACTGGCTGGGAATGGAGGAAGGCCTATTTGACCTGCTGGAGCTGGATTACTGTATTGGGTAATTAAAAGAACCCCTGGGGGAGGTATGAAGAAATTATAGCAGAAAGACAGCACAGAATTGTATATATTAGAAAATTACTACATCAGTGTAGTTATAGCAACAAGATATACAGGACAAACAGCAGTTTTGTAAGCAGAAGTGTCTGAACTACTTTACTCTTCTCATAGAATAGGAAAAACCTACTAAGTATTAAAACTAGAATAACATCAACAATCTTTTTATTTGCTTTCATGCCAACAATTCAGTGCGGTACATCAATAAATGTCCACACTTCACTTAAAGACATGTTCATCCAAATCACCAAACCAAGTGACAATTATTCAGCCAGCTTTGCCAGTAGACTTTACGCTGAAGAGACATACCCAATCCTACCGGTGAGTTGCACTAAAATCTTTATCTGAGTGTATTTTCATGTCATAGATGTACCATTCTGTAATGCAAAAGCATTGTCAGAAGTCTAGTTTCTGCTGAAGAAATTTTCTACCATATGGAAGACAGAATTCATGACTTCTCTCTATCACAGCCTTAACCTTCTACTCTCTTGAGAAAAAATGTGTCTAGCCAAAAAGATGTTTCTGCAAAGTACAGTCATAATCCAATCATATCAAGGTGTAATTCATAAAGGTAACTTTTGGTGGGAAGAACTCCAACTGTTTTCTCAACTTACAAAACTAACCTGAAAAATAATTTCAGGTTCTTAAAAATATTACAAGTTTTCCCATTGAATGGAACATTTCGTTTGAAATGAAAGGAAAATACCATTGCAAAATCAAAAGTGAAAAAGTAGGCAAAATAAAAAAAAAAACCACCACAACATATTTTGACTGAAATGAATGTAATTTTTTTGGATCAAACTCAGTTCTGGGAAATATTTCAAAAGATGCGAGCATATACTCTTGCTTGAAGCAATGAGCGTCAAATCTTAAGATGCTTACAAATGAGAATCATGGTTTACTGAGTAGCTTCAATGAGCAGATTATTCATATCTGTTAATTTCAGTCTTGCATTTCACATTTTCAAACTGCTTTGACATTCTAATCTGAAAACTGCATACTCTTCATTTGCAGGAATACTTACAATGTGTGAAGGAACTGTATAAAGAAGGCTTGGAAACTGTCAGCTTTCAAACAGCTGCAGATCAAGCCAGAGAGCTCATCAATTCCTGGGTTGAAAGTCAGACAAATGGTAAGAGCAAGCAAAGTATCAACATGGGTATTTTCCATTCTGCCACCACGTTTGAACAGCATATGGGAATGCTTAAATCAGGAGAGAACAAAAAAACCCCAAACCTCTCCCTCTGTTCCTGCTCCTGGATAATAGATCAGTTCCCAAATACGGAACTATCATTTAACCTTTTTTTTTCCCTCAGACACATCTCTTTTAGAGGAGACTCTATATCTGTAGGTGCTTTGTGGGTATTTAACACTTCCAGTTCTGATGACAGCCCTAGAACATGCTTGGTACACAGTTACAAGTGGTTTGACACTAATGTTGAGAATCTGGATATCCTTTGATCAGCACGCTTTGCCCTCAAGATTCCAAGAGTTGTTTGCCTGTTAAGTAGGGCATGCAGTCACAAGGTACTTGAGAAATCTTAACAGGTAAAGGGCAATGGAAAACCACAGAGTTAAGGAATGGTAGGGAGGTGTATGAAATGCATTGAAAGAAGTACACCACAATTGGGATTTTTACCCTATTGCACCTACAGGTGGTTCTTCTATTCTTCCAGTCTCTTCCTGGCCCCCTCAAAACATTCCTTTCCCTCATTCTTGAAGCACATGGCCTGAACAGCAAACAGAGATAAAAGATGCTGAATTTTAACCTAAATGAAAATATACATAATCACACAACCTTTGTCATAATGTCATAATTTGATGGAGAAAATCAGGCCATGATTCACCTACTGGTGCGAAAGGACTAAGGAAGGAGCGTGCTATGTGTATGAGGACTGCAGAATAATCAGGACCAAAGTATAAGAAGAAAGCAAAGTAAAATTCTGGTTTTCTTTCCTGTTACCTTTTCTTCCTAGACATCTCCTTTCAACTTTGGTTTGAAGCAAGAAGTATTTATGTTTACAGCTGAAAAAAAAAAATGTCCCTGCCCTACACCCTACTCCCCACGTATTCTATACCCTCCATTTAACATTGTGATTGCCAAGTAAGATGTGTTACACATAGATATGTTATATATATGTGTTCTCTTTTCCTATTCATTATTAAAGGAATGATCAGAAATATCCTTCAACCGGGCTCTGTGGGTCCCCAGACTGAAATGGTCCTTGTCAATGCCATTTACTTCAAAGGAGTGTGGGAGAAAGCATTTAAGGATGAAGATACCCAGACAGTGCCGTTCAGACTGACTGAGGTACATGGGCACACATCACCTTAAAGGTGTCATCTTTTAGAATTTGTGAAGACAGTAGACGCATTATTATACAGTCTTCCTGGACAAGAACAATCAGTACTTTTAACCATAAGGAGACATTTCTACACTGTAAGAATAATATTTGTGAAAACTATATTATCTTATTTGGTTTTGCAGCAAGAAAGCAAACCTGTGGAGATGATGTACCAGGCTGGTTCATTTAGAGTGGCAGTGCTGGCTTCTGAGAGAATGAAGATCCTGGAGCTTCCATATGCCAGTGGCATGCTGAGCATGTTGGTGCTCTTGCCTGATGATGTCTCTGGCCTGGAGCAGGTATGACTCTGGGAACTGGGTTTCAGAAAACCATGAACATAGTGAACGTAGGTGCTGCAAAGCCCTTCACAATAAAATTATCCTAAAACACTTCACCAGCAAAGATCTGAACACTGGCAACATGGGATTGTTGCATAGGAGCATGTAGCTGATTCAGTGGTCCTGCAACAGTTTATGCTGAGCACAGACTGCTTACAGAACTACTTCAATGGGTTAAATATTGGTCACCACAGAACAGGTTCTTCTTGGCTAATCAGCTGTTACTCCAGCAGCTTGAACTCCAAACATTTATGTCTCCATTTCTGCCCATTGAGGAGCTTCCTGGGAAGTTCATGTTATCTTTAGTAGTTGTAATTATTGCTTGGTTGGCAGTGCTCAACATGCTTCCTTCATAACTTCAAAAATTAAGCTATCTAAAAACTAGATATGAAGGGTACTGGAGTGGTTAAAGCAATTTCAGGAAATAAAATGTACATGACATACTATTGTTGATATGAACAGAATATAGGCATGGGATATTGTCATTAGCAGGACTGTAGTTAGTCTGAATAGGAAAGGTTATGTAATAAATGAGAGTTCACTAACTCAAAGAATCTAAATTATAAAAATGAAGAGGCATTTGAACACATCTAAATTTCCATCAGTTATGATTGCAGACATGCATAATGAAGATTACGTACAATTCTGGAAAAAAAAGGAAAAAGTAGATATACATAGGAGAACAAACACTGTACATTATAATTAGAAAGTCTGAAAAGGAAGAACTTGGATAAAATAGAATCTCTATGCATAAGAAAAAAAATGTATTTGGATAAAGTTGGTAAGAGAGACTATATTGACATGGTGTTACTACGTATTGCCATGGCAAGATCTGCATACTTAGCAAGTTAGGAGAGAGATATTTATTATATTAGCAGAGAAAGAGATATTACTAGGTACGAAGAAACATACATAATAATGGAAACAACCTATTATTCTGGATAGCAATCACCAACAAGGGTACCCACTCTTCCAATGGTCACCAATGCAAATGGTGACTGTGCTGTTTTAGACTTTCTTTCTTGATTGGCAGAGATAACTGAACTGAGTGAGCTTGGACTAATACAGTGTAATTAAAATAAAAGGATACTTTACAACTTAGCCTTTACATTTCAAAAAGCCAATTTCTCATAAAAATATTAGTTCGTAGTATAGTAACAATTCATTGTTCAGGTATTAGTAACTGGTTACCACTAACACCCTGTTATTTGAAGGTCTTCAATGTAGGTAGACCTTAAATTCAAAAGCACAGAATTATTTTTGGAATGTATTTCCCAAGCAAAGAAGATAAATAGGAAGAGCTTTAGGTGGAATTTGCTAAGTAGCCACCACATTAAAAAAATTGATTGGCAGTGAGTCTGTTAAAGAAATAGAAAGCAGGACAGAGCAGATAAGGAAGAGTCATAGTTTGCTTTCCTATCCTAGATACATTAATCTGTATATACCTAGAAAAAATGCCATGCCAAGAGCAGTCAGTGAAAATGGAAAAAAACACCACTGGTACTGCACTGCCACAAAGGAAGTTGTGCTCTCAACACACAGATCTTATTCTCTTGTTTCCTTGCAGCTCGAGAATGCAATCACCTTCGAAAAACTCCTGGAGTGGACCAGTTCTAATTTGATGGAAGAGAGGACAACGAAAGTGTACCTCCCCCGCATGAAGATCGAGGAGAAATACAACCTCACATCTCTCTTAATGGCCTTGGGTATAACCGACCTGTTCAGCTCATCAGCCAATCTCTCTGGCATCTCTTCAGCAGAGAGCCTGAAGGTGTCTGAAGCTGTTCATGAGGCATTTGTGGAAATCTATGAAGCAGGCAGTGAGGTGGCAGGCTCAGCAGGAGCTGGGGCCGAGGTTGAAAGTGCCTCTGAAGAGTTTAGGGCTGATCACCCTTTCCTCTTCTTGATCAGGCACAACCCAACCAATGGCATCCTCTTCTTTGGCAGATACTTTTCCCCTTAAAGACAAAAAAGCTGAAAGAGTTTCTGTCCCTCACAGCAAGACCCAAAGCACTGCAGTATCAAGGGTAAAAAGAAAGGCATACTCTCTTTTTCATCCATATTTTCTAAATCCAGAGGGCTTTCTTTAAAAAAAAGTTAAATCAGCGAAATTATGCCATGAAAACAGGGGGCCCTTTGCCTTTCCTTTCTGTGTACTGTAATATTATTTACTCATGAATGAAGGATTAAAGGAGTGAAAACCAGGCCCAAAGAAAGCATGAACAGAGATGCTCCTGGTGCAAGTTAACAATACTAGTGCCAATTCGTCACACAGCAAAATCACAACCCCATTTATCAGCAGGAGTTTTATGGAAAAAAAATGCAGCCTTCCAATGAAGCCAGCTTTCTCTATGACCAAGCTTCATGGTGACTCCTCTGCAATTAGTTACTTGAAAACTCCCAGATTAAATTCTAAACTGTCACCAGCCATTCCTACTCTGATAAGGCAATTGCTTTTTCTTTGTGCTCCTGATACTGCAAGGCTCTTCCTCACTTTCTAAAGATGCATTATAGAAATTTTATAATTCGTATTTCTCCTTAAGCCTTTTTGGCTCAATTGTCTTGACCAAATATGGCATATTACTAGTCAAATTGTTTTCCATGTATCCATATGTAATGGATCTTGTGAACGTACTCTTTTGCTCCCTTAATAATAATAAAAACATGTTTAAGCAAATGCATGTCATCTGGAGTATTTCAAGTGTGCCTGGGATGAAGTAATCCTGGTTATATGTACAAAGTGGGGGGATGAGAAGCTGGAGAGCAGCCCTGTAGAAAGAGATCTGGGTATCTGGGTTGATGGCAAGTTGAATATGAGTCAACAGTGTGCTCTGGCAGCCAAAAGGCCCAATTATGCCCTGGGGTGCATCATGCACTGTATAACTGCCAGTCAACTGCCACACAATTGTCCCACTCTACATTGTACAGGTGCGGCCCCACCTTGAGTACTGCGTGCAGTTTTGGGCATCTCAATACAAGAAAGGCATCAAACTATGAGAGTGTGTCCAGAGGAGGAAAACCAAGACGGTGAAAGGCCTTGAGGGCAAAACTTATGAGGAGCAGCTGAGGTCACTTGGTTTGTTCAGCCTGGAGAAGAGAAGGCTGAGGGGTGACCTCATGGCGGCTACTGCTTCCTCAGGGGAGCAGTAGAGGGAGGGGGTGCTGGTCTCTCTCTGGCGACCAGCGACAGGACACAAGGAGATGGTATGAAGCTGTGCCAGAGGAAGTTCAGACTGGACATTAGGAAAAGGTTCTTCAATGACACAGTGGTCGATCACTGGAACAGGCTCCTCTGGGAAGTGGTCACAGCACCAAGCCTGTTAGAGTTCAAGGAGTGTCTGGATGACGCTCTTAGTTATATGGTTTAGTTTTAGATAGCCCTGCAAAGAGCAGGGAATTGGACTTGATGATCCTTATGAGTCTCTTCTAATGAGATATTCTATGGTTCTATGATTCTTTTGTCAGAGTTGGTTCATTGCTTACAGAGAGATGAGGAATGAGAGTCTGTCCTAACACTGGGCTAAGATACAATATTGAGACCAATGTTCTGCCAGGAAGTGACCAGCATGACCCATAATCCCTCAAGCATGCAACTCAAACTAGTCACATACAAAACTTTCAGCACAAGCCATAATTCATCCAGTCTCTCTGAAACAAGTGTCGATAAGCAGTTTGGAAGGCAGCTGGATATGCACAGAATCTACACCTCACTGAGACCACAACACTGCCTTGGAGAACATGTGTGAATAGGAAGTAGGAAGGGGTTTTCTAGTTATCTTTGTGGTGTATTTATAAAGCTTTATAGGGTCTTATTTGGTAACTAAACAGAATAATCATACTAAAAGAAGCAATGTCTATGGCAGGTTAAAGTTTCTCTCTGGAATGAATTATTCTTGCCTTTGTCATTGAAACAAGAAAGGAAACAGGTCTGTGAGGAACTGTCATGGAGAAGTACCAGAAGAGTGAAAGAGCAGCTTTTTGGGAGGTGAAGTTACTGCAAGAAAGCTATGCTCTTTCTAGACTCCAGTATGTACAGCATGGCACCATGTCTGTGATGGTATGTTTTCTTGGTTCCACCCCCCAGTATTCTGTTTGTTCTACTTTTTTTGGCTACTCCCTCTCTCCCTCACTCCCCCCTTCAAGATAACACACAATTTGGCAGTACCCAGGGGACATAACTTGCTGGTAGCAAACACGATCTTGCAAAAGAAGGAAGATAACAAGACACCACCTTCACTGGTGTATAAATAGTTCAAATATTTTCCTTTACTTTCCTGTATCTTAGTCAATTGCTGGTCAGGAGATAACAAATGGGGAATTTTTTTGCAAGACAGCTAACAATGTGTTTACTATTGCCCTGGAGTTTCTGTTGATCTGGTCATGGAAATAGGGTACCTAAAATCCTCAGGACACTTAATTTTCAGCAGATTCATTCTAAAACTGCCCTATTTATAGGCCATTGTATTTCTTATCAATTAATACATACTTCTTCACAAACAGAAGATGCAAAGAAGTGTATTTACTCCTGTATGTAGACAGATTCAGTGTGGCCTCCTTATTTCTGCTGAGTTCTGCCAGCACAGCAACCAGCAGTTATATTCTTGTCCTCAGTAGCCACCTCCTTAACCTTCCTCAGCATTCTCAGTCCTTTGTTTTCAGAGACTGAAAACTTCAAAACCATTTTGGGACTTGCCAAATCATACACCCACAAAGGAATGGATGCTGGAGTTCTCAGATCTCAGACCCAGAAATATTTGTCTAACAGTTAAAAAAACCAACAGCCTTCCACACCTGAGGCACTGTAGCTTTTGTAATAACAGGCACACAAATGTCAGGCCTGGATGCAGCCCCAAGTTGGGTGACAGATATCAGACCACCATCACCCATCATGGAACAAGTCCTCTCCTTTGTGCCAACAGAGGAGGCTACAGCTTTCTCTCTTCATCCCCAAAGAAGCAAATTAGTCAGCACCATGTTCCAGAGACTTTGACTCTCCTCTGTGTCATGAAGTACAGCTGGATCACCCTCTCTTTTACCCCTAATATTTCTTTCTGCACAAGTATGGAAGAAGCTCAGATTCACAGCTTTAGGACCCATCATAAGAGGCTTTTACTTGCTCTGCCACCACACCTTTTATATATTTGTCATTGCACACATACAAAGAGACACAATTACTTCAAAGGATTAATGAGCTGTGCAGATACAAGACCACACTTGTTCATCTGCCTGCAGTCTTACAGTAGGAGGGTAATTCACGTAATGAATTTACACAGAGATGACAGAATTTGACCCCGGGGCTCTACTGTTTATTCCAGTCCTAATTCTTCACATACATAAGAATGTAAGTAATATTGCTCAGTTGAACAAAGTCAGCTATCTGCAAAAATTGGTCTCCTGAAGTTCACAGAATTAGAGAGTAACTTGTGTCAGAATGGGCAGCTGACAGTGATCTGGTCTTCAAAGCTATACCAAGTTGCTCAGGGCCTTTCCCAGTCAAATGTTGCATAGCTTTAAGATTGTAGAATACACAATCTTCTGATTAATTTCATTTTAAACATAAATCCACATCTCACTAATGTAGAAGTAGTATAAGCCATTCAGCCAGCTTAGCTTTCTCTCACCAAATGAGAGTTGGCCACATGTGAGAATGAGCCCCACCAGTTCCCTCATTTTGATTCTCCCATGGTCGGCTACAAAGCTCTCACTGTCCCTTCCCACTTTTAACACTTTTTGAACCAAAGTCTAGAGAATATCTCTGTGAATTCCAAGCAGTGCTTAGTCACTCTGTGAACAGCAGGTTCCTCGGATGGTTCATGATGTTTAGGAGCAAAGGTGAGATAATACATGGCTTCATGCTACACATATTTAGTCCTAGTAGCATAATTTATACTTGGTCTCCCTTTTGCTATACGTGGATATCCATGTGCTATCATTTGCACCTGGCCTCCCTTTCCTCATTGTTATATTCTTAAATATCACAAAATAAAGACTCTAATACCATAGGGCTTTGTCTTGTGACATGAGCAAATGCTCACAATTGCATCCTATTACTGAGAAAAAAGGTTTCCGAATCAATTTTGAGCTTCTATTTTTTCAACTCATACAGCACTTTCCTATGTTTTCTAAATGTTAATGATAGCAACCCACAGCCCAAAATCAATGCAGGCAAAAAAATAACTTCTATTATTGGCACCTTACAGCCAACAGGAACAGGATCATGGAGGTGATCAAATCCTTACAGTGAAAGGCTGACTTCTTAGTCACACAAGTAAAATTTCAATGCCGTGGCTCAGGTAAGGTCAGCATGGAGCAGGAGAATAGTGAGGTGTCAGATGAGCTCCTGTAAGGAATGCAGAGATATGGGAATTAAAGACAAACAAAGAGGGTGGAGGAAGAACCATTAAACTTCACAGGGCTATGTGTAAGAGCAGTTCCTCTTTCCTCTTCCCTCTTTTCTCTCTCATTGTGCTTCATTGCTTGGTCACAGTGCATTTCTGTCAAGTAACTCCCTTTCCACAAGGCACTGACCACCCCAATCACCATGCCTGCCTTTACCTCCTTTGCCCTTCAGCAATCTTTATCTACTCCTTGGGGCAGTGAGCTGAGAGGGCAGGGCTGGGGTCAGGCCCTGTTTCTAAGAGGAGAAATATCAGGGAGAGGAAGGTTTGGGACTAAGGAAGAAAGTGGGAGGAGGGTGTTGCCACTCCTACTGCCTAGAGGGATCATCTGCCACGCAGCAAGGCTGCGTGCTGCTCAACTACAGGGTGCAAGCTTGTCATGGTTTGATTGCGGGGTGACAATAAAACCGTGGCAGATGTATTGTTAACCCTTTCTCCCCCCTCTTTCCCCTTTTAGCCCTCCCTCTCCCCCCTTCCCACCAAGGACAGGCGATTGGGAGGGAAAGGAGAACAGAGAGAAGACAGTTGGAAAAATTAAAAATGTTTTACTAATGCTACTAATAGAAATAGAGAAAATAATACAAAATATACAAAACCAATCTGTAAAGTCCCAGCAACTGCTCCGGCAGATGTAGGGCCGGCACCCGAAGTCCTGGACTGGACTCTGCAGCCAACCGGAGCTGGATTCAGTCTGTCTCTAGGCCTCAGTTCGCAGGGACAACTCGCAAGGTCCTCTCCCAATGTCAGCCAAAAGGAAAAGGGACGAGATCCTCGTAATCCCCTGCTTTTATATGAAGTATGACATGAATGGGATGGAATACTTTAGTTGGTCAGTTTCAGTTCACCTCCTGCTTACACATCTCGCGGGATGCATCATTATCAATGACCTTGCATTCCATCACTATGTCTACCAAAACATGTACCTAACTTTCAGGAAAACTGCAGTTAGTAAGAAGACTTTAGCTGACAGGGAAATTCACTAAAACAGAAACCTGTTTTTAACAAGACCAGGACAAAGCTGCACCACAGCTGCACCTGCAGGAGGTGGGGTGAGGGCCCAATTCCTCCAGCCACAGAGAGCAGCCTGGGAAACTCCAAATAACACAAAGCAAGGATCAGCTTCCTCATTCAGTAGTTGCGCAGCTGACAGACAGTCACACCCTTTGGGAGGTTTCTTCAGAAAAATGACAAGTTTTGGCTAAAGCACATACAGGCTGCACATACGTTATTACTCATAATGCAGTACTGGGTATCACGATTGAGAAATTCAGGCCACTCTTCATATTTTTGATGTTAACTACTACCTGGGATATTTAAAAAATGCTCACCGCCTGAGTCATTCAAAGGAAAACTGCACCCTTGCACATATGAAAACAGTGTGCATATTCATTAAAAGATAAATGATCTCTTTTCAGTTATAGAGATCAGTCCTTTCTCAGAAGTGTTGTACTTCTTCACAGGGCTAAATTTCTCAGGACAGACACTACCTTTATTAATTACAGTGTCTAAGCCAAAGCATGTAGAAGTAATAGTGAAGTGTGATGAATTGTGCCAGTACAGTCCAATTTCGCCACACCTTTGCTTTCTGGAGGTGGGGAGCAAAATGCCTCAGTAATATTTATACAGGAACCTCACCACACCCTCTGGGAACTCACAAGGTTTTAAACACTGCTGGAGTATGTCAGCAAAGATTGCTTGGCAAGGGAAGGCTTGCAAGCCTATTGTAGGAGGTACACAACAGATAGCTATCTGCTCTGTTTCAAAATAAAGACACAGTCTCAACTAAAGCTTTAAAGGGAACAGAGATACCCAGACAACTAATCTCCTTTAAACGTAAAAACTATTTGAGATTTCAGGATGATACAAACTTATCCTACAGAAAAATCTGTTACGGCACAACCCAAAATCTCTTATAACCAGTCTAGGCTAAATATATACATTATTCTTTTCGTTTAGTTGACAAGGTTAGGAACAGCTCATGCTGTGCTCTCAACTACAGTATGACAGAGGCATCACTCAGAGGAGAGTCTTCCTTAGCACAGAAAAGTTAATGCATCTAGTCACTCTATTTCCTTAATTTCCGTGCCCCATCCTCCTTACAGTTTGGCCCTTGTCCATAATGGGACTGCTACAAAACTAGAAACTAAAATTTTAACTTTAAATCACACAGAGGTTAAAAAAAAGGTTACATCAGACCTCCAAAGGGATTCCAATATTCTCGGATTTCAAAACTCTTCTCCTCCCCATGCCTCTTTTATCTCCTGAAGTCCTTTTAAAGGTTTGGAAACATTTAACATCCTTTCATGTTTAAAATCTACTGGCCTGTTGTGGCTGGAAAAATTTAAAAAATGTGAACCAGAAATTCTTCCCTCCCAAGTAAATAAACAGTGCTTATACTGTTAAAAAATATTTGAAGATGTCAGGGAAACTGAGCAGCTTCTCTTCAAATGTCACTTTTTCCTTTGATCTACCTGAAACAGAGAACACATTAGTTTTGAATAAAATCAGATTTCCAAGAGCTATACAGACTTGATAGCTAAAATAAGTTAACAATGAACATGAAAACTAGTCATGGAAATTTGTATCCTAAAATACTCTGTGAAGCAGAAGGTAACATTTTTCTGTGACAGAAAGTCTTTATCTCAAGACCCTCAAAAACCTTTAAAGAGCACTTAAAAATGTTCTGTTTACATATCAAACATTACACCTCCTCCTGAACCCTGGTGTTAATGAACAGAGCAACACACTGTGTAAGGAAGTTACAATGACTCGTGCTAAGTTACACTGCAACTGGAGGAAAACTAAATGCATTTATATAGCTGAAATCTGGCCAGGGCGCTGCTGTCCTGCCAATATTTGTCCTGACCAAATGGAAACACGAACGGCTGCAGTGAAAGAGCCCACAGGTTTACTTTCCGCTGTAAGGATACTATTAATATAACTCTTCAAGCGGGCTGCCGTGTTGACTTAGCATAGGGTGGGAGTGAGAGTACTGTGGCTACTGAGTCAGCAGCATCTCCCATTGGGTCCTGGCCTCTGGTGATGCTAATTTAAAAGGATATTGGAAAATGTTGTCAATCCATCATATTGATGTAGCATATGTTGTCCTTTGATATGAGTATAATTTTAGTTACTCAGTATGCTTTGCTTTTTTTTTTTTTGCTAATCATCAGAAATGCCATTCAAGAGGTGTTTTAAAAAGTCAGCTTTAAAACCTTGTATGAAGGCACAAGCGCCTCATTCAGCCTAGCCCAGCACTTCTGCGTAAGCAGAACACCTCAGTCCCTTCTTGTAAAGCAGCAAGCAGTATTACAGATAAGCAAATTTAATTAATCTCTGCTTTAAAACCAGAAAACCCATGGAAATTGCTCTAAGGGTTGAACTCTATCCAGTGTATCTATCATTCATTTAACAACATGGGTAAATTTGCAAAGATTACTTAAATCATTTAGGCTTTGAGAATCACTTAAGGCCAATGAAAACAGATTACAACTTTCCTGGGCGCAATGGAAGCAATTAATTCTGCAGTGAACATCTCTCCTACACTATTCTGCTCTCTGGAAAATGTAAGACATGCATCTAATTACAACTCACACTGAAACATTCTGCTTTTTTGTAACTACAATTTCAAAAGACCAGAGGGGCAAGAAAAGACCATCAGATTAAAAGTGTGGGGTTCCTTCAGAAGTAGGAAAGTGACTTTAACAAAGCTTTTGGCTCCCAAGTTATATTGATGCAGAAGGTTCATAATTGGCATGGGACCCTTTGCTGCTGCACCCTCCAATACCCTACACCAAATTTTGCAGCTACTTGTATGGCTCATTCCTCATTAGAGGATCCTCTGTGCCAGCCACAGACCTACAACTTAAGCCCATGTTAAATGTATGTTCGTAGAGAGTGAGTCAGAAGAAAGGTCTCAGAAGGTAGATTATACCAAGGAGATAGACCTTTGTGAATGAGTCTTGCTCAGTGTTGAGGAGGCAGCCCTGGAGAGACAAGCAGCTCCTACTCAGGTTTTCAAGGTGGTAATATCAACAGTGCAGAGAGGTAAAGAATGAAATAAAGGGCAAGCGTAGAATTACAGGAGGTTTTTCAGTCAAAGGTGAGAGTGGAGATGAACACATAACAACAAGGACAACAGCGGAAGAGACAGCATGACTGTGAGCAAAAGCAGGGAAGGAGGTATTTTAGTAGCCAAGGCAAGAAGAATAAGAGGATTTGACAGAATATCTATTTCTGGAATGGAAAATGAGGAATACATCTCTGAGGTGCTACACTGCAGCTTTCAGATTAGGGTGGAGAAACAACAGCAGAAGAAAAAAAATGTCTAATCTAAGACCCACATCAGGTTCTAGTGATGTCACCACCGATAATAAAGACAAGGGTCTGGTGACTCTTCTTCAACCTTCACTATCTCACACTGACAACATTTCCCTAATTACAGTCTTAGAATCCTTCAAGATTAACAAAATCCATTTTTCTAAAACAGAAACGCACTAGGAGTGACAAATATTTTATCAGTAGGAAACAGACAATAGAACAAGTCGCATATAGGAAGTCCTGTCCTTTCTCTGTCTGTCTCAGAAATAATTTCTATTAGAGGAATCATAAAAGAAGTACAACTACATTTTTTAAACCCTCTAAACCACAAAAGAAAGGTTTTTTAAAGTAGTGCAATTTCAAGTTGTTACTAACCTGTTGCCACAAAATTGTTTATAGAAATACTTATGCAGTCAGCTTTGTAAGGTTCATGTATGGTATCATACCGTCACTTCACATCCCACTCTGAGATGATTCAGGTCTTCCACAGGGATGTGGCCTTCAGGGCATAATGAATCGCACAGTCATGAGTCATAAGAATCTTTGCAGAACTGGCCCGACACAGTATAAATCCACCCTATCCTTCACGTGAACTGCAGAAACCTTGGAGACACGCAGAGCAGCAGTATTTCTCCCTGCACAAAACAAGGTACTGTAATTATTTCTAGAGATTATTTATTACATATACTCTTGGATGATGTTGCTTTGTTGACAAATGCATAGGAAAAAAAAAGGCGTCGGGGATCTGAATCAGAGACAACAAATGCTTCAGAAAGTAATTTACTAAGATGACACAGGCATGGTCTAGAAGATGTAAGTCTTAAAAAAATACAGGAAGAATAATTTATTGTACAGTGTTCTACAAATTCTAGAGCTCACTGGCTAGCATATATATCACAGCAGAGTAAGAACCACTGTGTTTGCTTAAGTCAGCTAATTTGTTCCTGTGCTCCTCAGAGACAGCTCCTGGTGTGCAAACTGCTCAGGACACAAACTGTCTTTAAGGCCATACTATACCAACCAGAATAGCTACTAGTCCCTGCCTAGAGCTCTTGGCTAAACCTGCAATGCAAATTACAAATAGAAGCATTTGTGGTCTATTGAATATGGAAAGCTTGTCCCGCGGAAGAACTGGGAAGCTATGATCTGGCCTAGCACTGTAAGACAGAGTTTCAGGACATTTTTTAAAGTCAAAAAGGGAATTTAGGATTCAATAGTTGGGGCAGTGCTTGTCTAAGGATTGGAAGGAGTATTTTGCTTTATCCTAAAGGAATAGTTTGACTGTTACTGTTACCAGAGTATTTGTTCACTCCAGCCATGAGCATCAAAGTGCTCTTGTACAAATTGAAGCATAAAAGTTGTCATAAGAGAGAATCTCTCAGTATCGGCTAGCCCAGGCACTGGCAAGTAATATTATCAACTG
Organism: Caloenas nicobarica; assembly: GCF_036013445.1. Lineage (NCBI taxonomy): Eukaryota > Metazoa > Chordata > Aves > Columbiformes > Columbidae > Caloenas > Caloenas nicobarica. Next base: position 77,635,412 of record NC_088246.1, on the reverse strand, counting down.
TCACTCCAAGTTGCTGTGAAGGACAGTGTAACAAATGTCCTGGTGAACAAATACAAAATAGGATTGAATGCTGCTTTTTCTGTAACCCAAATGATAGCTAGTGTCATCAGTGAAATGGGACATGCTCAACTTTATGTGACTTAATAATATTTAATCCTCCTTGTTCTTCATATAGGTAAATACTTTTAGAAAGCCTTTAAATCACAAAAGAAACTTCAAAAACTGAAGAGAATCTTGCAGACACACAGCAATCAAATTAGTCGTTCACTGTTAGCATCTTTTCTCCCTCTCCGTGCAGGTTCAGAACAATGGAAGCTTTGAATAAAGCAAATACAAGCTTTGCTCTTGACTTTTTCAAACATGAGTGTCAGGAAGATGGTGACAAGAATATTTTGTTCTCCCCTATCAGTATTGCATCTGCCCTGGTGACTGTTTATTTGGGAGCCAAAGGTAACACTGCAGATCAGATGGCAAAGGTGAGTCTGGGCTTCAAAAGGTAGCTGTCTGAAAGGATAGATCTCTTGGAATAACATCCTCTATACAAGAAACTTATTATGATGGAACAGAGGAAAGCCATAAGCAGAAAAATTACTCTAATCAAAACTTTACACACATATGCCAGCTTCTGTCTTACCCGTGATGTGCACTGTAATTAATAGACCAGTTGTTTACTTGTGCAGGTCAAAGAAATAGTCTACTCTAGCCTCTGGAAACAGGAATTCCAAGAAATGAGAGAGGTGGCACTGGTGACAGTGTCTCCTTTTGAATCTCACCAGCAGAAATAAGGGATCATTATCCCAAAGCTCAGTAACTTGAGCACTCACCAGGGAGAGGGACACCTGAATTCTCCTTCTACTTTGCAACAGACAATTCCTGTCTCATGTCTCATCTCTTTGGAAGTGACCCCCCACAAAAAGACTCTCCCCTATAGCTCTTGCAAGCTTTGCAGTCTGCTAACATAAATCCACATCCACAAGGTTAGAGAAGAAACTCGGTCAGGATGAGACTACGACACCTCCTTTGGAGTATGTCTTTTACAGGCAAAATCACCTGCTGAAATCCTTCAACTGCATTTGTGCAAAATGCACAGCTTCAGCAAGCAGCAGTGAGAACAGCCTCAATGCATAGTTACCTAGTTCCTACCACAGGAGGTGAGGCTTGTGAGTTTGCATCTGCCAAGGGAGAAGAAGTTGTCCTACCTGCTAAGGTGGTGATCTAACTCCTGATTTACAGGACAAAAGAGGGCTGGCAGGGTAACAAAGAAAGGAGCCATCTTCTGTTAGGAAGATGGGAAAACAAACCAAAAGACATAGGTCTTCTGAAAAATGTCCCAAGGTTGGATGCACCTCTTTGTAGTCTGGTTAAGGTGCACGTGGCCAGAGCAAGGGATTTAAGCATGAAACTGCCTCCATCATTTTCATGCCTTCTGGCACATAGCAGCTCTCCATTTAGACTTCTGCTTTGCTAGTTTCCATTTGGAGATAACTGGCTTTCTCAGGTATTATTTGGTCAGCCCAGGGCACAACTCAAAGAAGGAAAATTTATCTAGACAGGCCAGGTACATGAGAGTTTTGCCCTGCAGCATTCAGCTTAGTGTGCTCAAGCCATTTTGTACACATGGGCGTCAAGACCTAACCAAAGATTTCATATTCAGTCAGGATTGGATTCAGGAATAAAATATGAGTTTGACTCTCTTCATCACCAGTCCCATGACATCACTGAAAGACTTTACTGAAATAGTAAATTTTCTGTTGTTGCATTTATTATTGATTTTTCCACTATAGGTACTTCATTTTAACAAAGCTGAGGGAGCCAGAAACATCACCACAACCATAAAAATGCAAGTCTATTCCAGAACAGAAGAGCATCTATCAAATCGATGTGCTTGTTTCCAGAAGGTATCTCACCAAGTCTAGAGATCGAGCTATGGGCATGTTCACATCTTCTATTTCTTGTACTTTCCTTCCACATTTGCATTTCCCTATGTTTGCCTTTCTCAGATGTAGTGTACACAATTAATTGGTACAGCATCCTGTGATACCTTCACCTAATGCAATACTTATTACATGCTTCCCCTTTTTAGGCAGAATTGCAAAAACTAACCTCAAATTTGCAAAATTTAAAATTTCACATTACCATTTTCTGTCAATGTATCTCTTGATCCTTTTCCTTTAGCTTTGACAAGAGATTTCTTTCTCAAATTATTACTGTTCAATAGGTAGCTATTTAGCAACATGTTTTTTGACCGGGCACAGTCCCTATCTCAGAGAGCTAATCACAAGAACAAAGCTGTCCTACTACACATTTGATTACAGCATCAAGGCAAGAAAACCCAGAACATTAACTTTTCTAGGCTACCTATGCTTGACACACTTCGGAAATTGGTCTCCATTTCAGTTGAGAACTTAACAAAATAAATTGACATGTTGGAATTTGACAAGATAGATGAGTTACTTGCAATGAATCTTAGAGAAACAAAAATCATTATATTCCTGAGATATTTCTTTGATGTACTGTCAGGCGTGTTGTGTCAAAGTATATGTAATTTAAGATAGCAGAAAAATACGGAAAAGCAAACACAAGCCTTCTGAGTCAGCAAAGGCAGTTTTTCCTCATTGACAATTCAACCATGGTGGCATCAAGCTCTTCTCTCTGCTCTTTCCCATCACTGTTATTCTTTGTGGGCTTGAGCCATTTCCCTCCAGTCTGCCCACAAAGCCCCAGCAGCCACAAGTTCTGATGAATGGCAACACAGATCTGCATCCCACAGCCTAATCCCATGGCTGGAAGATTTATTTTAGGGGCTACGTCAACAACCCATTTGCACTGCATGAACAAAAGCGGGATTGTTCCGCATGAGTAATGCTTGTTTGAACTGTAAGAATTACAGAGCGCTGTGGGTAGGGCAAAGAGACTGTTCTAATAGTTTAGAAATTTAAGTGTCTGTTCATGCCTCTGAATCTGAGGTAATGACAAGATGAATACAGCACAGATTTTTAGTTTACTAGTTCACAGCATAACTTCCTTGAGCTCATTTGAGAGTTTGAGCCTACATTCATTTAATCCTGTTATTTCAACATAACAAATTTACTCCAATTACTGCAATGGAAAAAAAAAATTACAAAATATTAACATTAAGAGCAAAACTATGAAATTCAAGGGCGAGCTTTCCATGTAACACACTCAGCTTCCATAAATGAGAGGAGTCACACAACCAAATCTTCATGCATTGTTTAACAATTACATTCTGTCTCTCACCCTCTGGATATACTTAGTTTCACAGTCTCCACTTAGAAACCTTTAAATGTTTTACATAGTTCAGGCTCTTACCACTTGCATTCTGAGACACTTACTGTGCCTGTACTATGTCTGCAACTTTCAATCATTTCAAATTATTCTTTTAATAGCTGTCTAGTTTAGAATACCTCTTGTGTTGCAATATAGGTGACAGATTATCTCAATAGAAACACTTTACATGGAGCTGCATGAAGGAAGAAATTAGAAATTTTGAACTGTTTCACACAATGGATGATTAACTTTATTTTTCTTTTCTCCAAGACAGAAATTGGCAAATCAGATAATATCCATGCTGGGTTTAAAGCACTCAACTTTGAAATCAACCAACCCACTAAAAATTACCTGCTTACAAGTGTCAACCAGTTATATGGAGAAAAAACATTGCCTTTCAGTAAGGTAGGTAGGCAATTTATTCATATTATGTAGTGCTAATTAACCTTTATGATCTTTCTTTATGATCTTTCTATGACAACATACCATAAACTATATGCTTTTGAATATTTTCACTACATCTGCAAATCATGTTGTTATCCTTAACACAAATATTTTCTGTGACACTCTTCCTGAGACTTTGGGCACTATAATTCTAGTTTTATGGGATATATATCTAATTTCAGGGTGATCTGCAGATGTTGTTAGGTATAAACATTTAAAATGACTATTTCCACTAAAAATACTTCGTTCCTTTAACAAAAAGATATGCTTATAGTCTATGGCATTTTTATCATGTTAGCTATTTATTAGCATTCATGTTGGCAGGCAATAAACATAAGACAGCTGCCTCTCTTGCGCTGCAGGAATACTTGCAGTTAGCCAAGAAATACTACAATGCAGAGCCACAATCAGTTGACTTTGTGGGAGCTGCAGATGAAATCAGAAGAGAGATCAATTCCAGAGTCGAACAACAGACTGAAGGTAAGCTCCCGCCTCTTCTCTCCCAATTCAAAAATACGCTGTTTTGGCATTGAACAAAGTCTCTGTACCCAAGAGGCCCAAGGCAGGTAACCAATTCTCCTCAGAAAGGTAAATCGGATCTGTTTTCCTAAAGCAGTCATTCACTGGCAAGCCCTTACTAAAATTAGTGCACTTCATCTGAACATGTGAGGAACGTGGCTTACTCTTCTTTGAAAATCAAGGTTACCCCAGTAATCATGCATTTGCGAATAATCTCAAGTTAGAAGCAATCTGTGTCAGCATTTACAATTTCCCTGGCTGCAGAAATTGTGCCAACACTTTGAAACAGTAAAACAGCACAAATGTGTAAATGCCCTTCTGTTTTCCGTAGGTAAAATCCAAAATATGCTGCCTCCTGGATCTGTAGATTCGCTCACGAAACTGGTTCTGATAAATGCATTCTACTTTAAAGGAAACTGGGCAACAAAGTTCGATGCTGAAGCTACCAGGCAAAGGCCTTTCAGATTAAACACGGTATGGGAATATACTGACCTATATCCTAGACTGCAGGTGGAAAAAGGAGTGAAAAAAAATGAGGGAGAGAAATTCCTGTCAGTCTTTAAATCCACACAAAATCTGGCACGAAAACTATTTCCCTTAATGCATGCAGCATATTTTCTTCTTCACATCTTCAGCACAAAGACTGCACACACATACTAGCACCTGAGCCACAAGTAAAATTGTCAGAAGCTGTCTTTAAACAAGTTTCCATTTTCTGAAGGCAGTGAGAACAGAGAGTGAACAAAGCTGGATGAGTTAGTTCTTTACATTTTCATTTTTAACCATATGACAAATCAGAGTGGAATACAGCTTCCTATAATAGATGTCATTTGATGCAGCTTAGATAGCCTGCCTAGCCTCCAAGTGCCTTTCCAGAAGACCAGAGGTCCTCTGTAGAACCTGTGTCCTATGTCTTAGAGCCATAATGATGTCTCAGACACACTGGGCAGCTTCTACAGCAAATACAATAAACTTCCACTGTGCTACTTTAACTCAGTCCTTCTGTGTTCTGTCAGAGTACAAATGGCAAACATCTAATTTTATTTGTTGCAGCGTACAACAAAAACAGTGCCAATGATGCACCTGAGTGATAAATTAAACTGGACCTACATAGAATCAGTCCAGGCTGACGCTCTTGAGCTTCCATACGTCAATAATGACCTCAGCATGTTTATCCTGTTACCAAGTGACATTACTGGCCTACAAAAGGTAAAGCAACTGAGAATGTAGATCATGTGAAAAAACCGGAAGTGTAATTTTTTCTTATTTTATGCCTGCGTGAGGTAAAAGACCAGGTTACAGTCATGTTTCTAGGAAGGAGGGTACTGATCAGGCTCAAGGAAAAGTAAATCCCAAACTTGGTCTAGCACTGTGAACTTGAACCTCTCGGAGCTCAGACTAGATCTTTCTCCTGGCAGCTGGCATTTCTGTGGTTTCTAATATTGATCAGTCCTGGCAACAGGCAACCAAAACCCTGAAAGACTGGCTCTTCTTCCAGCTGAACAAAAATGAGGACACAAAGCCAGCCCTGCTGAGATTCACCATCTGTACAAATATGATTTCATTCTAAAAAAAACCCAAACCAAATAAAAAAAAACCACACCACAAATTGGACAGCCTCCATTACTTCCCAGGAAGTCCAGAGCTAAAACATACGGACACTGCCACCTTCTGTAAAGAGATGGATCCTGCCTTTGGATAATAAACTTATTACATTTGCATTTATGTTAGTGAGTATTCTGTAGAAAAAAAGCTCTTTTTCAGTGAATTCTAAAATGTAGAGAAGATAGAAATATGACCAGTAAATCAACCAGACTATTGTTACTTGACACTGATGTTTTTATTCTATAAGTATTTAACCCTGCTATATTACCTAACAATTACTGAGAACAGCTTAAATACTGCATTGACCTACTGTAGAGCAACATATTCATTTAGTCAAAAATATCTCCAAATTGGTCTTTCACTACTCATTGGATTTTTGTTTGTTCATTTGTTTGTTTTGTTTTGTTTTTCGGTTGGTTGGGTTTGTTTGGTTTTTTTCCCTTTTTTTTTTCCTTTGTACTCTTAAAACAGCTTGAAAAGTTCTCCATTTAAGAAAAGAGAAGAAATAGCCCATAGGGCACAGATTTTTGAACACTTTGTAATTTTCTGTTTTTCTTTTTACTAACTGCAGCTAGAAAGAGAATTGACTTTTGAAAATCTGTCTGCATGGACCAGCCCAGAACTAATGGAGAAAACAAAAATGGAGGTTTATCTGCCCAGATTCACATTAGAAAATAAATACGACCTCAAATCTACTTTGAGCAGGATGGGGATACAAGATGCCTTCACTAAAGGTCAAGCTGATTTCACAGGAATGTCAGAGAAGGGGGAGCTGTTTTTGTCACAAGTTTTTCACAATTGTTATCTGGAAGTAAATGAAGAAGGCACAGAGGCAGCAGCTGCCAGTTCAGCAGCACTGGCATCACGAAGCCTTGGTGCTGCTGTTATTTTTGTAGCGGATCATCCTTTCCTCTTCTTTATCAGGCACAACAAGACTAAGAGTATCCTCTTCTTGGGAAGGTTCTCTTCCCCCTAGAAACTCAACCATTACTAAATAGGCCCTCACAACAACAGTAATGAACAAAATACACACCATGAAGAGCATCTCAATAGTCTGTGCACTTCTTCATTTTCCTGTACTGTTCACAAACCTCTCAATGTTAGAAGACAGCACATATTTAAAATAACCTGGAATTCAAGCCTCTGGCTCATTTTCCCAGCCAAAGAACCTGAAAATGGTAGCACTACACCATAAGCACCAAGCTGTGCACAGAACATTGATGCTTCTTTTCAGCACTTTCTGAACCAGAACTGCCACAATGCAGAACAGAATACATTAATCTGAAACTGTAATTCCCAACACACTTGCTTTGGTACATAAGAAGACAAGAAACAGGAAAAACTCCTTTCTGCGGAATGCTGCTGCATCTCCATTGGTTTCAGCTCATTAAGCTGGTCATCCCAGGAGGGCTACCTCACTCCCATTCTTTTCAGTTTTATACAAACTTTGTAGCCTGGCACAACTGGTAATGAAATAAACCTGCAAAATCCACTACGTTTCTAATACTGGTTCTTCTTTTGTGAATGCAAAAGGGGTTAACACATGTACTTTCCAAACTCTGCCCCACAGCAATTGGAAAATATTGAACGATATGGAATTGGAGGAAAATAAAATGTATGTGCCTTGAAATGTTCTTTGTAACTTTTCATGCATTCAACACTGTTGCCAGCCCATCACTGCACTGTTTTGTTCCCATTTTGCTTTGTCACTTATTTCTCTGGTTTGAGGCAAAATCAACTTGAAGAATCAAGCCTGTGGTACTAACTTCCTAAGTCCATTATGGAAGATCACATGCAAATCCCCAGTGCACACTTACTCCTGTCACAGCTCTTTCTCCTGAGGAGTAGTGTCCTAATTAGACATGCACATTTGTAAAGCATGCTCCCAAGCTCTCTGAATTCAGAACAGAATAGGTCTCATACAGGACTTGCACACACCACTAGCATCTTACTAGAAATATCTCTTCTTGGGATGGCAGGACTCCTTTTTCCTGACAGCGAGGATGCTGTTGGCTGTCACTGAGTCCTTTCTGTTTTCTTCCATGCAACCAGCTGCTTCCAGGGTCCCTTCTGGCTCTGCTTCCCAGACAGGAAGGCACATAGGAAGAGTGTTGTGAAATGCATGCTTTTCCGTATCCCTGTACAGCCTCAACAGCACTGCCTTCTGTCTGACTCAGCTGTGAAACAGAATCCCTGTGCATTCACTGCAATTCTGCCATGCCCTGCTTCACCTAACTTAAGGGCTTCAGATCCCCATAGCCAAGCCCCTTCAGCACTTCCTGATGTGCCTCAGGAATAAAGGCATGAAAGCCACACCTGGGAAGCCACGGAGGAACAAAACCGTGACAGCACGCATCCAAACTTAATCATAGGCCTTTAAAGTCAATGGAAATGTTAGTCACCTTTTCTTTCTCCTTCAACTGTTTTAAGTGTGATTGCAAAGATGACAGAGTTAGCATTCTTTGGTGTTACCAGATCATTATTAAGTGGCAAAGTCCACAAAACTTGGAGGGCAAGTTGCATATTAGGGAACAACATTCCCCCAGGGTGAGCAGCACAGCACTGGAGAATCTTGATCCTTGGAAGGGTTGTGGCTGACCTTAACTGCTGATGGCCCTGCTTCAAGCAGGAGGTTGATCTCTGGATGTCCCTTTGAATTAACATGTGTGATTCTCTCTCTTGTCAACACTCATTTTGCCTTGTCACCTCCTTTTCTCATCCTCCCTGGCATCCTTCCATCTTGACTAGCAAAGGGAGTTAGCTTGTTCATTCTCAGCACACTTCTTTGGAACTTGGAGTCTCTTGGCTTGGGCTTTCCCACCACCTAACCATGCAGCTGACCTTTCTCCTATCCTGATTTCTTGATAATTTACTCATTGTACTAAAAACAAACCTTGTTTAATTCCTGGCATTTCTTCATTGCCTTGCACAACACTGATTTCTACCACTTTTTAGAAGACTTGACCCACACCGTTCCTGTAACCAAGGTTGCAGCAAAATGCTTAGCACATAGTAGTTTCCTTCCCTTCCTCCATTCCCCTTCCCCTGTCTCCCAGGCTCTTACAGTTGTTGCCACCACCTTCTCTTTCTTCCACCATCCAACAGCAGCCCAGCTGTCTTCTGGGACTGCAAAGTGACAACTACTGTACCATGTTTGCCACAGTTGTATTTTTTTCATTCCATCTTCGCTCAAGCCTGCCCAGTGGTGTTGTTGCAGTCCTTGCTCTGTGTCACTACATGCAAGTGCTATGCACTAACTCAGTGTTTTTTGTGTTTATCTCAAATGTTTCCCAGCCATGGTTGCACTGAGATTTCTTCACTAACACAAGCAGTGGAGTGTCTATCCCTTGCCCTGAATGGTCCTTCATGGCTTTGCCTCTGCTTATATTCCTAATGATCTTCAGTCTGAAGATCTCTCAGAGTCCAATTCAGTCACTAAGGTCTTGATGTTTTATGTTGATGTATCTCATTTGAAACCAGGATTCACAGTTGCACAAAGCCAGGAAGGAGAATCAGGCCTACAATATCTGCTTATACTCAGAAACCAAAACCAAGCATTCAGATTGTGCAACTTTTTTACTAGAGTCATTTATTTTAAAAAACAGACCACTTGTCTCCAGAACACCACTGGAAGGGGTGAGCTGTTCTGCTGTCCTGTCAGTAGGCTATTGTGGTGTAACAATAGAGCTGAGATTATAACTCCCATTGTCCTTTTGAAATGTCTAAAACTGAAAAGTGACAAGGTCAACAAGGAGGACAATATTGCACAAGACCTTTCAGGGCTTTGGTAGAAAGGAGCTTTGGGTAGGCGGAAACAACCTGGATGTAGGGGAGGAGGAAAGGGTGGTGCAAGCAGCAGTATATATCTAAATGTATTTATTGCTTGACACACAAACACAGAACCTGACTGAGGACAAGACTTGAATCTTCTCACTCACAGGATCAGAGGTAAATATTTAAACCAATTTAAGTAACTTTTCGGATGCTTTTAAGAACTGATCTGTGGCTTGAATGACTATATAGGTAAATTTTATCATACCAGTGTTATAGTGCTTTATTCTTGCCTCATGTTTCTCTAGATGTCAACCCTTAGAGAAAAATCTGTGAGGCTAAGGAATATTGCTAGTTCAGGGAAGAACTGATCATAAAAAAGAAAATTTTCTTAAGGTAGTAACTGTCTCATGAATGAAATCTTCAGTTTTACAAAAGAGTGCCATACTTCAGGTTAGGAACAGATCATTTACATTCTGCAAAGTCGCTGCGCATCATCAGGCCAGGGACTCAGAGTAGTACTCATTTGTGGAAAATATAGAAATGTCCATCTTGACGCTCTCTTGGTCATGTTCTCCAAGGAAAGGAAACAACTTTGTAGTACAGATTTTGTACTGACAGCACATGGAGTGCCAGAAGAACTGTAGTGGTTTGGCAACCAAACACTCAGTAAATACCTTTAGACTACAGAGATTCCCTCAAAATTTTTCTGCTCCATTCCATAGATGTACTACTATTAATAATAATAACATAATCTGGTCTTTTGACTGGAAAACAACATGAGGCAGGTACTATTGAACAGATATCTTAAAGTCTGGAATACTCATATGCTCAAGGAATCTGCCAGTTTCTGGGGAAAATAAAATTTCTGGAACATATAGAAGGGGTGGTAGCTCAAAATCATGAATAAAACTCCATTGAATAACAGTTTTGCCATGCGTCATACTACTCAGAATAGTTGGCTGGCCAAGAAAAGCATACAAGCCTAAGAATTATGCTTAAATACTTTCTCTATATCAGTTCTCAATCCCATACAGATCCAAAATGAAGTAGTGGTAAACTCAGGTATGTTGTGAACCTATGTACTAAAACTTCCTTTAACCTACTCTGGGAACATTACTTCAATAAATCATTAGTTAAGGATGAAAAGGAAAATAAAAAAACAATGCAGTTTACAAATCTGCCCTTTTTTAAACCAAATGCAGAAAGAAACACAAAGAAAACTGCAGTTGTATAAAAGAGGATATAGCCCCAATTATACGAAAATATTATCTGGGTAACAAAATACCTAAAAGAAATGGCTGTTCCTAACTGTTTACTGTGGCAAACAGTATCTGTGTGGAAGGTAAAACATACAGCTAGGCTATTAGTTTTATCGGGTGCCAATGCATTGTGTTGCATATGTAGCATTTCTCACTGTCACGCACTGGATACATCGTTTTAAACATTCAAATAGTACAATTCTGTCTGTTGCCTCTTTCTAGGTTGCAGCCATGGAACTGGTGTCAACATCAATTGGCAATTTTACAATTGATCTTTTCAAGAAGCTGAATGAGACCAATAAGGGCAAAAACATTTTCTTTTCCCCTTGGAGTATATCAACTGCTCTGGCTCTGACGTACCTGGGTGCAAAAGGTAATACCGCAACAGAGATGGCAGAGGTAAGTTGCTCTGTGAAGCATACACCCCATACAATACCTTACTCCTGTAGTGGCTGCAAAATTTAGCATTAAATAGAAAAAACCTGACACCACAATGACAAGGAACGAAGGCAGACGAGAGTATGCAATAACTGAATGGCAAATTTAATTAATTTCATAGAAGGTCCCTCACTTCTCCACTAAGAGAAAATGTTCTGTGAGTATCACACACTGAGCACAGAGGTTCTCTGAACCTGACTTCTTCTAAATTTTTCTACACCTTCTAATTTATTCTGTGACGCTATGATTCTGCCACAGAAGGGATATTCCATTTGAGATTCAAACAGCTGACACTAGTATCTTCTAATTGGCAGAGGGCTTGCAGATCCCAGCACCTTCCCTCTCTCCCCTGGCCAGGATGCACCTTTCTATCTTGATTTACACTTCCATAAACAACTGCCTGGCATTCCAACAGGAAAATAGGAAAGGTTTTCGTAACGCCACATGCCCCGACCCAATCCATGCTCTAATGCCACATGGCCACATTGCTGGCTCAAGGGCTCAATGGGAGCTGTGGTGCTCAGCACTGCCCAGTCCTCTCTGGGTCACAACACTCCCATTCAGATGCTTTTTGTACCATTATCGTGCGGAGAATCATTTCAGTTTTCTGAGAGCAACAGCTGTGGAAGGGAGTTTAGCTTTGCAGGATGCAGACAGGAGCACTGCATTGATGCTTTGGGAGGGGGACAGTGCTACTCATTGTTATCATATGGAATTTACATATACCACAGCTTCAGCATCGCTTTGATTAGTCACCTAAGGATCAGATAGCACTGTGAGTTATCATATGGCGCAAAACAAGGTAATCAGATGTACACAAGATGAGCATTTGTCTTTAGGTCACACCAGTTCCTTCATGTCTATTTCTTACCTTTGGAAACTCTGCTTGCAGGTTCTTCATTTTGTTCAAGCAGGAGCTGAAGGATCTTCTTCTGTGGCCAGACCTTGTCGGGGGAAAACAAAGAAAAGAAAAATGGTATCTATTAGACCTGAAATCCCAATATAAAGAATCTCCAGAATCAAAATGTCCAAAACATAGCTTTAGGAGCCCAGTATTTCTTGTCTGCATGTCTCTTTAAAGTACAAAACCCAACATACTTAACAACAGGTTCAAGTTCATTTCCTCTCACTCAGTCAGACTCTCAGAAGTATGGAAGGACAAGTCACTGGGAGGTTTTCTATATGGCAAATCAGTTAGTCCAGTCATAAACAGAGCCCTGTAAATTGCAGTGATGGTAAACTTGGAAAAACAAAAAGTAAGAGGGAGGAAGCCAAATCCCTCCCTTATATGCGTTACTTGGCATGGTTTTAAAACTTCATGCAGAAAATGCAATTACTGAATGTATGGTTTCTCTTTCCAAGGATCCTGAGTACCAGCAAGCTGAAGATATCCATTCTGGCTTCAAAGAGCTCCTGGCTGCCATCAACAAACCCAGAAGTGCCTATTCACTGAGAAGTGCCAACCGCATCTACGTGGAAAAAACCTTTCCATTATTACCTGTAAGTTAAATCTCAGAGAGAAGTAAGAAAAGGTGCAAAACAACTTTCTCGTTTGAATTACTTGTCATTAATACAACCGGTTTGAAGCTGACCCTTAATACTGCAAATGAAGAGCCCTGGACTCCAGTGATAAACTTAACTGGAAAATATTAGTTGGTCTGCTCACAGTATTTAACAATGCATTTCCCTTTGACTGTAGTGTAGGGCTTCCTTTTCAGGCAATATGGTTTAATTATTGGAATCCCCAATAAATACAGTTGTAAATGAGACACTAAAATAAGCACATCCATGAGATGTGCACAGCCTTCCTTGCTTCCCCAAGCAAAAGTAGGAGCAAAAGAAGGGGATTTTCTGTCCTTTGGTTATTTCTTAACTATTAACTCACAGTCCAACAGAGAGTAACAAGCAAGATCCTGCTGTTCTCTATGCCCAAGAAGCTATCAAGAAGTCCAAGGGTTAGCAATTTCCCTTTGGGACTGAAAAATCCAGTATAGTATAGAGCTTATTTTTTTTTTCTTTTTTTTCAGACATACATACAGCTCAGTAAGAAGTACTACCAAGCAGAGCCACAGAAGGTTAACTTTAAGACAGCATCTGAACAAGTCAGAAAGGAAATCAATGCTTGGGTTGAAACTCAAACTGAGGGTAACCTGAGTATCTTTCCTCTCCTATTAAGTGAGCCTGACATTACCTTTGGGCAGATGCCCTTGCTTCCCCATGTGCCACTGCAGCAGCCAGGTCATGCCTTCTGATGTGGACAGTGAGCAGAGATGCAGCGGGAGGACAGAGAAAGAGCAGCACACTTAAACAGCTTCAAATACCTGATCCAAACCCCAGCGAGCTTCTTGGGGAGACTCCCGTGGACTCCGCTGTGCTCTGCACCAGCTGCTCTTCAAGCACAGCTGCTGCCCTAGTGCTGCACCCACCTCTGCCTACCAGAGTGCTCCAGGGTCAGGGGGGATGCCTACCTAGATGTGCCATCCTGCACTGGCCAGAGGTGCTGGCCTCTTTTTACCTGGTGTAACCAGCTGGCAAGGCAGTATGTGGCTTTCTGCTTCTAGCTGCATGCCATGAAGCTGTGACATTTTTTGGGAAAGGAGTCAATCCCTGTCAGCTAGCCCTGAAAACAGGGCAGCAAACAGCTTTGAAACTGTAAACAAGCTAATTGATTGATGCCGGGGGAGGTGTGGGGGGGTGCGTATTTTAGGGAGTAGGGTACTGAGGCATGGCCTTTTTCACTAAGGAGTTGAACTGAGAGAAAAAAACAATCAAAACATGTCATCACTGTGCTACACTGGAATGAAACCTGATTATTTTGATTTCAAAAGGCAAAATCAAGAATCTGCTGAGTCCACGCGATGTTGTAGGCTCCCTCACCACGCTGATCCTGGTAAATGCCATTTACTTCAAGGCGGACTGGGAAACGAAATTTCGGGCAGAAAATACAAATCCGCAACCTTTCCGACTGAGCAAGGTAAGCGTCTCTGGTATCCTTCTTACCATAAACAGCCTGGTGACAACAGCTACTGCTGAAATCTTTCCATGTCATAAGTCTTTTAGGTATCTCTGTGGTAACTAGACTCACTGTGAAAAGCTGCTTTCAGCAAAATGTGTGTGTACTCAGCTCACTGCAACATTATGATGCTGCTCTGGTAAATATTAACGAGCCTCAGATAACAGCTACTGTTTCCAAAAGCACTGGAGTCACTTAAGACCTTTTGTAAAACTGTACTAAAAGGGCTAGATTGTAAAAACATTATTTCGAGAGCCCAGGCTTCATGGAGAGGAGCTACATACGTGCCGTGTCATGGGTAAGTACGGTGCCCAGGCCCCTGTGCTGCGCAGCCCAGATAGGCACAAACATATCTGCTCAAATACAGCTGCAATGCGGTGCCCTGAATGGGTGCACGGTTGGGCAGGACTAGAAGAAATGTTAGTGGCACGTTTCCAGAAAAGTTTTCAATGAATTCACATCAAAAGACAAGAGCTCTGTGCAGTTTCCACCAACTGTAGCTTCTGCCTTCTGATTGGCACATATAAATCAGCTGCTTCCCTGAATGAATGGATGTAGATGTTAAGAGAGGTTATATATTCCTGCAAAGGTGACTTTGCCAGGAACCTTCTTCATCATGAGCCCCTTTGGTTGTGATATAAAGAGCAATCAGCTAGTCATTTTTTCTTGCTAGAGGGAGGAGACCACAGAAAAACTGCACACTTCTTGTCCTCTTAAACCATAGCTTTTCCTCTACC
Organism: Caloenas nicobarica; assembly: GCF_036013445.1. Lineage (NCBI taxonomy): Eukaryota > Metazoa > Chordata > Aves > Columbiformes > Columbidae > Caloenas > Caloenas nicobarica. The sequence continues at coordinate 77,620,335 of NC_088246.1, read as the reverse complement.
GTAGTGTTGTAAGGCCATATTCCACACCCGCTCCATCTCCCTAATCCTTGCAGATATTTCTAACTCTCTTCCTCCCTCCTCCGTGGGCTGCTGTGCATGTTTTGGGGAGAACAGAAATATCAGTCAGTTCAGGCCCCGACAAAATGCTCTGGGACGAACAACAAGACAAGCAATATTTTCCAGTCAAGAAAAGCTTTAGAAAATAAATGTGAAATCACTGTTATAAAAGCTGTTTAAAAAAGTTTCCTTCATTGCACTGAGTCATCATCATCCTTCTTTTCAAGGAATGATTTCTTACTTATAAATAATTTACAGAACAAGACCAAGCCTGTGGAGATGATGTACATGAGAGCTACATTTCCAGTTCTCATCATGGAAAAAATGAATTTCAAAATGATCGAGTTGCCATATGTGAATCATGAACTCAGTATGTTCATCCTCCTTCCTGATGACATCAAAGACAGCACTACGGGTCTCGAACAGGTAAAGAAATATGCTACATCCATTTCGTACCACCAGTCATTAAAGAAAAAAAAAAAAGACAGGTTGGTGACCACATCTCGCTCTTTGAGGACATGCTGTTTGATCTGCTCCACTAGCTGAATGGATTTCCTTTGTACCTGCCTAATCCCAAGAAAGTTCATCCATACTGACAGCCCTTAGTTTGGTAAGAACTGAAGATGGTCAACACTGGGCATAGTTAGATGCTTAGCTCTTCAACAGCCCTACGACTGACACCCAATTTTACATGATTTGTAAGAGTTAAATTTCCCTTCACTGCACATTCGAGAGGGACAGTACTGCACAAGACAACAGACATCTCTTCTCCATGGCCTGGAAGTTTATTCACCATCGTGTTCTCATTTTGTTTGCCCCCACACACTTTTTTTTTGCTGTCTGGACAGCCAGGATTTTGGTGAGACTGCATTTACTACCATAATGAGATTTGTTACCGTAGTTACTACAATTGCAAGACTGTTAAATTCTTGGCATCTCTCATGTCAAGAATACCATTCATTGTTTTCCTCCATTTGATCTGAGCTGAACCCTGGTGATATAGTGTCCAGGACACAGACTGGCAGTAAAAAAAATTTGCTGGAAGCAGTTTGCTTTAAAATTGCAAAGGAGATATGTGCAACAGCAATACCTGTTCATATAGAACTGGACCAAAACACCTGCTGCACAACTGGGAATCTCCCAGCAATATCTTTCACACCAAGACTGAATTAAAAGAGAGGAAAGACCTACTCGGGGGATGGCAGTTCAGGTGCTGAGTGACCTGTCTTTCTTTTGTAATTAATTTGGCAGGGGTGGTGCTCAAAACCTTGCAGCATTAAGTTTCAAATGCTTGTTGCACATCCTACCTCTGATCATTAGTAAAACCAATTTATATTTCATACTTTCAGCAAAACATTAAATTTGCCATTTAAAAACCATTTAATTAACTAAATTGCCATAAAATTGATTAATTCATAGTTAATTTATTGTTTTTTCCTTGCAAACATCAAATTTCTTATCTTTCTTAAATGATAGCTGGAAAGAGAACTGACGTATAAGAAGCTGTCTGAATGGACTGATTCCAAGAAGATGACTGAAACTCTTGTGGATCTGTACCTACCTAAGTTCAAAATGGAGGAGAAATGTGATCTTGGTGATAATCTGATCAGCATGGGAATGCGCACAGCCTTCAGTGGCGATGCTGACTTCGGTGGAATGGTTGCGAGGAGTGATGTGGCGATCTCCAAAGTTATTCACAAGTCTTTTGTTGCAGTTGATGAGAAAGGCACCGAGGCAGCTGCTGCTACTGCTGTAATTATATCAGTAACAAGTGCACCCATTAGCCATGTTCTGGAATTTAAGGTTGACCACCCCTTCCACTTCTTCATCAGACACAATGCATCCAAGAGCATCCTCTTTTTTGGCAGATTCTGCTCTCCCTCAGAATGAGTTATTTCTTGGTCCCAGATAGCACCCAAGGTTGACCGTATGATGGAAAAATGTGATCTGCAGTCTTAAAATCTCAATGTTAAGCCATATAGCCATATGTACTGAAAGCGTATTTCCTTTTTCTCCCTCTCAAGTAAGGTAGCACCTGGAAACCACCCCGTGCCTCAAAGACTATCCCTCTGCTGCTCCTTTCCATTGTCCTAATGAGACAACCCTTCACAAAAAACAGAGTGCAGAATTTTGCTCCCCTGCATCAAACCTGCTGTTCTGGCTTTGTTGTTCGAGAGTAAGGTGGAGCCATAAAAGCTCTCTGCACACAGGCCATCATCTAGCCCTATGCCAAATGCTGACTTCAAGGAAAATGCAATTCATCTTCTTTAATCTCTCAGAGAGGAAAAAAATCCCTGAAAAAAACCAAACCAAACCAACAACCTTGTAGAAATCTGTATGCTCCCCTTTTCTCACTGGAAAATGTGCATTTGTGTTACAATTACAGTTACAGTTTCCTTATGTTTATTTCAAATTTAAAGACTCTTGGAAATTACCAAAATTTAATATAAACCCACAGTAACCTCCAAATGCCCCTTACCTTCCCCTGTCTCACCAGGTTTATATAGACACTTTACATTCCTTCTCTCCTGCCCTTGCAGCTTCATGAAAAAATGAGGCAGCAAAGGAAAACGGTCCAGCCCTTAATATTTAATCTCTGACTTCTAATCATCTTGTATTTTATGCTCATTTTTCTAAACTTTGTAGTTTAAGGTTGACGAGACTTCCAAATAGCAAAAATGCTACGAAAACTGAGCAACATGCCGTCTTGCTGGCTCTTACTGATATACAATCAAAACCCTTCAGAATTCAAATCTGCTTCCTCTTTTTATTTTACCTGCTTCCTGGCTAATATCTGCACAACTTCCAATAATACCTGTATTATTGATCAATGTAGGACTTGTAACTTATGAGGGCAACTCAGCAAAAATAATCATAGCATTGACAGAAACACCAGTGAGATTTTGATTGATGCTTTACTTCCTAATTTTAGCATGACCTGTATTTAATAAAATAAATTAACCTGGAGTTGTACTTGTGTTATTCAAGACACTGATGGGTTACCTGGTTCTCTTAGAGCATCCTGTAAGGTACACAGCTGGAGCATATTTCCATTCTTGCCATTCCAAGTCAACCACCACATCATCCTGATTGACAAAGATGAGACACTTTAATACACTAGTGTCTTATTTCCACTAGGCTTCAAACAGCCCCCAAAACACTGTTATTCAGCATGTTATCCTAGGCATTTACTAAACAAACCTGTCACCACACATTAGAAACAAAATGTCTGACTAGAGGCTATAGCCCAGAACAGCTTGTTCCAAACATCCTTTATGCCCATGTACAATAATGAACAAGCAGTGCTGTATTGGCACATCAGTTCCCTCTGTTGGCTTGGGAGAGCAGCAGTTGTGCTTTCCTGTGGCCATAAGCTACAGCATAATGTTTTTTAGCCATTGTGGTACTCTAACCACACGTCAGGGGACATTATCTAAGGCAACAAGATTTGAGTGGAGGAGGAAGGTACTGTAAAAACATTTATTCTCAGCAAAATTCCACCTATAATTACCGTTCACTTCACCTCCACAAAAAGGTATTCTATCTGGAAATACATCTCCACCCAAAAAAGTATACCTGCACCTTCTTCCCTGTACAAAGTGCTCCTTCTAAAACAGGTGCCCTCCCTTGGCTGTAATCCTCAGCTCTGGGTTCAGTTGTCTGTCATCCAGGACCTACCTTGGTGCAGCCCAGTTGTGTGCTGTTGACTCACCTTTACTAAGAAATTTGTTGTTTAGGTGTGGAAAAGCACACAAGTGAAGGCTGTGCAAAATAAGAAAAACAAAAATACAAACAGAGGATAGAATAGTCAGCATAGCAAGGCTTCAGGAGGAGAAACGCTTGCATGAGGCATAAAATCTCAACTCTAAAAAAAAAAGAATTGGAAGGCAATGACTAACAACATTGAGGTTGAGCCTCTTCTAGGGAGCGACAAAGACCAGCCCTCTTCCACCTAAGTGACACCTGGCCAGCAAAGACTCATCAGGGTGGTAAGCATGTTAATTCTTAGCCTGGTAGCATGTTAGTTTTGTCTCTCTGCTGTGTGTATTCAACAATAAGAAATTACTGAGAACTCCTAAATTGTGTACACGCAGTTTGAAGAGTCACTTGATGTGAGGTCAAAAGCTGCCCAAAGATGTGGGAAGAGTTCCATGCCAAGCCACATGAAAGGTTTTCCCATGCTAACTTTGTGCATCCCCTCACTCATCCTACACTGCAGGACTCTGCAATGCAATACCTCTGGGGCTTTCTGAGGAACTACAGCACAGTGTCCACCAGCTGGCGAGAGGTGCAAAGAGTCAAACAGGCTGGTATTGGTATCAAGATACTCTCACTCTCAGCTTTGCTTGGGAAACAATGCCAAAGAGCATAGCTTTCAGTATAAGACATATTTGAGATGCAGGTGAAAAGGTTGAAAGGGAAGGAAATGAACCCGTCCAGTGGGAGACACTCTTCAAGGCTCATCTACTGCAAGCAACACTAGAAGCTGCTTATTTTGTGTCTTCCAGTACTATTTTAATGGTAACCAGCATCTGGCTCTCAAGCCAGGCTAACCCTTACCGAACCACATAATCGTTCTGGCTAGAAGTGACCACTTGAGATCATCTGGTCCAACCCTCTACACAAACAGGGTCAGCTAGTGCAGGTTGCACAGGACCATGTCCAGTTAGATTTCGAATATCTGTCTCCACCAATGGAGACTACCCAACCTCTCCAGGCAACCTATGCCAGTATTTGACCATCCTCACAGTAAAGAAGTGTTTTCTTGTGTTCAGATTGAATTTCGTGTTTTTAATCTGTGCCCATTGCCTCTTGTCCTCTCACTGGGTACCACTGAGAACAGTCTGGTTCCTTCTTCTTCATTATATTCCATAAGATATTTATGCTTATAGATAAGATCTCCCTGAGTTTTCTTTTCTCCAGGCTGTAAGTCCCAACTCTCTCAGCCTATCGTCATATCAAAGATGCTTCACTCCCTTAATCATCTTTGTGGCTCTGTTCAGTGGGAAGATATGGAAAACCATATCTTTCTTACATTGAGAAGCCCAGAACTGGACACAGCACTCCAGCCATGGTCTCATCAGGGCTGAGCAGAGAAAGACCTCCCTTGACCTGCTGGTAACATTTACCCTCATGTAGCCTATGATGCTGTTGGGTCTTCTTACTGTGAGGGTGCACTGCTGGCTCATGGTCAGCTTGTTGTCCACCAAGAGCCCAAGGTCCTTCTCTGCAGAGTTGCTTTCCACGCAGTCAGTCCTTAGTGTGTACTGATGCTTAGGGTTATTCCTCCCCAGATGCAGAACTTTGCATATTCCCTTGTTGAACTTCACAAGATTCCTCTCCTCCCAATTCTCCACTGTGTTCAGGTCCTTCTGAATGGCAGCAGAACCTTCTGGTGTATCAGTCACTCTTCCCAATTTTCTTTTGTCTGCAAACTTACTGAAGGTACACTCTGTCCCAGCATCCTGGTCATTAATGAAGATGTTAAACAGTACTGGCCCCAGTATCCATCGACACCACTAGTGACTTGACTCCAATTGGACTTTGTGCCTCTGATTACAACTCTCTGGGCCTGGTTGGCTTCTCTTATCTAACTCTAACTGAAGGCCGATCTTACCAATAAAGACTGAATTACTGAAGGCATTGAGTACCTCAGCCTTTTTTGTGTCCTCTGTCAGCATTTGCCCTGCACTATTCAGCAGCGGGCCTATGTTTTCCCAGGTCTTTTTGTCTTGTACTTGTAGAGTCTTCTTCTGCTGCTCTTCACAACCCTTGCCAGATTCAATATCAGATCAACACTGGCTTCTCTAACCCTACCTCTGTAAGATCAGACAGCAACTCTATATTCCTTCTGGGTCACCTCCCCTGCTTCCACATCCTATACACCTGGTTTTTATGTCTGAGTTCAGTTAGGAACTCCTTGCTCATCCATGCAGGCCTCCTGTCACATTTGCCAGATTTTCAACTTGTCAGAATGGATCATTCTTGAGCTTGGAGGAGGTGATCCTTGAAAATGAACCAGCTCTCCTGAACTCCTCTCCAGGGCCATAACCTATGGGATTCTTCCAAGCAGATCTCTGAAGATCTTTTGAAATCCAGGGCTGCAGTCTTGCTTTTTGCCCTGCTTCTTCCTCTTAGGATCCTGAGCTCCATCATCTCATGATCACTGCAGCCAAGGCTGCTTCTGACTTTCGCATTCATGACCAGTTCTTCCTTGTTTCTCAGTATCAGGTCCAGCAGAGCATCATTCCTTGTCAGCTCCTCAATCACTTGTGCCAGAAAGTTGTCATCAGTGTACTCTAGAAATCCCCTAGATTGCTTGTATTGTTCTTCCAGCAGATATCAGGGTGGCCCCCAGAAGGGCTAGGCTTCTTTCAGTTGTTTGAAGAAGGCCTCATCTACTTCCTAATCAGGAAGCCTATAGCAGATACCCACTACAACAGCACCTGTGTTGGCCTGCCCACTAATCTTGACCCACAAGCTCTTGACTGGCTCCTGACCTGTGCCAAGGCAGACGCTCGTGCATTCCAGCTGCCCCCTCACACAAAGGGCAACTCCTTCTTCTTGCTTTCCCAGCCTGTCCTTCCTGAAAAGCCTGTATCCCTCCACTGCAGCACTCCAGTTGTGTGACCTATCCCACCATATCTCGATGATCCCAATGAGGTAATAGCCTTGTCACCACATACAAACTTCTAACTGCTCCTCTTTGTTGCTCATGCTGCCTGGATTAGTATAGTGGCATTTCAGAGAGGCACTCAAGCATGCTGATTCTCCTGTACAGGCTTAAGAGGTTTCCCTTAAGGCTCTTCTGCAGGCACTTCATTCTTTACATGCCTATGCTTGAAGTGATTCCACTTTAGCTGTTTTGTTGATCACAATGTACCTCCTGTTTCCATCACTCCAGGCCTTGGGTGTACCTACCACATTCACAACTTCATTTGCTGTGGAATCACTCTCTCCCCTTCCATATCTAGTTTAAAGCTCCCCTTACCAGATTGGCCAGCCTGTTGGCAAAGATACTTTTCCCTGTTCAGTCATGTGGATCCCTTCTCTTCCAAACATATGGTGACCCTCAGAGAGGTCCCACGGCCATGGAAACTGAGTCCCTGCTACCAACAACAGCAGTGCAATGAATTGTTAATGCACAGGATCTGTCAAGTCCTCTTTAGGTCCATTCACCTCACCAGAAAGATTGAGGAGAGCATCACCTGGGCCCCCATGCCCTTAATCACTTCCTTCAGAGACCTGTAGTCACGCTTCGTACTTTCCAGGTCACCCCGGCAGTATCATTGGTGCCTACATGTAAGAGCAGTGGGGGGAGCGACAAGTGACCCTCAGTAGACCCTCTACAACATCCCAAATGCATGCCCCTGGCAAGCAGCAAATATATCCAGATGACAAATTAGGTCAACAGATGTGGGCCCTGTCCACTGCAGTTACTTTCAGTTCTCACACTTGTTGATGGCCTTTGTGATCTGGAAGGTGCATCTGTCAGTGCTGCAAGTTAAAAGTTGCAAGTCTTCTAGTTTCTGCTGTTTCACAATTATTTCCCTGTTAGGTTGGGATGCCACACTTGGATGTAGCAAGGGAGGTGGTCCTGGGAATTCGAATTTCCAGTGCAATGTGCTAACCATGCTTGCTGTTGTTGTTCCAAAAGGTCTGAGGGCTTCTGCAGGTAACAGGCTGGCTGGCAACAGGCTTGGATGGGGGAAGGGAAGAGAAGACAGATCTGCAGTACAGCAGCTCCTACGGCATTCATGGTGTTCAATGGCTCCTCTCAGCAAGGACTCTTCCAAGCACTATCCCTTCTCTCCTGTCTGCCACAAAGGATGGCTTGATGCTTTTGACACAGTTTCATTTTATTCTTCCATACTTAGGAAAGGGTATTTAATAATCTTTCTAAAATGCTTCAAGGTAGCTAAGTAATAGGTGCTACATGACTGCATTTCTAAATAATTGCTTTAAAGAAGCCCTGGATTTGTTCTGTCTCATCAAAATCTGTAACTTCAACTTCATGAAATCCTCCTTGAAATGTCTTGGGGCTTTGAAAACTAAAGGAAGAATTATCTACAGGAAACTGCTGAGACAAGGCTCAATACAAACACATTGTGAGCACATCACTCAGTGATTCCATGCCTGTCAAAACACAGTGTATTAACATGCTTTCAGTTTATGTTAAAATGAAAGATGGGCCTTTTATCTCCCGGTGCAAATCTCAGCTTCGTAAAATAATCCCTGGCACCTCTGTGGTAGGATGACCTCGTGACAAGCAAAAATGGCAGACACAGCACACAATAATAAAGACAAGAGCATTTACAGTGCTGGTGTAGTGTTAGAATTCAAGAAGAGACAAAAAAGTCCCGCTTTAGAACTGAAATGCAAATGCATCTGTATTTTTAAAGGTTTTATTTTACCATCAGTAACAGGCACATAAAAATCCCTTTTAAAATGTTATGTATAATCCAATACTTTAGAGTTCTATTGCAACAGATGTGATACTTGGTCTCATTTTCTTCCCGGGGTACATAGCTGAACGGGATTTCCTGCAGACTAAAAATCAGTAATTTGACTTAGTCTAGCACTGATATTAAGTTATGCTGCTTTTTACTAGATGTAACTAAAAGAGAACCGATCTTCAATAAATGCCCAAATGGCCCACTCAGAGTGGGCCATTGACATAGCACAGGTATGTGAGTATGACAATCAAACAAGCAGAAAGATACAACCTCATATCCATGCTGAGCAAGATGAGGACGAACGATGGCTTCAAAAAAGGCCAAAATGACTTTATCAGTATATCAGAGGAAAACGACCGGGTTTATCAAAGACTTTTTATGACCATTTGCCAGAGGTCAATCCACTTCAGGTCAACAGGTCAGGTGTTGTGATGTTGTGATACTTTGTTTCTACCATTCTGGTTGCAGCAATTCACTATTTCATCTCACTATTTCCGTCTGGCACAGCAAAACCAAGAGCACCCCATCTTCGGCTGACTTGCTCCCCTTTGAAACTCCACTCTCTCTTAGTAAACAGGATCTTGCAGCAGCTGGAATATACCGCAATGAGTGTCTACATAGTTTGGGTACCCTTTCTTCATTTTCCTGTATTTTTGGCCAATCTTTGCTGCTCCTACTCATTTAGCTAAAAAAAATAGACAAACAGGAGTTTTGGGTACATGGTAGAAACATTTCTTAAGCACGTAACTGAACATCATAGTGGCTAATACATTTCTGAAGCAAGAAAATAAGATAGGTATTCCAGGCACAAAACCTGCATACACTTAAAAACAAAAGGCATGAAAAAAGAGAGGCAAATATTATCGCTCTTGAAACCTTGTATAGCTTACGCACCAGTCAGATTCTAAGTCAATATAAGCACAAAAACATAATTCTAGTTCAAAATACAGATGTGTATACTTTATACTGATGCTTTTTTCTGTATAGGTTGACTGCACGCTGGTAATTGGTTTACTTTGCATGTGTCACACTAGTGGGCAGAGGCTATTCCTAACTAACCATAAATGTAGCAGAGAAGACATATAACGATCGTGAAGGAAATTTATCAATGCAGTTTAATCTAAGTCACACAGATAAGAGCAGAGTAAACCGTCAGAATTGTTAATTGCAGTGGTTTAAAGTAAAACATCTGTGTACATGTAACTGTGTTGTATTACACATTTGCTGATATCCAATTTTACACATTCTTTTGTTTGGGCTCTCTACTCCAATGCAACAAACAGTTTCAGTAAAAGAAATCATTACAAGCAGAGCTTCCAAGCAGTTTTTCAGCTTTTGGTGGATGATCTAAACTCCCTCAATCCACCACAAAAGAATAATAAACTCGGTACAGTGTAGGGCCCGTAGGTACCTAAAGCACCTTTACCTCCTTTGCTAGGAGCAGCAGTCTCTTAAAACAACATCCACCAGTTTAAATGAGTCCAGTGTTCACTTTTATTTCACCACTTATTTTAGGTGACTGTGGAAATACCTTCTAACCTTCCTTTGTGATCTGCTTTCTGAAACAGAAGAGAAAAAATGTAAAATATCACAAAATAAGGGCTTTATGTGACCTGAGGGCCACAAGAATTCAAATCCTTCCTCTCTCAAATTTAACCACAGAATGAATAAGACTAACAGCCTATTTCAATATTCCCTTTTACCATATCTTTGAGATCAGTTTCTATTAATTTCCCCAGTTTGTAGAGTAAAAAGAAAATGAAGCTGTAAAATTATTTCAACATGTCCCTTGCCAATGCAGAGTGGTCGAATTCTTTCTTCAATTCCTACATTTTTGCAGGCCAAATGCCAAGGTTGTGGAGGCTGCCTGTGGGAGAAAGGCACACTGGCCTTCAAGTTTCAGGACATCCACCCACTGACAGTGGCCTTGAATTGAGCAGGTCTCTCCAAGTTCTGAAAGCGGGTGACAGAGAGGAGAAGTAGGACATGCACATTAATACAAGATGAGGATGTAGAGAAGAAAAGGGAGGTGCAAACATTTCTACATTTCCAAAAGTATTCATTGCTTCACAAACCACCACAGATCCTGACTGAAGATAGATCTTCACTCTTCTCTCCCTCAGGATTTCAGGTAGTGTAAATATTCATGTCAAACAACTGGCTTTATTCTGGAAGCCTTAAAAATTCACGTTAAATTCTTTGGAGCTGAGTGGTTAAACGATGGCTTAAAAGTCATGCAGAGGAAGGGAGTGCTCTGCTTTATTACTATCAAATAACTACTGGATCAGGCATCCAGACTTTTCCTTTCCCAGATGGCTGAAGCGGCTAGCAGACCAGTGAACCTCACATGTTCTCTTTCTCAAGCCTGAGAAATGCTTGATTGCTCCATGCAGATTCAGTTCAGGTGCCCTCTGGGAACAGGAGATGGAGACATCAGTTTGAAATTCTCCAGGCAAAAATGTTCAGCTCGGCCCGGTTCCCTAGGTATGCTTTAGGAGTATCAGCATCTCCAGGCACAGCAGTAAGAGATATAGCTGATTTCAAGGTCCTAAGAATGCTTAGGTATGAGCTAGGCTGCAGGGCATTCACCTCTGAAGTGCTCCTGAGAATGCTCCAAGGCAGTGGTGGAGACCTGGAAAGCTTTGAAACCAAACCCCAAGGATGTCAGAGACTCTGGGCAGCTCTAACACTGCATGGCAGGCAGCTTTGAGGACTGCAGTTTTTGATTAAACATGTAAATTGTGGGTGAAGATAGATTTAAAAGTTGATCTAATGCTTAACCTTTCACCTGATGCCATCTTACATTGACTTTAGTATGTTTTAGTAGTCCTTATACCGGTCAAGACAATGGAAATTTCTGAATTTATCCTGATATTTGTCAACAGTATTAAATTGATTTAAATCTGCTAATAAGCAGCACAGGTTTGTTCCAGATCCATGTATGGAAAAATAGTTTATTCCTGAGGCTGGATTTTTTGGTTTGTTTTGGTTTTGTCCTGTAAAAACATACTTGGAAAAAGAAGCATAAAAAGGATGCAAAATCTGTACATTCCGATAAGCCATGAGAAAACCAGGGCAAATTTGTTGTTGTTTAAAAAAGGAATTATTTGGGGTTGTATGTAAGATAGAAGAGTTAGCTTGAAAAACAGAAATTAACAAATCCAGCTACAGCTTCAAATGTGGGTTTACCTACATCAAGAACACAGAAAAATCTATAGATCTCTGGTAGCCTTCAAGATACGTGTAGTGAATTGCATGAATCCAACATGCTTTTTTTTTCAGCAGAAAATAATATCACAGAAAGTTTAAAGAAATAGAAAAAAGCTCAAAGCAGCACAGTGAGAAATTATTCTGTTTCACTCCCACAGAATCGAAGAATAATTCTATGAAACTTAAGCAAATAGGTTTTTGAAACAAGTTTGGTCCGTGAAAACATTGCTAGCTAAAATTGTACTCATCTAATGAAGAATAAATAAAAAAGCTGAGGATATTGAGGAGTGGTGGGGAAGGAAGAAATAATGTAGGTCTTAAAAAGAGACCCAGTAGCTGACTGTATTTGGTCTCTGTGCAGTATTTTACCCATTACAAGGACACCCCCTCACTGTATTTGAGAGAGTGCAGGAAATCTCCCACTAGCAGCTTTGTATTTTTAAAAGAAGGGAAGAAGCAGTCATCACCTCTCTCTGACACTCATTTGTCTCAGGCTGTATCAATGGAGTCTCTCTCAGTGCCAACCAACAGCTTCACTCTGGACCTTTACAAAAAGCTGAAAGAAACTTCCAAAGGCCAAAACATCTTCTTTTCTCCTTGGAGTATTGCAACTGCTCTCGCCGTGGTCTACCTTGGCGCAAAAGGTGATACTGCAACCCAGATGGCTGAGGTAAGCTCTGAAATGTCCAGTATACCACCTTACGGGTTGTTCTCACATAAATTGCATTATTCTTCTGCCCGTGTGGAACAGGAGGGAGCAACATGGGAGAACAGTGTCCTGCCATAATGTTGGTACAGGAAATAATCCCACTCAGGCTGCCAGCAGCCCTGCAGGCCACTGTTCTTCTCCTTCATTTCCAAGACCTCCCTGCTCTGTGCCACCCCTGCCTTCAGCTTACACTTACAGCTCCCAGAGCATTGCAAGTGTCTGCCAGAGGGAAGTCACTGACATTAGAGTCTACTGCTGGTCTTGCTTTGAACTCTACCTTCTATTTTAATTGCCTGTTGAGCATGATAATTCACCTGATATACTGCTCAAATAATCATAAAGAGACATCTTTAGTAGCAAAATTAATATGGAGCTAAAATAATCTAGAACAAGGAGTGTTAGAGAATAAATCATGGTTTCTAGACCCCCGATGGTTCTGGCAGCAGCTTACCTGCTTTCTCACACTGCATCCCAAGTTAGAAAGCTCTCCTGAACACATTTGGCTGCACTGGAGCAGTACAAATACCTTTGCTTGTGACATAGTTTGTCCATAAATAAAGTGATCCTCCCATGAATAATGGAGACATAGTAGTACTGAAAATATTATTTCAGTTTTGCACACTGTTGCAGAACATTTCAGTCTTGTATTCTTTTAGGTTATATGCATTTACTTAAATTAAATGTAGAATTTACATTTTCGTCCCAGTAGTAAGACTCTGAACTGCACTGTGCTCTTTGTTGTGCTTGGTCATGATCTGAAAATAAATTCCATGTAGCCAAGCATGAACTGACCATTTATCTAAATAAATTCATATTTGAACCATAATATTGATATATTATTAAGCAGTAAATGTCACTAAAATCTACATAATAATGAGTTACAGAGACTAAATTGAGAGTAAGTTCTTGTCCTCAATAACTTGAATAGACTGACTATCATTGGACATGGCTGGTGAATTACCACAGAAAGCTAACATAATTACATAACCCTTGGGTATATTTATCTTCAAAAAACAAGCTGTAGTTATGCACATTTATAATCATCACAGGTTCTTCATTTTAATCAGATTGCAGGAGAAGACGGTTCATCTGAAACAGCAAGGCCTTCGGGGAGACCAAAGAAAAGAAAGATGGTATTTATTACAACAAAAGACTCAGAGACTCTGAGAAAGGGATACTTCATCACAACTACTGCTTTAGCATCCCAACATTTGCTTGTCTTCAGTCTATACCTACTGTCTCACTTCAGTAAGAACTATGTATAGAAAAAGTGAATAAGGAGATAATATTACCATAAAACTCATGAACTCAGGTCTTCAAAAGCTGAACTGAGACACCAACATAATTTTGATTAGTCCTAATACTGTGTTACTTGGTTTTAGCTAGTCTATGGCAAGATCAACAAATCAATTGCCCTCATGTGCTTAGGACAATTCTATCTCTTATCAGCTTCAGGTTGTGTTTGGTTTTGGTTTTGTTTTTTTTTCTTTTCTATAGTGAAAAACAGCTACTATGTTCACACCTGACTGCAGCCCTACCCATTAGACTCCCTTCCACCTTTTTCATGCATGGACACATCAGGCAAACAAAATTCCACTTTAAGCTAACACATGCTGATTCACCTTTGTTCATCAGCTCCCCAGAGACTTGCCACCAGGAGGAAATGCCCAGATCTTTTTCATCAAATGAACTCCGTAAGCACCAAAAGGTCTGGAAACTCAAACAAGCCATGTATGTTTAGCCTAGGAACTAAAAGAAAGCTCAAAGAAAATAGATTAGACAAACGGGAAATAAAAGGGGCAAGGAGGTGATATTCTCTCCCTAGGTGGTGGGGGATGAATCTTCAAAATGAATCATTACATCCACATCCATTTTAGCATTCGCTAACTTTCTGAGTTGTGGCAAAGTCTGCTTAATATGGTCCTTCAGACAGTTCCCTCCATTACCTCTTCAGTCTGTTCCCATCCCCTTGCAAAATCCAACCTCTCCTACCCTGTGTCCTCTGGCTGTCAAATTATTTCCTAGGTGTCCTTGCTAGCAGCCCACATCTCAGCATGCGTAAGAAAAGACCAGAGCAAGGAATGCCACCTGATCAACCTTACGACAAGTCATCCTGAGTCAGTGGCACAGACTCTCAGTGTCTTATGTGCAGGGGACAGCATGTGCCATGGAGGAGGGCACTGCACCCAAGCAGCTGGTGGGGAGCAGCTGACAGGTAGCAGGTTATTCCTCCGTTAGTGAAGCAACAGCTGGCAACAGCTGGCAAGCAAGCTCATGCTCCCTAAAATCATCAGCATTGACATCCAGGACAAGCTCCCTCCAAAATCCAAACAGCAACAACAAAATTTATGTCGAACAGAGAAAACCTGAATAGTTGGTAAGTATACATAATGCACAAACATGCAACATACTCAAAAACCAGCTCCATCCCCTGAAACTCCTTTCTAATTAAAACAACCCAGACATTTTAAATAACCACAGCAGATGCAATACTTCAAACAGGAAAAAAAAAAAACCCAAACCATACTAATCGGTGTCTCTTTCCAGGGATCCTGAGCACAATCAAGCTGAAAACATCCACTCTGCTTTCAAAGAGCTCCTGTCTGCCATCAACAAACCCAGAAGCACCTACTTGTTGAATAGTGCCAACCGATTGTATGAGGAAAAGACCTACCCATTAGTACCTGTGAGTTGGATATCTCTACTTGAGAATATTTTGACATTAAGAGGGATTATCAATAGAGATGATAAAAATTTTCCAAATGATAGGACTGTGGTTTTAGTGAGGACATGAGGACAGCCATATGGGGCTAGCCTCAGACAGACAAGAGGTCCATCTATCTCCAACAGTGGGCAACAGTTTAGGAAAAACAAGGCATGCTGTGTAGAGATGTTTCTCCAGAATCTGCTGTGGTCACCAAGCGATCTGCAGCTCAGGGACTTCCTAAACCAGAGTGAATGTCTGCTTAACAGACCTTGATGACCTGTTCTTTCAGGAAATTTGCAGACTTTCCTTTTGAATGTACTACAACCCTCAGCATGAGGAGTTCCACAACTGAACCACAGACCATAGGAAGCACCTGCTTTTTGAGCCTGCTACCTGTTGGTATCATTTTTGGCTCATTTTTCCTCTAAAGGATGCTTTTCCATATGTCTGGTCATCCTCATCCTCTGTCTCTGTATCTTTTAAACTCTAGCACTTCTGAGGCCGGGGAGGCCAGAGTTGCATAGAGAACTCAGACAATGGGCACACCACAGCTTTATACAGTTGTATTCTAATATTCCCTCTTTCGTTCCCTACTCCTTCATTTGTTGATCTTAAAATGGTATTTGTCTTTTTGGCTACTATTGAGGAGATTTTTTTTCATGCAGCTTTCCATTATATCCTCAATATCTCATTCCTGAACAGAAATTATGACTCCCTGTAGCATCCCCTTCACTGGGAGTTCCACATCATTTACAAATATTTTAATATAGATATTTTCATGCAAATATTTAGACCTGTATTTTATAGAATAAATATTTTACCACAGATGCCAGCACATATCCCTGTGGTAGTCCAGTAGTAATAACTGTGAACCCTATTTCCTCTTACTCTTTTTTTCCAATTGTTTAAACAAACAAGACCTATCTCTGTAGTCCCATGCATGCTCAGACTTTGGTGAGAAGTCTTACAAAATGCCTTTTGGTAACTCAAATAGACTGTAATGGCTCAACCTTGTTATTCACATGATTCCTGATACCTTCAAAAAACTCCCAATAGATTTGTGATTCAGGACTTCCTATTACAAAATGCTGTTGACACTCCTCCAATACTTCATGTTTATCCATACACCCACTAGACCTATTCTATTTATTCACCCCGTACAGACTCAGGAGTCTGTAATTACCTGTATCTTTGACATCTTGTTTAAAACTGACGTTATATTAATCATCTTACAATTTCTTGGAAGGTGGTTTTAAACGAGATTACTGTTCTTTGATCTTGGAGTTTCTTTCACCCTCCTGAGTAATTAGTAATTTGTCCTTCTGAATGCTTACTGCTCATTCTCTCCATAATCTCACATGCTTTACAGAGAATCTAGAGAATTTCCTGTTGGGAATCTCCATTAACTGTTTCATGGCAGACAGCAATGCAAACATTAACTCTGCTTTTCTGCCATGACTTTGTTCTGCCAAAATATTCCCTTTATACCTGATCCTTCATTGTCCTCACAAACTCTTGGCATGTTCCTCACCTCTGAAGCAAATCTAAAAACCTTGTTTTGACTTTATATGAGACTATTCTTCCCTCTTGTGCTGAGCCCTATATCATAAAGCAGACGAAAAGTATTCAATTTATATAAAAAGGTTATCTTGAGAATTTTTTTTAAAAAAGTTAAGAATGTTTGTTTCATGAGATATTTCAAAACTACAAATTTGCACTTTGGATTTCAAACACAAAAGTATGGAGTATCAGTTTCCTTGAGACTGAAGTTTAATCAGTCCTCACTTAACATTTAGCATAGAAGGTATCAGACCTTATTTTAAGGGTTACCCCATTTCAAACAAATTATATTTTCTTCAATTATGTATTAGTGGATTGTATAATCTGTGGAAGTGATTATTTCTAACATTTTTATAACCCAAATTTAACTAAATAAGCATACATTTTCCAATTTTATCTTTCAGAGATTCTTACAGCTCATTACAAACTATCACAATGCAAAGCCACAAGCTGTAAACTTTAAGACAGCTGCAGAACAAGCCAGAGTGCTGATCAATTCGTGGGTTGAAAATGAAACTGAGAGTAAGTGCCACTACAATGCCTTTTGTCTTGCCTCACTTTCAAAGCATTTGTATTTCCACATGTATTACTTTTGCAGCCAAGGATCCATTAAAGATGGAAACTTAGAGGAGGTGACTAGCACAGTGCAGTTAAATGGTCTGAAGAACGTCTCTCTCCAAACGTAACTGCTGCTCCTTACAAGGTCCTTCCCTTGATTCTTCATACTGTATGTGGCCTTTTCTGAATTATTTCTCTTTAGAGGGAGACACAGGTAGATACTGAGTTGCTCCACTCCGATTAGTGAGGGTTTTACTCCTGCATTCTTCTGCTTGCAACCACCTTCACAGAACATCCACATTACCTGCTTTGCAATGTCATTTACTATCAAAATTGCAAGAAATACCTTAAAAAATATAGAAATACTTCAAAAGCCATTTTTACCATATGTGTACTGTGAAAAACGTGCACTAAAAAAACCTTCCAAATGCAAACATTTTTTGCTAGATAGGTAGACACAGAGAAGGCACAGTTAAAATTGGGGAGTTACACAGTGACGCTGGAATAACAGTCCTATTTGTCTGATTTTAAAGGGAAAATCCAGGATCTGCTGCCTGCAGGATCTCTCAATTCTCGCACTGTATTGGTCTTAGTAAATGCCATTTATTTCAAAGGAAACTGGAAAAAGAAATTTCCGGAGGAAAATACTTCTGAGATGCCCTTCAGACTGAGCAAGGTAAATTCCTTGTCTGTGTGCCTATTGTCATACATCAATACGTCTATTACTGAAGTGCAAGAAACCTGTAAACATCTCACTTGCATTTCATATGCCACTGCAACACTACTCACTGCTGGGCACGTGGTATAAACTCAGCGAGAATGGCAATTGTGAAAATAAGTCAGCATTATCTTATTTACAGATGGCCATGAAAATATGATTTTCACTCTAATTAATATCTCTTCAGTACCAAAACAGTTGAGAAGACAATGGTTAAGTAGCTTAAGGACAAGAGGAAATTCGCGTAAGTACCAAGGTCCCATTTTCAAAAGGGACTGAGTTGCTTTTGAGAGCAATGTTTACACACCTATGCCTCTTTTCTGCTTTTCAGAAACAGTCTATACTCTGAGTTCAAGGAAACTGAACCAAGTCTTCTTTCCTCACACGCCCTGGGCGTCGCCTAAAACCTCAGAGGGAATTTTCATGGGGGTTTGTCATTTTAGCTGAGTGTGTGTGGATGATGTATTCAGTACGCACTGAGGGCACGTTACTGAGCTAACAGTATTTAAACATTCATGCACTGACGATTCACAGTAGCTGACCGCATGCATATTTTTGGACTGTGTCAAAGGCAAGCAAAATTATTTGTCAATGGAAGCATACATCTTGTTTGACAGAGATTATGAGTGCAAATACCTTTTGTATGCCAAGCAATGTGAAGCAATTGTGTTGATGATGTGACTGTGCATCCGAAACTACTACACTACATGTGTGGTTTTAGGATCTGTCACGGTACATGGTTGTGGTGGGCTGACCTCGACTGGCTGCCAGGTGCCCACCAAGCTGCTGTATCTCCCCCTTCTCAACAGGACAGGGGGAGAAAACCAGAATGAAAAACTCATGGGTCGAGATAAGGACAGGGAGATCATTCACCAATTACCATCATGGGCAAAACAGACTCAGGGAAATTAATTAATTACTTTTTTTTGCCAATTAACCAGAGTAGGATGAGAAATAAGACCACCCTTCTTCCACAGCTCAACTTCTCTCCCAGCTCTTCTACCTATCCCCCAAAGCAGAGAAGGGGGACAGGGAATGGGGGTTGTGGTCAGTTCATAGGTTTCTCTCTGCTGCTCCTTCCTCCTCACACTTTTCCCCTGCTCCAGTGTGGGGTCCCACCCACAGGATACAGTCCTTAATTTCCAATGTGGGTCCTCTCACAGGCTGCAGTTCTTCAAGAATTGCTCCAGCATGGGTCCTCACATGGGGTGCAGGCCTTCAGGAATGGACTGCTCAAGTGTGGGTCCCCTGCGGGGCCACAAGTCCTGCCAGTAAACTTGCTCCTGACACCAAACTGGGAGGAGTGGCTGACACACCAGAGGGCTGTGCTGCCATCTAACGAGACCTGGACAGACTGGAGAGTTGGGCAGGGAAAAATTTAATGAAATATAACAAGGGCAAGTGTGGAGTCTTGCATCTGGGCAGGAACAACTCCAGGTTCCAGTATAAGTTGGGGAAAGACCTGTTGGAGAGCAGTGTAGGGGAAAGGGACCTGGGGGTCCTGGTGGACAGCAGGATGACCATGAGCCAGCACTGTGCCCTTGTGGCCAGGAAAGCCAATGGCATCCTGGGGTGTATTAGAAGGGGGGTGGTTAGTAGGTCGAGAGAGGTTCTCCTTCCCCTCTACTCTGCCCTGGTGAGACCTCATCTGGAATATTGTGTCCAGTTCTGGGCCCCTCAGTTCAGGAAGGACAGGGAACTGCTGGAGAGGGTCCAGTGCAGGGCAACAAAGATGATGAAGGGAGTGGAGCATCTCCCTTATGAGGAAAGGCTGAGGGAGCTGGGTCTCTTTAGCTTGGAGAAGAGGAGACTGAGGGGTGACCTCATTAATGTTTATAAATACAAAAAGGGTGAGTGTCAGGAGGATGGAGCCAGGCTCTTCTCGGTGACAACCAATGGTAAGACAAGGGGCAATGGCTACAAAATGGAGCACAGGAGGTTCCATTTAAATTTGAGAAGAAACTTCTTCACAGTGAGGGTACCAGAGCACTGGAACAGGCTGCCCAGGGAGGTTGTGGAGTCTCCTTCTCTGGAGACATTCAAAACCCGTCTGGACGCCTTCCTGTGTAACCTCATCTAGGTGTTCCTGCTCTGGCAGGGGGATTGGACTAGATGATTTTTGAGGTCCCTTCCAATCCCTAACATTCTGTGATTCTGTGTGACTCCTCTCCTGGGGCCGCAGGTCCTGCCAGAAGCCTGGTCCAGCATGGGCTCTCCTGGTGTCACGGCTTCCTTTGGGCATCCACCTGCTCCGGTGTGGGGTCTATGGGCTGCAGGTAGAGATCTGGTCCACCACAGACCTCCATGGGCTCTAGGGTGATAGCTGGCCTTCCCATGGTCTGCACCGGAGGCTGCAGGGGAGCCTATTCTCCGGTGCTTGGAGTACCTTCTGCCCTACTTCTTCACTGACCTTGGTGTCTGCAGGGTTGTTTCTCTCATGTTTTCTCACTCCTTTCTCCCAGCTGCTACTGGGCAGCAGTTTTCACCCTTTATTAAATATGATATCAGTACTTCTATCACTGACTGGCTCAGCCTTGGCCAGTGATGGGTCTGTCCTGGAGCTGGTTGGAACTGGCTCTGCCTGACATGGAGGCAGCTTCTGATGTCTCCTCACAGCAGTCATCCCTGCAGCCCCAAAACCTTGCCACGTAAACCAAATACACTGGTGCGCAGAGAGGTTTTAATTCACAGGTTACCTGATACGAAGCCAGCAAACAGATAAACTTTCGCACTCAAATGTGAATCACACATAAAGGGTAGTGGACATATTAGTAAAAAGCTCTGTGAACATAACAGGAGTTCAGAAGACTACTGAGTAATCCAGTTTCATTTGGTAATCCAGTCCTCTATGGTTTTGGCAAGAGGAAAAGCCAGCACAGGTCACAGAAAATATGGTTCAGAGGCCAAGTGAGACAATCAGCATTGCCTGGATGGATAAAACAGGCAAAAGAGTTGACAGCATCCAGTGGCAGAAAGTCAGCATTTTTGCCTCAGTCAAGGTCCTCACTCCAAAAGTGTAATATTTGGGAGAAAACATGAAACACTTAAAGTAGTCACTTGCTTATCAAAGCTAACTCCTTTATTTTAAAATGAGAAATATATTGCAAGTGATTCAGTTAGCAGGTATGTGTCTATGCCAGTTTTTTGTAAAGATCACAATGACTTTGAAAAGGGGGTGTATGTGATACTGTCCAAAGGAAAGGGTACTGAGCAATGCAAACACTGCTCAGTCTTGTGTTTGTTTACAAATTTTTGCTTTGAGTTCAATGAAGCAAGTAATCTTTATCAACCATTTTAAGGACCGAAGTAACACTATTTTATATGTCTGAATTTTTTCACAGACCAAGACTAAACCAGTACAGATGATGTTTCTGAGAGATACATTTTTGATACTCCATGAAACGACCATGAAAATCAAAATCATTGAGCTGCCATATGTGGAAAATGAACTCAGCATGTTCGTCCTCCTACCAGATGACATCAATGATAACACTACTGGTCTAGAGCTGGTAAAACTGACCTACCATTTCACCACATACTCTATGAGACAGTAACAGAAACAGATGAAAGAGGAAGAATGAGCATCAAAATCACAGTAGAATAGGTTCTGATGCACGCATACTTTGTTTCATAAATGATAACACCATGATTTCTCATGCCGTTAGGATTCAGGGCATCTAACAACATTGCAAACATAGTATTTTACTTAGGGGTACACTGAAAAAGTATGTCCATACAACTGTCTTAGCCTACTTTGTGTCCCCTTTCCTATTGTTAGAATAGCATAAGGAAAGCAAGGACCAAATCCGAACCACTGTGCCCTAGAGTAATCTTCTTCTGAGGGCTGTATTAATTCATTTTTATGTCATTTGCAGTCTGAATTTGCACCTGATATTTTGTGGTGAGGCTTCTCAAACTAAGTGTTGACTACCCTGATCCAGAAGGTATCAAAAGCCATTCATGATCATGCCAGGATCAGTTCTAGATTCTAAACAGATCAGGGCAAAAATCTTTTTACTTGTACATGAGGTCCCATGCATTCCACTTATTTGCCACTACTGAAAAATCAACCATATGGACACATAGGTAGCGCCTATTAATATCATTATGAGTCACACATTGCAAAAAAGCAATACTCTTCACACCAGAAAAAAAAAAAAAAATAACTACTCTCACAGTTCTGGCCTAAACCTCACCACCTTTAAACAAATAGAGTGTAAGTCACTGACACTCTGATCTCACTCATTGCAGGTTGAAAGGGAGCTGACCTATGAGAAACTGGCTGAATGGACCAAATCAGCCAGCATGATGAAAGCTGAAGTGGATTTGTACCTGCCCAAGTTGAGGCTGGAAGAGAATTATGACCTTAAATCCACTTTGAGCAGCATGGGGATACAAAATGCTTTTGACCCCACTCAAGCTGATTTCACAGGCGTGTCAGCTAAGACGGATCTTTTTATCTCAAAAGTTATTCACCAAGCTTTTGTGGAGGTCAGTGAGGAAGGTACTGAGGCAGCAGCTGCCACAGGTGTCCTGGTGCTGAGATCAAAAGCACCCACAGTGACTTTTAAAGCTGACCACCCTTTCCTCTTCTTCATCAAACACAACAAATCTCAAACCATCCTCTTCTTTGGCAGACTCTGCTCAACATAGTCAGAGTTACTCCTTGCCTTGCAGACCAGGAGATACTCGCCTGCCAGCTCAGAGGCAAACAGCAAAACCTGAAACTCCTGCTGCAGCTGGGGGGAGTGTGACCCGAACCCTTTCCTCCATCTGACCACACACCCCAGGGCACAGCTCCTTCTGTGCTTCTCTCCTACCCCAAAGGGACAACCACGGCAGCGGGGTCCTGCATCTGTAGAGCAATCCTGGTCACCGTTCAGACCCCCTAAGGTAGCTCTGTCCCTTAACCACTACCACCTATGGCATTTCGAACCCTTCCCCTCACGGTGATGTGTACGAACGTACGCTGACACAGGCCTTCTCCTCACCCTCGTGACTAGAGCCCTGTATTCACATGTGGTCTTAGCACATAGTCCCACTCCGCAGCAGTTAGACCTTACTCCTGTTTAGCCCTTCTTTAGGTCCTTGCGCTACAAAACGTGGCAGACCGTCCCTGCCGAAGGCCTGTGGCCCTCGCCTTCCTTCCACATCCCAGCTCTGAGTATTCATCAGCTCCCAGTTTCAGCTTCACTGGCTTCACGCGCCGCGCTGCTGATTTCCTTAGAGAAAAACAAAACAGAAAGGAGAACCCCAAACGAAGAAAAAAACCACACGCACGAAACAAACAACAAAAACAAATCAAACCAAACAACAACAAAAACCAAAACCAACCAACGACGATGTGAACACACCAAAAAAAAATTTAAAAAAAAAAAAAAAATAGACCTCTGTGAGGGCTATTTACTGCACTCAGACCCTCAGACACGTGAGGACAGGCCAAAGTCCTTATGCTCTCCGGTTACAGCAACACCTCGCTTTCGTTCAAAACAACCCCCACTTCAAAAATAATTAATAAAAATAATAATATTAATAATGACCCCTCATGGACTGGCAGCGTATTCTCCCAGCTCTGCCACAAGAGGGAGGCAGGAGTGGAAAATCATCGGCTGCGGCGAGGTGAAGAGCACGAAGATTTATAGGGGGGACAGTAAGGGGAGCTGTGGGGGTCTTTGCCGCAACACGCAGACGGCAGCTGCGGCCGGGAACCACCGCGCCCGGCGCCGGCAGCCCGAGCCCCGGCTGCAGCGGGGCCGAGCGCCCGCCCTTTCCCCCGCCCCGGCAACGCTTCCGGGGAAAGGCAACGCCGGCGCCCCGGCAAGAGGGAGCGCGGAGCCCGTGGGGTGAGTGGCGTTTTCTACGGGAAACCTGCGCTTTGTGGGTTTTTATTCTTTGTTTGTTTTTAAAAAAGCAGAGGCTGCACGGCGTTGCTTTTTTCTTTTTTTTTCTTTTTTTTTCTTTATTTTCTTTTTTTCTTTTTTCTTTTTTTTTCTTTTTTTTTCTTTTCTTTTTTTTTTTTTTTTATTTTTCTCTTCCCCCTCCTCTTTCGCGACGTGCTTTCCGCTTCTTGTGAGCTGGAGTCGCGGCGGTGCGCGGGGGAGCTCTTTGCCGCGGGTAGGAGTGACGGGGCCGCCGCGCAGATGTTGCGCTTTAAAGTGATTCGCGGTGCCAAGCTCAGTCCGGGGGCGGGGGAGGGAGGGTCTTTGCGCTCTTTTCCTACTCCCCAGCCCTGGCGAGTGCCAAACTTTTGGCTTCTTGTGCCTGAACTTGGGGCGGGGGGGTCCTCCCTGCCCCTCTCCGCTGCTGCTGGAGCACACGGGGCCGAGAGCCGGCGGTGCTGGGCGGCCGGGGGGCCCCGCATCCCCCGCGTCCCGCCCGCTGCCCCGGGAGAGGTGCGATGCCCATTAGCCGGAGCTGTCGGAGGTTTTCCCCTGCCGAATGTTTTAACGCCCCTCCCAACTCTCCAAATCCTAAATGCCGCCCCGTTCCCTCCATAAAGCGTGTTTTGGTTCGGGGGGTGTGGGAAGAAGGACGTCTGTGCTTATAGGCGCAGCTTCCTCTGCGGAGATGGACACCGCCTGATGTTCCTCACTCCGAGTTCGTCCTCTGGCTGTGTTCAAAACAGTCGCCTTGTGACTCAGCCGAGGCGAGATGGGGAGACATCCGCACGTACTGGGTGCTAATCCGTGCTCTAGTCTGGGTGGGATGTCTCTTTTGGGCTGCAGGCAGGAGGAGAGCTGCACCCTGCTCCGGCCAGGTTCCCCCACGGTAGAACCGGTCGCTGGGAGACACGTATCAACTGTTGAATCTAGATACAGCCTTTGGGATGTCTTGTTTGCTCAGACAAGCCTTACTGCTTGTAAAGTCTGTCCTAAAGCATAGGCGTCTACCGCTGAGGATATATGCTTCAAATTCATAGTGAGAGAAATACACAGGGTCAGGGCATCCCGAAATCTCACCACCACTGACCTGCAGAGCCCATGGGGCAACTGGAGTGAGGAATGGGCAAACCCTCTCATCACTGAGGGTTTTGCAGCAAGCAGTTTGCAAATGACTGATAAGTACATGCTTGTATCCTACTTTTTTTGTTGTTCCTTCAAGTGCCATTGTTTTGTATCATCTCCAAAACCACTCTGATGAGAAGGGTATCAGTAGTTATGTTGCTGTTGCTGAGCTGCATAGAAAGCACGGATGATTGTACTGATAAAACTCCTAGACTTGTGTCTGAGCTGTTGAAATATTGCTCACAATTTGACTAAATGCGCTGATTTTTCAGGTAGGCAAATAGTGTGTATTTTGTGCCTGTAAGTCCTGAGCTGTCACAGAAGTCCTGCAAAAAATTCCTAGATAATACTGCTTGCTGCTACTACCATTACTGTGTGTTTTGACCTCCAGGGCAAAAAAACCTTATTGCTAGCAATCTGACAGGTATTTGGACAGTAGGAAAATTCTGGTCTTCATTGTTACTAACATGAACTGAAAATGCTAACTGCCTCCTAGTTATGCAGTGAAGTATGTTTAGTTAAATTGCTCATTTCAGATGGAATTGGAGGAGTGTTTCCATCAAATCTCACTTTTCTCCCATAACTGGAAAAAAACAAAACAAAACAACAAACAAAACAAAACACACAAAACCCCCAAACAAAACCACAAAACAAAAAAAACCAAAACCAAAACAAACCCAAAAAGAAACAAACAAAACCAGGAGAAAATTTACTACTATTTATTGCAAAGCTACTAGCAGATTTTCTTAGATGGAAAACTATATGTGCAGAAACTTGTTCTTTACCTGTATTTTTTTGAGAAAATGAATCAGTAAAATGAATTGGGTGTTGGGTTTGTATTTTGTAGCAACATTAACACTAGGCACTGCCTTAAGGGAATAACAAACCACAGAAATCTTAACTACCAGCAGATATCTTACAATGTCTGGTGATACTTATCTGTAGTGAACTCAGCATTGTAGTATTCATTGCTCCTTTTATGGGTGTGTGGACAAAATCTCAGGTTAGTTAACTACCGGCACAGCTGATGTATGTAGAGTATGACTGGGATCCTTAGATGTGTTGAAGTGTGCGTGTACCATAGTTATCTATAAGCAGGGGTGGTTTTTTTGAGTGTGTTTCCGTGTTGTAGGCAATAAAATGGAATTGAAAAGGACTTTGATTTTTCTCTTTGTACTACAGCAGGAAGTTACAGTAATCTGTCACGCTGACCAAATAACTTTTTTTCTTATATTTTTTAATCTTGTAGGTCTAGTAATTCTGCTGACTTCTACCAGACTGGCTGTTAGGTTTAAGACACAGCGTACACACATACAAGCTGAAGGTAATACTGAAGATTTATAGACTTAGAGAAGGTAAGAGTTTATAACTCTGGCATTCTCGTGCCTAACTTTTTGCTCTCGTATTCCTATGAAGGCAAATAATTGTCTTTGTGAAGTCAAAAGAGACTTGTTTTAATAAATCCTAAACAAAATACTGTTGTATATGATCACCTCAAAAGATGTAATATTATTTACCCAGTGAAGAGTCTAATGACACCAGTGGGAATTGCTCTCTGCTACAGGTATGGGATTGAAAAATCAAACAATAAATCCCTAAAATAACTCATGTGCATAGTATGGGATTTAAGATGCTTGTTCCTCCAAATGAGTTTTTCAGAGAGTTCATAATTTTCCAGCCTAATTATAACATTTGCTGCATAGTTTATGCTGGGAAATGTAAAAGACAGAAATAGCTTATCAATTTGTATTCTAATAAATTTGAGCTGTTCTTGTTTTATTTTTTATCTCCCAGGCTCTGAACCATGGATAACCTCTGTGCGGCAAATACTACTTTTGCAGTCGACCTCTTAAGAAAGCTGTGTGAGAACAAAAGCAGGCAGAATCTATTCTTTTCTCCTTTCAGTATTTCTTCTGCTTTGTCTATGATTTTACTGGGTTCAAAAAGTAACACCGAAGCCCAAATAGCAAAGGTATGTCTAAATAAACTTAATGTATTGAATTTGATGAGACCACATGAGCAACAAATCTGTCTGTGACCTGCAATTATGCTAAACTATTATTGTCATTCTGGTCTCAGAGGTCTTCTTTTGATATGTGTATAAGCAGTAACTGTTTTTATAGGGGAAGCTTCCTTTGGTGTGAAATTAAGTGGTTCCTGGGTTTCGTTCTGTAGGGTTTTTTTGTGATTTTGGTTTTTTTTTGAGATGGAGGAGGTCTTCCTTTAGTATGTCATTAAGAGGTACCTGGGATTTTTTTTTTGGTAGGTTTGTATTTGTATAAAATATTTTCTTGTACTATTTTATTTGGGCTTAATATCAGACTATGCATGTTTTGAAGATGTAGCCAAGCACACTTAAAAAAACCCAATAAAATCCATCCTGTATGCATGTCAAAATGGTAGCTGCACCTTGGTTTAATTTTTTATAAACTTGTGCAGGTGGCAAGTAGCATTTGGCATATTTCTTGCATATGCAATTGGCAGTATTAAATGTGTAGTCAGTCATTTTTGTTATTATGTTTGCCTCTTTTGCAAAGTGGAAGAGGAGCATAAGTGCATGTTTTGCTTTCATTTAAATCTATAAAAGTTTCTCAAAAATTATATTAAATTTATGTTATATTTTATTCTATTATATATATCATATTCTATTATTGCCATTCTTGGAGATATTAAAAAGCTGTCTGGACATAGGCCTGGGCCACCAGCTGTAGATGGCCCTGTTTGAGCAGAGTCATTGTACCAGGTGACCTCCAGAGGTCCCTTCCAATTTCAACCATTCTGTGATCCTCTAATGCTTGGCTTGAATGAAGAAAACTAAATCCTGCTGACTATTCTGCTACCTAATTTATTAGAATCATAACCTACAACATCTGGCTGGCCGCGTCGTATGTGACTTGCATGATAAGCCTCAGGTGGGAGGCATCAAGTCACAGTTTTGAAACCCAAAAGTCATTAAAAAAACAACTGTGCTGAAGCAAGTGTCTTTAGACAAGGAAAGGGCTCTGCTGAGGATGTTTGTCTTTCTACAGGTACTTTCTCTGAACAAAGCTGAGGATGCTCACAATGAGTATCAGTCACTTCTTTCTGAAATTAATGATTCAAACACCAAATATATACTGAGAACTGCTAACCGACTTTATGGAGAAAAGACATTTGAGTTTCTCTCGGTAAGTAACTGTTAAATTTGTGGCATTTTTAGTATAATGTACTTGCTACCTATCTCCTTTGGAGGTGAAAGGCAGGCTTTGGGTCTTTCCAAATTTTCTAGGCTGAGACCTACCAATGTGACAGATTGTGCCAAAGCCCGGTATCTGAACTCAGTGGAAGAGCTTCTTTTAGGTAGCCTGTGACCTGAATGCACAACTGGTGCAAAGCACTGTAAAATCTATCAGACTCTAAATCTGCAGGGTTCCATGATCCATTCATATTTTTGGCTGCGGCAGAAATGGTTGACATATCTTTTTTCCCTTGATAAAAAAGAATTACTGCTCTTCAGCATGGGCAGTATTTTGTAGTTTTTCTGTTATGTAAGTCATCCAGAGAACATACTGAGAGGAGTACATAACTTTTAAGATTTTCCTTATCAGAAGATCTAAATAAATAAAGATAATAGATTTTGTGTTATGCACATTCCTTTAGATTCTTCTCTAGAAGCAAGATGATGTAAGGCTTTCCCCCCATCCCCAGGAATGATTTACAGTGATTCTTCTTATGAATAATGCTGGTGTTTCATTTGTCTAGTAGATAAAAATTACATGGATTGTACTCTAAAACTTCACATCTGTGTAATAAAGTTCTAACTATATTAAATCAAAGATAAGGTATGTGTTTTCCTCTCTGAGAAAAATCAGTTTCCTCTCTGAACTAAAAGTTTTCTCTTAGTCTAGAAGGTTTAACAATGAAATTTATATAGTGAGAAGCTTACAAAATCACGTGGTCTCTCACTGAAGGCCCTCCCCCCAAACTAGCCACATCATATCTCAAATAATTTATGTAGAACTTTCTAGCATAGTAAACAAGCCATTTGACTTAATAATGATCAGTGGACAATTCCTAGTTCAAATAGGTGGTATAAAACCTAATAGGAATGCATCAGACAAAACTTTAATGGTTCTATGTGAAGCTGGGGCAGGAAAGTGGGCAGATTTTCTTGGTATATTTAAGAATCATCTGTGGCTGAATAGGAGTAAAATATATTGTTGCAAAGCTGTTCTGGATGTCCATGTTAGTCATTTATAGAGTCGAGTGAGAAATTCTACCATGCTGGACTAGAACAAACTGACTTCAGACATGCTTGGGAGGATTCCAGAAAACAAATAAATGCCTGGGTAGAGGAAAGGACTGAAGGTGAGTGCTTTGCAGAATGCCCTGTTGTATTTAATGGCAGACAGGGCTTGGGTAAACAGCTATTTCAAGATATAATACTGTGAATTTAAAAAAAAAACCAAACAAACATTGAGCTCTTGCTCTGTTTGGTATATAATTCTCTTATCTATTGTGTATTAATTACAGAGTAGATACTATATTAGATAATAATTAGATGTCGAGCTCTTAAAAAATGGGGTTTTTCTATGTATCATAAAGGTAAAATTCAGAACCTGTTGGCGGAGGGGATTCTTGATTCGCTGACCAGACTTGTGTTGGTGAATGCCATCTACTTCAAAGGCAACTGGGAAAAGCAGTTCAACAAAGAGAGAACAGCAGAAAGGCCATTTCAAATTAACAAGGTATGATGTGCTAAAACACCGACAAGACACTGTTACTCTAAAGCACTCAGAAATGAATACATTTAGCTCTGAAAGAAAAAAAAAAAAAGTCGTTTAAGCAGAATTACCTTGGATAGGCTGGATGAAATTCCTTATACCTCCTCCCTTTAATATGGACACTCTCTTTGTTTAGTTTCTGCTAAGTTACAGATAATTGCTAGAAACTTTAATATAACAATTAAGTATTTCTTTCATTCTGTCTCTTTTTTCCTTTACCCTTCTTGTTTGAGAGAGGTAGCCCTCTACATAGTTACAGACCTTAGAACTGAGAAGAAAACAGTTGAGTGAAGCAGTCAGGCTGTTTGAGAGTTACGAACAATTCCACAGCAGTCAGTGAACTTAATTATTTTAGCATGAAACTGGTATAGATACGAAGTATTCCTTTAGGTTTTAGGCTGAAAAGAGCACTTCTGCATGTGCAGAAACTTCTGAATGTAAGTCTTCTTCAATCAATTATTATTATTTTAAGATCAGAGTCTTTGGGATCCAGGTAACTATTAGAGAAAGTTACAAGATGTAAGGTTGGGAAATGCTGGCCTGGCTCAGCCAAGGAACTCGCTTTTACATATGTAAACAACTGCCCTGTAAAACTAAACAGTTTAAGTTTGTATTTTTGTCCTACTAATGATTAGCCACTGATGAGCTGCAGAAGTCTGTGAGTAGGCTCAAATGAGCAATTGGAAATCCAAGGTGTAACCTGAAGTTTTTAAGCTAGTTCTTTTACAACCTGTCCAGTAGCAACAAGTTACATTAACATCCCAGGAGTCTTTCCAGCATCCTGTGACATTATTTCTGTGACTCTTGCACTTATGACTCACTAGATAATTTTCATATGCTGCGTGGCCTTTTTTTTGCTTATCCATCCTTTACATGTGTCATTGGTGCTGCAAAATAATTTCTGTCATATTCTGTGGGCATTGTTTCAATGGGCTTTACCTGAAAAACAAAAAACTACTTGCATCACCATTATCTCATGAAGGTAAAGGAGAAAGCAATGAAACTCTTAAGTGAAAAGGAGGAAAATAATGATGTAAGCAATAGTAGCTGCTACTCCTTGTGAAAATGGAAGGAAATAGCAGAGAAGAAAATTGACAAGAAAAATCTTTCCTCTCCTTACTATCCATGTGACTTCTAAGAATTCAAAATAATGTGCTCACTTTCTTGGCATTTTTATAGAATCATAGAATATTTTAGTTGGAAAAGACCTTTAAGGTCGAGTCCAGCTGTTCCAAGTCCACCTCTAAATCATGTCCTCTAAGCACCACATCTACCTGTGTTTTAGACTCCATCAGGGATGGTGACTCCACCACTTCCCTGGGCAGCCTGTTCCAATGCCTGACAACCCTTTTCGGGAAGAAATTTTTCCTAATATCCAATCTGAACCTTCCCTGGCGCAACCCTTCTTTACAGAAAAAAAAAAGAGAGAGAGGCCATTTCCTCTCATCCAATACTTGCTACTTGGGAGAAGAGACCAACCCCCTCTATGCTACACCCTCCTTTCAGGTAGTTGCAGACAGCGATCAGGTCTCCCCTCAGCCTCCTTTTCTCCAGGCCAAACAGCCCCAGCTCCCTCAGCTGCTCCTCATTAGGCTTGTGCTCCAGGCCCCTCACCAGCCTCGTCGCCCTCCTCTGAACTCTCTCCAGCACATCAATGCCTTTATAATTTTAAAATATTTTAATTCCTCTTTGTTATATCACTTAGAGCTACATGGACTAAAAATGAAAATATCTAAATTGAAATTATGTTGTATTCATTTAAAGCAAGGAACACAAGCCCTGCTTCCTACCAGCTCTGTTTAGTACTTGTCGCTAGTTCTTAAGTGAGCAAATATTTGTCCTTGCCTCTTTGCCTTAAAGGAAACTTCACAGACATTTCCACATTAGTAATTAAAAATTTTAATCTCAGGGATTCTTACCTCTTAACTTCTTTCTTTATAAGAGACAGTGGTGGGGCTGTACTCTGTGATGTGCTTTGTTCTCTTCAGTCAAATTCTAAAAAGCCCCAAGTAACTGGATGCCTGCTTCGTATTTTGAGACCAGCATGCTAGCTCAGTACTAACTATTGAAATCTCTTCATTTTTAGAACGAGACCAAACCTGTGCAGATGATGTTCATGAAGGATAGTTTTAACATGACCTATATTGGGGACTTCCGGACCAAAATCCTTGAGCTCCCTTATGTCGGTAATGAACTCAGCATGATCATTCTGCTCCCTGATAAAATCCAGGATGGATCCACTGGCTTGGAAAGAGTAAGTTGTTGAGCTAAGTGCAAAGACAGCCTGTATCCTTCCAGGGAAGAGAGTTTGATACTGCATGTAGACCCACAGTTCAATTCCAAAGCTGTTATGTCATTGGTGCTCAACACCTGCTGAAATGTCCCACATCTCCCAGCCCCCAAAGCAGTTGGCATGCCTTATGCCACTACTAGTCAAGCTGTGTGCTGCCCCCTTGGCCAGAGGCTCTGGAAGATGACCTGACCTTCCTCAGAAGCAGAGTTTAGCTGTCGTTATGGCGAAGGCATAGCATGGTGAGCATCATATACAGTGAGAGAGGATTTGGGGGAGCTCCTAGGAGGTCTGTTCTGAACAGCTGGCAGATTTTCTCTGGTCCACCACCTGCAAACAGGCTCACGGGAAAGTGTAGGATCTCTTCTGTTGTGGAGATATTATACAAGTTTTGACTATTTTTTGCTCTGGACAAGGAATTTATTTGTAAGGCTTTCTAACACTGACTGCAAAGGGCATTGTGAGCAGAATTTTTCATCAGCCTGTCAACCTGAAGGAGGATCCTGTGGTTAAGAGACCGAAGAACTGGGATCAGATCCTTTGGGACCTTTTCATATCAGTTCTTCTATGTCTTTGCTTTCCATTTGAAAAACAAAACAAACAAAAAACCCCCAAAACACAAACCCGAAACAGCACTCCAACAACAACAGCAAAAAAGAAACCAAACAAAAACCAAAAAACAACAACAAAACCCCACAAAAAACAAACAAAACACCACCACCAAAAAACCAAAATCAATCTAACTTTTTATAAAAGTAAAGAAGTAAGCTTTATGTGGGACTGATCCTTATTGTACCTACCTAAAAGCATATAGGATTGATCTCGGCTGGAGCTATAGTCTCTAGTGAGAAGTATAACTTGCACTTTTGGCTTGAGGCACTAAATCCTGGGAAAAAAAATACATATTATGCGCTATGTAGACAAACACAATAATTGCCACTTTTGGCTATATGAAACTGACTTTCTTTTCATTTTAATTATGTAACTTTTGGTTTTTCTTTAGCTCGAAAGAGAACTTACATATGAGAGGCTGATAGATTGGATCAATCCTGAAATGATGGACTGTACAGAGGTGAAGGTGTCTTTACCCAGATTTAAACTGGAAGAAGATTATGATCTGAAACCCCTTCTGAGCAGCATGGGAATGCCTGATGCATTTGACTTAGAGAAGGCAGACTTCTCGGGAATCTCAGCTGGCAAAGAGCTGGTGCTCTCTGAAGTGGTTCACAAGAGCTTTGTGGAAGTCAACGAAGAAGGCACCGAAGCGGCAGCTGCCACAGCAGGGGTGATGATGCTGCGCTGTGCAATGATCGTTCCAGATTTCACAGCTGATCATCCCTTCCTGTTCTTCATCCGGCACAACAAAACTTCCAGCATTTTGTTCTGTGGCAGATTTTGCTCTCCTTAAAAAGGAGATGTCTTGGCAGAAGAGCCACCATTACACAATAACATTCTTTTTCTTTAGATTAGGGCTACTCTTTTTGCACTAATTGTCTCTTTCAACTGTGGCTGAATCCACTTCTGTGGCCTTCATCTCAGGCTTGAATAGAATAACAGAACCACTTAGACACAGCCACTGCCATTTACAACTCTCTTGCCCTGTGCACCTTAGTGCAGAGGTCTCTGACTTCTTGCTGGCAAAAGAAACAACCCACTTCTTCAGTGAATGCTTTATCTGTCCTTGTAGTCTGCATTGCACGTCACTTTTTGTGGCCACGAGGCAGCAAGTCAGGCAGTGACTTCTCATAGGGAAGGAAGAAGTTAATTTTGTTTCCGACAAGGCTGGAGTACATCTTTAGTTACCTTTTTTGTTCTTCCAGGCTCATCTATTTAATGTCTTAATAACATTCCCTAGAGATGAAAGGAGGCTTTGTCAGCCTGTTCCAAGTGTTGCTAAGCATCCTGACTAGACAGTATTTTTTGGATAACAACTGGACAAGCACTTAGGCAAAAATAGGAATAAAAGTACATCTTTGTACCAAATATCCTTATATGGTATTCAGGTGGTGAAGATCATTGTTTTGTCACCACAGGACACCTGGTTTTATTACCTATCACCTACCTTATTAGTCTTCTAACAAAGAATGTAATGAAAAAGCATATGGTACCTATGGAATATTTAAATGACAAAGCTTTAAGTTTTTGCTATTGTTGTGTTTTTCCTATTCATAGTTTCTGAAACAGTTTAACTGTATAATACCAAAGACATAGCTGAAATAGCTTTCTGATTATAATGGTTCGTTTTGCTGTTTCTGTTCCTGAAATAATAAAAGAACTGTATGTGCTATGGGCCTCTGTTTCTTTTTTTCAACCATAAATTATGTATATTTTTATCTGTAGTATGAAGAAAACAACTTTTTTTTTGACAGAGTACAACCAGCTTCTCTGTAGCTTGTTTGTAATTCACTGTTCAACATGAGATTTTTCTGAATACTGCGAAGCTGTGGTGCTTACTTGGGTTACCATGAAGTTTGAGGTTTTGTAGCAAAGAGCCTTTACAGTGAAGGGGTGCTGAGCCAAGCATTTGTTTTTGGGCAGAACTCTGTGCACAACTCCAAGTCAAAGCTCAGTGGTCATCATCCAAATGGTGCCAGATTGTGCTGGGCTTAACTCGGTGCATCGCAACTCAGCCATCTCAGGTGAAGAAAATAAAATCATTATATGAGGGGATGGGGAAACCCACCCACCAGTTTAGTCACCTTTAATTCCAGTTAAAGAGCCAGTGCTCTACACACAAAGGCAGAACGGGTGGGGTGTGATCGTGGTGATGGGCTGATGGAGAAAAAGCAGGGGGTTAAACCAAAGAGAACTCCCTATGCAGTTACTTTCTGTACATTTAAAAAAAAAAAAAAGATAACTGTGCCCTAGAAGTTGAGTGTAAATAGAGCAGCATGATGGGAAGACGGAGACGTGCTACCCTGGGCAGCCCCCATCAGCTTGTTCCACGGGGCAAAAAAACCAACCCAACCTTGTACCGCTTGTGCAGGAGGGCGTGTTGGTTTTGTTCGTTTGTTTGTTAAACTGACGCGAGGGCACTGCGGACTTCACGACACGACCAATATGATCATCATGAGCCTATTTATTGCTGGTTACACTGATGTATTTATACATTCTTAACACCATTATGTATTACATCTATGTTATAACTTCAACAATGGTTGTCTATTGCATAGACAATTACTTTCTGTTACATAGAGAAAGAAGAGCATTGATCAGTTATTATTATCTATGACGAGAAAGCAGAATCTTATCCTTTTGGCAAAAGCAAGCGGCAACGGTCTTATCCATTTGGCAGAAGCAAATGGTTCAGGATGCGACTTGCAGTTACACAGTTGTAGTTACACAGAACTGCGTGCTTTCCTCCCTGCACCTGCATCTGGGAGTTTCTCTCCTCCTGCTGTTTCTACATGCCTGACTTACAATACACAATGACTATCTTTGAAACACCGGGTTGTTGACATTCAGACGACCGAAGTCCTGTAAAAACTCATCAACGTTAAACCACGCTCCTGCGGCTCCCTCCTCCCCTTGGCGGGGAGGACCAGACCTCCCCCGCTGCGGGCGCGGCCGCCCGCCCATCGTCCCGTCCCGGCGCGGCGGGGATCGGCGGCTCCCGCAGCCCCTCTCCGGCCAGGTAGGCAGCGAAGCGGCTCTCGGCTGTGCCGGGGCTCTGCAGGGCGGGAGAGGGTTCGGGGGACCCGTGCCCGCGGGTGATTTGTAGAGGAACAGGGCGGTAACGGGGCAAAAAGCGGAATTTTTAATTCCCCTCTCTACCCGCCTCGTCCCGTCCCCCGCGGCGGGGTCTGTGCAGGGCGGCTCTGGGGCAGCCTTGGGGTGGGGGCTGTAAAACCCCCGATTCCAGTGAAACGCTTGCACAGTGGGGTGGGGTAAGTAGATGAAAGTGAAAGTACACTTTAGTGTGTGGGTTTGTTTGTTTTGGGGGGGCGTTGCGTGTAGGGGTTGGGGGGGTCTTTTGGTTTGTTTGTTTGTGGGTTTTGGTTGGTTGGTTTTGGTTTGGGATTTTTTTTTAGCATGGACCGAGATAAAAGGTCCCCGCAAAGATGCAGGACGTTTATCCATCTGCTGGTGAAAGCCGCTAGTGTCATTTCGCAGTTCCTGTAGCAGAACTGTGCTGGAAACACCCAAACTGTGCTAGAAATACCCCAGTTCCTCCACATAGTTGGGCCTGGACAGCACTTGTACCAAACAGTACTACTAGGCTGCTGCCCTGGTTGCTGGGGGCAGATACACAAATGCTTTTGTCTAAAATGAAACTGCTTGAGAAAACAAGCTAGAAACAGCCAAATGCAGAAGTTGTGCTGCAAGCAAGCAAAAAGAAGCAGGAATCTGAGCTGGGAGGGCAGGAAGATTTTACAGCATCAAGCAGTACTACTTTTGGGTAGGTTTTTGAACCTGACCCACCTTTCAGCCCACCTCACTCCAAGTGCCTCCTAGGGATCATCCCACCAAAATGAAACACAGCTCTGCCTGCACAGTGTAAGCCCTGAAACTTCGGGTTTTTTTCTGTGCTTTGCTTCTTGCTTTCTCTAGCCGGTACATCACCCTGAGCTACTGAACCCCCTGGCTCTCTGCCCGTGGGTTTAAGGCCACCCAGCCCTGTTGGGACTTAGGTGTGTTTGTACCTGGATGCAGTGTGAAGGTAGCTGACTTGCTCTCTGCAGGACCCGCTGCTGAAAATAGTGGTGATTTGCACTGCTGAACATAAGTGTATAATTCAGTCTTTGGCAGGATTGACGCCTTTTTTGTGGCATGGTTTGTGCCATGAAGACGGGCAACTTGCTGGAAGGTGTCTACGTCTCCTTCAGCAGTTGCTGTGAATGCTCGCTGTGCAGGATTCGGGCAGAAGACTTGGGGGAAAACTGCATCACTGAGCTCTCTGGGGTGTGCTGGGTCTGTGAAAGACTTTAATTTGCAATCCTGCCTCTCCATTTCAAGGTAGAAGGCAAGGAACTTTTAAAAATAATGTCTTTAAAGTTGGTGTGATAGGGAAGGTTGGGATATACAATTTAAGTGGAAAAAAAAATCGACTTTTCCAATGTGACTGATTTTTTTTTTTTTTTGAAAATGTACTCACAATGAAATTCTTGTTTCTGTACCCAGCCGCAAACAGATTAATCCAGTCTTTGTGAGTCACACAAATTAGATTAGATTTTTGAAGAGTGTTTCCCAGAGTCTTTACTGACTTTTATTTTTCAGCTATAACCATGGAGAATCTGCGTAATGCCAACAGCAGATTTGCACTCGATCTGCTCAGAAGGTTTAATGAGACCAACCCAACGGGAAACATTTTCTTCTCCCCTGTCAGTGTCTCTGCTGCTCTGGCCATGGTCCTTTTAGGGGCCAAAGGTAATACAGAGGCCCAGGTGCTGAAGGTTGGTAAAAAAAAAAAATATATATATATATATAACTTTTTATTTACATTAAAAATTGTTGTGTTTTAGAGGAGGGAAAATGGAAGGAGGGTGTTATTTTTATGTGGTCAGGACAAGATTTCTCTCATGCTCACTGAGTCTTCCTTAAGGTCTTTTCTGCAGTTACCTTCTGCCTGCCCAGCTCCAGAGCCCTCTTTCCCTATTTGCTATGGCCCTTGTTTCTCACTTAATTTCACTTGTTAATTCTTGAAGTAGGAAACTAATTTAATTAATCAGTCTCCATTTAAATTGACTGGAGTTTCCGGCAGCAAGGCCTTATCAGTTTTCATTATATGTTTCGACAAAGAACTATTGCTTTGTAATATAAGGTTGCAAATGGTATGCTTATTACTGATAACACTGTGTATTTTGTAAGAAACACAAAAATAATACGTAGTTTTGTATTTAGAGCATAACTACTGTGATAATACATGATGATGCTACTTAAGTATCAGTATTGTAGTAACAGCTAGGCACTTGGGCTCCTCAGAGGAGCTAATCCCACATGCTTACTCTTACCATAGACTTAGGTAGAATATTTAAAAAAACCCCTCAATATAAATTGTAAAAATGGTCAGGTAGGAGTGTGCCAGTTTCCCCTGAGGCCTCCTGCATGGAAGGGACTTGGTCGTTATTATTTCTCCTCCTTTGTTAGGCTAATACCTGCTAGCGCAGAAGGGTGTATGAGACTTCTCATTGCAGTCGTCATCCTGTATTTGCCTATGAATAATTTCACCTTTGTATTTTGGACTTTAGGAGGAACTCTTTTACACTGTTGAGTGGTGCAGTGCTGACTAAGACAATAAAATTATTTTCTCACTACTTGTACAAACAGACTTTGAACATGTATTTCATGTAATCAAACTGACAGCCCCGCCTAGGATAAACCTACAGACAGCAGAAATCAAGCAAAAGGAAAAATGTGTTTCAGCACAGTCACCTTCAATAATGCATGTTCCTGTACCACAATGCTTTACTTATGAAACCATAGCTAATTAAGGAGGCAGTGATCACTAACTGTCCAGGGCTGTTTGCAAGCATATAGAAATTAGTTTCTGTGATCATAATCCTATTGTAAATTGCCTATGTGATGTTTTTGCTCAGCTATTCATATGTACAACACAGCTTGCATTAATGTGGGCAGCAAGGCCTGACCAAAAATACAGTGCGATAAAACAAGGGCTTTCCTTTGAATCCAGTGGCTGTTTCGCAGCGGTCTTCCCTACTGAGATGATTTAAGTTTTAATGTGAATGTCCTTGCTTTGGTCTAGTTTTCCCTGTCAGTGATGTCTGGCAGCTCCTGCTGTCATATCTGTAAGCCTTGGCTAGCCAGCTTCCCTCT
Organism: Caloenas nicobarica; assembly: GCF_036013445.1. Taxonomy (NCBI): domain Eukaryota; kingdom Metazoa; phylum Chordata; class Aves; order Columbiformes; family Columbidae; genus Caloenas; species Caloenas nicobarica. The sequence continues at coordinate 77,581,529 of NC_088246.1, read as the reverse complement.
GGGGAAGCAGGTACTGGGAAAAAGAAAGTGCAGTGATGCATTTGATTTTTAAGATGATATAGTTTATATAAATGTATAAGCAGTTATATTTTCATAAAACCATAAAAGATAATTGTTCTTAGTTTTCTTAAGAACTCACCTTCCTTGAGTGCTCCGATAAGCCCAGTGTTAGTTTTGATTGTATGTTCTGAAAAGCAAGACCCCAGGCAAGAAGCCTAAAGTATCTCTATGGCATCATCTCTCTTTTCAACTCCCCACCTGGGAACGAGTCCTTGTGCCCAGAGGTCCATGGAGGGGCGGCATGCAGATACCATGTGGACAGGACCCTGGGTTATGAACAACACAAGCTTCAGCTCTGACTACGTATAAACCAGGAGCTTAATACAAGCAGCTGACATGGGCAGTGTACCACCAAGAAACAGTTTTGTTCCTTTTTTGAGGTTTATAGAAGTCTCTGAGCAGCTTCCAGCCTCTTCTCTTTCTTCAAACTACCTACCTGCTGGATCAGACCCACCCTATAGATAGATAATGCATGTTCTTTAAAGACAGTATTAGCAGCGGCTAGTTCACCTCTTTTATTTCAGACGCTTCATTTTGATGAAGTTGAAGATATTCATTCAAGATTTCAGACTCTGACTACAGATATAAACAGAAGCAATGCTCCCTATCTCTTACGGCTCGCCAATCGGCTTTTTGTAGAGAAGTCCTACAGCTTTTTGCCGGTATGTTGGTGCAGATCATGATGGTGCTGTAGAACCTGGTGGGAAAATGAAGCTACCTGGTTATTTATGAAGTAGAAATATTTCTAGACGTATTTCTAAATGTCACTGTGCAGTTGACAGAAGTGGTGCATACATGCATATGCATTTCCATGTAGGCATCTGTGCATCTCACCTAAAGGATGTTACACAGCAAATCCTTTTCATTGCTTATTTGGTTCTGCTGCTCTTGGGCTCAAGAGAAAAATCACTTGTCTAGGTTCTTAGTTTACAGTAACTATCATAAAATCCCACTCTGTTGCAACCAGCTTTTTAGGATGCAACCAGCTCTGCCTGTTGCAATCACCTTTTTAGGATGCAACCAGCTCTGTGGTTGTTGCAACCAGCTTTTTAGTATTTTCATTGGTCTAGTACCACTATCACTTAAATATTTTTGAAAACACTGTATTTATTTGGGAGGGGAAGCCCAACCTGTCTAAGCAACATGATATTTACTCTTCACCAGTGAATTACACCCTTGTGTGTACTTAGGTTGCTATTTTTATCCCTTTTCAGCTCTTTCAGAGAGTTTTGTTTTATCCTAGCTGTGTTTGAACCTGTTTCAGGAGAGTGGCAGGTAAATATTGCAACACCTGCAGTAAGCACCCCACCAGCTGTATACGCGGCAGATGTACTATGAGGCTTAATCTGATGGGGGGGGGAAAACAACCCAACTCCAGAAACCCCGCAGGCAGTGTGCTGCTAGAGCCTCACCTCAGAGTAGGTAATAATCTGTTTGACATGTCCCTTGGCTACAACATAAAGAGATGTTTTCTTATCTGCATGCAATGAAAGCTATTCTTATCACTCCGAAATCTAGGATTTCCTGACTAATACTCAGAAATTATACGGAGCTGATATGGCAGCACTTGGTTTTCTTCAGGCTCCTGATGAAGCCAGGAAAGAAATTAACCACTGGGTAGAGGAAAAAACTGAAGGTAAACTACTTTGGTTAATGAAGTAACTTCGGGAGCAGGAATAGGCTTCATTTTCTGCTGCATTTAGAACAGTTTAATTTTGCCCTGGGATATTCAATTGATGCACTGACAAAACCAGAAAATGCTTAAGCAAGATATTTATACAGTTCCATATCTTCAATTACATTTCCTTTCTCTTGTGTTCAGGCCAATGAGTGCAGGAGAGATGCCTAAACATAGATTTATACTAATGAGTTGGAGAATTTGTTTTAGACAGTCCCAGTCCATATCATATATATATTTTTCTAAATCCAGTAATCCTAACTGTGGGAGTTTTCTAGTTCTTGTATGATGAGTCATACGTGACAGTTTAAGCTAAAATATTACATTTTGGATATACAGTAATTTCATGCAAGTTATAGTATTGTGCACTATTAAAAAGTATGGTGAACTAAAAAGACGGGTACTCAAACACTTTATTACAGGAATGGACTAAGGTTTTTACATTCGTAATATTTCTGTGGCATCAGTTTCTTCATGTATGTTTTATATGCCATTGATTTTGTTGTGACTTTTTTTTTCTGCCCCCTCTGAAGGTAAAATCCCTAACCTGCTATCTGAAGGCTCAGTTGATAACATGACGAGGCTTGTACTGGTGAATGCTATTTATTTCAAAGGGAACTGGGCAGAGAAATTTAAAGAAGCCAACACCACTGAGATGCCATTTCGGTTAAATAAGGTAATACAGATACATCTTGGCAGTATATATCTAAAAAAAGAGGTCAAACGATATAGGTGAAGCTTTGCTTACAGATAATAATAATAATAATAATATAATAAAGTGTTTCATGAATGTTTTAAGTTCACACGAAAGAGGTTTTTATGGATTTTACTATTTTTCTGTATTCAGCAAGCCATTTGTTGTCTCGCTTACTGCAACACTATCAGAGAAAATTCTTATGTCTAGATTAGGACCCTGCCTGTGCCCAGCAGAGCTTGTCTGCTCGCAGGTCCAGCTGCTGTGAACTGTGCCTGTTGGTGATGCTAGGTGAGCAGTATTAAAATGGTTGCACATTTTGGTTAGGCACATTTCCCTGTTCTGCATTCTGCTTATGTTAACAGCTGTACAAGATACTGTATATGGCCATCTGCTTTACGCTGAACAGAGCTGATCTTTGTTGACTTCTCATGGTGTAATTTTGGGGGTTAGCACAATATAAAGGTAGAGCAACTTGAAGGAATCATTTCTGTTTCTGCGAGGACTGTGCTATAGAAGCCAAAGGAGAAATGAGTATAACACAAACTCATTATGTCTTCAGAATAAACTGTTATTAAACAGGCAGTCAGGCATCTGACAAAGGCGGTTTTATAATCACCTGATATGGTGGCAGAAGAGTTTTGGCATGAAAGCAATTTTTAAATTAATTGTTTTCTATCAGTTTTTTAAATTAGTGTTTGCTTGACTGTTACATTTGGTGCCTTTTATCCATCCAGAATGAAAGAAAGATGGTGAAAATGATGTATCAGAAAAACAAATTTCGTTTTGGGTATATCCCTGAAGCGAAGATCCGTGTTTTAGAGCTGCCTTATGATGGAAGAGAACTTAGTATGATCATCCTGTTACCTGATGACATTGAAGATGACTCCACTGGACTGCAGAAGGTGACCCATCTAAGCTAATGCAGTTATTTAATGGATAAGTTCAGCCGTTCAAAATTGCAGCCTTAATGAACTCATGTTCTCAGAGCCCCATATCTGTCAAGCATGTTTTTTTAGGCCATACTCTACTAGCACTGCAGTAAAGAATAGGTGCACATGCTGCTTCAGGAAGAAGAGTTGTGTTCTGGTTTTGTAGCTTGTGTTCCTGTGTCCTTTGGCTTGCTGAACTGAACCATGAGGGAGATGGCAAAAAAATTATCTATGAGAATAAACTTGCTTCGTTTATTTTTGTGGAGTGTTGGTTTTTTTTTTTAATGGCAGAACTTTTCTTTCATTACCTTTGAAAGTCTTTATTTTCTTAGCCTTAGTGAGACTGTTTTCCATTAAATGACCAGGAACACATCAGCTTCTTTGAGGTCTCTGATGATTATTTTTGTTACTTTTAAAAATTATGTAACTCCATTTTAGATTAAACAGTAAGAATGACTTGGTTTAGTTGCTGTCAGTTTGTGTTTTTCCCTTCTGTACATTGCAGCAAGAAGCAAATGTCTGCATTACTTTGTAAAGTAAAAAATGCACTGACTCCACTTAATAGCATTTGGGTATGGTTATTTTTGTATAGTTGCTTTAGAGTTGTATAATACTTTGTAAAGCCTTGTAAATGTTACGGAAAATGAAATATTTCTACACTGGTGATATGTAATGATCTCTGTCTTTTTAATTCTAGCTGGAGAAGCAGCTTACTTTAGAGAAGCTCCAGGAATGGACATGTGCAGAGCACCTATATTCCACTGATGTTCATGTGCGTTTGCCAAAGTTTAAGCTAGAAGAAAGCTATGACCTTAAATCAGATTTAGCTGCTATGGGCTTGTTGGATGTATTTGACAGCGGCAAGGCTGACTTGTCGGGAATGTCAGGGGCACGTGACCTCTTCCTCTCTAAAATTGTCCACAAGGCTTTTGTAGAAGTGAATGAGGAAGGCACGGAAGCAGCAGCTGCCACTGCCGGCATTGCTATGCTCTGCATGGTGATAGAAGAGGATTTCAATGCTGACCATCCTTTCCTTTTCTTTATTCGCCACAACCCAACGCAAAGCATACTGTTCTTCGGCAAATATGCTTCTCCATAAAAGAGAACTTGGCATTTTCAGACCAGTTCCTGCTGTAGTCAGTGAAATCTTTGCTCCTGAATGAGTTGGATTTTGATGTAGAAAGTTAGTGCTCTGGTCTTGAGTTCCTCATAACTTTGGTTGAGATTCTGCCTTTACCATTGAAACAATCCCAAAGAAACTGAGGAGTAATTTATTTTTCTTTCTTGAGATTGACATCATCTTCAATAAATAGGAAAATCTTAACTGTGGGCAGAAGAAATCCTTTGAAATTGGACTAGGAACAGAAATACTCTTGGAAGAAACTTTTGTCTTTTAAACCACAGGATCATCCTTCAAGTATACTTTCTCTTTGTTGACAGCCTCCTCTTGTAATAATTTACAGTAATCTGGTCATTCCTTATGCATGGATACTAGGATGTTCTTGCAAAGCTATTCTTCCCCTAAAGTCTTGCTTTTCAAAGATATCTTAATAAAATATTTCTAGGCACCACAGGCATGTTCCTGAACAGCTGAGTTTACCCAGTTCTGTCATGAAATAGAAGGTCAGATAACATTTGTTTAGAGACATCTATTAATAGAGAAAGGATTAAGCTATTTAAATAAAAGTAACCCCTTCCAGTCATTAGTCAGAAAACCTGCGATACAGCTTTGAATGAGGAGGAGGTGAAGATATTAAAAACAACTTTAGGTGACGTGTTTGAAGAGGATTTTTAAATTGTATAGTCAGGTGCCATTTTAGTTATTGAAAACAGGAAAATGTGTCAGGACTGAGAGGTTTTAGGTGCCCAAAGCTAATGGGTGCTTTTCTGCAAGTTCAGAAGCTTTCAGTATGACATTAGATTCTGGCCAGAACCTATGTGATCCTTAACATTACTTTGGTTTGCCAGAGGATGACTGTGTATAATCTGCAATAAATATCTGATGTCCCTCTTCGTGTAAAAAGATTCAATGTTTATTGAGCTGACTTCCACTATCTCTTTATACACAAACCTTTTGTACTGTACAACAGCCTTACACCTGTGAGCCACTGTAATTACATACTGTTAACGTGCTGTGTTTATTTCTGGAGGATATTTGCTTGGATCATGTGTATCTTGGGTACTGTAATGTTTACCTGCACAACCTCAGTTCTAAGAGGGGCACAATAATTTCTGTAATTGCAAACTGTATATTAATTTTGTCTTTGAGCAACAAGTAAAAGTATTTTCCTTAAACTTGTGTTCAGAATGGAAATTTCTGCACACAGGTTAGTATTTCAGAGTACAAAAATAACTGTCTCCCTGAAGGCTAGCTCCAAAGAAAACCACTGGTGCAGCAGGTGTGATCAGCTGTATGAAGGCCTTGGCCTGTTCAGAGTAGGTGAAAACACTGAAAAACAAATTACTCGGTAAAAGAAATTATTGTGTCAACCGCCAGCTTCCCCTGTAAGTGCAGTCACCCCTGCTGCTCGCACCTGCAGGGAGAGAGGAACGGTTTATATGAAATGATGCAAGCATTTGGTTGGCACATTAGTAACCATGTTCTGTGCGTTAGCAATACTGCAGTTGCGAAGGCTCTGGTAGATTTGCAAAGGAGAGCCTGTATTGCAGAGTGCAGATGTGAATGTAACCCTTTCTGAGCTGAATGCTTTGAAAAAACAATGCTTTGCAAATAAGTGAGAAAAATATTAGCACAAAACTCATGTAAAAATTTGGTGCAGTGGTTTGACGCTGCCTGAATTCTGGGTTTCTGGACCTTCGTCTTCAGCCTTTTAGCAAATAAAGCTGCTGCTGCCATAGATGAGTTTTGACTAAGTGAGGTTCAAAAACTCTGTTGTAATTACATCCTTATCTTTATATGCTTAAACTCAGTCAATGCATGCAAGATATATGACGCTTGAAGGCTTTTAGGGCGGTAATTACTAGGAGATTAGAAGGAAGATAAAACCTTGCATAATAGTACAAATCAGTGTAGCTTTATGAGGAGACTCATGTATTTCTGTATTACTTTGGTCTCAGTATTCAGAAGCTGAACTAATACATTGGTTTTCTACAGACAGGATGCACAAAATAAAATCTTGACAATAAGAATCTCAATAAAGGCAGCCTTATTTGCTTTACATTCAACCATTTAAAAACCAAAACCAGCAAACCTACTGGCAAATATTCCCCTCCCATAGTTTATGTCCCACAATAAGACCAGGTTGGGTGGTTTTCCTTAATTTTTTTTTTTGGTGCTCCTGTCACAAGTGACTGACAAGGGCGGACTCCAACAGGGAAAAGTGGAATGCCAACTATATTCATATTTCTAAAAAATTAAAATGCTGCTTCAACTAGCTCAGGGAAAGGACTTGATTTTTTGTACTACTGAATGAACACAGGTCTCACTGTGTTCAAAGCTTGGTAATTTTTCAGTATGAGATGCTTTAACTGAATACCAAGGAAGAAACTGTAATTTTAACGAGTTAAAGATACAATGTACAAAATGAGAGAGTGTCACATCAGAAGTCTCAATGTAAAATGATGAGCCTAGCCTTAGTCTTAGCTAAGTAGCAGTCATAAATCCACACATACAATGTACAAAAAATACTTTCCATATATAAAAATCTTTTGTTTCTAATCAACCTAGGAGACTGCAAGATTAGAAAGTCAGTCTGACTGCAGTTACATTTCCCAGGAGGGAACCGATAAGTACTTGAGCAGGAACTTCCCTGTTCTAAACCAATTTGCAACAGGCTGCTGGTTTAAGAAGACAACAGGTGAGTTTCTTCCAGTGGAAGAGAAGATTACAGCAGGTGGAGTTCACTCTCCTAAGCAGACCAAAACTTAGAGCACTATTTCCTCACTGTGATGTGATGAGTAAGCCAGACTTTGTACTGCTGCTTACATAGACTCTTTACAATAGCCCTTTGATTTCAGTAATTTTAAAATAAAAGCACCACTGCCATTGGGCTGCTTTTTATCTGATTCAGACTATTTAAGTTGCTCTTCCTAGAAAATAAATATCATGGTGTGGATAAAGAGTTTTAAATCACCTTATCCTAGAGATAAATTTACATAGATTGAGTTGACTCAGAGCATGTTTAGTAACACTTTCACTGTTAACTGTTGTTATGTATTTATATAGGATCAAAATGCTGGTAAAGTACATAAACCTGATTAAGTCCCCAGATGTCTTGGAGACAGATATTTGTCTTGATTTTTTAACATGTTTTCATTAGACAGGGGTAAGACCAGTGCAATTCACTTGAACCTATTGAGATAAAAAGGTGCAATTGAAATCAGAAACTGGCTTTTATATATTTTTTGAACTTTTTAAAAATTTTTCTTTTATTTTTTTATGGTAGCGAACCTGTCTAGCTCTGTCATGTCATCTTATGGTAAGAAGTAAATACATGTGCTTATCCATATTCATTAAGGGGCCTATGCAACCCCTGAGTACTTTATAACAATAGAAGACAAAAACCACAGCCAAAATCCTGGAAAGTGCAGCCTGTCTGGAAAGACGCTGGACACGCAGAGTGGCTGCTGGCAATTCAGATGATGAATTCATCGTGTCAGCCAGAAAATGTTGTATCTTCAGGTTAAACAGAACTTCAAACAACCAGCTTGTATAATCACTTTTATTTTTAAGTCATACCATTTTGGCCAAGAACTTTTTTCTCAATATGAGAAAAAAAATCTCACAGAAAAGGGAAAAAAATGCAGCCCAGAGGTTAACTGAGGATTTAAACTCTTTGTGCATGGAAAACAGTACAAGAAAACTAAAATAGAAGTAATGATTTCATATAAATATTTAGTATAAAAGCCTGGACAACTCCTTTCCAACTATATTATCTATTTTCTTATCTGCAAGAGTCAAACTAGCTAAATAATGGAAACAATATTCATTAGATAATTTTCTAAAAAACTGCAATGGAATTCATTATGGGCATTATTTAATTGATGTTTCTGGTCTTGCTGTCCATATCTTTGACATTAGTATGTTACTATTGGGAGAAACAACTTACATCGGTACAAGTTATTTCTCACGTGTATTGAATTCCCCAGTGTGGGCTATGGCGTGGCCTTTCTCATGGTCTGCGCTACTTCTTAGTGGAACAACTTATATTAGGGAAAAAAGATGTTGTGGTATGGCAGATTTTGATGGTGCTCCTTACAGAGGAAGCAACCGTCACCTGATGGGATCCAAATCTTATGTCCATTTTTTTGGTATTTCCTTACAGCTCTACACTCTGAAGATAAATAAATACACCAGTATATTGGGACACGATTCTTATGAAGAGACCATTCTTGCCCTTAAGTGAGCTTTGAAAAGTAAGCCCCAGGGACTCAATAGCCAGAAAACAAAGAAATATACTTCACTGTTTTTTAATTTCATTCTTTCATCTAGTGCTTTTTGAGCAATCTCACTGGGAGATTTGGCTGCTGTTTGTTGAAAGCAGCATTGCCAGTCCTACCTGGAGACTTTACACATCATCCTGAGAGGAAATGGACATTTTTGCCTTTGGTCTGTTTCAGAGGGCATCTCCATATGCCTTTCAGAGGACTAGCAAGATAAAATACTAATCTAAGTAATTATTACATTAAGTCAAGCAACAAGAAAGTTCCAACTGAACAACAAAACCAAGTGAATTATGGCTTAGAAAGAAAACCATGCAAATTTGCATAAATGAAGCTTGTTGGAAGACTTGCTCATCTTTAAAAAGACACTTTGCTCACAGCTTTCAAAAACGATCAGTATTGTCAGCTTCTGGGCCTCATCAGATGCCATGGAAAAATACCAAGCCTACTGCCGGTTTTCTAACCCACTGTTTAGACAAGACAGGGCAGCTGTTCACCAAAACCTTTGGCAATGTGTGTCCAACCCCAGAAGAGAATAGTTGTGACATATTTTACAGCTGATTTATCTTGGCAGTTTCAATTTCTTGCAGTATATAAAAGCTGACAGTACCAAGAATAAGAGTCTGAAATGTCTCACTAGTAATTCTAAACCTGTCTTCACACTTTGCTGGTGTTCTTCATCACTAAATCCCCTGCCTAGCATACTCCACAAGCACACACCAGGAAAGTTCTCTAATATCTGACCCAAATAGCAACACTTCATGTCCTCCAAATCCTAGCCCAGCAAAGCAAAACAAACCCATGCTTTTGTTCACCTCTTCAGTGTTTGTTAATAAGTAAATATTGAGTTAAATTGGTCCTGAAAAAATAGTTATAGCCCACTAATGGGTCATAACTAAGCAATATATCCTCTGTTCTAGGCAATCATTTCTCATATGCGTACCATGGAATGTAAATCGTTATATCTAAGCCCTCACAGATATGGAAGACCTTACTTCTTGCATTAGTACATGTATGACCCTGGTCAGTCACTTTGCATTTAACCTCAGAGCTCCAAGAGTAATCATCTTCTCGCTATTGTACACTGTATCATGAAAGCTTGTGGAAAAGTTTTACAAAGTGTGAGAAATTCTTCTCCTTCAAGTAAAATTTTTGGTGTCATATATTCTATGATTCTAGTGCTACCATGAAGGTCCTCATCTGTTTTATTTCAAGTCAGTTAATATTTATTAATAGACACTGTAATTACTAATTAGGAAAAAAAAATTGTATTATGATTTCACTCAGTTGTTTTTTATGAGATAAAATAATGCCCCTGCTAGACAGCTGAGAGACTTAACAGTTTGTGGTTTACAGTTACAGTATTTTCTCTGCAACATGAGAAATAAGGAATGATCCTTTGTGGGTACTTTATCTAACAAGCTCCCGCAACTTCTACTGTTGCATAACTTGTTTGTAAAATTAGAGGGAAGACAATGCCTGCATCTCCATCCCCACATACCCATTTAGGTCATACCTTATCTATTAGTACAGAATACTTCATTCATTACATATCTGACATAAACATTTTTTTCCTGCAGTTTTTAGAGAATTTCCAATTTGGTCCCTGAACAGGCATAGCCTCATCATCAGTAGGGGAGTGTGGAGAACAGAACTTTTAACCTTTTCCTTAATGACACAAAACATTATAAAATAATATTTATGTCGCGTGTTGTAGATGGAGGTGTGAGTTGGTAGACAAGGAAAAATCCCAGGCTCTGCATTGGGATATGAGTCTTTGTCTCCTTCCAAATAAGAGAAGAAGGACTGCCAAGTCAGAGAAAACTTGCATATGGCACTGTATGGATAACGCACAAGTGCTTCTCTAATGGTTGGAGAAGGGAGCGCAGACCAAGTATTTATGAAGGGAGAACCCACAGTCTGTTCAGACCAGGGCAGAAAAATCTGTCTTTGCTTGAACCAAAACTCATGTTGATTATACAGAAGGTGTAAGTATCACCCCCAGACTGTTCTCCACTGGAAACCCAAGGTATTTATTGCAGACTATACCACATTGCTGCGGTTTCCTGTCACCTCCTGCTTCTATTGATGCAGAAATGTTTAGGCCACATTTAAGGAGACGAACAACTACAGTCAATAACTGCTTTTAAATTACTCTGCCTTACCTGCAGGTTTTCTTAGTGCCTCATTTCTGCTCTCTCCATGCAGCAGCGTATGTTTGTTTTCCTCATTGCAGCCACAAATTCATCAATGCCAATCTTCTTCCTGTGCACTTTCCCTGCAGGACAAAGGTAGGACCGTCACAGGAGCACTAGGATCATAGAAGAGACTGTCTCTGTTTGCAGTTTTGCAGCAGCCTGCAAGCAACTCAGAGGAGACAGTGCAAAGAAAATATTAATCTCTGCACAGCTGGACCGGCTGTAGCCTCTACAGCCACAGACTTTTTTGGCTGATAGAGACTTCATCAGCTAAACTCAACCAAGTCTTTGCTGAGTGCAGACCACCGCGGAGGATTTTTATCAGGTCCACCTTGAATACACCAAGCTGCTCCAGAACAGGGAGGACTAGAAAGGCATATGGGGCAAAACACACGATTATCGTTCTGCAAAACTTCTGTGCAGCTTTTGCTGTAACATCTGGGACAAAATTTACTGTAACCAGGGAAGTTTGATCAAGTCTTAAATAACTAAAAGAGGAGCTGTAAAGAGAAAGTTAAGGCTTTGAGCAAGGATTTCTGCCAACCGCAGACAAGAAACTACAGTCTGGGGTTTCCCTTGGGTAAAACTTCATAGCAAATTAGATTTGAGCATTAGTATGTACTAGCAAAATTAAGAAAATCTGGTGAGATTATCTCCTTCTTTTTGCTAATAGAAGAAAAAGAGAATAGAAAAATACCTCAGACTGCATTAGCCCAACACTTCTAACTGCCAGTTGCATCAAAGGGAAGCACACCAACCTCTCCTACACCTGTAAGACAAAAAAAATATTTACCAATCCATTGATTTGATTTGGTTTGCAAACTAGGGTCAGCTTACAAATCATAGGCCATTTAAAGAAATATTTATATTAACTGTCTGTATCTTAAGAATTAAAATGAACATTGGTTAATAGCACATGTAGTTTTGCCAAGAGTATTTTGGATTAATATAATCCATGTTTTCACCTCTGTCCCCATCTTTCTACGTATCTTGAAAGGGCAGACACAAACTCAGAACAGTAGCTCCCACCCTGCTAAACCATCCTGCTGTGAAGAATACAGGTACTTATTTGAGGAAAGAGAACACATAGAAACATTTAAAGAATCAGACTCAAACCCTCTAACAGTATGCAGTCATGCAATCAGTTTAATTTCTGAAACATTTCAGTTACACCACAATCTTCAGCTTAAGTCCTAAAATTTTGTCATGCAGAAGAAATTAATATGAAGACTACCAAGCTAGGAGCCTCACAACAAAATTAATCTCCACTGGAAATACCATTTGGTCAAGAGAAGACAGTAATTGAAAAATTTTGCAGGTTATATATTGAAAACCTTTGATCAAGGCCAAGGTCCAGCAATCTATCTGGGAATGTAGAGTAATGAGCTGAATTTCCTAATGCAGGAAAGTCAAAGTTGTCTTCCTGACTTGGACCACGGACATCCTGGTCTGCAAAAGTTACTCTGAATGAAGTCCAGATGTGTGGTTGTGGCATCCCCTCTGATCTAAGCTCTGCTCAGCACAAAATACCTCTGCTGTAAAAAGTACCCGCCTGCAATTGGAATCATAAGATAGAATCACAGAATCGCTTGGGTTGGAAGGGACCTTTAAAAAACATCTAGTCCAATCCCCTGCCGCAGGGGGCCGTCAGTGTGTACCAGGCATCTGACCAGGAGGTCAGGGTTGTATCACACCTACAGCTCGAGAGAGGTGCAAAGAGCTCAGTGTGACTCCAGTGCAAACCAGCTTTCTTCTTTTGCCAAAAAATGGAATACTTATTTACAAAATGAACCTGGTAGCTGAATGAAAGTTTTAAAAAATTGTCATATGCAATACTGTAAGCGTGAAGCACCAGCCAAGTTCAACCAACCCATTAGAAAAACCCCAAATGATTCAATATTATATATTATATATCTATATATCTATCTGTGGCACACAGTCCTTTTGAAGGAGAGTTAGTAACCTGTTGACACCACTCATGGAAGTCAGCAGAGCCACCTCCTTTTAGCAGGGATGTGGCATTCTCAGTTGAACAGCAAAAGATCAGAAGCTATACATAAAGCACTGTAAGGTTTAATCTGATCACATTTCATAAACTCAGGACAGGAATCCTTGAAGCCCACCAGGTAACCAGTATAAACCCAGTAACAAGGGTACACGGGGCATGTAGCAAGCAAAACCTGAGTAGTTCCAAGGAAATCCAGCTGTACCTGCACTGAGCCACTGTGCAGGTGGTGACTTGCAGCTGAGAGACACATCACTGGTGGCCCGTTTGCTCCACAGCACTTTAACAAGTGTGGACAGTTGCCCAGTAGCTCCTCAGCATTTCAGTAAGGAAAATCTTCGCTAATTATCTGCTGCAATTGTAGCCAAACATGGTTCTCTTCTCCTACCCAACTGCTAGTTAGCATAGTCATACACCATTTTAGTAGTCGCTGGCTTTTCAGCACACCAGGCCACTACACACAAGGATTGAAGAGAAGGAAAATAATTGGCATTTAAATGAAGGAACATTGTCAACATCAAGGACACTGCCATGACCATATGTTCCACTTACTGAAATCTCCAGTCAACAGCAGTCTTGGATGGGGATGTGTTTTTAGTAGGAAAAGGAAGACAAACCCTCTGTTGTAACAGCAGAAAGTCAATTTGTATTTCTCTGCTTTCCAGTTCAAAGCTAGTGGAATCTCTGATGCACAACTGGAAATACATGAGTGTCTTTCACTACCAGGAATCTCCTTTCCAAAAGCACTTCCAAAAATGTCATCACACAATAACAATTCTAAGTGATACGCCTTCAAAAACTAACATAATGCAACTATTTTCATGAATATTCTACTTCCAAAATGATTTAAACTTGCTCTGGAAAGTAAGGATGGCAAAGTTAAAGGAACATCAAGCTTTCAAAACCACACTGTTGTCATTAAGAATACTTAACCAAATGCATAGATGCTATTTTTAAGAAATTTATTGGTTTTAATAAGTGTTGTACAAAATTGGAACACCATGAGAGCAAGAATTAAACTGTAATTATATTTTGTTTACTGTATTTTAGTGAGGAGGAATACAATTTTTTTTTAAAAAAATAAATGTTCTCAAAATCTGAAATAGACATTGATTTTAAAAAGCAGCACAATAATACTCTTTGTCTCACAGTAAGAGCCAGAAATGCAGGTGTCTCATTTTTTCTCCATTTGAACCAGAGGATGACAGCACTATACTGATAAAGCTTCCTTTTGCATTTCTAGACTGCCCAACAGCAATTCTTTACAAAACACCCTCAGAATAACAGTACTAAAACCAGAAGGATAAGAAAGTATCTGAAAGGCTCAGTGGTTTAATACTTTCTGACACAGTAACAGATGGCTGCAACTGTAAGCGGAATTTCCATCCCAGTACAAATGTACATGTCATAAAATAAAAATCCACCCCGAGCAAGGCAGTCATGTTTCGCATTCCTTGAAGAAGTCTGTTCCTTTCAACTCTTCTGGTAGATAGTCCTGCTCTACAGGCTCCTTGTACATGGGGTTATATTTATAGCCTTTACCGTAGCCCAAGTTCTTCATAAGCCTTGTTGGGGCATTTCTCAGGTGCAGCGGAACGGGTGGCAAAGGTCCCGTGTGCATCCTCAGACATTCTTTGACATTGCTATAGGCCCTGTAGACCTCTATAGACTTCGGTGCTCTGGCAAAGTACACTACACATTGTGCTAGAATGACCTGGAAAGAAGAAAAGGGAAAATGTTAAATGACTGCTTTTAAGCTCTCTGGGAGAAGGTCTGTTATTCAGGTTGTTCATGTAGCATGACAGGGGTTATGTTTTTAATTGACATCTGCCTGCTACTATAGTGTCAACATTACTATTTAACAACAATGCAGCTCTTCATGATTTTCACTACTAGAAAACAATAGCTACTTGAGAATATCAGAGTCTGTAATTTTATATAAGAGGGTCCAGAGAAGGGCCACAAAGGTTATCAAAGGACTGGGATGCCTGCCATATAAGGAAAGGCTGAGAGAACTGGGTTTGTTCAGCCTTGAGAAAAGAAGGCTTAGGTGAGACCTTATCACCGTGTTCCAGTATTTAAAAGGTGCCTACAAAGAAGATGGAGACTCCCTTTTTACAAGGAGTCACAGGGAAAAGACGAGGGGTAATGGGTACAAGTTACTCCTGGGGAGATTGCGATTGGACACAAGAGTGAAATTTTTCACAATGAGAACAACCAGCCATTGGAATAATCTCCCCAGGGAAGTGGTGGATTCCCCAACATCAGACACTTGTAAGACTCAGCTGCACAGGGTGCTGGGCCATCTTGTCTAGACTGTGCTTTTGCCAAGAAAGGGTGGACCAGATGATCCTTGTGATCCCTTCCAACCTGGTATTCTATGATTCTGTGATGATTCTGTGATTTATAACAGAGGAAAAAAAAAAATATCGAGAGAGCAAAATGATGTTAATTCACATACCACATTTTAACTATAAATACGCAGTGAATTTTATTTCAAAGTACAACATCTATTTTAAGATCTACAATGTTCTCTTACTTGTCAAAGAAGGGGCGTGCTGAACGAACAAGTAACTAAGTTTGCCTTATCCTTGCAATCTCTGTTTATTTTTATAATTACAACTAGGTTTTACAGCCTGCAGTACTTTCAAACCAGTGAATTAATGAAGCCTTTACCTCACATTCTGGCATTCCAATAAAGTGACAACCTTGGTAAGCAGCAACTGCTTGTGTTAAAGCCAGAGGATCTGCCAGCCCTACAAAAAGGGATCAGATAAAAGCAGGTTAAAGTCAGTTTACTTTAGTTACTGTCTCTTCTTTTTATTTGGTGTTCCATCTCCTGTGAGCAGGAAGGTTATCCATGCACATTTCAAAATTGCTTTCTCAGATGTTGTAACTTCTGGGACAATGCTTTGCATCCATAAGATGTACTCCCTCCATCCACAGCCTCTCTTCTTCTGTTCCCCCAAAAAAGGAAAGGTCTAAATCATGGCTATGATTTAACTGACTGAATCTGTTGCCACACGATGGCAGCCTGAGCAGTAGCTGCCCGTGTGTGATTCGTTTGTGTTTTGGAAGTGAGAAAGAAATGGGGAAATACTGCTACATAGACAGAGCTTCCTCAGATCTCATAACTCTTCACCCACCACATAGGTGCTAAAATTTTGCTGCATCTGTTACTTTCAATAAGTCAATCAAGAGACCTTATAACTAGGGAACCAGCTATCAAATCTGAGGTTTGCAAGTCAGGGTAGACATTAACCTTCCACAATCATTAAAAAACATACAGACACCCCTGAAATATGCATTTTCTGTGACACAGGTTTACTGCTGACCTGCAATCACCATTGTTTAAAGAATCCACATTAATACACTGCCAAAACCTGAACTCAAAAATCTTTGTTTCTCCTGCGACAGGTAATTATCACAATGACATCACATATAGGTCCCTGTCTGCAGATACAAAGGTTTTTTGAGTGTGGAGCACTTCAGTATTTTGTACCCATTTTGCACATAGCAGTTCTGGGGTTGTTTTTCTTCCAAACACCAATCTTTGGAAGCCAGAAGCCTGGCAGATCTTCATTCAACATAATATTCCAACACGAAATACCACAAATACTTACCTATATCTTCACTCGCAAACCTCACCAGCCTCCTTGCCACGTAGAGCGGATCCTCACCCCCTTCAAGCATTCGAGCAAGCCAGTAAAGGGAAGCATTTTCGTCTGAGCCTCTCATAGACTTATGCAGGGCAGAGATGCAGTTGTAATGTTCTTCTCCTATTTAGAATGGGGGAGAAGAGATACACAAAGCTGTTAGGAGAAAATTAAGTTAAATACATTTAAGGGAGCAGAATATATTTTACTAGATCACAGTAGGTAAACATAACCTGCTTCTTTGAGTTCTTTGTATGTATACGTGTTTCTTGTGTTCATTGATGGTTTCAGCACATTCATGCTTTGCCACATGGATTGTTCCACTAACTGTATAAACATAACAGAGCAACAGCAGATGAAAAGGAGGTTGTTTTTTTAAACATTACAAGGCAAACAATTTGATTTTGGTAATCTAATGATCTTTCCTTCAAAAGAAAAAAAACAAAACAAACAAACCCCACACCTGATATTTTAAGCATTTAGGAAGAAAACTGTATGCGAATATCTCATAATTGATGAACAGGACATATAAACCACTGACTTGCTTTTGGACACGCACACAGCTCTGAGAAGGCAACACAAGAATGACAGAAATCTAGTTCCATACAATAGTGATATTTTAGAAAAAAAGAAATTTCACATCAACGAAAACTTGAAAATAAAGCGTGCAGTAAATCAGACATGTGCTTGCTGTATTATATGGGGGGAAAAAAGGAAACACTGCTGTGGATACATAATGATGGCACATAACACAATCTGGAGGAAACAGGATCACAGCACACAACCCTGGCAAACCCCTATGAAATGTTGGGTTCAGCTGTAGACACCTGCACTACTGGAGGGTTCCTGAAAACTGAGCAGCTCAACAAAAAAAAAATGGACAAAATGAAACAAAAAAGTCAACTACCTGAAATGCCAGACAGCTAAGTAAGGGGTGGGAAGACTGAATTATTTACATGGATTTTTTTTTTAACGCTAAATACAAGATTAGATATGGACTCCAAGGAGAAACAAAGCCATTTGACAGCTCTTTTAGGGCTACAGTTAAAAATAGAGGGTCAACATTACAAACATCAAATGAGACCCTTCCTGCTTGCAATTCTTCTCTGTGCAGCTTGTTTTGATTCTTATGCATTACTTTTAATCAAACTTCTAAGAGTATTTTGCCGTGGTATTGCTGTTAAACTCTCCACGTAATCTATCTTCTTATGTTTTAAAGTGTCTGGCGTTCTTTGGCTCACAGCTAACTGCGTATTATAAAGGCAACTGGCTGCATTCACAGCCATCTGTTAATATTTCTCTTCTTCCCACGGCTAAAAGGATTTACAGCCCCAGGGCCGTATCGGAACACACCACCCTTGTTTGTAGACACTGCAAAATAAAAGGCCGCACGCATGAGTCTGAAAACCAAAGCCCCCAAACCACCGCAATTGCCCTTTCCAAAGCCTGAAGATGCCCACCTCCCAGCTGAGAAACTGGGTCCATTTTCCTGCGTCGCTGCTCATGCTGCAGTGTGGTTCTGCGGGGAATGCAAGGCGTGCGCTGCCAGCATACGCAGGCCGGCAGCTATTTTTGATAGGACTCCACACCGCTAGCTCTGCGGCACGCAGTCATCCCTCGTGCCAACACAAACAGCATGTCTGTGCTCCGTCGTAACACTTGAGTTAGCAGCAGTAAACCTAAGCAGCTGAACTCGCATCGTCCTCCTGGAAGAGGTGTCTCTTGGTCTCTTAGAAGCAAGGAATAAACCCTGAGTATATCTCCAGAGGTTGCGCTCACCCAGATTTTTTTGCTGGAGTGCTTTTATACACTGTTTGGGCTACTGTAAAGTGTCACACTTCGGGATACCAGATAGAGAGGCAGAAGGAAACCAGCGGATAGGCTGTGGGGTATTTTCAGAGTATGTCACTGAGGAAGGAGACAGTTTTCTCCCTTTATCTCCTTCCTCACAAAGCTAATGTCAGTGATGGAGTCATCAACACGATGATAACACTTATACATCAGACTTGGACTTCTTCAGAAATACTGTGCAGTTTCAATTAAAGGCAAAATACAATTACATGCATTGGATGATGAGGGTTTATGTTTTCTTGTTTAAAGATACAGTTTACATGTTTTCTATGTAAGATACCAGAAGCAGTTTTAAAAAATTAGACAGAACTTTGTATAGACCTTTATTTGTTTGCTCTGTCTCTCAGGTTGGTTAGCCAATACATGGATTTTGGCCTTTTAAATTCAGCTGAGAGACAGACACATGCAAACTTATCTATTGCAGGTGTTCTGCATCCTGGATATCTCTTGAAATCAACACTCCATAAAGAGTTTTTGGAATTAAAATACATTTGCTCTATGCAGCTTCCACAAAGGCAAATACCTTACCTAAGAGAAAAAAAAGATACTGCAGAGGAGGCTTTGTGGACAACAACATTTTCTAGAGTGTCTAATCTACAGAGATGCATAAATCTTCTTGATTCCCAGTTTTGTGCCCCTAAATTGGTTTATGTGCTCATGAAGAGTTTTCTAGCTAATTTATTTAAGATGTTAATTTATCTAAAGTCTTATTGGTGGAAGACAGGGAAAAGGCCTCATTCATTGACCATAACTAGTATCTAGACTTCTTAAGCGATCCCTATGTGTAAAGGCAGAAAGCAAAAGTAAAATAACAGTCCCCATCTCACATTCCTGTCTGTCTTAGCCAGAGGTAAACATCAACTGCTCACCAATAAAAGACAGAAGAAAGCCTTAGATGAAAGACTAGAAGACAGCACAGGTGAAAAGACTTCTCATTCTGGCCCAGAAGAAAACAATTAAGCTGGCAAAAAACATTATGGTGCGAGACACCTCCACAGAAAAAGAAGGAACAACCCTGTTCCAGATTACAGAATAAATTATCTCCATCTTAATGCATTCCCAGTCTTTACCATAAGTGAAGCTATGTTACCACAAAGATAATGAGTTAAAAATCCTGCAATTATTCTGATCTACATCTTTGGTATTTGCTAGTAAATCAGTACTAGCAGTGAGATACAACACATAAGAGGAAGAAGAGACAATACAACTCTATCTTAAATATCTAGTCTTTGTCCATTTGCAGTTAATTTTAATTAATTTGGTTGCTGCACCATTTTCTCAAAAAATCAAAATTAGAAAAAATGCAACTGAAAGTTAAAATCTGACTAGATAGTTTGTTTCCACTCACGCTGCAAGGGTGGCTGTTGGCTGTGAAATTTGACTAGAGCTGTTTCTTTGTCCTTCCAGCTAAAACGCACAGACTATCTGCCCAAAGAGCTTGCCTTCACATGCCTGCACACAGATCAGAACAACAGCCTAATGATGGGATTAAGAATAATTTCCTTCCTTGACTACTTGGTGAAAGTACAAAAAAGAATGCCCAACTAGACATATTTCCCAAATTTTGCTGAAGGTGAGCAAAAATAATTATGTAAAATCAAAATCCCATATTTACGTAACTCTGAACACTACTCACTCGTAGCTGCTGCTGTCATGATTAGACAGCACCATGTATGTCCCCTCATTTTATAAGGCTAAAGCACTTTATTAGAAGATTGCGGATTCCACTCAAGAACTGGGATTCAAAAAGTTTTTGCTAAAACATGCTACGAAAGTGTCTCTATTTATACAGCAGCGTCTCTCCAGAAGCCCTTTGTACATAAAAAGACAACTAGGTATCTCTGCTCTGGATAAAAACGATCAACCAAGACGCAGACTACTCTGCAGAAGAGAGAAAATTTGTAAAGGCACACACGCAGGTAACCTGCTATTGTGACAATATCTGTGGCAGGTTCTTTGGCATTCATATAATAAAGAAAAACAGCACTTTCCCCTCTAAAAATCTCTTAACAAAAAAACCCAAACCTCTACACAGAGCTCGAAGAATTTCTGCCACGGAGAAGGGGCTGACGTGTGCTATTCGGCAAGCCTCACGAAGAGGCACTGCGGCCACCTCCAAGGGAGCACACATGCGTAGGAGGGCCCGGAGAAATGATCACGCCAAGAGTTCTGCATGGCAGCAGCCACAGGGCGACAGCAAACACACAAGGGACTCACACGATGCGAGAGACTCGCACTGGTAAACCGGTCAGATTTTCTGCTCCCTCCTAATCATGACTTCTTCCTGCCACCGACCCCATAAAATTTTTCTTCTCCCTCCCCCTGCCTACCCTCCAGTTTTCAGCTGCCACCCTATCAATATCTGCCCAGCTGACTTTTTACTGACAATGAGCCATCATCTCCTCTTTGCAGCAAGAAGGCTACAAGCAAGCATGTACGTTACAAACTACCTCGAGAAACCTCTCATCACAAGTTTTGAGTAGTGACAGTTAATTGAGCATACCGGATACAGTGACAAAACAAAAAAAACCAATCAGTTCTCCAAATACTGCTTGGCATAATCATTTGATACTAAACTGTGCGGGCTGTCAGGCACTGGAACAGGCTGCCCAGGGAAGTGGGGGAGTCACTGTCCCTGGAGGTGTTTACAAGGCATTTAGAGGAGGTTCTTAGGGACATGGTTTAGTGCTAGAGTTAGGTTATGGTTGGACTAGATGATCTAGAGGGTCTCTTCCAACTGAAATGATTCTGTGATTCTATGATTGAAGTATTGCTGAAGAACTACTGTACGCATTCAAGGGGATTCACCCCATCTTTAATACTCACTCTCTGATTTTTAACCCTCTCACATAAAATGGTATAGTGTCCAATATTGTGATGCCTAACACTGCCAAGTCACAAATTTAGCAAGAGCGTTTATCACATTAGAAAGCCTTAAGTGTAATTAGATTTATGGGAACCTGCCCTGGGTAAGCTATAAAATTCACTACCTCAAAGAGCAACTCTGAAAACAAAGCAAACTGCTCATGTTTTTGCATAACACATCATTGTGAATGTGAGCACTTCCAAGTCTTTCAAAGGAGTAGAAGTGCAATGAGAGCTTTAAAGCCCTTCAAGAACAAACCTCCTCATCAAATTACTTCTCCCTCTTTCCATTGCAACCCTCTTAAAAGGCAATATTCTAATAACCTTAAAGAACAAATAATTTCACCATAGAACTGTTTGAAGGGTAGCAAATATGTCTTCCAGCTAACCTACACTTCCTAAGTGGCACGAGGAAACCCTGTTTAGGAGGAATTTCTGGGTGAGCCGGCAATACTGTAAAGGAAAAGTAGTTTCGAGGCCAAATTTCAGTACAAACACTGTTTCACCAGAGCAGCTGGTACAAAAGGGAGAGAAGAAACAGAACTTATAAAGGCTATCTGGTGGCATTAACAGAGATGTGGTGGGACAGCTCACATGACTGGAATGTGGTCGTGGATGGCTGTGTCCTTTTCAGGAAAGACAGGCCAGCCAAGCATGGTGGTGGAGTTGCTCTTTACGTGAGAGAGCAACTACAATGTATAGAGTACTATCCAGGTGTGGTTGAGGAACAAGTTGAGAGTCTGTGGGTGAGAATTAAGGGGCAGGCTGGCAGGGGTGACACTGTTGTGGGAGTCTATTACAGGCCACCAGATCAGAGTGAGGATGTTGATGAGGCCTTCTACAGGCAGCTGAGCGTGGCCTCACAGTCACAGGCTCTGGTTGTTGTGGGGGATTTTAACTACCCTGATGTCTGCTGGAAGGACTACTCAGCCAGCCATCCTCAGTCTAGGAGGTTCCTCCAGTGCATTGACGATAACTTTCTGATGCAAATGGTGGAGGAGCCGACTAGGAGAGGTGCGCTGCTGGATCTCGTCCTCGCTAACAAGGAGGGTCTGGTTGAAGCAGTAAAGGTGGGGGGCTGCCTTGGTTGCAGTGACCATGAGATGGTGGAGTTCAGAATCTCCTGTGGTGGGAGCAGAATACCGAGCAGAATTGCAACCCTGGACCTCAGCAGGGCCGACTTTGGCCTTTTCAAACAATTGCTGGAGGAAATCCCGTGGGCAAGGCTGCTTGAAGGTAAAGGGGCCCAAGATAGTTGGTTAGCATTCAGGGACTGCTTCTACCAAGCTCAAGATCAGAGCATCCTGACACGCAGGAAGTCAAGGAGGGGAGCCAGGAGACCTGCGTGGTTAAACAGGGAACTGCTGGGTAAGCTCAAGTGGAAGAGGAGGGTTTACAAATCATGGAAGGTGGGGCTGGCCACTTGGGAAGAATATAAGGCTGTTGTTAGAGGATGTAGGGAGGCAACCAGGAAAGCTAAGGCCTCCTTAGAGTTAAACCTGGCGAGAGGGGTCAAGGACAACAGGAAGAGCTTCTTCAAATACATGGCAGATAAAACTAACACCAGAGGCAATGTAGGCCCACTGATGAACGAGGTGGGTGCCCTGGTGACAGAAGATACAGAGAAGGCAGAATTACTGAATGCCTTCTTTGTCTCTGTCTACTCTGCCGGAGGCTGTCCTGAGGAGCCCTGTACCCCTGAGGCCCCAGAGGAAGGCAGGGCAATGGAGGAGTTTGCCTCAGTTGATGAGGACTGGTTAGGGACCAGTTAAGCAATCTGGACATCCATAAATCCATGGGTCCAGATGGGATGCACCCGCGGGTGCTGAGGGAGCTGGCTGAAGTCATTGCTGGACCCCTCTCCATCATCTTTGCCAAGTCTTGGGAAACGGGAGAGGTGCCTGAGGACTGGAGGAAAGCAAATGTCACTCCAGTCTTCAAAAAGGGCAAGAAGGAGGACCCAGGCAACTACAGACCGGTCAGCCTCACCTCCATCCCTGGGAAAGTGATGGAACACCTTATCCTTGGTGCCATCTTAAGACATACCAAGGATAAGAGGGTCATCAGGGACAGTCAACATGGCTTCACCAAGGAGAAGTCATGTTTGACCAACCTCATAGCCTTTTATGAAGACGTAACAAGGTGGATTGACGATGGCAGAGCAGTGGATGTGGTCTACCTTGACTTCAGCAAAGCATTTGACACCGTCTCCCACAGCATCCTCACAGCTAAACTGAGGAAGTGTGGACTGGATGATCGGGTAGTGAGGTGGACTGCAAACTGGCTGAAGGAGAGAAGCCAGAGAGTTGTGGTCAATGGGGCAGAGTCTGGTTGGAGGCCTGTATCTAGTGGAGTGCCTCAAGGGTCAGTTCTGGGACCAATACTATTCAATATATTCATCAATGACTTGGATGAGGGAATTGAGTGTACTATCAGCAAGTTTGCTGATGACACCAAGCTGAGAGGAGTGGCTGACACGCCAGAGGGCTGTGCTGCCATCCAGCGAGATCTGGACAGGCTAGAGAGTTGGGCGGGGAAAAACTTAATGAAATATAACAAGGGAAAATGTAGAGTCTTGCATCTGGGCAGGAACAACCCCAGGTTCCAGTACAGGTTGGGGAATGACCTATTAGAGAGCAGTGTAGGGGAAAGGGACCTGGGGGTCCTGGTGGACAGCAGGATGACCATGAGCCAGCACTGTGCACTTGTGGCCAAGAAGGCCAATGGCATCCTGGGGTGTATTAGAAGGGGGGTGGTTAGTAGGTCGAGAGAGGTTCTCCTTCCCCTCTACTCTGCCTGGTGAGACCTCATCTGGAATATTGTGTCCAGTTCTGGGCCCCCCAGTTCAAGAAGGATAGGGAACTGCTGGAGAGAGTCCAGCGCAGGGCCACAAAGATGATTAAGGGAGTGGAGCATCTCCCTTATGAGGAAAGGCTGAGGGAGCTGGGTCTCTTTAGCTTGGAGAAGAGGAGACTGAGGGGTGACCTCATTAATGTTTATAAATACATAAAGGGTGGATGTCACGAAGATGGAGCCAGGCTCTTCTCGGTGACAACCAACGGTAAGACAAGGGGTAATGGGTTCAAGCTGGAACACAAGAGGTTCCACTTAAATTTGAGAAGAAACTTCTTCTCAGTGAAGGTGACGGAACACTGTAACAGGCTGCCCAGGGAGGTTGTGGATTCTCCTTCTCTGGAGACATTCAAAACCCGCCTGGACACCTTCCTGTGTAACCTCACCTAGGTGTTCCTGCCCTGGCAGGAGGATTGGACTAGATGATCTTTTGAGGTCCCTTCCAATCCCTAACATTCTGTGATTCTGTGTGATTCTGTGATCAGCTCTTGAGAACGCTGCATTTCAGAAACTGAAATGCAGGTACTCACCTGCTCGGTCGTACAAGATGTGCGATCGCTGTAGCCCTTCCTTTACATGCTCTTCTGTTATCAGAATGCCATCCGCAGAACCACCTGTGTTCACATGCAAAGGAGTGGTTTTCCCCACTGCTAGTCTGGCCTGAACTGCTAACTGGAGTCCATTCAGTCCAGTCCTTGCATCGCCATCACAGAGGTAGGCCAGGGCATTGAGAGCTTTCTCCTCTATGTACACCGGGAACCTGCAACAGAACAAGCACACGCTGTCAGCCCTCATCACACTCCTCTCCTCGCACATTGTGCTGGAGATGGCACTTCTTCACAAGGTTTGTTGAGAGGCAGCTGCGTTTAAGTTTTGTTCTTAAACCATGCTGTCATGATTAAGCATTGTAGAGCCTGGGAGCATGCCATGGGAGCCGACCCCTCTTCCTTCTGCCCATATGCATGTTAAATACAATTGCACATCAAAAAGGTATGGCAGGGGCTCTCATCTATTCAACGTCCCTATTTTTCCTCATTTCATTAACTTAAGTGGAAACTAGGGTTAGGATTTTGCCGGAGCACAATTCTGGCACAGTCAGTTGAACTTCACAAAGTTTTACTCCATCAACATTTCATAGCTAGCACTTCAAATTCCTTGCTGGAAGGAAGCCCTTGTGTGCCAAATAATTAAGGATTCACAACAGCCCCGCACTTCATTCTCCAGAAAAATTTATTACTGTTATTACCAGTGGTGTACAAAAAGGCAACACCAAGGTTCCTGGACACATGTATCCACTAATCTTCATTAATTGCCTCCTCTTCCTCCTTGCAAGCCCACTTTGTGCTTGTCACAGAAAAGAATATGATGGTAGGTGCTGGAAAAACTTCAACTGTCAGTATTTGAGCCCTCTCATGCCCACGTGTGAGAGGGAAAAGCTCGTTCAGCTGCAATCTTAATTCACATCACTGTAAGTGAAGGCCGACAAATATCTTCTAGGGCCATAATTCAACACTACAGAGAGCAGGCAGCAGGAATCACATCCTGTGGGAAAAATAAGTGTATCTATATACACATATGCACCTTGTCATATTTTTATTTCTGTCTCTTTCATTTTTCATTTTGACAAAGCTAGAAAAAAAAGTTACATGCATACGCAGTGGCCCTCCAAAATAACTGCACTATCTCCAAGGTGTTTCAAACACCTTCGTGTTTGAACAGGGAAGCAGAAGAATATAACAGCACAGAGACTTAGTCAAGTATTTCATGTAACAAATTCCTTGAAAATCAGGGAGCAAAGTTGACCCTTCAGCACTACAGATGGTCACCAGATTTTTCTATACGCCACGAAAGAAGCCAGCAAAGAAAGCAAAACCAATTTTTAAAAACCCAGCAAGCACTACAAACAGATAGCTTGCTGCTAATACCTCCATCAACAGGCAACAAAACCAAATCTGCTGCATGCGGAGCAAACACTTCACGTACACCAGCAGGGCAGACTGAAGAGAAGGTTTCATCTGCAAGGACTAAGCTTTTTGCCTCCTGTGTGCAGAGAACACCGCGTGCTTGAGGCCTCCTCATACCGATACCCACGACTGCACTCAGCGACTGCAAGTGGAAGAGGAGTGCTGAGAGCACCGAAAGGCAGGTATTACGCTTGCAAGAAGCTACAAACAGTCTGTCCCAAACAAAACTGAGGCCTCAGAGCACTTTTGCCATCTATTTGCTGATTGGAAGCTGGGCAAAAAAGTAAAGTTGTATTTCCATCTCTTCACTTTCCCTATAGGACTCTAAGTGGCCTTTTGACTCAATACAAGCGATTAGTATTGCAGGAATTGAAACAAATGCGCACAAGGAAGTATGGAAAACCTTGTTACAAGGAAAAGCCTTGTTCACTTCCATGGTGAAATCCAAGTTACAACATACTGATAACGGAAATTCTGCTCCCAATAATGGATTATGTATTAGGCTGATCCAGTCCATGTCTACAATAATAGCGCTACATACAGGACGTGATAAAGAACGAGAATAAATTGAGAAAATTTCCACACATGAGCTATTTGCACAGCATATTGATGAGATTCACTGATTGAAAATAACATAATGCTTCCCTGTTCCACAATCTCAGTTCCATTCACACTCAGTAGTTCAAAATAAAACATTTTATAATCAGAATAGCTGAACTGAGTTATTTTTCCTGAGGAATTAAAATATTAATTCCAATTTTTTGGATGATTTAACTCCACTAGACAGGAGCCCAATTTCAAAATCAGGATGACAACTATTTCAATACCTTGGCTTCCGAAAGACACGTGCTGTATTTTACATTTTTAAGCCCATTCTGTCTTCAGAAGCTTAAGTGCTCTACGCTCTCCCACTTTACCTGACTTCTGGCACACCCTACGACTGCAAGGCAGAATAACTCCCATGCCTTCTGGCCTCTTCCAAAGCTCCTGACCCCTTTGCAGACGGGCAATCTCGGTTTTTTTTTCACTCTCCAAAATTAACACTGAGCACCCACTGGATGCCAGTGCTCAATGTTGGTACCTTGTAACTGATGATACTTGGAGACAAAAACATAAACAAGCCAGAAGGGACACCCTGGGATCCATTACTCACTGAGCTCAAGCTGATATCCTAGCCTAAGGAATGGAAAACTACCACTACAGGATAATAAATCCTTCTTCCAATTCCTTCTTATCTCCATACCTTCAAGACCGTTTGTGCCAAGAACCAACATGAAACCTATGATGAACTACCCATAAAACCTGTACAACACCGCAGCCATTTGATCCAATGACAAGAGAGTGTAAGCAATATCAGAGAGTAAATATAAGGAAGTCCAAGCAATGAGAACCTTTATGATGAAAGATTTTTAAATAACTGAGCAGAACGTGAGTTGAAGAAGCCATTGCTTCTTTGACATATAAATTAGTACTTTCTTAACTTTCTTAGTGTCAATTATTCTCACTACATCCACTCTTGACAGATTGCAACACTTTTACAGACAAATACAGTTCTTCATCTGAAATACTGCAGTATGACATGCATTCCTTACTGCTTTACAGCGCTGCCTTTGAATGTTGCCTCTCATCCCTGCAACTCTCTTTCCTGCAAAGAAATTGGATGGATGTTCCAAAAAGGGAATAATTTTAAAAAGGTATTGAACACTGAAGATCCAAAGGAAGACCATCTTCAACATTGTGATTTACAAACCAGTGAATTGAAAACCTGTCAGGACTTGTAATACAGCCACTAACAAGCTGAACTGCCTGATGTCTGGGCTTGCCAACAGGAAACTGGGGATCCTTTCATTTCACTCGGCTGTGAGCCTCCTGTGCTATCTAACTTCAAACACATTAATCCACCATCCAGTTTACTGTCCAACTTCAATTAGAGATACCACTCTGAGGGCAGAACTTGAATGATAAAAATAAAAAGCCAAGAAAAGAAGAATTTGATTTCCTCCATCACTGGCACAGTGCAAGTGTAGTGTGTCAGTGTACACCTGGAATAGTTTGTGCTATTACTGAGACAGTGTAAACTGCAGAAAGCACAAGCAAATTTTCAGCAATATAACGTGTCTTTAACATTGACATCTCCTTACTTTTCTTCTTCACAAGTATCTTTCTTCCTTTCATATTCCTCCATCTTTCGGCTTAATCTACTGCAGGCTTTAAGAGGCACAATTTGATGGCAGGAAAGTTGATGGCAATATAACACAAAGCACATCTTATCTTAAGTAAATCCAGTAACTAATACGAAAACTGTCAAAGAAGCTTTATGAGCATGATGACATAACAAAGAAAGATACTAAAGTATGTAACACCTCTTGCTAGTTCTATTTCAGCTTTACAGCAAGAAAAGGCCACAGCGGGATGAAAGAGAAGCCAGATGACCTAACCTTACCAGAAACCTGCAGCAACAGTGGAAGCAAGATAAGAAAAGCCACCAAGAAAATTAAAGGAAACAGATTTGGGTAGAACACACTTTCCTTTTGATACTGCTGCATACGCACAGAGTGCAGAGACAATGAAACCAATTGAATCACTCAGTGATGGCTGCATTCTCACTGGGCACAAAAGATGCCCGTAGAGACTGAGGAAGATTTACCCTCACCTTATTCCTCAAGGTAATAGGAGAGACCACAAAGAATCATCCTCTTCTTCAAAATCTCATTTAGGTCAGCCATAGTGTCAGCCAAGTGATGTGATACCAAGACAATCTGATAAACTGAGGCCAAATTGCACATGCAGGCACATGTAGGACTTCATACTACACTTCGATGTTTGGGAAGGGAGGCTCACGTAGAAAATGAAATCTAACATTCAATGTACATATCTCTTGTGCCTTCTGGCTAGATCTCTGCAGCATTATAAAAGTGAGCATGCCCCACACTTCGCGACATGGTGCCACAGCTCTTTTTCCAACACTGGAACAAAGATAAGCACAGTGAACGACCTATTCAACTGTAATTGGTGACTTTCATTTATTCCTCAGGACAACATGAATGCTGTTATCTGTCTGCATTTAATGACAGCCCTGCTTCATAGAGGCAGAGAGGTGAAGAGGTAAAAGATGAACTACAGCTGTTCCTGCAGGGTTGTAGGTGGAGAGAAAATGAACGAGCAGAGATGGCATGGACAGTGAAGGAGGAAGAAGAAATTAACAAGGAGACCAAACCTGGAACCACAATAAGGGAGAGGATGGCTTATAAAAAGCCAAACGCATCAGCCACAGTATGTATCAACTACAGACCAGAACCAGATAGCAGCAGAAAAGACAAGAAAGACTTAACACCCAACTGCAAACAATGCTTCTAAATTCTGAACCGCATTTTTATGTTTAACTTCTTGGTTCCAACGTTAGCCATTGGAGTGGGGTCCTCTCTCTCCATGGACAGATTTCTGAAACTGTGCTAGTCTGACAGTCTGCCTGCCAGACTTCCTTCAGCACCACACCGGGCTGTTTAAATCCTCCACAGCTAACGGAAGGTTACAGATACAGAGAGTCTCGTGAAACCCAAACCCAAACAACTGCAGCTGAAACTATGCCTTGTACTTTAATCCTGCACAGAAACGAAAGTCTCTGAACCCCAGTCAGGGTGTAGCCACAACCACAGCTGTGCCATTACATTAAGGCTGACATGCAGTACTGCCTGCTCTTCTAAAATTCACATTAGTACAAATTCACATTACTACAAATGAGTAAACATGAGGCAGGGTACCCTAAAAATAAAAAGGGAATAGCTTTCCTCCCCTGTCCTGACCTCAGTGGTCAGGTTAGCAATTCCTAGTGCTTACATTCTGTGATAAAGCTGAAGGAAAAAGAGGATTCCCTCTCATGTATTTTATATGGAGTACCTGCCCAATTACTGCCATGTCAATACACTGTAGATTACTAGAAGCGTAGACAAGCATCAGCAGGAAGGAAGTGTAATAACTTGCATGAAGGTAGCACAGTACCAAGCCTTATTTGCCAGCTAGCCATTTCAGAAGGCAAATAACATCCCTTATGGACAAATCTGGACTTTGTTTTCTTCCAAAACTCTCCCAAATGTTTCATGTGACTTTATCTGGCTTGGACAACAAGAAGCAGAGCAAAACAAAGACTCTTAAAACAATCTATTAACACTTCACGGCAACAGATCCCTCTCCCCACAGCATATGATAAAACATACCACAGCACTTATCCTGCAACTAAAGAACAGTAGTATCCTCCCTGATCTTACTAAAAAAAAAACCAACAAACTTCAGTCAGGCACTTCCAAATTAATTTAAGAGGGGATGCCCCATACACCACTTAATAGTAATGTGATGCTTTTACAACCAGTAGCAAGAAGTAACACACATTAGGACATGACAGAGCCCCACTTGCAGGCTTCCACAGCAAATCCTCAGCAGCAGGATGGATTTAAATATCCTGGGAGGGTGAGTCAGGAGCTACAGATCCAAGTAGAAAACTGTTTCCTAATCCAGACAGTAAGATTATGTTTTGGATGGAGAGAGACAGTGCTTTGAATTCTCTCTCTCTTGTCACTCCCTGCCCCTGCCATATGCTGCCACCTCTTTTCTTTACTATCAGAAGTGGCTAGGGTTTCTCTTCCCACCCCCAGCTGCTTCATTCTCTCCCTGGCAGGCAGTCAATTCCTTGGGCTGTGTGCGTTAACACCCTGCAGCCCATAAAGTACTCACTCTGAGCTCCCGCTGCTGCTGCCAGTCGCGGAGCTGCTGTGCTGGTTGCCCTGGCCCAAAACCTGGACTCCTAGGGACCTGACAGCCCGCATCAGAATTGCCTCCATCGCTTCAACTGAGAGCTTCTCCAGGACAATCACCCGGCACCGGCTCAGAAGAGCAGCGTTGACTTGGAAGGAAGGGTTTTCTGTAGTCGCTCCTATCAGGGTCACCGTCCCGCACTCAACGTGAGGAAGGAAAGTGTCCTGAGGATGGGAGGGAAGCAGAAAAAGCTGATCTCGATCAATGACAGCCTGAAACATTCCATGTGAGTAGGCTACGTTTTTCATGTCTTGTGAGTCTTTGGGTTCCCTGTTGATATGACAAATAACCTCACTGACACAGCAGCTCATCTGCGTAACTGTCTAAACGATTTAATTGCACACACACAGCACGTTATGGGCTGTTCACCTTAATAACTTATATTTGCAATGAGAATGGCCCTACCAATTCAAAAGAAACAGTATCGAAAGTCTGCAAATTTTTAGTTTATGTGACTTTGGTTCATTGCTTGGCGAACATAGGATATAATGAAATTTCCTTGTGAAATATAACAAATAGTGAGGCTACTCCTAAAAGCTCTTTGAACCAATCTTTAGGGCTACAGTTCTCTACACAATTCTATAGGATGGCTCAGAAATCTATAGAAAGATTGGAGTATGGTTTTATATAGGAACTGCAATCTGTAGTACAGAATTCAAGCTTTCCATGGTATGACTATGGTCTGGTTTGCTTTTTTTTTAGTGGTACTATGGTCTCTTTTCTTGCAGAGAAGAGGGGAAAACATTAAACCAAACAAACACTCTAGGCACATCTACATATCAGACCTTTTCAAAGGTAATGCAGAACGCTACCCCTGTGGAGGGGACAGAAATGAAGATCTGTACGGCAAACACTACTAACATGACTTTGCAGAAATTAAATTTCAGAAAAATGTCATATAAAGGCCAGCACATAAGTTAACTACAAGTATAGCACAGTTTTTATTTATAACTTGAAATAACAATAATTAAGCATTGATTGGAAGTTAGTTATGGAATTTAATTTTTATGTTTCTCCCTAATTCATCTACTAAAAACATTAACATTAAAATCAAAAGCCCAAAGTAAGCTATCCTTTTAAGGCAAAGCAGATAATTTTACAGAAGTGCTGACAAAGGCTTCTTCCAAAAAGTGGTATAGTGTAATACCTGCTGAGACTTATTGAAACGATGGATCTCGTCAATAAAGAGGATGGTTTTTCTCTTGAAGAGTCTTTTTTCATTCTGGGCTTGGCTGATGACATCTCGAACATCGTTTGTCTTGGCACTTGTGGCTGACAGTGTCACAAACCTCGTGCCATTCTTTTTGCTGCTGTTGGCTATGATATGTGCCAGCGTAGTCTGAAACAGCAATAGGAAAAAAATTGTAAAAATTGTTTTCGACACAGAAAGTACTTATTAAAAGGAAATACGCAAAGAACAAAGCTATATGTTCTGGACATAGGGACAGTGTTGACAGTTTATAGAGTAAGGTATTTTAGTTCATGCTATTCTAGCACACAGAAGACTTGAAAACTTCCTGCTAGAGGTAGCTGTCAATTCCACCACTGCGTTTCTAATGCCTGCACTTTCACGAAGCAAACCTCTTCAGTCGCAATGCTGAAAAGGCCAACAATGACAGCTGTCTCCTCTACCACAGAAGAAAAACTCTTCACCAAATATATTTGTGTCACAGAAGACGTGCTGACTGCAATTTGCTGTGCAGTTATTTTGGAGCATATGTTAATGGATAAAGAGCTGGACTACCCTGAGACACCTGCAGGAGAGTTTAAAATGCAACCACATTTGAGAAATAAAAACCTACAATGTTGTTAATTAAAGCTTTTACTATTTCTGCTGCACATAAAAATGAAATTGATCAGAAAGCACTTCTCTACAAAAGCAAGAGAATGTCAGTACTGAAAAAATATATGTATACTTAAGAAAATGTAACTCTTTAAATCTAAACAGTCAACTGTAATCAAATGCTGGCCCAGGGAAGTAAAAGACAGCTAACTGGACAAACTGTTGTTTTAGTGAGCAGCTATGGTTTTTGTTTTGTTTTGTTTTTCCTTATAGACAACTCCTTTAAAGCAGAAATTGTTTATAGGGAATTTCACTTAGCCTACCAAAGCACAGAAGCAACCTCCGGTACTACCTCTGAGAGAGATTCACTACACCTGAACACACCACAGGCATAATTTTCAGATCTTCCTTGACAACACTTAGTAAAAGCAGCCTTATCTGCACATCCCAAGCAGAGAGCATATCTGTTTGGAAGTACTGCTTGAGAAAAACAGGTGATTCTTCATTAAAGAATGAGCTCAAGGAGACTGAAGACAGGAAAGCCTCAGCAGATGAGGAGTGTGACAGGTGCCGACAAAACCGCTTCAGAAGATGTTCCAAGTACTGAGGTTAAAGCAGCAGGTGCTGCCAACCTGATCCTCTTGCAGGGAGGCCGCAGAAGCAACCACCTACCACACAGCTACCAGTGGTGTTGGCAGGACCACATTCACTGCCCTAACAGCACTGCTCTGCCTCTTTAATGGATCTCCTCATCCCTGAAATGGCAACCAGCCCAAGATGCGAAAGGGGAGGATGTATCACTATTTATTCTTGTTTTATGTTTAGTAAGGGCTTCCTGATTGTCCTCAGAAGAGGTGTCATTTCACGTCCTAAGACTCGCATCCCATGTCAGATCCTCTCTCACCCCCGGAGCTCAAAGCACCTGCCCCTCCCCTCTCTGTATTGCTGGAGAAGACAAGACTGGAAAGACATGCTGGAAAGTGCTTGCAGCAAAGCCTACAGATATCAGGAAGATCAAGCTGCAAAGCCTACAGATATCACGAAGATCTGGGAAACCAAAGAACAAAAGTGAAACTATCTTTGAAACTAAGCTAACAAAATAAAACCAAAATTGGTGTTTCCTTACAAAACGCCCTTGCTTCAGAATGTACTTTTCAGAGGATGCATCCGTGCCTTGAAAAATCACTGAAAGCATGGAAACCCCTAATATATCAAATTTGATGATGAAAAAGCAAAAATGTACCTCTTCCTCCTCTAAAAGTGGGAGGGGAATGGGGGGGTGGGGAGGAGGGAATCAAATAGCTATTCTTGTACCTCCATTTGAACTGGTAGCTCATACTTCATCCTGGCCCTTGTTCACCAGGTCACAGATAGTTTTGTTGTTGAAACAAACAAACAAACAGCAAGGAATTGTTTTTAAACGCATGCACAGTCATCCATATTTCTACCCCTAATTCAGGAAAAAAATTAAAAAGATATTTGTTTGAAAGTTACTATTAGACCAAGAACCTACTTGAGAACTGCTGTACAGCTTTCAGCCAGCATGCACCTCTCCCTCCCTGCCAACTTCTGGGTCAAGAAAGGTTGTAATAAGAATAACATATATTGCCTTTCAAAAGCAATGCTTAACATGGACAGGCATGTTCATGGCCTCTTCCCTCTGATCTGCACAATCAATCATTCAGCAAGTCAAACTGCCCATCACACGCAGGTCGAACTTTCCTCTTTCGTCTGAAAGCTTATTATTTCCCAAGAGCTCAATTTTTTTCTGCTGCCTTTTTTCCTACCATCCCAAGCAAAAGTCAGTAACATGCTACACTCTTTTCTTCCTCTTTGTTACTATCAGGTTACAACCTAAGGAACATATAACCCAGTGGAGATTTAACTTAAGCAGGGTAGCCTGAGGATGAAGGCACTAGCACAGAACAACTGCAACTGGTATGCTAAACCTCTAGTTTCTCTGGCTAAATTCAGGGGCAACGTATTTGAAAGACAAGAAGAAAATTAGAAATCCGATATGGAATGAAGCAGAAGAATACACACTGAATATCCTTCATCATCTGAAATGAATTTTGAAGTAGATTTGATTGTTACATTAGAAAAAAAGTATTTTAAAATAGTGACACTAATGTTGCAATTTAATATGAATGAATATATCTGTATCAGAACCAGCATAACAAGCAGGAAGAGGAAATATAAACAAGTAGATATTCTGCTTCTTTTATTAGACACGTGTTTCTCCTTTACATCGTGGCTTTTTTCCTTATGGGGAGGAGCAGAAGTATTGTTTCCTGTAAACTAAGTAGTATTTATAGCAATGAGGATAGAAGTGATCCTGCAAACTAACCTTTTGCTAACTTCACTAAAAACTACACCTTCTAAAGCTTGCAGTGCAGTATCCTTGCCCCTTTCAGAAATCATTCTCAATTCTCATCTATTATCCCACCAAACTGTCCAAACCCACACCTATCGTCTCAAGTTTTATGCTGAAAATTGCAAGACCTTACTGACTTACCTGTTTAGACAGGCTAAAGAAGTGCCATCCTAAAGAGCCATTCTGAAACACATCCACCAAGGAACTAATGAACCATTACTCACTGATGAATAACACTTGCGACTTGAGCCTGTGGTCACTGATTTCCAGATCCATTTCACACAAAACAAACATTAAATGACTGAAACGCTTCTCCACTCTCCTGCAAATTTCTCCATGTCAGCCCAAATAAGAATATCTTTTCCCAAAGGCTGCAACTAACTGAGATTTAAAAAAACCTCACCAACGAAACAAAAAAAATAGCCTAGCAAGCTCACTCCCAGCAACTATGCTACCGGTTCTTCAAGGTTTTTATATGAATTATGGATGAAATAAAAGTAACCCACAAAGTGTGCTTGGCTCCACACACCTCTCACTGTCAGAGCAGATAAGTCAATCAGATTTGCTCTTTTGGTTAGCTAGATGTTTGTACTAGGAGACAAGAATTTTCTGTATGTCCACAAGTCTCCTTGACTGGGCAACCCTCTTTGACTGTAACCTATTTCCCTGTTCTCTGCGCTGTCACCAGTCAGTGCAACCTCACACCTGAGGCTGGAAGAAAATAGTAAAAAGCGAGTACAAATTAAGCCTGTCCTAGTTCAATGACTAACATTACTCACTCAGAAGCAATGTGGTCTTTTCATTTTTGCATCTCTTTACCAGGCCATTAAACTACACCCACTGCACTAGCTCACCAAAGTCCCTTCCAGGAATAAAGAGAGGTACTGCCTAACTCTCTTCAGAAAGTGGAATTGAAAAAAATGGGAAGAGATTAGCATATATGGTCAGATCATAGTCAAAAAGACTCCAGTCAAGAAGTTGACTGTGAAAACTAAGGTCATTCTTATCTCAGTCTTGTGGAAGAACAGGTAGACCTTGTTTAGGGATCTGTCTATGGTTGCCCGTTCACAGTGACTTTCCTTACTGATTCTTAAATCACATAAATTCATCAAAACAGCTGTTGTAGATGACAATCACAGAAAACCCATGGTCTCTCAGTTTACATCTACACTGTGTTCAGCAGTCATGTCAGAGAGCTCCTGCAAGGGGTACAGAACAGCTCACAGCCATTCCGTTCCAGCCTCTGAGTAATTTTCACTTCTCACAGCCTTTCCACGAGGAGGTGACATTCATACTACACCTTACAGAAGCACACTGGTGCAAGAGCTTTTCTTGCACCTGGATGGGCCCTTCCAACAAGTCTGAAAGGTTGTATGGTCTGCTAGGCCATGTTTAGGTGACCCAAGGAGAGCTGGCACATATCTACACTAGAGTATAGAATGCAGCACAGCATGGATTATTCCTGAGCAGGGATAATCTAGTTGGCATCTAGGCTTCCCCACCAAGTGACTTTGCTGGCTTGTTCCAGAGTAAACCACAGTGTGAATTATGTTTGTGGCAGGGATGACAAAAGACTAACAGCTTAGTGCAAAACAAGAGCCCAACAGACTAACTATACCTATAGACTTGTACTGTCTAAACTATGTTATCAGAGTTCTGAACTGGCATCCTGCTTTTTTCTGCTGCTGTCTGACCATGACTTTCCATGTATTTCTTCTTCTTCCTTTATTCTGGCCAGGATTTCCACATCTTTGCTTACATGGTGTTGCCACCAACAGCCTCTCCTCACCCTCAGCTCTCCCTTTGATGGCAGCAGGGCCATACTGTGGTTGACAAGCAGTGAGGAAAGGCCACACTTTTTTGCTGTCCTGAATGAGACACCAGTAGTGCCGGCATGCTTGGATGTCAGCCAGGGGCGCAGTTCCCTGGGACACAGCTTCAAAAGCGGGGGTCTGTCCTACCCAACACTGGTGAGCTGACCCCAAGCTACCACACTGCATCACAGGAGATGAACCAGGCTGTGTCTAAAGGAAACTGGCAGGATAGCAGATGAACATGGCCCAGAGACACTGTTTGTAGAGATAAACGCAATCAAAAGTGGCAGCAGCTGGCATTTATATAAGGGCAGATGCTATTCTTACCCATCTTGTTTGGTTCCTCGCACCCCAAATAGCCCCCTGTGAGACTACTGGAGGAGTAAGACGTCATGGAACAACAGCCACAGCATGTGGTTTACAGCACTTCCAGAATCCAAGTCCGACCAAACATAAACAGAGGCAAGGTCATTGCATAATATTTACTGAAATGGAGCTGTGCCTCCGTTTGCTGCATTTAGATTTGTCTCCTCATATTACATCTGCATTACAAATACAATTGTATTTTCCTCTTCCAGTTTTCTTCTTCCTAGAGAGCTATCCTAAGTTATTCCTCATTTAGGCTGGCATAAGCAAAACCAAGCACGCTGCATTCAAAGACTTAGAATCACAGAACCATAGAATGTCCTGAGTTCGAAGGGACCCACACGGATCATTGAGACCAACTCCTGTCCCTGCATAGGACAACCCCAAAATTCACACCATGTGTCTGAGGGTGCTGTCCAATCGTTTCTTGAACACTGTCAGGCTTGAGGTCATGACTACCTCACTGGGGAGCCTGTTCCAGTGCCCCAAGCAGTATGAATAAGAGAAGATGAAATACACTCAAGTAATCAAATAGCCATTTAGTTAATCACTTGAATTAGCAAAATAGAAAACGCTGGAGGGATCATAAATATGCAGGGAGCAAAATATCTAAGTTGGGCTTGCTGTTGGTGTTTCAATGTGTCACAGAGCAAAGCCTTGAATAAAAACAAAGAAAAGAAATACAAGGAGTCCTAGAAATAAAACATAAACTCAGTGGAGATTTGATAGAAACTTCAAAGACCACTTACTGGGGTTTTTTAATGTTTTGTACTCATATCAACACAGTATATTTTATCTTAGCACTAGATTGCAGATATGGACCACAGAAAATCACGCGTGAATGTTCTTTGTTTTATCTTCTGTAGGGAGCAGGTTCCAGATGCTGCCTACTTTGTTCTTGTTAAACAGCGAACATAACAGGGAATGTTTACCGTATTTAAATACAGAATGTTCAGGTTTATAAGGCTTAAACTATATCTGTGGCAGCAAAATTATTCAGTGCTCAAGTTACGCTGTGACCCTCCACTAACTCTTTACTAAAATTGGTGCCTCATGGCAGACAAGCAAAAATCTAAATCCCTGCATTAAGGTGTCAGAAATCACAGTACAGCTTACTCGGATTACATGAGGATTCATACAGGCTTTTAAAAATTTGCATAGTCAGGATGAACAAGCTAACTGTTCCTAAGTTAATAACCATGGCATCTCTTCGAGGCAGTGTTTCTTCTTCTGGCCTGTGTCTGGTCAGCTTCTCAAAAGCAGAAAGTATGTTCTTGTAAAAGTAAAAACAAAGAGTCAAAGGCTTTTCACCTAGAGCATCTTGGCTTCCTAAGAAACTAGGATGACAAAAGCACAAAGATCACGCAATACAGGTGCAATACAGACGGAAACTCAAAAGAAAATACACTCACAACAGATGTATGCTGATTTTGGTTTTCAGTTTTGATTGTGCTTCTTTGAATATTCAAGTGCAGCTGAGGCTGAAATCAACTTGGGCAGAGCAGTGCAAAGCACATGTATTTTTACTCAGGTACCTAGCTTTACTACTTTCATGATAAAAACTCTCCAGAAGTACTCTTGACCTACAGTATGAAATACTGCATTTATAGCAGTTGAATGGCCAAGATTATTCTCTTCTTGCTTAGAGCGTCTGTTGAACTACTATTTTTCATAAAAGTCCAGACTGATAAATAATATGTAAATTAATTTGAAATTTGGCCCCAAGGATTAATTCCATCTCCAGTTGGGTGTTTGGTTTGTTTTTTTTTTTTTTTTTTTAACTTAGTCCAGCTCTATCCTTTTCAAAAGAAGTACTGGTTAGTGTTGTATTTGGCTGTAGAAATGGAAGAAAGCATAGATGACCTGCAATAATCAGATTCCAAGGGCAGCAGGAGTGTGAAGAGGTTTAAGGAGTCTACGACCATCTTACACAGCACTTCTGAATTTAGACCAACATATCTAATTATACTCCTGTTTTAGCACCTACCCTCTAATGTAAGGCTATTTGGTTATGGGCAGAGCTTAGCGCATGGGCTTGTTACATTTGAAGCTACATAACACACAATTATTTCTTAATATTTTTCCCACTGAAAAAGACTGTACTTAACAGAAGTTTTTGATTATTAGTCAAACCAGTCTGGAGGCAGTGAGAATACTTACTTCTCCTTCACAAGATCTTTCAAGTTGCAAACACTATGTTATGTGATTCTTCACATAAAAAGAGAAATAGGCTTCCTTTTCGTGTGTCCAATCTCCACCTCTTTCAGGTTACTTCTTCATTAGATGTTTACTTAGACTTGCTACACATGTACAGCCCAAATAGTAAGTGAATGAGACAGGCAGGCAACCACAGACTTCTTTTTCCATCCTTAGGGGAACTATTTTGCCTTGCATGTTAAATCTGTAAGGACAGGAATTTAATTAAAAAATTTCCAAGTAAAAGATGGAACTTTCAGTCATTTACCTGAGACAGACAATACCATAAAAAAGGCCTGAGATGAAACCCTACTCTAGCACCATCCTATAAATATTGATAAGCATGGGCAAAGGTAAAAGGTCAACTTTTTGCGGTAGGAATTTCTGGTTCAGCCAGGAATGGATGGTCCATCAAGAGCTAGCTGA